>NC_056055.1:132956792-133556792 GCF_016772045.2 Ovis aries | reverse complement strand
AAAAGTGACACTGTATCAATACCTAGAATATACAGAGTGCTCAGTTGCGTCCAACTCTTTGCAACCCTATGGACTACTATAACCCGTCATGTTCCTCATCCATGGGATTCTCCAGGCTAGGATACTGCAGTGGGTTGCCATGCCCTCCTCCAGGGAACTTCCTGACCCATGGGACCTCTCGTCACCTACACCTTGCTTAATCTCACTAAGATTGTCAGATCACTACAGTCATTTACTCTTCACCTAGCAACCAAACAGAGCTCCCATCACACCATATGTTTGCAAACACCTGGCATTTTCCAGGTTTCTCATTTCAACTTTCTGATGTGTCTTTGTAGAGACACAGTCTGATGTGTGATTCTGATGTCTCCTGCACTGGCAGGCAGGTTCTTTATCACTAGCACCACTGGGAAGCCCAGAATACACAGAAGTCACCTGAAAATTGACCAGAAAAACACAGGAAAATCCATAGAGAAATGCACAGAGGGTATGAAGAATCCATTCACCAGAGAGGAAGCTCAAATGGGAACTGGCATCAGCAGGGGTGCCCAGAATCACTAGTAAGCAGACAACGTGGACCACTGAAGACATTAGAATGTTGAAATGAGAAAGCTGGAAAATGCCAGGTGTTTGCAAACATATGGGGTGATGGGAGCTCTATTTGGTTGCTAGGTGAAGAGTAAATGACTGTAGTGATCTGACAATCTTAGTGCCATTAAGCAAGGTATAGGTGACAAGAGGTCCCGTGTACCTAGGATAGCAGGTCATGTAATCCATACCCCTTTTCCACATACCAAAATATTTGTCTGAGGAAAGATGATAAATTGTATAGTTGCCCTACTTCTGCAAGCCCACTACTGAAGACATATCCCAGAGAAATTTTCAGAAAGGCACCATGTACAAGGGTGTCATTTTAGCATTGTTTGTGGTGACTGAGAGTTGGAATTAACATGGAGGCCCTTCACTAGGATGGTGAATAAGTAAGCTAGGTGCTTGCATTCTGTGGAATACTGTGTAGCAAGTGGAGGCAATATTTTAGATGTCTATGCTACTGTGGATGGTAACTGCAGCCATGGAATTAGAAGACAGTTGCTCTTTGGAAGAAAAGTTATGACAAACCTAGACAGTGTATTAAAAAGCAGAGATATCACTTTGCCGACAAAGGTTCATATAGAGCTATGGTTTTTCCAGTAGTCAAGTATGGAGGTGAGAATTGGACCATATAGAAGGCTGAGTGTTGAAGAATTGATGCCTTCGAATTGTGTTGGAGAAGACTCTTGAGAGTCCCTGGGACAGCAAGGATATCAAACCCGTTAATCCTAAGGGAAATCAACCCTGAATATTCATTGGAAGGGCTGTGCTGAAGCTGAAGCTCCTATACTTTAGCCACTTGATGTGAAGAGCCAACTCACTGGAAAAGACCATGATGCTGGGAAAGACTGACGGCAGGAGGAGAAGGAGGTTTCAGAGAATGAGATGGTTGGATGGCATCACTGACTCAATGGACATGAGTTTGCACAAACTCTGGGAGATAGGGAAGGATAGGGAAGCCTGTTGTGCTGCAGTCCATTGGGTCACAAAGAGTTAGACAAGACTGAGCCACTGAACAATGACAAACGGCTATGCACTGTGAATAAATTTTATTATTTTTATTACTTTTAAAAATTCTATTGAAGAATCGTTCCTTTACAATGTTCTGTTAGTTTCTGCTGTTCAGCAAAGTGAATTAGCTGTACATATACATATATCCCCTCTTTTTTGGATTTCCTTCCCATTTAGGTCACCACAAAGCGCTGAGTAGAGTTCCTTGTGCTATACAGTAGGTTCTCATTAGTAGATAAAATTTAAAATCAAAATTATGTGTGAAAAAGTAAAAAGAGCAAGATTTAAAACATAATGTCTTTTGTCCAAATTTTAAAAATGAATTCAAATTTGTTAAATACAATGTTGCGCTAGACATACACACATATATGCAACATGACAACATGAGAATGCCTGTGTGGGCGTGAGGAAGGTGATGTGGACTCCAGGAAAAGGAGGAGAAAATAAGGAAATAAGGGAAGCACCCTCCTGGAATGATGAGACGGCGTGCTGTCAAATGAAGTGTGGAATTATTACAGAGCTCTGCTCCTGAGGTCAAAAATGAAAGATAAAGAGTGACTATGATTTTAGTTCGTCTCTGAGAATGTAATGGAAATATTTTCCTTCGAATAAGGTATGATTGTTAGCAGGAAGCCATAGTTCATAGATGAGAAGGCATTTGTGTCTGTCCCATACAACCTAACCACCAGGAAGATGGAAACTTTGGTCCAGATGTTTCTACTTTTTGGTCTAACAGACAGTAGAGCCTCTGGCATTGTTATCAGTGAGTGACTTAGATTTCATGGTAAATGGTATTTGTAAGTTACATACTTGTAACTTTCCTCTAGAACTTTCAATAGCTTCTTATTTCCTGTAATGTAAAGTCAGAACTCCTGAGCTTGGCAATAAAGACTGTCTACCATCTAACATCAAACCACCTTTCCCATTTTATTTCCTAATTTCTCTTCATTGATCCTTTACTCTCAGGAAACAGTCCTCGGCTCCTGACATTGTTCACATTATGCGTCCTGCACTCCATGCCCTTCTAGCCCTCTTCTGTCTAAATCTTTATCCACTTTCAGGACTAGTTTGAAGTATAGCTCTTCTGTAGAGCTTTTCTTTACCATCTCAGGCCCAGGTGACCTTGGCTTTCTCCTTTATGCAACGTTATAGTGCCTGCTGCTTGGAATCCAAATTATCTTTTCATACCTGTGTTTTCTCTGCAGGGACATTGTTAAATACTCTCAACTCCAGCTTCCAAATGATCTTAAGCTTTTTATAGTTCAGTCAGTTCAGTTGCTCAGTCATGTCTGACTCTTTGCAACCCCATGGACTGCAGCATATGCCAGGCCTCCCTGTTCATCACCAACTCCTGGAGTTTACTCAAACCCACGTCCATTGAGTTGATAAAGTATTATCAAATGAACATTTATTGAGCCCCTGTTTGGATACTGAGGAAGGATACAGCTATCCCTGGGATACTCTCCCTCACTTTGAAAGGAGCTGATAGTCTGGTGGGGAGGTATGTCAATCACCAGAGAGAATTAGGAACTGAAGGCTGTCAGGAGGTATGTTAGGGGATGGGCTGGGTTTGGGAACAACGATGTAGGGAGGCTGGGTGTGAATCGCAGCCTCCCATTTCATAATGGACCTTAGCCTCCTATGTATGCTGCCTTCTGTCCAGGACTGGCACGTTAGGTCAGGGCACAGGAAAGTTAAATAAAAGCTTTTCAGGAAGGTCTGCGGTTGAACTGGATTATAGGATCATGAAGTAATCCTTACTACAGAGCCAACACTCCTCTTCTGTCTGGTGGATTCTCGGGTGAAATAATTATTGAATCAATCTGAACTTTGCACAGGGAAATGTTAACCAATAACTGAAGACAAGGAGTGGTGTCTTTAGCTAGCTTGGGGCCACAGCCCCAGTTCTCATGAGAGACAAATTTGTCATTGGGTTGTATGGCTTCATGAGAAGGGGCCGGCATTGAACATTAGACCCACTGAAGAATGAGTGAGCTAAACAGTAAAGGTATTTAATGATCTCACAGATAAAGATCTTCAGGATAGATGGTCTCACAGACGATTTAGAGGCTTACCTATATCACTGAGGACTGGACTCTTCCATTTCTCCCTGCGCTGAGGGCCCACGGTCATCCATTTCAATCTGCCATACTCAGCGTGTTTTCATCGTCTTAGACGTCATAGGGCCACCGTAGCTCTAGATGCCACAACTTCACAGAGCTGTGCTCAAAGGCAGGGTGTGAACAAGCTTCTCTCAGTATCCCTCCCTGTTTGTCAGAGAAGGATCTGTTTCCCAGAAGCTCTAGCAGACTCACCTTCATATCTCTTTGACCAGAATGAGGCCACATGGCCAGGAATAGCCACAGAGTTGTAGCCAGCTGGTTTAGCACTGATATTGGAGACAGGCTTTGCTAGCATGAAAGAAAGGGGAGGGGTTGGTGGTAGAGTAGGCAATCAAAAAGGTTTTCCACAGACCACACATGTATTGGGTATCCAGGAAATTCTGAATCTTTTCTGCAACTTTCATATCTCCACCTTGTGAAATAAAATCATGTTCATGAAGAGCAGGTTCTCATGACTATCACACTTAGACTCAAGTCTCCTTTCTTTGCCGGATGATGGGGAACTTTTCTTTCATTTAATTCATTCATTCATATATTTGCCCAACTAATTCATCATATGTCTATTGATCATTCTGGTAGCTCAGCTGGAAAAGAATCTGCCTGCAATTCAGGAGACCCCAGTTTGATTCCTGGGTCTCTAGATCCCCTGGAGAAGGTATAGGCTACCCACTCCAGTATTCTTTGGCTTCCTTGTTGGGCCAGATGGTAAAGAATCTGCCCACAGGCGGGAGACCTGGGTTCGATCCCTGGGTTGGGAAGATCCCCTGGAGAGGTGAATGGCTACCCATTCCAGTATTGTGGCTTGGAGAATTCCACGGACAGAGGAGCCTGGCAGACTATAGACCATGAGGTCATGAAGAGTCGGACACGACTGAGCAACTTTCACTTCACTTCAGGAGATGTTCTTAGATTTATTTTATGCCATGGACTCTTTTGGCAGTCAGATGAAATCTACAGATGTCTTCGCAGAATGAGATTTTAAAAGCACTTAAAAATACACAGAATTATAAAAGAAACCAATTTAACTGAAACACAGTTCATCCTCGGATGCTGTGGCTAGATTCCACGCTGGATTGTTGCTGTCGTTCAGTCGCTCAGTTGTGTCCGACTCTTTGCAACCCCATTGACTGAAGCACACCAGGCTTCCCTGTCCTTCACTATCTCCCAGGGTTTGCTCAAACTCATGTCCATCGAGTCAGTGATGCCATCCAACCATCTCATCTTCTGTTGCCCCCTTCTCTTCCTGCCCTCAATCTTTCCCAGCATCAGGGTCTTTTCCAGTGAGTCAGCTCTTCACATCAGGTGGCCAAAGTATCAGAGCTTCAGCATCAGTCCTTCCAATGAGCATTCAGGGTTGATTCCCTTTAGGATGGACTGATTTGGTCTCCTTGCTGTCCAAGGGTCTCTCAAGAGTCTTCTCCAGCACCAAAGTTCAAAAGCATCACTTCTTTGGCATTCAGCCTTCCTTATGGTCCATCTCTCACATCCATACATGACCACTGGGAAAACCATAGCTTTGACTATATGGACCTTTGTTGGCAAAGTGATGTCTCTGCTTTTTAATACACTGTCTAGGTTTGTCATGGGCTTCCCTGGTGGCTCAGATGGTAAAGAATCTGTCTGCGGGAGTAAAGAATCTGTCTGCGGGAGACTTGGGTTCGATCCCTGGGTTGTGAAGATCCTCTGAAAGAGGGCATGGCAACCCGCTCCAGTATTCTTGCCTGGAGAATCCCCATGGACAGAGGAGCCTGGCAGGCTACAGTCCACGGGGTTGCAAAGAGTCAGATATGGCTGGGTGACTAAGCACAGGTTTGCCATAGCTTTTCTTCCAAGGAGCAAGCCTTTTAAAATTTCTTGTCTGCAGTCACTACCCACAGTGCTTTTGAAGCCTAGGGGGGAAAAAACCTGCCACAAATCCTATGCTGGATACTAGGACATAAAATAACAGGAATTAAGGGAACATCACCCTCATAGAGTTTAGAGCCAGGTGGAAGCAACAACAAACCAAAAGGCAATTGAAAACTCGGATAGGAGGTGTATAGAGCACTATGAGAGAAGACATGAAAGGACCCAGCTCAGTCTGGGATGGGGTTGGAGGAAAAGAGAAAGGTTCCTGGGTATTTTAGAGGGGATTCAAAGGCATTAATCAGCAAAGCCGTAGTGGGAAGATAACTGCAGTGAGAAAGAGAAGTGAAAGATGTATAGATGAGAGATTCCATGGAGGCTCCGGAGAATAGTTATTAATTCTGTTTTTCTGGAAGACAGGAGTTAAAGGGAGTAGACAGTTCTTGGGAACTGGGCAGAGATGAGCTCATGGCAAAACACTCCTGATAGAGTCTGATGCTGTGTGTGCTGAATGAGTTTATTGTATGAGGCGGCTTTGACCAGCAGAGACATGTGGCCAGACGTCAGTGACCTTGTGTTGTGTTTTTGCTCACTGTGAAGTCTGCAGTACTCAGGATAGTGCTGTATCACATGGTGGTTGAATGAAGGGAATGCTAGCCCTGTGGGCTTCTAATTTCTTGTCCCTCATGTTACATTGTATTTGATGAGGACTTCCAGCTGCATAAGAGAACATGCTCAGTCCGCTCCTAAAACAGTCTTCTATACCTTCTGTGGAGGGTGGAGTCTCATCCCCCTCTACCACCATGTTCCTGGCTAAGTGCGGCTGCCCTAGTCTTCCTTCTGCTGCTAGAAAAGTCAAATTCTTGGGTGTATCTGTGGAAATTAAGACCTAGAGGTGTGGATGCAGCCAGTGAGGGCTAGCCCAGGACCAAGTCGGGACTTAATGTCAGCACTTGCCCTTACCTAGCCTGATTGCATAGATTGAGAGCTTTCACCTCACTGTCTCCCCTAGGCTCCACAGCACCATCCATCAGCTGCTCCTTTGGACAAGCCTTTGTTCCTCTTGTTTCCTAAAGGGTATCAGAGCCACGTTCCAAACTTCTGGGATTTCACTGGTCTCTGCCACTAACAACATATGTTTGTGTCTGTAAGTCACTCGGTCATGTCTGACTCTATGCAACCCCATGGACTCTAGCCCACCAGGCCCCCCTGTCTGTGGAATTCTCCAGGCAAGAGTACTGGAGTGGGTTACCATTCCCTTCCTGGGGGATCTTCCCAACCCAGGGATTGAACCTGGGTCTCTTGAATTGCAGGCAGACTCTTCACCGTCTGAGTTACCAGGGAAGCCTGCTACCAACTGCCCTCACCAACAAATCCAAGAATTCATAATGAAGTGACTTGTGATGTAGTTTCACAATATCATACATCTGTTTTTCAAAGTTCAGGGAATGAAATAAGAATGAGTAGAGCACCAGATGAGAAGCAGGGGACCTGAATACTCCCTGAGAAGAGGTAACGACTTGCTGGAAGGGAGCTCGAACCGTGGCTAGTACAAGCCTTTCTTTTCACAGAGGCCCATTTTATACTTGAAATGAGAGAGAGAGAGAGCTGAACTTGACAGTGTCAACAGTGGCCCTGACTAGGACTACAGGAGAGAAGTTCTCACACCTTAGCATCCTCATCTCTCAGATGAGTGGTTTGGAGTATATCTTTGAAAGTCCTGGTTAGGCATAAATTCTGTGGTTTTGAATAATACCAAACTCTTTTCCTGTACGTAAGTTTAATTCTGACTAAGAATGTAGCCTCATTTATTTCTGAGAGGGATTGACATATAGCTGAAATTGTTAAATTGTCCCACTTTTTGTCATAGGGACACTATTTTTTTTAATGATTACCCTATGATTCATGAGTCAATTTGCCACACAAATCTCAGATGATGTGAGTGAATTATTCACATTTCATAATAGAAACATAGGAGCTTTTCATTTCCCGTGTCAGTAAAATATCTCCTAGATTCTACGCTTGCAAAAAACAAAACAAAACAAAACGCCTAGTGCACATGCGTACGTTCTGTTTTGGAGTGTGCTTCAGAAGTTTGCACTATGAGAAGTGTGTCTGAGAGAAATGAATTTAACTGAGTAAAATTCACAGAAGCTGACAGTCCCTGTTCCAGGAAGTAAGACATGGCATTCTGAATGAGGGGAAGATTCTGATGCCCGTAGCCTCCTGGTTTAGCTTTATTGGCACCTTATCTCATCAGTTAATGTCAAGGTGTCTAGCCTTCATTAGAAAAATGAGAGATAACCTATCTGACAACCAGATAAGTAGGAATAAGGCTCGCAAAACACTGAAGACCTCTATAGGATGATTTGAAGAGAAAAAGATAATAATCCACTTGGATTTTTCTTTGATGATATGGTGGATTGTCCTGGTGACATAATTTATAAGCCCTTTTCTTTGTTCACAAAGCTCTCTCAGGACCTGAGACTGTGTTTCCCTAGGACCATACTCATTTTTGACAACTATCAGGCACTGACTGTGACCTAGATTTTGAACACAAGATCAAGAAGGCCAAATTTGACCACCAAAGTTCTCCGGCTTCATTTTCCTTCTGACAAATGCCACAGGACGTCACGAAACATCTACAAAGAGAGACATCAAGGTGTCTTTAAAGCAAAATGACATTTTGAAAACTTTGTCGAAGAACTCTTGCAGATGAACACTGAATCAAGCAAGGTGAACGGTTCTTTTGCGGAACACATTATAAAATATCAATGGGAAAATGTATACAGTGTATTGTAACTATACAAGAAGGGATTGTGTAAAGTCAGGCACATAACTATGGGTTTCCAAAATATAAAGATCATTGAGTAAAGTAGTCCAAAAATTCTAGAAACTGCTCATTAAGTTTTTGACTGCAGAAATTGCCTTTGCCTGGAGTGAAAAGCCCAGCTGTCTTACAATAGGGTCTTTTGCCTCCTAGCAACACAATGTGTGCCTTAAAGAGCTAGTCTGTTTTCAAGGGCTACAAGTCTTGGTTGTCTGTGGGTTTAGTAAAACATTTTCTGGAGTTGTTAATTCTTGTCGCACAGCATTTATTTCTTTCGTTGTTCATTTATTCAAAAATTTGACCTGGTATTAAATTCTTATGGTTTTAATTTTTGATGCATTACATTTAATTGGAGCATAGGACTTCCATTCTGAGGTTTTGGTATAAAAAAAATCATTGGTCTTTAAACTGAAAGGTTTGATGGAATATTAAATTTGATGAATCATAGCAAGTGTCTGTATTTGTTAGCTTTTATAGACCACATTAAAGCTTTCATTAATAAAGTCACACTACATTGCTTTGAGTAGGTCCTAAAAGGTTAACGACTTGATGCAGGCTGGTGTTCTTAAGCTCTCCTGTTTGAGGATGGCATGTGTGGAACTTGGCTCACTTTGAAATTGGAATACAAAAGAGAGATTTTATTTTCTATCTCAAAGTCCAGGAATTTCTTGGTCCTCTTTCTCGTTTTTCTTCTTCTCTTTAAGCATCACCCAAAATCTTACTCAGGTGGACATGGGTTGAAGCCCGTGATTTGTCAGCGGTAGGATGACCCTCTAGGGGTCATGACATCACAGGAGAATGTCACCCTCCCTCCTGGCTCCTCCTCCAGTGACCTTCAAGCAGGGACAAGCTGACTCTGTTATGAATCACCCATTTTGGAATAAGACTTGATATTTGAGACATATATTGCTAACTGTTTGATGTTGTCCCTTGAAGATTCTGTACTGGAAGACAAGATGTAGAAATATTTGGAATTCTCAAACAAGAATAACTTATACATGTACCTATTACAAAATCATGCATCCAGAGGATACTAGGTATGTGTTTGTTGACGGACTGAATAACCCCCAGGTTCATCAGAGACCCGCATTCTTCTCTTCTGTGACTAGGAACACTTAGCGGAATTATTGCATTTGAACTGTTTCCCCCAGAGAATTCCTGAGTCGAACTTTTATTTTATGTAACAGAAATAGCATCCGATTAAACCAGATGGAAATTGTGTGGTTGCTTATAAAGATTGCCGGTTTGTGCAATTCCTTAATATTAAGTAAAGGCTCAGCAGACACTTAATAAAAATCCAGGAAGTCCATGTCTTTCTCAGAAGAAACTTCGTTGCCAAAGTCTTGTGTGAGGGAGAAGCGCAGTGCCTTGATTCTGCTGGGAATTGTTAGTAACATAAGTGACTCAAATTGGTTTTGTGTGGGAGACAAATCAAAGGATTTCCATGAGGTTGCAGGACTGACCTGCAACAGTTTAACCATTTCCTGAGCAACCAGAACCTGCTTGATTGGGTGGGTGATAGTTCCCCTGTTAGCCATTGCGCAGAGAAAAATAACAGTTCATATAAAAGAGGCCACCAAGGGTTATATGGCTGCAATTGTTTCTAGGCTGAAACAACTTTGTATCTGTTTATTATTGTCAGTATCTTGTTATATTGTTCTTTCAGAATCAATAAAAGCTAAACTCCCTCTGTGGTTTTACTACTAAACTCCCTTGGAAGGATATGTAGTACTGAAAGTCAAGAAAGCCAGAGCAAGGAAGGAGGCAGAACTAACGATGCGTTAGAGTTAAACTCACTTTGCTTAACCTCTCTCTGAGCAGAACTTGCTTTATTAATGTAAAGCATATGGAAAGATTCTCATTTTGTTGCTGCTGTTTTTTAATACGTGAGGTAAATATTTTTCTTTAGGGAAAGAAAAGAACATTTAGTAGAAATATTTTTCTTTTGACTAATAAAGGCTGTTTTTAGCAGACTCATTACCCTCAACTTTTCTACACTTTTACAGGATCTGGCTGACAATCATGGCCATATCAATCAATAAATATAAAGACTGATAGTCGTTTTATAATTTATTGAAAGATAGTTTTATTAAGAGCTCCTCTGGTGGCTCAGTGGTAAAGAATCCACCTGCAATGCAGGAGACCTGAGTTCGACCCCTTGGTTGGGAAGATCCCCTGGAGGAGTTCATGGCAACCCACTCCAGTGCTTTTGCCTGGGAAACCCCACGGACAGAGGAACCTGGCAGGCTACAGTCCATGAGATCGCAAAAAGCTGGACACCACTTAAGAGACTAAACAATAACAACAAAGTTTTATTAAAACTAGTTAAATAAGCATCATTATTTGCATTTTCCCTCTCCTCTGCATCATATCATCCTTTCATATCTGTTTAAGACATGAATTCAATAGACACCATTCAAGAATCTAATGTATCTTAATGAACTGGTGTCCACAGAAATAATCTTCCCTAGGTTTAGGGTCCAGTACTGAAAGCAGGATTCTGAAATCTGTGGTGTGCTGGTAAATGTGTAACAACTGACTCCTGGGGCTGTAGAAGAAGAAGCATTTGCCAGTGCCCAAGGCACTGGCACCCCACTCCAGTGTTCTTGCCTGGAAAATCGCATAGACGGAGGAGCCTGGTAGGCTGCAGTCCATGGGGTCGCTAAGAGTTGGACACGACTGAGCAACTTCACTTTGACTTTCACTTTCATGCATTGGAGAAGGAAATGGCAACCCACTCCAGTATTCTTGCCTAGAGAATCCCAGGGATGGGGGAGCCTGGTGGGCTGCCATCTATGGGGTCACACAGAGTTGGATATGACTGAAGCAACTTAGCAGCAGTAGCAGCAGCAAGGTGTAAATACTTTCTTTTTTTTAATTTTAATTTTTACTTTATTTTACTTTACAATACTGTATTGGTTTTGCCATACATTGACATGAATCCACCACGGGTATACATGAGTTCCCAAACATGAACCCTCCTCCCACCTCCCACCCCATATCATCTCTCTGGATCATCCCCATTCACCAGCCCCGAGAGTTAGGAAGAGATACACATGACTGGGGCTTCTTGAGTGGCTCAGTGGTAAACAATCTGCTTGTGATACAGGAGACGCAGGAGATGTGGGTTTGATCCCTGGGTTGGGAAGATCCCCTGGAGGAGGAAATGGCAACCCATTCTAGTATTCTTCCCTGAAAAATCCCATGGACAGAGGAGCCTGGCAGACTACAGTCCATGGGGTCACAAAAAGATTGGACATGACTCAACATGCATGCATGATTGACTTTTGCCAGCCAGCTATAAGCTGGTTTCCACACACTCCTGTAGACCCCTTCAAGTTACACTGCTATGTTTCTATGATTATTTGACAGATTGGAAAAGGATAGCTCCATTGGTTAAATTTTTTTTTTAATCCAGAAGCTATGAAAACAATTGTATCTCATGCCCCCAGGTATTAATATATGCTGATCTTACTCAAGCACTGCAAGAAACCAGTGTTAACACATGTCTTTTCCCAGAAGCTCTTGGTTACAATCACCTTGTTTAACAAAATCTTGTAGGAAAACAATTCCCTACATGAGGAAAAATAGAATGGTAGATTATACTGGTGATCTACTGCTACTGCCGCTAAGTCACTTCAGTCGTGTCCGACTCTGTGCCGCCCTCCAGCCTCCCCCATCCCTGGGATTCTCCAGGCAACAACACTGGAGCGGGTTGCCATTTCCTTCTCCAATGCAGGAAAGTGAATAGTGAAAGTGAAGTCGCTCAGTCATGTCCGAATCTTAGCGACCCCAGGGACTGCAGCCTACCAGGCTCCTCCATCCATGGGATTTTCCAGGCAAGAGTACTGGAGTGGGGTGCCATCGCCTTCTCCAATGGTGATCTAGCTCTGTAATTTTTAAGAGTTTATTTTTTTAAGGTCTGGCATCATTATTGGAATCTGAATTTCTATAGAATGAGACGATTTTGAAGGACCCTTTTTTGGGGTCGACTACAAATGGAGGGGGGCACTGAACTCTCTAGATCTGTTATACTGAAACAGGGAAGATAGAGTCCATCATATCTATGTATATGGGTAATCACATCGCTAAGGTGCTTTAAAGAAAATTATGTAGAGGGAGGCTTATCATTTGCAGCCATTCAGGAGGAATGCCTGCACTACGAGCAGCCTGGTTTTGAAGATAGTGGATCTACGCCTTGCAGGAAGCCAAATATGTGAGCACTGGAACCAGAATCTGTTATGTAACATGTTGCTATTTCTCCCCTTCTTCTCCATCCTAGGTCAAATCTCAAATAGAAACATCACCCAGAGGTTGATGTTTCACCCAGGTGACCCCAGACGATCCCGGGTGGGCAGCTGTGTGGGGCTTGACCTTGAAGGACAGATGGCATGAAGGGGAGTTCTTTTATACCTTGGGCTGGCCAGGACGCAGCTTCTGACATTTCTGTCTATGGACAACAAAAGGTTTTCTTTGTGAGCTGCTTTCTGATGCGTGCTTACAACCAAACTGAACATGTTAAAAGGGAGAAGAGGCAGGAACCTACTCACTGTGCTCTGTGAAGAATTAAACAGTTTTGTTTTTTTTTTAATGAGAGTAGATGAAAGGGAAACAGATTCTTAAAACTCTTTGTCCCCTCTCCCTAAAAAGTTGCATTTGCTATTTATTTCAGGTTTATTGTAACTCGCCATTCATTCCAATATGCAGCTATGTTATACCCCTGTTATATTTTTTTAAAAAGACATTTAAAATAAAATATTTCACACTAATTATTTAGCCGAGTTCTCTCTCCCTTTTGACTTGAATAATACCATGATCCTTGCAAGCCCAGTTCTTCCCTTTGTGAAAGTTACTGTCACTAGGATATGGTACGCTTTCATGATTTCCCCTCTGTTTTTTTCCTTTTTTAATTAAAATATTTTCACAGGCCTCCTTCTCTATAGTGTTACCAAGATTCTTTGAAGTATTGTCTGATTCCAGAACTAAGGCTTAACCTCTTCAGGACACTTAAAATCACTCCTAGTCTTCTAATTTAGTACTTCAGTCTACTACATACCCACTTCAGTCCTCCTTTCCCAGCATAGTTCTGAAAAGTGCAAGGCGACATTTCTGAAACTCAGCTGTTGATCTGATTATACAGATCCTATCTACCTGAATGAAAAAAAATAATATTTTTGAGTAGTTTTAATTTATTGAGTAGTTTTAATGTCTTGGCATCGTTCTAATTGCTCTGTGGGCATTGCTCACTTAATCTCCACAGAAGTGACAAGTCGTGTTATTATTATCATACCCATTTTCCAGATGAGGAAGGTAGGCCCAAAGAGATCGCTGAATATTTTGTAAGGTCATAGGTCATATCAGCAGAGCCAGGATTCTAATTCAGGCAGTCTGACTCATGAGTTCACATTTCTGTCCACTATGCCATGTTCAGAGAGTGGTCTTACAACCTGTTTTGCAAGTTATATTCAAGACTGTGTGCAAGTGGAAAGAACATAGCACTAAGGCCAAAGGATAGGCTCTCAATGTGATTTTTATCATGCATTAGTTGGGCAAATGTGGGCAAGCTAATCTCTCTGGGGAAAGCTAGGCAGAAATGTATTACCTTAAGTCCCTTTATAAGCACCTTATTTAAGTAAATACTACAGCTTTCAGTGGGAAGTATTTAAGCAGAGCCATTAAGACCAACATTGAATAGAGCTTTTTGGGTCAATATGTGCAGTTGACACAGGGCTCCATGGAGGACTTCCTGACTTGAGCACCTATTCTGTCTCTTACTAGATGTAAGATGGTGGCAGGTTAGTTATCCTGCCAGAGCCTCAATTCCTTCATCTGTAAAGAGCAAATAATAAAAGGTGTCTATCACAGGGGGTCATTAAGGGTAGATATACAGTGCTTTAAAAACATTTAGTGCCGCATTATATATGCTTCTCTCTATAATCCTATGAGGTTACTATTATTAGCTCCATTGTACAGATGAATAAACTGAGGCCTAAAGGAATTATATAACTTGTCCAAGGATATTTATCCTGTAAGTGATAGAGTCAAGATTCCAACCCAGGCAGATGGGTATTTAACCAAACACTATCTTTCATCTTTCTCCCAGGAAAATGCTATAAGTCATTTATTACCTGAGCTAATAATCCCTTTCTTAGTATATACTCGACTTACCCACCCTTCCACAGCCAAACAATTTGGCTAGGAACTGCAAAAGATTTCCAGGATCCGGCCCCAGCACAGGCCCACAATCCATTGTGATTCGTCAAGGCCTCTCTGTTCTGATTGGTTAGTGCTACGCATGCGTGGGTGCACGCGCACGCACACAGACACACAGACACACAGACACACAGACACAGACACACACACAGACACACACACACACACCCATCCCCATCACTAAGCACAGGTTCCTTTTCTGAAATGCCCTTCCCAAGACTCCTAAATTTTAAGTTTTGCAGGCTTTGTGGGCATCCACTCTCCCAGGCCCACCCCACTCTTCACATGCCCGTGTAGATAAACTTGTTTTACTAAGAGCTAATTTCCAATTTAGCGCACAATATGGAGAACTAAAGTTTCGCAGAGCAACTTGTGGGAATGGCCTCAGGACATATTGAAATCTGTTCATGTCATATGTCAAGTAACTAAGAATTAAATAGGATACCCGGGAAAGCAGAACATGGGCCTCTGTCTCCTGTTTCCTGCACTGCAGACAGATGCTTTACACGCTGAGCCAGCTGAGAAGCCCCAGAACATGGCCAGACAGGAATAATGAGTGTCCTTAAGACACACGTTGAAACACAAGAGAACCTGTGTCCAAATTTCACTATATGCTTCATGTGCATTTAAAGACTTCAGAATTCTCTGATTTTTGAACTACTGTGCAGCAACCAGAGAGGGAAGCAGAGCCATTTGTGACCTGTAGTTGTTTCACCAGTTGCTCTGTGAATGCTTTTTCTTTTTAATTGAGGGGTAGGATATTGAATTTTCAGAATAGAAAGTTTCCTTTATTTTGATACTTCAGCGATTCTTCACAGCCCCAAAGACATCTCATCACTAATCGATTCCAACAGACTTTGCTCTGTTTGGGCTCCCCTGTGTCAGAGAATAAATAAAGTTGGCAGTTGGCAGCTCTGTGTGGACTCTAGTCCGGGAAACATCTTTAGGTTTCAGTTTCACACTTGATGATGGTCTGAGTCTGGGCTACTGGAAAGGACGTTCTTTTGTAAAATGCTCTGGATTCCTAGTTACTCTTCTGTCTCTTCCACCCTGCACATCTCTAGGGTTTTGAGCTGCTCTATTTCTTTGTGAGGTGGGTCTGTATCCACAGAGGACCAATGCTTAGGTTTCCCCTCATGACCCGAATCATTTATTTCTAGCTGAAATGCTCTCCTTAACTCTCTGTTGTCTTGTTTTTCAAGAATCCTACCTTTCCCCTTGTGCTGCGTGTGTTGGGGCTGGTGTGTGTATGTGGTGGGGGAGATCACTCAGAGAGGACCAACTTGACTGACTGTCTTTTGTGATAAGCTTAAAACACCCATCTTAACTGAAGGTTTCTGGTTTTTCGACCTTATGTTTAATCGTGTGATGCTTGATAAAGGTAGCAAAACAGTACCAGTTGATAAGTAAATGTTAATATATACTGCAAATACAAAAGCAGTTTCTTCAGCAATTGATAATGCATGAAAATGTGCAATAATAGTATTTAATTTGCACCAGTAGGTGAGAACTCTGAATCCTTCATTATGAGCCTAAATCTGATTTTTGTTTGTGACCAGCATGAATGCTGACCTCTGCCCTTTGAATGATCTTTCCGTCTCCCAGAAAGTTCATGAAAAGGTCATGGAGCTGCACTGACTTCCTCTGTGTGTGCATGGACGTGTCTTTGCTATTGATCTGGGAAAAGACCTGGCTTTGTCCATTCAGTGGTTTTGCTCACTTTATTTTAAATGGAAACCTGATCAGTAATTATAGAATTTTTCCACCGGAATTCACACCTGACTAAGTGCAGAAAGCTAACCTCTTTTCACGCTGGTTATTAAGCCTGTGTTTTACCTTGGCCATAACTCCCAATTAAACGAATTTCTTGTACCCTTAACAAAGCAAAATATGGCACTTACTGGTCACAAGCTCAAAGCAGGAGAGAAAGGGGGGAAATGGCTTAATAGCTGAAAATAAAAACACCAGTGAATTTTTCTTATGGATTCCTTCATGTCAAATTCATATCATGAATGACTCTGAGTTTTCTCTTTAGATCATCTTGGCATGATCGAGGAGCAAAAATAAAAATGATTTCTAGTATATTCTTGAAGTGATTCCTTCTTTTGATGCCACCTGTCAGCGTAAAAGAGGTTATGAATCTCCGGAAACCTGCTTTACTGACACCATCAGCAGCGCTGGCACCGGTTTTCAAATCAGACTGCAGTAACTGGTAGAGCTGGAGGGTTTTAAATCTCCACTAGAAAACTATTGCCATTTATGAACAACAAGCATTGTACTGAAATGGTGAAAAATGCATGTGCGTCATATTTAGAATGATTGTGGAGGGGGGATATAACAATACTTTTCAAGACTGTAAGCAATACATATATTCGTATCTTGTGCTATTTATCTTGTAGATATACAGCACTGGAAGTTCTCAGCTGCTAGCTGTTAGGTTATCGTTGAGAAGGAAAGATCCTGAGGGTTGTCACTGCTGTATATCACTGCAGCCGTGCCCTTTGATTACAATGGGGCAACACCAGTCATTAATAACGGGGAAAGCTTTTTGTCTGGCAAATGCATCGCTGTACGGGCCTCCTTTCTTAACACCTAGGCATCTTGGTGAGGTTGCACAGGTAAATTAAAGATGAAGAATGTTTATTTTACAGCCACACTTGTAAATGGAGCCATTCCAGAAAATGTATTTTTTTCCCAGTCCTATAAACTTGATTCGTTTTCATATTTTGCATTTGCTCAAGGGAACCCAGTTATTAAGCTTCACTCGAACAAATAATGTGAGCACAATGTAATTATGATTTTAATTTCATCACTGTCACACTCAGTTACCAGAGGGTTACAGAACAAGCTAACCACTAAGACAACAATTGCAGTACAGACTTAAAAACCCAAGTGTGTCCATAGTTGGAGATTTCCTGAAGAGTATAATATGAATAGAATTTGCAGGGCAGGATCCTTTCCAATGTGGGAAAAAAACCCAACGTGGTCAGATTTGATACTTATTGAATGTGTTGCTTGGCAGTTTAATACCAGCAGCCAGTTTTCCAGAAGTGAGGCTTCGCCATCAGAAGTCACCCCAAAGTTAACTGTTCGCAAGGGAGCTTGATTCAAGCTCAGTTCAGTTCAGTTGCTCAGTCGTGTCCGACTCTTTGCCACCCCATGAATCGCAGCAAGCCAGGCCTCCCATCACCATCTCCCGGAGTTCACTCAGACTCACGCCCACCGAGTCCGTGATGCCATCCAGCCATCTAAGCCAACTTAAAAGAAACAAATTTATAAATGCCATCTCCCTGTGGGACATGTGACAACTTTTTCAAGGTGAGTACAATTATCATGTCAGTTTACCTCTATTTCATTTCTAGTGCCACTAGAGTCCATTAAGACCCATCATTCCTTAACTAGACTATTACAATAACCTCTTTGGTTGTTTTCTTGCCTCCAGCCCAGCTTCCTTTAATTCAGAGGTTTTCAAAGTAGGAGATTTCCACAACCCATTAGTGGTGGTGAAATCAATTTAGTGTTTCCCTATTAACATTAAGAAAAAGAAAGAGAGCAGAATGAGACGAAGCACATTGCAACACATTGCACAAAGAAAGGGCAAGTGTTATTGCCTGGCACTCTCCTTCAGCCACGTGCGTGTGTGCATGTGTGGGTGTGACAGCTGTGTGTGTGTGTGCACATGTGTGTGTGTCTGCATACTCCTACTCTCATTGGTTCCAGATGTAAAATGTGGTTCTTCTGTAGGTTCTGACAAAAAATAAAAGTTTGAAAACTCCTGCTCTAATAATCCATGCTTCCCAAAGTGTAAAATGCTTCCAGGCAATTCGGGCTCTTAATACTGGATCATGTGATGACAATACTGTTGCTGTTTCTCTTCCAGTCTATCTAATTTCTCTATCCAGTTTATCTAATTGGATCAAGAAGAATGTCTCAGGTTGGTGCTAGCTATCCTTAACACTCACTGACACCACCTACTTTTCATTCTTGTTGTTTTTAACAAAATTAGATTCAACCATTTTGATAAGAACATTATCCGGATCAAATGTTGTAATATTGTTTTGGTGATATTATATTTATTGTGTTCATTTTTTAAGGCAAATGACACTGACTTTCCATTTATGCTTATGATATAAAGTTTCTCTTAAAATAGCTTAAAGGAAAAGGTTAATTTAAAGAAAAATAGTACAGGAGGAACATGGTTAGGGCAAAAATTATGATCAGCATATGGAAATCATTCAAGGTTTTGCTAAAGCTGTGATTATTAATCAATTTTTAAAACTATCACTGGAATAATCTTTCTAAAATCAAATTGAATCCTGTCCTTTCCTCTACATAAAATTCCTTAGTACTGTTCCACTGTCTACAGGATCTGATGCCTGCCTCCTTTTCCATATACATCTCCTTTTATAGCCCCACTCACAAACCAGCTGAAAAATTTTGTTCTCTTTCACCTCTGTGCCTTTGCCCATTCTGTACCTTCCTTGGCAGGAAGCTGCTGGAATGCCAGCCACGTCTGCCACCATAAGCTCGTCCTCGACCCTCAAGGCTCCGCTCAAATATGAAAGCTCCAGGTCTTCCCCTAGCAGCCGACACTCCAGGCTCCATTCTCACACAGCAGCTTATTCATACCACTATAAAAGTGGAAAGTGAAATTTGCTCAGTCATGTCCGACTCCTTGTGACCCCATGGGACTGTAGCCCGCCAGGCTCCTTAGTCCATGGAATTTTCCAGGCAAGAATACTGGAGTGGGTAGCCATTCCCTTCTCCAGGGATTGAACCTGGCTCTTCTGCATTGTGGGCAGATTCTTTACCATCTGAGCTACCAGGGAAGCCCATTCATACCACTGGGATACCATTTATTACAATAATTATCAGGTTTTTTTCACCTCTTTTCTTACCCTAAAGCACAAATGTCTTATTCATCTTTATCTCTTGAGTATCTAAGACAGTTCTTGGCACATTCACATGGTAGGAACACACAAACTTTTGAGAATGAGTTAATTCCTCATAATGAAGATGTACTTGGCCCAAGAACAGCATCAGACGTAATTTAGGAGCAGATTATAAATCCTAAATTGGCTTTGTCAGCATAGAAAGCCAAATGGGATTGAAATTAGTAACAACAACAACATTCAAAATAATATTAACCAACAGGTAGTAACTGCTTAGCAAGTGCATGGCCCTCTATGTACATTATCTCATAGTCCATAAAAATCTCAAGAGGGAGGAGCTCTGATTTTGTCCTCAGTGTGGAAACAAGAGGGTCAACAAGGTTAGGTCACTCGTCCGAGGTCAGTAGCTGTTCAGTGGTCGAATTGAGATCTAGGTCCAGGGATCTCTGCCCCCAGAGCCTGCCCCCAGCCACCAGGCTACATGCCAAGGATGGACCAATTGCCTTTCACTCTCTAAAGAGAATGGGACTGGCATGATGCAACTGCTTTCCCTGGCTCTGCATTGTTTAGCCCAGCTGCCCCAGTGTGTGCTGAGGACAGCCTACCATCTGTCCTGGTCACTGCTCTGTCCTGGTCACTCCTGGCTTCTCCAGCACTCTGCCTCCTTGGCTCCAGGCTCTTAAGTGGTTCCCCAAGCTTGATTCTGCCCAACTGGCCCAACTTCAGGCCTCCCTCATAACTGCCTGGTTCACGAAGCAGTGTCACGTTCTGTTTAACAGCTAGACGGCTGCTCCCAGAACACTTGACTGTACAACTCAGCTGTTTGACTTCAGGCAAGTTACTTAACCTCTCTGTATCCTCAAGAGTAATTGAGTTATGATCTTAAAAGTGCTTAGAACCATGCCTGGCACCTAGTAAACATTATGAGTGTTTATTAAATAAAGTGCAACCCGTCTGCCTCTTGCCATTTCCTACCGTTTCAGGTAACATTTTGCTTGATTGCGTCCCATTAATCCTTTACTCCCTTTAGATGCTCCACAGAGGCTGTCACTCACTTGAATGTCATTGTCAGAACACTGACTATCATCTGATATGTTATAATTTATTTCATCCTTAGACTATCCCTCCTTTAGGGTCAGAACTGTGCTAAGTGCAGCTAGACAAGAACCGATGAATAATGCAGTCTTTGTCCTCAGGGAGCTTAAGGTTGGTCAAAACAAAACAAAAGGCATTGTCCTTGCCATGTGGCTTGTTAGGAGGCCCCAGTGGGGAAGAGAGAATAAGTTCGGGCATGTAGGATCAATTAAGCACTAAGGGGGCCACCAGAGTCCACCAGGCTGGCCCCTTCCTAGGGGATCAGCAGTTTAGTCTGCCCAGTGCAAGAGGGACAGATATGACCAGGAGTCTGAGTTAAAAAGGGTGGGATGGGGCAGAACTTGACAGCGGGGACTCCTGGAGGGGATAGTTCTTGGAATCTGGAAAGATGCTTTAGGGTCAGTCACAGAGGTCTGCTGAGGTCAGGGTTGGTCAATGTTTACCCAGCATCTCTCCTGATTAATGGTTGGTGTGAAGGTTAGTTTTAGTTGGCAACTTGGCTGGGCCACAGGAGGCCCAGAAATCTGGAAAAACATTATTTCTGGTGTGATGTGAGGGTATTTCCAGAAGACCTTAGCATCTGAGTCCATAAACTGAGTAAAGCAGATTGCTCACTCTAATGTGGATGAGCCTCGTCCAACCCACTGAGGGACTGAATAGAATAAAAAGAGGAAAGCAGGAAAAATGCACTCTCTCTCTGACTGTTTGAGCTGGGCCATCAGCCTTCTGCCTTCAGTATGGGACTTATACTCTTCATAGCCTCTCCTGTTCTCAGACCCTTAGATTTGGACTAGAACTTATATCACTCGTTCTCCTGGTTCTCAGACACTGGGACTCAGACCAGAACCACACCACTAGCCCTTCTTGCAGAGGTGGATTGGAGGACTTCTCAGTATAATTCAGGTTAGTCGCTCAGTCATGTCCGATTTTTTTGTGACCCCATGGTCTGCAGCACACCAGGCTTCCCTGTACATCACCAACTCCCGGAGCTTGCTCAAACTCATGCCCATTGAGTCAGTGATGCCATCCAACCATCTTATCCTCTATTGTCCCCTTCTCCTCCCACCTTTAATCTTTCCCAAGATCAGGGTCTTTTCCAATGAGTCAGTTCTTCCCATCAGGTGGCCAAAAGATTGGAGTTTCAGCTCAGCATCAGTCCTTCCAATGAATATTCAGGACTGATTTCCTTTAGGATGGACTGGTTGGATCTCCTTGCAGTCCAGGGGACTCTCAAAAGTCTTCTCCAAAACCAAGGTTCAAAAGCATCAATTCTTCAGCGCTCAACTTTCTTTCTAATCCAACTCTCACATCCACACATGACTACTGGAAAAATCATGGCTAGACGGACCTTTGTTGGCAAAGTAATGTCTGCTTTTTAATATGCTGTCTAGGTTGGTCATAGCTTTTCTTCCAAGGAGCAAGCTTCTTTTAATTTCATGACTGCAGTCATCATCTGCAGTGATTTTGGAGCCCCAAAATAAAAGTCTTTCACTGTTTCCATTGTTTCCCCATCTATTTGCTGTGAAGTGATGGAACCGGATGCCATGATCTTAGTTTTCTGAATACTGAGTTTTAAGCCAACTTTTTCACTCTCCTCTTTCACTTTCATCAAGAGAGACTCTTTAGTTCCTCTTCTCTTTCTGCCATAAGGGTGATGTCATCTGCATATCTGAGGTTATTGCTATTTCTCCCAGCAGTCTTGATTCCAGCTTGTGCTTCATCCAGCCCAGCATTTTGCATGGTATATTCTGCATATAAGTTAAATAAACAGGGTGACCATATACAGCCTTGACATATTCCTTTCCCGATTTGGAACCAATCTGCTGTTCCATATCCAGTTCTAACTGTTGCTTCTTGACCTGCATACGGATTTTTCAGGAGGCAGGTAAGGTAGTCTGGTATTCCCATCTCTTTAAGAATTTTCCAGTTTGTTGTGATCCACACAGTCAAAGGCTTTGGCATAGTCAATAAAGCAGAAGTTGATATTTTTTCTGGAACCTCTTGCTTCTTCGATGATCCAACAGATGTTGACAATTTGATCTCTGGTTCCTCTGCCTTTTCTAAATCCAGCTTGAATATATGGAAGTTCACAGTGCATATACTGTTGAAGCCTGGCTTGGAGAATTTTGAGCATTACTTTGCTAGCATGTGAGATGAGTGCAATTGTGTGGTCATTTGAGTATTCTTCGGCATTTCCTTTCTTTGGGATTGGCATAAAAACCAACCTTTTCCAGTCCTGTGGTCACTGCTGAGTTTTCCAAATCCGCTGGCATATTAAATGCTGTACTTTCACAGCATCATCTTTTAGGATTTGAAATAGCTCAGCTGGAATTCCATCACCTCCACTAGCTGTGTTCATATTAATGTTTCCTAAAGCCCACTTGACTTTGCATTCCAAGATGTCTAGCTCTAGGTAAGTGATCACACAGTCATGGTTATCTGGGTCATGATGATTTTTTTTTTGTATAGTTCTTCTGTGTATTCTTGCCACCTCTTCTTAATATCTTCTGCTTTTGTTAGGTCCATACCATTTCTGTTCTTTATTGTGCCCATCTTTGCATGAAACGTTCCCTTGGTATCTCTAATTTTCTTGAGGAGATCTCTAGTATTTCCCATTCTGCTTCCCAGTCTCCATAATCCTATGAACCCATATGTATATATCCATATATAAATATATCTTATTGGCTCTGTTTCTCTGGAGAACCCTGGCCGGTACAGGTAGTGTTCTGCCTGCTTGGTATCCATGCTGTACTGAAGACAATAGCAGGAAGTAGGAAGAGGTAGAGGGTCCTGTTCAGTTAGCAATCAACCCTGGACTGTGATCTTTGCAAACATTCTGAAGAGAAACCAAATACCCAGGCAGAAGGCCCAACAGAGAGCCAGCCCACAAAACAGGATATGAAGAAAACCGAGTCTCCATTCACTCAGAGTCTAACAAGAGTAGGCCTCCCGACCAGTTCTGGGTCATGCTCCTACTTGTCTCTGTGTACAGAGGAGACCTAGTTCTTATTGAGCTCCATCATGGTCAGGCTGGGCATAAGGGGCGGGGAGGGGGAGGGTGCAGATGAGGTGAGGGCCTCTGCAGCTCTGCCAAGAAAAAGCACCATGTTTCCAAATAGCATTCATGTTCAAATTCTAGATGAGAGTAACATCAGCTTTCCAAACCCAGAGATCTACATGTTGTAGCAGTGATTTCTTCTTTATTAAGGGTGCTCACAGACAATGTGGCCATAAGCTAGGCCTAGTAGCTCAGCTGGTACAGAGTCTGCCTGCAATGCAGGAGACCGTGGTTCAGTTTCTGGGTCCAGAAGATCCCCGGGAGAAGGGACAGGCTACACGCTCCAGTATTACTAGACGTCCCTTATGGCTCAGACAGTAAAAAAAAAAATCCACCTGCAATGCGGGAGACCTGCGTTTGATCCCTGGGTCGGGGAGATCCCCTGGAGGAGGGCATGGCAACCCACTCCAGTATCCTTGCCTGGAGAATCCCCATGGACAGAGAAGCCTGGCGGGCTACAGTCTGGTTGTGAAGAGTTGGACACGACTGAACTACCAAGCACAGCACAGCATAGTAAGATGTTAGTATTGGTATGATTTCACAGATGAGAATGGACAGGCACACAATCCCTGTAGATGGAAAGGAGAGAGCAAAGATGCAGAAGTGAGGAAGTGGAAGGTGAGAGTGAGATAGAAAATTTAAGTTTACGAGTTGGGAAAATTATTCTGTAAAGCCAGCATTGTCTCTAGAATAATCATATTAGCACTCTCATTCTGAAGGTAATATGGACCTGTTCATAATATCTGTGTTGTGCTGTGATTAGTTGAAGGGAATATGCTATGCAGAGGCCTGTAATATAGAGGCCCCTATAATTAATGGGGCATCTTTGAAAAATAAGAATGAGTTTCTCCCCCAAAGTGAAGGGCTGGGAGCAGTAAAAAGTACATCGTGGAAAGACATCTTGAAAACAAGATGCTGAAGTTCTGATGTGACTGATGGAAAACCATTAGTGACTGTTCCTGTAACCAGAGCCTTGAGGGAGTTGCTGAGAAAGGGCGTCACTAGCGAAAAGGCTAAACAAAGTCATGAAAGGCCTGAAAGTTTGACATGGAGGACTGTGCATTGTGTATCTTTATCCCCGATCTGAGATTGTAAAGAAAAGATTATCTCTAGAACATGAATAAAGAAGTAGAAGTTAACACTAAAAGGCATGCAAGGATTAGGATCTGGGCTTTCGCCTGCGAATGGCATCAGCCCCCTGATCCCCACTTCATTTCTGAGTCTTCTTTTTCTTTATTCTTCTGAGGCACCGCTCCTTCGGGTCGGTTCGTTGTTGGGCTGGTCGCGACATTTGGTGCCTGAACAGGGAGCTGGAAGGTGCAAGTAGCTTTCGAGGCTCTTTTTTGACAGTGCCAGAAGATGCAGGGAATTCCAGCCGAGAGATCAGAGGACAGTGAAAGTACTTCGTAAGTACACTCTGTGGATTTGGCAAGCAGGGACACAGTGGGGTAATCTCCTTCTAAGAATGCTGACTATACTGTGCTTCTAAAAACCTTACTACGTAGCTCTGGAGTGAAAGTGAAAGAAGAGAATTTTCAGAAATTATTTCAAGCAATTCATAAGCACTGTCACTGGTTGGACCCAGAAAAAGGGACTTGGTGTCTTAGTGGGTGGAAAGAAGTGATGCCTTGTTTGAGTAGAGCCTATCAGTCTGGGGAACCCATTCCTAAAACTGTGTGGTCTTTCTGCAATTTTATTTATACTACTTTGGCTCCTTTACAATCTGAACGATCTAACTCTTCAGATTCAGAATCTGATACTCTTGCTCTTCCTGCATCTCAGGAATCGCCTGTCCGGCCACCTCATATTTATGAAAATCTGGATAAAGGGAAATAGAAGCTTTCGGAAGGGGAGAGAGAGGCTCAGTTTTTGAGTGCTAAATCCCATGTTAACTATGGTATTGAGCAACATCCTGAAGCTTTCCCTTTATCACCAGTCTCAAAGCCTTGGGCCCCTTGGCTGGAGGCCCCTGTAGTTCAGGAACCCCCTGCACTAGATCCCGATACCCCATGGGATGATTGGGTATTTAGAGCTGCAGTCACAATACCAAAGGTGTCTACACCTGCTCTCTCATCTTTTCAACAAGCTGTATGAGCAGCGAGGCGAGAAGGTGACCTTGATGGTTTGGTTTTGCCTGTTTTCATGACTGAGGTGCCCCCTAATGCTCAACTTCCACAAGGCAGGGTACAATTTGAACATATTGCTCTATTTTTTAAAACTGTTAAGGAGATTAAACAGGCATGCACACAGTATGGAACTACATCCCCTTACACCACAGGTTTTATTCACGGGTTGGCTCAGTCTGAATGACTCATTCCATATGATTGGGAAACGACTGCTAGAACTTGCTTATCCACTTTGGAATTTTTTCACTTCCGAACATGGTGGCAAGATGAAGCCTCTCAACAGGCTCAAAGAAGTACAGCTGCTAATCCTCCTCTTAATATTACTATGGAACAATTAATAGGGTCACGGGCATATCAAGGGATTCAGAGACAAACACAATTTTATGATCAACTTATAAGTCAAATTAGATTTATTTGTCTTAGAGCAAGGGAAAAGGTTAGCCCCCCAGGACAGTCTCATCCTTCTTTTGTTAAAGTGAAACAATCTAATGGAGAATCTTATACTGATTTTATCACCCGATTAAAACAAAATCTGGTGAGAATTGTTGCTCAAGCTGAATTAAGGGATATGTTATTACCGATGCTTGCCTATGATAATGTGAATTCAGAATATCAAAAGGGTTCACAGCCTTTCAAAGCAGAAGGAAAGCCTCTCGAGGATTATATTAAGGCTTGTCATGATATTGGATCAGAACCCTATAAGATGCAATTTTTGACTCAAGCCATTACTGGCTTGAAACAACAAGCGAATCAGCAGGTTAAATGTTTTAGTTGAGGTAAGAGGGGACATGTGCAGAAAAATTGCAAGACTAGTAAAAATACACCTAATAAGCCTGCTCCCACAAATGAAAAGACACCTGGATTATGCCATCACATAATCGTAATAAAGGCAGTCATTGGGCTAATCAGTGTAGATCTAAATTTCATAAAAATAGATCCCCTTTGTCAGGAAATTGGAAGAAGGGCCCCACTCAGGGTCCATCAAACAATATGAGCTCTCAACAAACCTGGAACGCTGTTCCTTTTGTGTACCCAGCCAGCGAACAACAACCTCATCCAGCCTTTCCAAACCGTACACCCAGGTTGCTGACCTCCCTCTTGCAAAATCCAGGAGTGCAACATTAGGTATCCCCGCCATTGATAATTTACTTCTTCTGCCAGCTATGGGAATTTATAAAATCCCTACTGGAATTAAAGGTCCAATACCTAAAGCATGGGATTATTATTAGGACGCAGTAGTTTAACAAGTAAGGGAGTTCAAGTCCTAACGGGGATTATAGATGAAGATTATGAGGGTGAAATTTCTATTATGATGAAAACAGAGTATCCTTATCAGATAATAAAAGGATATTATTAACAAATCATATAGCTTGATTGTTATTATTACCTTATATCACTACTAGTAAATTTCATATTAAAAGAACTGGAGGGCTTGGAAGTACAGGAAAACAGGTATATTGGCAAACTTTTGTATCTGATTCTAGACCCACATTATCTGTATATATTAATAATAAGCAATTTTTAGGACTTGTAGATACTAGAGCTGATGTTTCTATAATATTTAAAAAGCATTGGCCAGTTTCTTGGCCTTTAACAGATGTTCCTATTATGTTATGTTAACTGGAATTAGAACTATTCAAAATATCCAAAAAAGTACTAATATTTTGATCTGTTCAGGTCCCGAACAACAACCTGCAACTTGACATTTAGTTGCAGATATCTCTATTAATTTATGGGGACAAGATCTATTGATGCAATGGGGAGCTTATGCAACAATGCCTACTGTATCTTCTCAAGCTAAACAAATTATGGCAAATATGGGATATAATCCTGTTCAAAATACACAGGCTTTTTAGTGAGGGTCACTGCTGAACAACAAAAAACAGCACTTAAATGGACATGGAAACCTGATGAGCCCATTTGGACAGAGCAGGGGCCCCTATCACATGAAAAGTTTCAGGCTCTTGAACAGCTAGTAGGGGAACAATTATCTCTTAATCATTTTGCCTCAACTACTAGTCCTTGGAATTCTGTCTTTATTATTAAGAAGAAATCTGGAAAATGGAGAATGTTAACTGATTTAAGAAAAATTAATGCTACAATCGAATCTCTGGGTGCTTTACCACCAGGCATTCCATGACCTTCTATGATAACACAAAATTGGAAAATAAAAATCGTTGATCTTAAAGATTGTTTCCATACTATTCCTCTACAAGATTCTGATACTGTCTGTTTTGCTTTTACTGTACCATCAATTAATAGTAAAAAACCAGTGTCTCGATATTACTGGAAGGTATTGCCACAAGGCATGCTTAATAGTCCACATTATGTCAGTTATATGTCTCCCAAACACTTGAATTTATTAGAAAACAATTCCCTCATGCTTATATTATCCATTATATGGATGATATTCTTTTAGCTTCTCCTTCTGCCAAGGAACTTCAATGTACTTTCTTAAATACAGAGATTAAGTTAAAAGAATATTGGTTACATATTGCTGTTGATAAATTACAAGAGCAGGAACCATATACCCATTTAGTATATATATTGCAAAGAAATATTATTAAACCACAAAAATATAAATTTGAACTGATTCCTTGAAAACTTTAAATGATTTTCAAAAATTATTGGGAGATATAAATTGGTTACAGCCATCTTTAGGAATTCCTAATCATTCCTTTACACACCTATTTCAAATCCTACACGGAGACTCTGATTTAAATAGCCCCTGGGGTACTAATAGAACAAACTAAACAGGAATTAGATCTGGCGAATCAAGCTATCCAGCAAAGACGGCTTAAACAATAGATTTGACTGTGCCAATTTCTTTACTTATTCCTCCTACTTTAGATTCCCCTACAGAAATATCGGAGAAGGAAATGGCACCCCACTCCAGTATTCTTGCCTGGAGAATCCCATGGAGGGAGAAACCTGGTAAGCTACTGTCCACGGGGTCGCAAAGAGTCAGACACAACTCAGCGACTGCAATTTCACTTTCACAGGAATATTACAGCAACCCCAGTCCCCTTGAAGGGGGATTTTTGTCCCACACTCCTAAGAAAGTAATGACTACTTACATAATGCTTATTTCCTTTCTTGTTTCAAAAATGAGATCCAGATTTATACAACTTTCTGGTTATGATCCATATGAAATTGTTCTTCCTTTCACTAATGATCAGATCCATAGATTATTTGTTACCGGTATGGATTGGCAAATTGCCATTGCTGATTTCATAGGTGAGGTTCATAACCATTTTCCAAAGTCACCTTTGATTACTACTGCTGCTAAACACAAATGGATAATTCCTATTATTACTAAAACAATTCCTCTTACTAATGCCCCTGTTTATTTTACTGATGCAAATAAAACTCTCAAAACTGGTTATACTGGACCCACAACAAAGGTGTTGCAATCTAGCCTAACCTCTGTTCAACAAACCAAATTAGGGGCTATTGCTACCTTATTACAGGATGTTTCTATAGCATTAAATATTGCATCAGATTCTCAATATGCTGTATGGATAACACAAATTATTGAAACCATATCTCTACAAAAGGCTTCTTCTAAATCATCTTCATTATGATATTACAAAATACAATAAGACTTCATTCTGCCCCTTTTTACATTACACATATCAGATCTCATCCTAAATTGCCCAGACCATTGGCAAAGGGCAATGATTCCATCAACTCTTTGTTAATTGCTTTTCTTACTCCTTATGAATTTTATCAACTCACACATATAAATACACGTGGCTTGATGAATAAATTTCAATTATCCAGACAAGAAGCCTGAGATGTTGTTTCTGCCTGCCCCACATGTACTCTTACTTACCACGTCCCTACAACTACAGGGGTTAATCCCAGAGGCCTTTATCCCAACTATATCTGGCAGACTGATATTACTCGTGTTCCTTCTTTTGGACTTTGGGAGCTGTTCCTGTTTCTGTGGATACTTATTTGGGCATGATTTATACTTCTGCTCATTGTGGAGAAACATCTACTCATGTTATCTCACATTTTTTGCAAGCCTTTTCTTACATGGGCCTACCAAAACATGTTAAAACTAATAATGGCCCTGCATATGTGAGTCATGGTTTTGCGAAATTTTTATCCGATTGGAATATTTCTCATTCTACAGTATTCCATATAATTCTCAAGATCAGGCTATTATCGAACACACTCATCGTACTCTAAAAAATATGTTATTTAAACAGAAAGGGGGAGAAAAGTATGGCATATTGATGACATCAAAAGAAAAATTAGCCCAAGCTTTATTTACTTTACATTTTTTGGATTTAAGATTGGATCATACAAAGCCAGCAGCAACGCTGCATTTTCAGAACACCATTCTTAGTGAAAATTATACTCCTGGTCAAATGATTGCAGATAATACTCCTGTATGGTGGAAAAATGCTATGAACAATTGGTGTAAGGGCCTTAGACTTAGGAAAGGGTGAGATTATGCTCTTGTCATTTCAGATAATGGACAACACCGCTGGGTACCAGGAAGGCATGTCAAAGAAAGGAAAGAAGAGGACATGGTTCGATATTGATCCTCCTGGAGAGTCGCCAGTGATGGGGATAACAAGACTGACGATCAGCAACCGCTCCGAACCGGCTCCAAGGACCAACAAAGCCAAACCACCCACTTGGGGTGAATTGAAGAAACTGACCACTGAAAGGGAAGAATTGGTCGAAAAGCAAGGACAGCCTTTGACCTTGGCTACCTCGGTCTTGGCTATGCTATCTGCGGTAGCTACCGTGGTAGGTGCCAATCATACTTCTTGGGCATACATGCCTTATCCTCCCCTACTAAGACCAAGTATGCGGGAGGATGCTTCTGTTCCAATTTTCATAAATGGCTCTTCTTGGTTACCCGAGCCTTTCTGTAAAACCTGAAAAAGAAGGCCAACAACTTTCAAATGTTAGTGTGGGAACAGATCTTACTCCTATATGCATGGGGGCAGAAACTCATCGTCTTAAAACAGGATTACAAAGTTGGCTATCTATAGTTAAAGAACCTCAAGTGAACAAAATTCATTTTTTTTCTTGTTAGTGGCATTTCCCTTTAATACCACAGGAGAAAATACTACTATGTTTCCGCCCCATCTAGCTAACTGTATTATTTCTATAAAATCTGGAATAGAACATTGAGTACCATGGAAATTATGTAAAACTAATACTGGACATATTATGGCCAGTCCTTCTGATGGAAAAATTATTGATTGGAGTCCCAAAGGAGATCCTTTGGATAAAAATAATAATTTGGATTTGCCTATATTGTTAAACAATACTTTAGACTCCATGAATAAAATTGTTAATAGCTCTATATATTGGCATGGAGGGAGTTTCTCTCCTCCCTTACCTCAATTACCTTATACACCTTTACATTCAGAATTGTGGAAAATACCAGCTGCCTTCCAACCCATTACAGCAAGGAAGGGGCAATTTAATTTGACAGTATCTGGTCATTCCTTTGGAGAAGGAAATGGCAACCCACTCCAGTACTCTTGCCCAGAAAATCCCATGGATGGAGGAGCCTGGTTGATAAAAATTCAAGCCATTGGATTAAAGTGTGTGTTCATTTACTTTTCGTATTTTTGATAGGACCTACTCTTTATAATGCCTCTTCTGAGCTACTTTCTTGTCAAAATCGTTCCTTTTACACTTGTATTAATTCTTCTCTCCAATTTCAGAATGACTATTCTCTGCATATTCTAAAAACCAGATCTGGAGTATGGCTTCCTGTAAAAATGAATAGACCATGGCAGGATAGCCCTGCAGTCTACACTGTAGAAGAAATCCTTAAGAAAGTGTTAAAATGCACTGAACGGTTTATTGGACTGTTAAATGCTGCCATTTTAGGAATTATTGCTATAGCTACTGCAGCAGCTGTAGCAGGGATGGCGTGACATCAGAGTGTCCAGACTGTGCACTTTGTGCATGAATGGCATAAAGATTCTGAGGTTCTTTGGTCTACCCAAAGACCAATAGATGGAAAACTAGCTGCACAAATGGCTGATTTACAACAGATTGTTATACTACCAGGTGATCAAGTAAATAGTCTGCAAAAACAGATTCGTCTTCAGCGTGATTGGAATATTACTTTTTTGGTGTCACTCCTCACAAATAAAATGAATCATCATTTCACTGGGACAAAGTTAAACAATACCTCTTAAATCAAGGTAATCTATCTTCGGATATATATAACTTACAACAAGAGATTATGGAAACTTTCTCTCAGAAACTACACCTTTTGCAACGATCTAACCTGTTGGAGAGTGAAAAAGTTGGCTTAAAGCTCAACATTCAGAAAACGAAGATCATGGCATCTGGTCCCTTCATGGGAAATAGATGGGGAAACAGTGTCAGACTTCATTTTTTTGGGCTCCAAAATCATTGCAGATGGTGACTGCAGCCATGAAATTAAAAGACGCTTACTCCTTGGAAGAAAAGTTATGACCAACCTAGATAGCATATTCAAAAGCAGAGATATTACTTTGCCAACTAAGGTCCGTCTAGTCAAGGCTATGGTTTTTCCTGTGGTCATGTATGGATGTGAGAGTTGGACTGTGAAGAAGGCTGAGCACTGAAGAACTGATGCTTCTAAACTGTGGTGTTGGAGTAGACTCTTGAGAGTCCCTTGGACTGCAAGGAGATCCAACCAGTCCATTCTGAAGGAGATCAGCCCTGGGATTTCTTTGGAGGGAATGATGCTAAAGCTGAAACTCCAGTACTTTGGCCACCTCATGTGAAGAGTTGACTCATTGGAAAAGACTCTGATGCTGGGAGGGATTGGGGGCAGGAGGAGAAGGGGACGACCGAGGATGAGATGGCTGGATGGCATCATGGACTTGATGGACGTGAGTCTGAGTGAACTCCTGGAGTTGGTGATGGACAGGGAGGCCTGGCGTGCTGCAATTCATGGGGTCGCAAAGAGTCGGACACGACTGAGCGACTGAACTGAACTGAAGCTGCTGGATGCAGCAGCAGATGGGATTTCTCAATTAAATCCCATCCCTCACTTGAAAACTATTGGAGGATCAATGGCTGGTTTTATGTTAATTTCATATGTCTTTTTTTCTGTTTCTACAAAGTCTGGCAGCGAATCACCAAGAAAGTCAATGGACGACAATAGCAATTAGCGATGATCTCTTTGGCGTCTATGATTGCCAATAATCACTAAAAATAAGCCTCAAAAAATAAAAAAGGGGGTTATGAAGGGAATATGCTATGCACAGGCCTGTACTATAATTAACAGGGCTTCCTTGAAAAATAAGAATGACTTTCTCATTACTCCCAGGTGAAGGGCTGGGAGCAGTAAAAAGTACATCATGGAAAGACATCCTGAAAACAAGATGCTGAAGTTCTGATGTGACTGATGGAAAATCATTAGTGACTGTTCCTGTAACCAGAGCCTTGAGGGAGTTGCTAAGAAAGGGCGTCACTAGTCAAAAGGCTAAACAAAGTCATTTGAGGATTAGGATCTGGGCTTTTGCCTGTGAATGGCATCAGCCCCCGATCCCCACTTTATTTCTGAGTCTTCTTTTTCTTTATTCTTCTGAGGCACCGCTCCCTTGGGTCAGTTCATTGTTGGGCTGGTCCTGACAAATTAGTCACTCAGTAGTGTCTGACTCTTTGTGACCCCATGGACTGTGGCCCACCAGGCTCCGTCCACGGGGTTTTTCAGGCAAGAATACTGGAGTGGGTTGCCAGGCCCTCCTCCAGGGGAGTCTTTTCAACCCAGGGATCAAACCCAGGTCTCCCACATTGCAGGCATCTCTAGAAGAATTCATTGCTTAAGTATCCTTCTAGCACACCAACTCTCTGTCAGTAACTGAGGCTCTGTGCGCCATTGGTCCCCAGTAGGGAGGAGGTGGTGTGTTTGTGTGGAGGCAGATATCTGAACTGATGAAGGAGGATTTTATTTTGAAAAGACCGTTATTACACCCCAGTGTTACATGACATGGAGAAGGCAATGGCACCCTACTCCAGTACTCTTGCCTGGAAAATCCCATGGACGGAGGAGCCTGGTGGGCTGCAGTCCATGGGGTTGCCAAGAGTCCGACACGACTGAGCGACTTCACTTTCACTTTTCACTTTCATGCATTGGAGAAGGCAATGGCAACCCATTCCAGTGTTCTTGCCTGGAGAATCCCAGGGATGGTGGAGCCTGGTGGGCTGCTGTCTATGGGGTCGCACAGAGTCGAACACGACTGAAGCGACTTAGCAGCAGCAGTTACATGACAATCTCTGGTCCCAAGTGGAACAACCACTAGATTCTAGAGTTCAGTTCTGGCCAGATTGCATTCAATGATACCTAAGATCTTTTTCGAGTTCAGAGTCCAGGATTCTTTTCTCAAGGTTTGCTCATGCCGACCACATCATATCAGAATATGTAATATTTTTAAAAGTTGGAAATACTTTGGTTTAACCAGAAGAGGTACTGATTTTTACATCTTTATACAGAATATTGATATTAGCTCTCTTGGAATGAATGCGAATCACGCCAGTAAATGTGTATTGCATACTTATTGTGTAGAGGATGACCATGTGCCCAGCAAGCAGGAAATAGAAATGAGTGTGATGTCCTTACCTCAAGGAAATCACAATCTAGTGGGAATGAAGCTTAAATACAGAAACAGGCGAGATACTGGCAGCATAGCATAATGGTTGAGATGGCAGGCTCTAGCCAGCTGTTTACTTTAACAATTGGTGATCTGGAACAAAATGAGGGCTGTGCTGGTTTGTAGACTGTGCCTGTTTCTGCAGTGTAGGTACACGCGCTGTAGCTTCCTTTTAAGCTGTCAATATGGCATCTCGGAAGGCAGAGTTGGAAAGAGATGCTAACAGTGGGCTCTCTCCAGTTGGTGCGGATACAAGCCTGCACCAGGACAGCACCGGCTCTAGAGATGATCTGCCTGAGCTTGAGTCTCAGCTCTGTCTGTACGCACTAGTTGTGGGTTAGTAACTACCTCCCTTAGGCTTCAGCATCTTCATCTGGAAAGTGGGATTATAGTAGTACTTGCCGCAGTTTTTTGAGCGTTCCTTAAGGTGAGCCCTGTAAAGAATTTAGCACAGTGTCTGGTGCACGACCTCAATAGGTGTGACCTGTAATCACTATGATTGACCAAATACAAAGAAGATGGAGAGATGGCTTCCAGGTGAAGGATTCCAGGATTTAAGGAGGTAATTTTTTTTTTTCCTGGTGGGTGTGGTGGGGATTGATAGCATGGCAAAACCAGGTAGGTAAGAAGAGACCAGTCATATGCTGAAAATTCCATGGAGTTCTGTTTAGTCGGAATATGGTGTTTACCTATAAAGGGGCAGGAAGTTTCCATGCTTAGGGGTTAGTCTGGGCTGTGTTGTGAAGCTCTTGAATGCCAGGAGATCAGACTTCCCGATGGCACAGTAGAAACTTAGATGCAGTGACTAGAAGCAGAAAAGTGAAGTGAGGCCAGGCATTCCGAGAGAACTACTCAAAACCAAGGTGAGGCGATCGCTTCAAGTCACTGCTTGGGAGTACATGCTTTTTCTATCATTAAAAACAGGTATTGACTGGCTCCAGTCAAGTCTGCACACAACACAAAGGCCAGCTCTCGGGGTGTTTCTTGTCTGGTACTCCGCCTGGAAACACAATTGAGCCAATGAAAGTTTTCAGGTGGGTATATCTTCTGTAATCTTGAGCTCACCCCAATCCAATTTCATATCTGGTAACATATCTGGAGGACGTTACAGAGATATATGATTTCACCCAGTGAGGTCTGCAGTTCACAGAATCACTAATACAAAATAAATGGTTGCCCTTTAGAAATGACTTGCAAATAGCACTTCCTTAAATATTATACGAGGAAGAACAGTATTACTTTCTACAGAGCTGATTGAGGGAAAAAAATTGCTCGGTTGGTATTGTTTTCCAGAACATCACATCTTTAGAAAACACTTTATTTTAAAATGGTTCATTTGCTCTGGATCTAATTTCTATTATTTCGGGTGCCGTTTTATAAACCATGTTCAAAGAGCCCAGTTTTGTTTAACAGTTTACAAATTGCCCTAAATCACACGATTTTAAAAAGAGCCTTAACATTTATGTACTCTTTACCAGTTCAAAAAAAAAAAAAAAGACTCACACTCATTGTCTCATTTTATCCGCAGAGTAGCCCTGTGAGATAGAAATCATAGGATTTTAGCGTTGGAAAGATCTGTGAGATCAAGTTAAAGACCTTCATTCTGCATTCATTTATTCAACAAATATTTGTGATAACATGTACTTAACAGAAACTGTGCCAGAATTACCCTTGGTGAATAAGAGAAAGGAAGTTCTCGTTCTCAAAAAATTTACATTCTCAATAGGAGGCAGACACTAAGCAAATAAATAAACTATCCAGATGAGTAAAGATTGTGGTATGTCTCCTGAAGGAAATGAACAGTGTCATATGATAGAGAAGATTTGGATGGAAAACTATTTGGATATCATTGTTAGGAGGTGACATTTGAACTGAGACTTGAAATATAAGAAGGGGCCAGTCACTGAAGACCTTGGTGTGAGCATTCCAGGCAGAGAATAGCAAGAGTGAAGGCCCGCAGTGACTAGATGTGGTTAAGGGAACAAAGGAGGCTGGGGTGACTGAGCAAGGTGAGCAAGGGGTGGGGGGTCTGTGGCGGGTGGGGGAGGAGAGGGTACAGGTGAAGCGGGAGATGAACAGGATCTGGGTAAGAATCAGATTCTGAGTACTCTGGGTTTCAGCCCAAGCCACTGAAGGTTCAAACGGGTGAGATATGTATCTGCTGGGTGGAGAATGGACTTGCAGAGGTACCAAGAATGTAGGTGTCAAACCAGTTAGAGGAGAAATAATGGAGATGGGAGCAAAATCAGTTCCAGAATCCGGGTTTTCTGTCTCAAGTTTCTGCGTTCTTATCATTTTACAAACAAGGAAATATCCAAGGGACTTAAATGACCATTTATATAGGAGCATCTGGAAACTTTATCATCTTCCCAGTCTTCAGAAAAAATATTATTATGGCAAACTTTCAAGTGTGTGTGTGTGTGTGTGTGTGTGTGTGTGTGTGTGTGTGTGTGTGTGTGTTAGAATAATTGAGAACAGTCTTAAAGTTTCTAACTCATGTCAAGCACATCCGGCGGCAGACTTAGCAGTGTATGAGTGTGGCAATAACCCCGTTGTCTGCCTGATCTCCATTCTTTTCCTTTCTCCTAGCCTTCCTCACAGACTACCTCCCTCCCCACTCTTTTTTTTTGTTCTTGATGGTGTTGTGCTCAGGCAACACATCTGTTTTCCAGTCTCCCCCAAATGAGGTTACTCTGAGAATTACTTAGTAAAGTAACTCTTAGTACAATTACTTCAAGTTAAATTTTGCTGAAGATTTGTGGGAAAGTTTTCTTATCTTGACAAAGGCTCCATTTCTCCCTACATCCTTGCTGTTTCCTCCTTCCTCACGTGAAACCAGGAGAATGAAAGGCACATGTTAAAACAGCAGAGCAAGAAGCTGGAGGGATGGTTTAAAAGCTGCTGTACCAACTGTGCTCAACGTTACTTGTGAAATTTATGATATATGAGGAGATATGGGTTAAGCCACTGTATTCGGATTTTTGTTAAATGCAGCTGAACACATCTGAACTAATCCACTGGCCCAGAGTCAGATAGAGATAAATTAACATACAGTGGCTCCAATCCAACATAAACAGCTCATGAAAATATGAGATGGGATGTTGACTAAGTGCTAGCGTCCCCTAAGTTGTGAATTTCCTTAAACAAAAGAGGTATTTTTCTAAATGAAGAAATAGTACTATTTTCTTGAGAAGGAGTTAAGCTATCAGCTTTTATAATCAGTTTCCTACCCATGTAGGCCTAAGAATGTAGCACATCAATGTTAGGGCTCTGGGACCACGAGCATTTGAATTATACCAGAAGAGGGAGCCCTGGAGGATGTCCAATTAACCTGCAGTCAATCACCTGAAAATTAACTTGAAGAGATGTCAAGAGGTCTAGGTGAGTTAGAGCTTCCCTTGCAGGTTGTGAATCTCCCTAAGGTTGCTCTGGAGTCAGCTCAAGGGGCTTTTGGTCTCTCTTTTTGCATTAGATTCACAGAGCATCTTCCTCCCAGACTTCTTATACCAAAGATGACAACGGGCCTCTGAAGGTCACCCCATTCTCCATCTAGGATTGCCATGGTGCACCAAAGCAGATATAAACGAGTACTTAGTGTTATTTCTTTATGTGATGCCTGAAGACACTGCCTGGCCTCACCCTAGTCTTTGACAACTTATTCCAAGGCACTATCTGGGCCAAGCAGCAAAGAAATGTTCTCACGTCCTCAATTTCACACATTAGATTTGCTCTTAGAATATGCATTTTCTCTCTTACACATAGACACATATGGACATTGGACTCTGGACCTGAAGACAAAGTCTAGATGTAATGATACTATGTGATTTCAAGGCCCAGTCCAGCATTCCATAAATGTTCATTGCTTATATGACTCACAGACTTGGATAGAGTTCTCCCACCTTTCATAGATGAGGTTGGATAACAAGCTATTAAGTGAGTTTATAGAGACAAGAGGAACCCCAGGGTATCCATCCTCCTAAAAGTGCCCCCAAATGCGTGCCAGCTGGACATGCCCGTGAGTGCTCTAACCCTAGACTACACTGAGCAGTCCACATGGACATTATCCTTAACAACAGGCTGTGACACAGAAAAGCATTTTCACTTTCTAGATGTCTTGTGCTTGCCACAGACAATTGATCTACAGAGTCCACGTTTATTGTGTTTTGATTTCAGTTATTCTAAAATCCTTTCAGCTGGTGGGGTATCTGGGAAAATAAAACATTAGGGAGGTTACAAAGAAAGCCTGACGATGAACTAACCGTCTCATCCAGCCACAGCCCTGCCAGCCAGACTGTTATTCTAAGAGACCCGTCGTGGAGGTGGCTCGATTGCTTTCCTAGAGGTTCTGTGCTGAGTGATGTGAGCACCTTACGTGTTTCAGTGGTTATAATATCCCCTCCTAAGAGACTTGCACTTTGGTATTAAAAACATTATTTTATGGGACTTGAAAACTGGTCATGGCTCACGTCTGGGGAATACAGTCATTGAGGTCATTTATTTTTCTTAAAAAAAAAATACAGCTTAAAATATTTCTTGAAATACCCTGGGTTCTTGTCCACATGATATCTTGGGGGAACCCTGGCTTTGCGGTCATTACAAGGTTCTGGGGTGGGATCTTGCAGTGATTTGCAAGCTGGGATGGGGGGAGAGGAGGGAGAGTTGGTAAGGAGGCAGCTGGGATATACTTTTCAAAACCACACAGCATCTTGAAAGTTTGGTTTCCCATCACCATTTATATTCCTGAGGACTAGACACATCTCTCACTCTGCAGCAGTGTTTCGTGACATTTGGATTTACAATGTTCAAGTTGAAGTCTCTAGCCCCTTGCAGTCTGTCAAAAACAGCTTCTTTGTCCATTTATTTTTGTCTTCCACACCCAGTCTGAATATCTTTTGTAAATTTATACTTGACAACCCTCGTATTTCAGTAGCAGGCTTCGGTTTCACAATCTACCTTGCTTGCTCAGTTACATTAGCTGAAACAACAAATTTAATCCATGATGTCAATAGTAAATTATAGCAGAGAAGTAATATATGTCTGACATCATAAAGGTCGAGGCCATAGTAAAAACACTGCAAATTCTGGAGCCATTGTATTTGAGCAAGCGGTGGACTCTTACTAAACATTAACATTATGAAAATCAGATTAGCACTAAAAGCTGCATTTGGCTAATCTTATTTGTTTTATATCTTCTTTTCTAAATGGAAAATTTCTCAAAGCAGAGCACTCTTCTACTCTATTCTGTGCCATAGATTTTGCTCCCATGGACATTGGCTGTGTAATTATATTTTATATTTGGTAGTGGATAAATAATTAAAACGAGAATTACTTTCCTGAAAAGATTCATTTAGAGCACACGTTTTCTATTACCACGGCTGTAGGATGGGGGAGGGGCCATCGCCTCCTACCTACCTCAACTACCTTGCCATTAAAGTATCTAAATTACCTCCGTGAATTCTGAGCACAGAAGTGGTTGATGAATTGCTTTTGCATAAATGCGCTTTCCCTTTGCTAGAATCTAATTTTATGAAACACACTCGTGTGTGTGCCCATGAACACACACACACACTAACCAAGAGATACACATATACCAAAGCAACCACTGAACCCTCTCAAGAAGAAAAATTGAAGGTTGGAATTTTCTCTATATAATGAAGTTTAAAAAAATAAAAACATTGCCAGTAATATAAGCATGTCTGAGGAAAGCCCAAATGGTTTCATCTCCTGTAGGGAACCGCAGTTCATGAATCATTGTTTCCATGCAAAAGTGTTTCATTCTTTTAACCGGTGCTATCAATTGTACTGGCTGATTTTTTTTTTAAAGTATCAAAATTTGATTCTAGTTTAAACTTGTTTATTACAAATAGGGAAAAAATATTCTGCAGAGTGAACCAAAAAGCCATTCTGTGGGTGAGTCTGAGAATCCCATCCCTTTTGTGGTTCTAATGTTTCTAAATGGTTTGATCTGTAATGGGCAGCTCTAGTGACCAAGGAGGCTTCTTAAGCAGCTGACAGCTCTCACTTGGATCAGAAGTATTTTCATTTATTAAAAGCATTTATTTTAGTGCCTATGTATTTTGCTGTGTGTGTTAGAATGCAGTATCTGAGCCCCAAGACTTGGCATAGTGGAATAATGTGGCATTAGATATATTACCTCCTGGCAGAATCATTTGCTGTTCGTGTCAGTGAGAAGGGGAAAACGTCTTCAGCCCTGTTGTACTCAGTAATTAGCCAGGCTTTCCTGTGGGTGTTGGAGCAGTGACTCCAAGAATATGGAGAAGACAGACAGGCTGGTATGAAAGGAAGTGGCCTCCAGTGAGATCCGTAGATGCCCAATCTCTCCCCTAGTCTGGCCTTTCAGATTTGCCTGCCTCCATGACCTCATGGAGTGATGAGTTTGGCCTTGGACCAGAGAGGAGAGTGAGTGTGGAGGGAAAGGTGATGGCATTCCACATTTCTCGTTGTTTCTCTGCCTCACTTAATCACTTACCACGAGCAAGCTGAAAAAGCCTATCCCCTAAACTGACCTTGGACTGTTTGAATACATAACTCAAGTTCACATAGCGCTTCAAAGAAAGAAAATGACTCCTGGATACTAAGGCTATTGCAGTGAATAACTATGCAATTTTGTTTCCAGGAGTTCTTTAATTTGATCACTGATGCCTATAAATACAACCTAGAGAGCCTACACGAGATACAATTCCTTTCTTCTGAAGCCTTAGAATTGAAAATCATAACAAAACTAGGTTGCCCTCTCAGTGGTCTCTCAGGCTTTCATCTGTCCCGAGGTCACATCGCTCCAGGAAGGATGGGAGCGTGGGGAACAGGTGGGCATCCTTCACGATGGGCCTTAGTACGAGCCTCACGAGGGCCCCATTGATATCCTGGCAGCACTATCATCCTCGACCTATACCAACTTGTACGTCGATGCAAGATGGCCAGTGTGTGTTATTACCTTGCCTTATGCCGACAGCAAGTGATTGTGCGATTTTTTTTTCCTTCATAGTCAAATAGAAAGGCAATTTACTTTCTCCAATTTTTGTTATAAAATAAAATTATACCCTAAAAACCAGATTTTGATCATTTCTGATATAATTATTTTGTCTTCCTCTTTAATCCAAGAGTGGATTTTGTCTCTTGAATGAGTAAGTGAATCATCGCTGGTATGGTGGTCTGCTCACCTGAGATTAAACGGATTTCCTCCTGTTCACTCAGGGTGAAGAGAAGCCTGGGAAAACTTGCCCTCCTAGTCTGGCCTTAAAGATATGGAATCTTGGCCTCTGGGCTCTGTGGCCTCTGCTTTGGCTAAAGGTTAACAGTGACTAACGATTGTTGAGTGTCTTCCATGTCTGAGGCAGATCGCTTGACAGATCTCATGTGGTACTTGCAATAGCTTTTTGAGTTAGCTATTATTTTCTCATTGTATAAGAGAGAAAACTGAGATTTAGCCAGGCTAGGTTAACTTTCAAGGCTAAATATACAATAGGTTGGGTGCTAGCCTATGGATTAATCGCTCCTTTGGGTCAGGTGCCCTCTCCTGCTCCAAAAATCTGTATTCACAGATATAACACTGACCACCTCCATAATGCCATGATCCTGACCACTTCCAAATGCCATGATCCTAACACCACCGGATTCTACCTCATCACAGGTTCTTGCTACAAAGTTCCCTTGTGTGGCTGACAACTGCACTTCCCTTAGAATTCAGAAAGAGTGGTTTCCTGGGCTCACCTCATCACCCCAAGCAAACCTATTAGCTGCTGCCATTGGTAGGGGACATGATGGATGATGGCCATCCGCTCCACGAATAAACAAACTCTGCATTATTCCATTAGCTATTTTCCATTTCCTTCTAAGCTTAACAGTTTATTAGTGCTATTTATATATGGCTGTATTACTTTACATATTTACTTTATATTCTTCACATGATAACATATTCAGGTGTTCCAGATCCTCTGTGTAGTTTTTTGCCTTTTTTTTTTTTGATAGCATCGTGTGACAGATAGGATCTTAGTTCCCTGACCAGGAATTGAACTCTCACCTCCTGCACTGGAAGACGTGGAGTCCTGAACACTGCGCCGCCAGAGGAGTCCCTCTGCATGGTCTTTTGGAAGATATAATTGGATCAGTTTGAGGGGATAAACCTCCCAGCACTGGCAAGATCACCATTAATTTCTCTCTATGGAGCCCCTTTTCTCTAAGGGGTAGAAAAGAGATCATTGTGTGGCCTCTGTGAATCAAGTGGGTTGAAATGTCACGCTGCGCTAGGAGGGCGCATGTACCCATGCCTCTTGACCTTATCCGGAAGGCAAAGGAGGCAGGGTTTACTGAAAGTAGCGCTAGACCCCATGAGCCCCATCCTCCATTCCTCTCCTGGGTAGGGTTTTGTGAAAATCAGAAAAGCCATATGAAGGGTTTCTGTTTGGCTGTTCTGACTGTTCTGAGAAAACTCTCACTCCTTATCAGAAAAGGCGTTTACTGTCAGATCCTACTTGGGCTGGAATCGGGGGTGGGAAGTAGAGTCCCAGGGTGTGGGATAGGGCTGGGTGGAGGATGGAGGGCCCTGGAGGGTCTGTTCCAGCCCTGGGATAGGGCGGGGTGGCGGATGGAGGGCCCTGGAGGGTCTGTTCCAGCCAGTCCTCTCACTCTGTCCCTCACACACAAGTGACTTGGTCATCACCACACAGCGTCTGTTCTCTGGGGCCTCCCTGCCCTCCTGGCCCCTCACTGCCTCTTCACTCCCTGCCCTCCTGGCCCCTCACTGCCTCTTCACACTGACAAGCTCTTCCTTCCTCATCCTCCAGGATTTGGGAAATGATGACCCAGAAAAATATGTTTTGTTTGGCCAGCTCAGTTTTTAGAGCAAATTTTGAATTTGATTGTTTTTGGCAAAGCATACATCATTGTCATATATTTGCCAATTTACACATTTACTTTATTCAGATGAAGGCACTATACTATACAGATTTATGTACATTACATATTTTCTGTACTTCCTTCTGTTTATTCTTTTTTTTTAAAAATATTAGTAACTTTCAGTTTGGTCTTCTATGACTCTTCATGCCCTCAACCCCCGTTCAAATAATATGCCCAGCACCTTTTCCCTCCAAACTTTTACTGCTAACCCTCATCTGATCTGTTTAGTTCCACTAACATTCTTGAGAAAGAACCTTCATATACCATACCACAATAATAGGGTTAGGATTAGGGTCAGCCCAAGTTACCTCTACTGATGTGTTTATTGTAAATGGGAAAGTGCTTTGAAATTGCACAATGGTACACAAATGTCAAGTGTCCATTAGTATTATTGTTATTATATGGCAGTGTACGTTAGGGTCATATAGATAGATCTAATTATCAAAAATATTCTCTCCTGGCACATGTGATGATTTATTACCTTGGAATTTATCGAAAGACCTTTCGCTAAGAAACACAGCAGTTAAGCTGTGGACTATTCTCTTTTCTCATGTGAACATACATGTGGGTCTTCTCTAAGCATTTATGGCAGAATAATTTCAGATTCAGAGAAATGGCTCAGATTCTTGGTGAGTGGTGTAGTCTGTTGACATGGTCAAGGAACCCTGGATAGACCTGGGCGGGAACAGGTCATTCAGGGGTACCTTGAAAACTGTTTTTAATTTTTTGGACACCACAAGGCCATCAATGTGGAAAAACATGTGGTCATTATTTAAGCTTACACATTTGGCTCTCCTCATCTTTGATACAGTGACCCTCTTTAATACCATGGTAATTTACGTGTTTCACACTACTCCGACCTGTCCTGCTCACACAGTCTCTAATTAAAGCTAAAGCACTGAAGATAAAATCAGGGGAGGTAAAAGCTCTTCCATTTTCTGCAAGCTTTGGGCACTAAGGCTGGATATCTCTATGTCTCCTTTTTTAAAGAGATACAGACAACCATCATCAGAGAAGCCAAACTACCAGTCTTAGATTAGAAGATTTTGTAAATATTTAGACTTAACTAATAAAGTAGCATATGTTTATAAAGAACATAGTCTTGGAGATCTCATAGCTAGAACGAAGGTTGGTAATTAACTTTGGAAAGAACCCAAAAGGAAGAAAGTGAAAGTGAAGTTGCTCAGTCGTGTCCAATTCTTTGGGACCCCATGGACTGTAGCCTACCAGGCTCCTCCATGCATGGGATTTTTCGGGCAAGAGTACTGGAGTGGGTTGCCATTTCCTTCTCCAGGGGATCTTCCTGACCCAGGGGTTGAACCTGGGTCTCCCACTTTGCAGGCAGAGGCTTTACCCTCTGAGCCACCAGAGAAGAAAACAATTAGCTAAATGAGCTCTTAGTTTAGAGGCTGCAAGATTTTGGAAATGCCTATGACTCAGTCAGGGCTTGCCAGGCAGTGCTAGTGGTAAAGAGAAATGAAAATGAAAGTCCCTCAGTCCTGTTCAACTCTGCGACACCATGGACTATGCAGTCTATGGAATTCTCCAGGAGAAAATACTGGAGGGGGTAGCATTTCCCTACTCCAGGGGATCCCAACCCAGGGATTGAACTCAGGTCTCCTGCATTGCAGGCAGATCCGTTACCAGCTGAGCCACAAGGGAAGCCCAGTGGTAAAGAACCTGCATCCCAGTGCAGGAGACACTAGGAATGTGGGTTTGATCTCTGCATTGGGAAGGTCCCCTGAAGGAGGGCATGACAACCCACTCCAGTATTCTTGCCTGGAGAATTCCACGGACAGAGGAACCTGGCAGACTATAGCCCAAAGCGTGGTAAAGAGTCAGACACAACTGAAGCAACCTAGCATGCACGCACTCAGGACTTGGTCAAGTATCTCTTAAGCTTTCTACTTGGAGAAGGCAATGGCACCCCACTCTAGTACTCTTGCCTGGAGAGTCCGTCCCATGGACGGAGGAGCCTGGTAGGCTGCAGTCCGTGGGGTCCCTAAGAGTCAGACATGACTGAATGAATTCATTTTCCCTTTTCCTTTCATGCATTGGAGAAGGAGATGGCAACCCACTCCAATGTTCTTGCCTGGAGAATCCCGGGGACAGAGGAGCCTGGTGGGCTGCCATCTCTGGGGTCGCACGGAGTCGGACTTGGCAGTGGCAGCAGCAGCAAGCTTTCTACTAGGAACACTGGGAACATGACAGGTTAGATTCTAACCCATGTGCTGTCTGCTTTGGCCCACTTAGGGGTGTCAGGAAGATATTATAGATGTGAAGACACTGTAAGCATTTAAGAAAAGAGGTGCTATATAAAACCCAGGTTTTATTGTTATTCCCATTGCCTTTTGTGGCAGGCCCTTTTTTTCTTTTTCCAAGGGTGCTGCAGCATAGGAGGCATTTGTGAAAAGCCCAGTAGGTAAAAGCAACAAAACAAGACAAACAGAGGAAAGAGCACCCCGTGTGACAATCTGGGAGTACCCAGCTGAGCATCGTTTGACGGCTGTGGGCACTCTGCCTTTGGGAAGGCTGCAGAGGGCTGAGCACAGAGCTGGAGAACAGCATTGCAAGGGGACCAAATTGTAGCTCATGATGGTGTGTGTGTGTGTTGGGGGCTGTGTGTCTATCACACCCTTCTGGTACCCACAAAAATGACTCAAAAGGCCCTAACATGAGATGTACTGATTCTCTATGAATGCTGAGAATTGCAAGGTGATGTTGCCAACTGAAATGTTGCAGGTCTTCAGATGGTAATGCCTTTATACCAGTTTCTCTCTCTGTCTGTTTCTCTCTTTTCCCCAATTTTCTTCTTTTCTCTCTCTCTCCTCCTTTCTCCTTTCCTCTCTCCTTCTTTCTTTCTGTCATATTACATTCATATCTTCAGCCAAAACACAATTCACTGCCAGGCTAATGTGTTCACCTGGTACAATAGACTCTTGTTTCCCTTCAAACTTCTAAATTAAACGTAATCCCCAATGCGTGGCATTAGGAGGGTGGGCCTTTGGGGTGATTAGATCATGAGGGTGGTATCCTCATGAATGGATTTGTGCCCTTATGTAAAAGGCTCCAGAGAGAGCTCTCCTCCCTTCCACCCTGTGAGGATACTATGAGAAATCAGTCCTCTGTGAACTAGGAAGTGGGCTCTCCCCAGACACCAAATCTGCCAGTACCTTGATTTTGGACTTCCTGGCCTCCAGGACAATGACAAAGAGATGGTTGTTGTTTAATCTACCCAGGCTATGGTATTTTTAAAATAGCCCAAACTAAGACAGCATCCCAGTGCAGAGTCTGAGACAAGAACATGCCTACAGGAGGCGTCTTTGGAGGTGATGTCGGGGATCGGAGGTGGATCAGGGAGCATGACATGAAGAGGGGGGAAAAACCAATCAAAGGGGCCTTGTGAAGCTGGTTCCTGCAGCAGGCAACTGGGACTGGATTTTACCAGGACCATCTGAGGCTGTAGAATGCTTGTCAGAGTTGCTTTCAATAAAAAGCATTGACAGCAAAACATTTATCCATCAGCTCTCGTCTCTGGTTGGCTAGGGATTACTCCAGCTGCTATAGTCTGTATCCTGAGCAGTCTTGTCCAGACACGGTTCAAGCGTTTTAAATGAGGTGCTGTCCGCAGAAGTGGCCTGTGGACGCATGCTGCTGCGGTGGCTGGTAACCGAGGTGAAGCTGGCAGGATATGAGATAATCCCAAGGGACCCTGACACGCCAGGCTTTCCCCGCCAGCTTTTGTGTAATTGACTTGTGTTGACTGATTCCTCTTAAGTCTCACAGTACTGTTTTTTGCCCAGCAATTTTGCCTAGAGAATAGTTTTAAGTCTCCTGCTTCAATCACATATAAATTGTGCCAATCCTGGCCAGTTTTGGTGGCCAGTTAGGTGGTTCAGAGAGCTGGATGTCAAGTCAGGTGGCCTGAACTCAAATCCTAGCTCCACCATGAAGGAGCTGCACGAACTTTGGGAAGTTACTTAATGTTTCCCATCTCTAAATCAGAGATAATTACAGTACCTATATCACAGAATTATCACTCTCAAGATTAAGTGAAACAATCAATGTAAAATAATTAGTCCAATGTGTGGGTCATACAAAGTATTTCATAAATAGAAACAATATTTTGAATCTGATGAGTATAATTTCATACCTTCTAAGTCATTGGTAAAATTACTGAAGAGAAAAGATGCAAATGAAGAACACATTAGCAGTTTTTCTGAATCTTCCATTTAGGTTAACAGTAATCCATGGGATCATAAAATCTCAGCTTTTTGAATACAAGCATCCATCTTATGCTTGAGTTTATCATGAGAGATGACTTCAACTGCTTTGATGAAGCAAAGGAATGCTCAATCTACATGGCGGTGCTACTCAAAGTATGCTCCATGGGCCCACTGCTGGTCTATCAACTATTACTAGTCCACAATGAGATATGTACAGAAATTGAGAGTAAGTGGATACAAATTTTTTTTTAGCAACTTGACATTGCCTTGACTTCCAAATGCATGGTCAACAAATTCATTTAACTGAATAGCATACAGATCAGATCAAGGACTATTGAACTTGTGAGGTAAGTCTATAAAATGAGCAGTAGGACCATGTTAAGCAAGTGATATTTTAAGGTTAATTAGTCAATTGTAACCCAAAAGTTTTAAAGACAGAAACCTTGTCTTTCATCAAAATTAATTTAACTATAAATTTAACTATAACTTTACATGGAGAAGGCAATGGCACCCCACTCCAGTACTCTTGCCTGGAAAATGCCATGGATGGAGGAGCCTGGTGGCCTGCAGTCCATGGGGTCGCTAAGAGTCAGACATGACTGAGCGACTTCACTTTCACTTTTCACTTTCATACATTGGAGAAGGAAATGGCAACCCACTCCAGTGTTCTTGCCTGGAGAATGCCAGGGACGGGGGAGCCTCATGGGCTGCCGTCTATGGGGTCACACAGAGTCGGACATGACTGAAGCGACTTAGCAGCAGTATAACTTTACAGGGTAAGTAGTTGGAACTGGTTACTGATACTGAAAATTGAGAAATTTTGCAAATAGAGTATCAGTTGCCTCATTTTGGAAAAAAATTAAAAACCAATATCCTATTTTGTCCTTGTTACTATGGATACATATCTACAAGACAGGTTTCTCTCTCTCATAGAAAGAGTTTTGATACACATTTTCCCTTATCAGTATTATTGTCATCAATCTATCCTAAATTAGGTAAGTTACAAAGTAAGAAGCAAACTCATCCATCACATTGAAATTAAATATTGATATACAAATTGTTCATTAAAAGCATGAATATAGGTATTTAGTATGGGAATTGAATCCACTTATGTCATGTTATGATGGCAGAATTATAAAAATTCTGAGTGTAACAGCAGTTTTCTCTATTATTCACCTCTATAGATATTTTCAGTGAACAACCCATAATATTTAGTTTTTAAAAATGCAGATTTTTTTCTATGCCATGTTTGTTTTGATACTATTTATTGAAATGCAGCTTAATGTCTACTCAATAATTTAATATTCAAAATGGAGGGCAAGGGACAGGGTCTTGAGGGTGGTTGCAAGGCCGGTGCCTGGCGGTGTTTTTCTGAATGGGAGTGACCCGGTGGGAGCTGTGGGTTGGGGGTCGGGGGGGCAGGGAGTATCTGAAAGGACTGGCGAGGGGGTGGTGGGAGGAGCCACCGGAGTGTGCAAGCAGATCGAGACGGCAGACTTCCCTGGCAGTCTCAGCTGGTAAAGCATCTCCCTGCCATGCAGGAGACGCAGATTCAGTTCCTGGGCTGGGAAGATCCCCGAGGGAGGAACGGCACCCACTCCAGTATTCTTGCCTGGAGAATCCCATGAACAGACAAGTCTGCAGGGTTTGGGGCCGCAAGTCCATGGGGTCGCAAAGAGTCAGACATGACTGAGTGACTAACAATTTCACTTCACAGAAGGGAGCGTAGGGAGAGGTGTCATTTGAAAATTAAACCCCCCCAAATGAAATAAACAAAAAGGGGGCTTGTATTTTGTAGTTTAAGCTGGTAATTTATTTTTTATTGATTTTTACAAAAGTTACCAATCTCTTGGAGATTTGATAAAATTTAATCTTTTACAATAGTTTGGGAAGCACTGCCCTATGCTATTCACTTGATTTACCAACCGTCAAAAGAAAAAAAAAGAAATGCATATCTCCTATGAAACTGACTAATATAAAACCCCTATAAGATTTTATCATCTATAAAACAACTGCAATTAGATATGCCACACAAGACATTGTAAGGCTGAATTATTGCATATGAACTGGCTTTGAAGACAGGTTAAAAAAAAATAACCACCAAGTCTTACGTTTACAACTGTTTCTGCCAGTCTCGTCCACATCATAGACTGTTAGAAGTAGAAGGTATCATCCAAAGCGTCATCTTTAAAATGATGATGCCTGAAACCACAATAAGCGTCCACCCTCAGAGAATGATGGGAAGCCGGAAGGTGCGGGGAGGGGGGGCAGGAGCACAGGAAGAGCAGCACTTTGGATGGGTTTTATTTGGGGGGCATGATTTTTCTCCCTGACCCCATAACATGGACAATGTGGCCTGGAAGCTCTAAAACTGCGTCATTCATTAGTCAACATTTACCGATCTTGGAGTGTACGCTAGGACTACTAAGACTTGAAGAAGTTAAAAGCATAGGAGGAAGTCAACAACAACAACAAAACCCAGTGTATGCTGTTCTTAGAAAAATAGAGGGATAAATACATTCATTTTAGAACCATTTTTATTGAGAGATGATTCACATATAAAACGTACCCATCTAAAATGTACAGTTTAACAGTTTTCGGTGTATTCATAGGGCTGTACATCCGCCTTTCAATCTTAAGTTTAGAATGTTTTACACTCACTTTTATGTAAACACCAATCATGAATGTATGACCCATGGCCTGTAGCCCACCAGGCTCCTCTGTTCCTGGAATTCTCCAGGCAAGAATACTGCAGTGGGTTGCCATTCTCGTTTCCAGGGTATCTTCCTGACCCAGAAATCAAACCCCGGTCATCTGCATTACAGACGGATTCTTTATCATCTGAGCCGCCAGGGAAGCCCATATATATACATATATGCATATATATATGTACACTCATAATTATATATATATAATTATACAGCTTCCCTGGTGGCTCAGATGGTAAAGCATCTGCCTGCAATGTGGAAGACCTGGGTTCGATCCCTGGGTCGGGAAGATCCCCTGGAGAAGAAAAATGGCAACCCACTCCAGTATTCTTGCCTGGAAAATCCCATGGATGGAGCCTGGTAGACTACAGTCCATGGGTCACAAAGAGTTGGACATGACTGGGTGACTTCACTTCACTTCCATAATTATAGTGTCATACATATGTGTGTGCATGTGTGTGTGTGTATACGTATGTGTGTATGTATATGTGTGAGTATGTCTATACATATACTCTAAGTTATTATTGAATTAAAGAATAAATCTCCAATCACCTTAGAGGATCGCTCAGTCATGTCCGACTCTTTGCGACCCCATGGACTGTAGCCTACCAGGCTTCTCTGTCCATGGGATTTTTCCAGGCAGTAGTACTGGAGTGGATTGCCATTTCCTTCTCCAGGGGATCTTCCCGACCCAGGGATCGAACCTGGGTCTCCTGCATTGTAGACAGATGCTTTACCGTCTGAGCCACCAGGGAAGTCCTAACTTAGAGGAGCTTAGCCTCCTGCCACGTTTCTGTTTATTGCTCCAGGGAGGAGCTGAACAAGTAGCCCAGGGTTGGACACCACCGGTCTCCCCTTGAGGCCAGCTTGAGTGAGCAGGCTGCTCTGCCCTTGCCCTGACCCTCGTCCTGACTAAGTGGCACTGGCCCCTTCCAGGTAGATATGAGCCCAGAGCTGGGCCTTGCAGCCCAACTCAGAGGTGCTGGTGGTTTTTCAGTGTTGAGTCTAGCCTGGTTGAAAGTACCAATGCATTCTTGAAGCGGCCTCAGAATATCAGATAATGATTTTACTCCCCCTAACCTGGGTGACTTCAGAGAAGATTCACGTGTTCCCCCTTTATTTCAGATCCTTAGTTTCTTGACTTACTTCCTCCTTCTAAACATGGTTTGTCTCTCTGGTCTCCCCCTCCTCACAATTCTCACCCTTTTCTTGGAATTTAGGACATCTGATTGCTGCTCTTGAAAGGATATCTGGGATAACTGTGTGCTGATGAACTGTTAGTATTTTAGTCACTAGATATTCAACCGACTAAGTAATTTGTTAAATGCAAACAACACATCCTTTCCAAGTATACCACTTCAGGGCATCCCAACCACCAACCACAGCCCCATGTTCTTGGATAAAAATAATAAATGTGTTCATCTGGGAAGAGGGGAAAAAAAATGAAAATGTTATTTTATTGGAAAACTCAAATAATTCTAAAATAAATATAAGGAAAATATAGCTCCCTAATGTAAACTTGACCATGAGAGGCAAACATCATAAAAATGTGGTCTCTGTTTCAGGTGTTCTGGAAACAAACTTGCCTTTAGGGTTTTGGGTGCCACACCAAATATCAACAGAATATAGGGGCATATTCTGCATTTGAAGGGTTATGTAACACTTTCCATTTTTTCTCAATCTTTTCCATCTTGCAGAAATTTAGAGGCTATAATTTTGGCTCCCATAAACAGTGGTTTCACCAACATGTATTTCAATGATGCAAATTTTAAAACATTAGACAAAAACCACCTGGTCTACCTTTTCGTTGTCTTTGAGTGACTCATTGGAAAAGACCCTGATGCTGGAAAAGATTGGGGGCAAGAGGAGAAGGGGACAACAGAGGGTGAGATGGTTGAATGGTGTCACCGACTCAATGGACATGAGTTTGGGCAAGCCCTGGGAGATGGTGAAGGACAGGGAAGTCTGGCGTGCTGCAGTCCATGGGGTCACAGAGAGTTGGACACAACTGAATGACTGAATGGAGAAGGCAATGGCACCCCACTCCAGTACTCTTGCCTGGAAAATCCCATGGGCCTGGTGGGCTGCAGTCCATGGGGTCGCTAAGAGTCGGACACGACTGAGTGACGTCAGTTTCACTTTTCACTTTCATGCATTGGAGAAGGACATGGCAACCCACTCCAGTGTTCTTGCCTGGAGAATCCCAGGGACAGAGGAGCCTGATGGGCTGCCGTCTATGGGGTCGCACAGAGTCAGACACGACTGAAGCGACTTAGCAGCAGCAGCAGAATGACTGAACAACACCAAAAACAACATGAACGAACTGATGGTGAAACAAATGGTCTGTGTAAAGAAGACCATTTAATTAAGTAAAGTCACAACCTAGTCAGACCTCTTCAATATTTTCTGAGCTTTTACCCCGTACCAACACGGGGCCAGGAACACTGCAGGCCTTGCGCTCACCGGGTGGGCATCCCAGAGTGGAGACAACTAATGAGCAAGTAATGAGCATAAAGCCTAGGAATGATCTGCTGCTGAAAGAGCCTGGCTCTAAGCGAGTTTATGGCGGGGGAACTGCCACAGGAAGTAAAGAAGCAAACAGAAATCACAGGCTTCTTACAAGCAGAGTGATTTTAGCTTCACTACTTAATACTTGGCTTCCCAGGTGGCACAGTGGTAACGAATCCACCTGCCGGTGCAGGAGACACAAGAAATGAAGATCCCTTGGAGGAGGAAATGGCAACCCACTCCAGTATTCTTGCCTGGAAAATCCCATGGACAGAGGAGCCTGGTAGGCTACAGTCCATGGGGTTGAAAAGAGTCAGACATGACTGAGCATGTGCAGATGCACAATATTGGATCAGCAGACACCAAAAGGGTATACAAACCTGCTCCCTGTTCCACTCAAGTTAAAAGCCATTTCCCAACCCCAGGAAACCTCAATGCCTTTGGAAGTTTTTCAGTAATAAAGGCTATTAACTGCATATTTTTCTGACCAGGAGCAAAGTGGCCATCTTTTTCATTTTTCTTTTTCATTCTAATGCCAGCATCTGTTTCTGCTCTGTTTGTGAGGGTTTTCATTAGAAAAAGCACCATTTATACAAATTCTCTCTGATTAAAATGTATTGCCTTTTGTGAGTGATGAATTCAGACAAGTAAAATACCTCTGTCTTTGTTTTCCATCATAGTTGGTCATAAATCCTGCAAGCTAGAAGTGATAATGTGCTCCGGCTTCATGTAATTGTGCTGGCGAGAGCTCTATGTGCTCATGTCTCCAGTTTTATTGTGTCGGGAAGACAGACAACTCTTCCAAGTTGCTGATGGAGATGCTGGCGGTGGCCCAGCTCTCGAGGGAGATGATATTTGGATTGCTTTCTCTAAGGGATTGCTTTTCTCTGGTCAGTGATTTCTCTCACGGCTCTGTGTCCATCCTTTAGAAGACCATGTAGAAAGGAGAAATATTTCCCACCTTTACCACTTAATGAGGTGGCGGCCATGATGGGCTTGAAAGCTTCAAAGAAAGTAACCAAGTCACTTTAAATGCATTCACATTAATTCAATCGCTCCTCCCTCCCTCCCTTCCTTTTTTTCTTCCTCTTCCCTCCCTCCCTCTATTCCACATGCATTTATTAAATATCTTACCTCATACTATCCTGAATGTCCTGAAGGTCCTAAAGGAGTTTCGTGGTCTGGCATGGAAAAGACAATGATAATGGGAAATTTGAGGAAGAGTGTCAGCTTTGGCAAATGTATGTGTTAGGGTACCATTAGCTGCTATAACAATAAACTTCAAAAAAATTGACTTAACACACTAGAAGTTTATTTCGCACTCAGATAACAATCCAAAGCAGATGTCCGCTAGCTGCAGGATACAGGATTCAGGCTTCTGTCTCGAGGTTCAGACTTGCCCGAGGTCTTCAGAATCTCTTCCAGCCCTCAGAGAGAGTAAAGATGCACACTCACATCTTAGAAATCCCATTTTTCTCACTTTCCACCAGGGAGAACTTATCACGCAACCCCAGTTAGATGCAAAGTACACCAGCAAGACCAGTTTCAGTCAGGCAACTACATTTTTATAGTATAGAAGGAGATGAAAAAATGAGTGGACAGTTAGCTACAAGAAGAACAAGGAATGAATTCTTTTTTTTTTTTAATCAACTGATATTCTGGTGATAATGGAACACTTAGGAAAAATCTGGTGGGCCTGATTTCTATTATAAGCTAGGAAAAGGACAAGGAGGTCTGAGGATCTAACAGTGGAGATACAAGCAGGTCTAGGTTGTATTTCTCAAGAAAGAAAATATGATAAAGTCTATGTCAGTTTCTAGGAAGAAGGGGAAGCTTTGCTTTTCAAATACCTACCACTGTGTGATTTGGCTCATTTTCTTTTTTTTGAAGGGATCATAAAAATTAAGTCTAAAAGAAAATCAGTTCTTCAGATAGCAGGTTTGGCTGCCCTTTGAGATACCTAATTTACAAAAGTTCCCTTTAATGGGTGTCATCTTGCAGTCAGGGAAATGAGCCACTACCTTTGAAAGTCAGGTTTGTTAGCTTTTTTTGCCTGAATCCCTTCCATTTTTCTCACAGCCTCAGTGAGCACAGTTTCTTTTCATCCTAATGTGATGGGGGATAAAATGAAAGGGAATCTTCCTTTATTCAATTGTGAAACTTTCCAGTTGTGAAGCACTTTGAAATACAGACTAATTAATAAACACAACTCTCTTCTAAAGCCGTGAGGATCGCTGTTCTCATTTTTCACAGCTGAGAAGGCTGCAGTTAAAATAGTTGGCCCCAGGCTGTGCACCTTGTCAGTAGAAGAACTTCAAGGCATCAGCCTGCATTCTCGCAGGATGGCGTGCGGCCTCTCTAGAGAATAATCAGTTTTTATATGGGTTGTCGCTAACAGCGACTTCCTCAGCGACGCCACAGTGCCCCTGGCACCAGCTATGCAATTAGTAGTGTTCTCGTCACAAACTGTGAGTGACCCACTAAAGAGAAAGGAGAAAAAGTGACTCACCGAATGGCCCTGTAGCTCATGAACACTTTCAGAGATTGAAGAAATCTTTTGTAATTATCAGCTCTGTGCTAAACCAAGAATCAGAAAGATGAGGAGTGTTTGTTCATGTCTTCAAGGTCCTAAGACCTCGAGGCCCAAGTTGTTATCACCATCGCAGAGACAGAGGAATTCAGAGCCTGAGACGGCTCACCTGCCCAACAATGAATTGTTAACAGGACTCTCTTCCTAATATCAGTCTTCTGTTTTGATTCACAAAATGATAACATACTGTATACAAATAGACTATTTCAATAAGAAAGAAGTTAGCATGAGTGACAGCAAGTGTGAAGGTTTGCCTTGATGACATCTTTTGTGATGGAATAGTTGGTTCTGAATTATCTCACAGGTACAAACCAGCCCTTGTGGTAGTGTATAACCAGAGTTTTGGCTCTCCCCACAAATTTATATATTTTCAGAGACTTATATTTCAGAGACTGTATGGATAGTTTGCTTATGAGGTACAGAGACCTATCATAAACTATTGACTGTCAAGTACAAGAGAAATACCTAGGACAGAATATAGATCTTTGTAGAAACTTTGTTTCTCCCTTCTTCAAGGAGTGTGTGTTATTTATGTAGGTGAGGGAATAAACAGTCATGAATAAACCAGCCAGGACACTCTGGTTTCATTTACAGCTGCGACCACAGTGAGATTAGATATCGTGAAACTGCACTGTTCAGTATGGGAGCCACCAGTCACTTGTGCCTACTACGAACTGAAATGTTCTCCGAGAGTAAAATACAGACTTGACTCTTTAAAAAAATTATTTGTTTTATTTTTGGCTACGCTGGGTCTTTGTTGCTGCATGCTGACTTTCTCTAGTTGAGGTGAGCAGGGAGTACTCTTTGTTGCCGTGTGCAGGCTTCTCATTGCGGTGGCTTCTCTTGTCAAGCAGCAGGGCCTCCAGGTGCGCAGGCTTCAGTAGATGTGGCTCAAGGGCTTCGCTGCCCCATGGCAGTGATGCCCCAGAACAGTGGTCGAAGCTGTGTCTCCTGCTTTGGCAGGCAGATTTTTAACCACTGGACTACCAGAGAAGTCCCAGGCTGAAGGTCAACATCTTTTTTTGTTTGTTTTTAATCAACTTTATTGAGATACAGCATATGCCCAATAAAATGCATTAACTGAACTCGCAGTTCAATGAGTTTATAAATAAATAAATAAAAATCAAGATATAGAACATGTTTGCCACTCCCAAAGCATACCCCATTCCATTCCCTCCTCACCCTCCCAACTCAGACAACATTGGTCTCAGACAATCTCTGAGGCAATCACTTCCTTTAAAAACTAAGATTTAAAACACCTTAGTGTGAAAAAAGTGAAGTGCTAAAGTGAAGTCGCTCAGTCGTGTCCGATTCTTTGTGACCCCACAGCCTACAAGGCTCCTCCGTCCGTGGGATTTTCCAGTCAAGAACACTGGAGTGGGTTGCCATTTCCTTCTCCAGGTGAAAACAAGATAGCAAAACATCTCATTTTTATATTGACTCCCTGTGGAAATGATAATGTTTTGGGTGTACTGGGTTAAGAACAACTTCTTATTAAAGTTAATTTCACCTGTTTCTTTTTACGTTTATAACATGGTTACTAGAAAATTTACAGTTTGACATATGGGTGACAACTCTCTATTGGAAAGTGCTTCAGTAGGATTCTAGCTTTTTAAGAGCCTCCTAATTAGGAAAGTTTATTCACAGAGTTCCCAAGAAGCCTCCACTAACAGAAACAGCTTCCTTTAAAATCAACAGGAACACATCAGAATGTTTCCTGACTTCTGAATTTGTCTTTCTTCTCTTTTCTTTCTTTCTGTCTTGTTTTGTTTTGTTTTGGCATTGTCTCATGGTTTTCAGGAGCTTAGTTCCCCGACCAGGAACTGAACCCAGGGTTCCAGCAGTGAAAGAATGGAATCTTAACCACTGGACTGGCCAGGAATTCCCTGTTTTTCTTATTTTCTAATACTAGAAAAGATCTGAAAGAAGATGTTTTTCACATCTTCCTCCCTCGGCTAACTCCTCTGCATCCTTTAAGATCCATTCCAGGGTCTTCCCTGGTGGTCCAGGGGTTAAGACTTCGCCTTCCAATGCTGGGGATGTGGGTTTGATGCCCAGTTGGGGAGCTAAGCTCCCACATACCTCTTGGCTAAAAAACCAACCAACCAAACAAACAAAAAAATAAAACCATAAGACAGAAACATTATTGTGACAAATTCAATAAAGACTTTAAAAATGGTCCACATTTTAAAAAATCTTAAAAAAAAAAGAAAAAAACCCAGTCTGCATCACTGCCTCTCGAGTGCCTTCCCCACCGCCTCCTCCCCTCCCTTCCACCTAGCGGCCTGACCCTGCATTCAGGGCTCCTGATCCATGCTACTGTGAGCAGACTCTCATCGCTGCCTTGTCTCTTTACCTTGTTTTCTATGACTTCCCTGAGCTCAAAGAGATTGTCTTTCATTTTCATATTTTCTGTATCTAGCATCGTGCCTGGAAACATTATACAAATGTTTAATGTTTGAATAATTGCTTAATTGAAGAATGAGTGAATAAAACAATTCTTTAGTCGTCATTATTTCAGAATTATTAATAACAGTAGCTTCCATTTGATTGGCACTTTATAAAAAATTATGTTAGTTGATCCCCACTAATCCTTCCTCATTAGAATTATCACATTTTATAAAGTACAGTTCTTTGTAATGAGTCTCCCCTCATGTCAGGAGTGCCCTGAAAATGATATTGATGAATATACATTGCTGTGTGAAAATTATAAAGTAAAACTTTATTTGTATAGCATAAATGACTAAGCTGAGGACAGAGGGGCTATTGGCAATAGACATGAGGTATTTGTTGAGGGTGGAGAAGGTGCCAACAGAAAAACGAACCTGTTGTATTTAGGGTGTCATATAATTTATTGTCCAAACTCAAACACTTTAAGAGTTGGTGGGAGAGCTATTATATGTATTCAGTCACAAAAAGCACAAAGTGGGCCGGTAGGGGCAAATCAGAATATATGTCCACCCCAGTTATGTTACATAAGAACCATTTTTCAAGGCAAGTGGCCTCTGGTACAGACAGCATGAAGGGGCTGTCCCTCCTGATGGGGAGGAAAGACCCTCATTCTGAATGGAAGACCTGAGCGTTGAGAGCAGTGGCCTATGATTCCATCTCTCTCCGTGGCCTGGCTGCACCGTCTGCACATCGATGGTAAACACACACACACAGATGAGGGGATGAGACGTTTCTGGGGGTCCACTCCGGATGAAGCAACTTCCTGGGCTCTGTGAGCAGAAGTCCTATCACTGGGTGGTCAGCTCACAAACCCACAACACTGCTCAGAAGGACTGCCCTGTGAGTCGTGGGAAGAGAGTTTCCTTAACCAGGCCTTACAGAGCCAGCCTTGTCCTCTCACCTTCCTGCTCTTCATCGAAGGCGTTGGGAGGCGGGTGGGGCTATCATGCTGCCACTTAGTAACGCCACACGCCTCTGTTATTGTGTTCAACTTGTTCCCACTAGCCTGGGAGAAAAACTAAAAGCTAAGTTCTCTTGACAAGGGCTTTCCATTCAGACCACCACATATATTATTCTTGTCTTTGCTGGAAAGATGAAGACATGGAGGCACAGAGATGCTATGAGATCTGCCCGTAGGGAGAGTCATGGAGATTTCTGAGTCCCAGTCTTGGGCACTTCTCGCCACAACACACTGCTTCATGGAAACACCCCAGGAAGACGGCACTGCCTTCATTTAATTTGCAGATACGCTTGAAATGTTCAAATGCAAAAAGTGTGCCGTTTCCTCTTTGTTTCCCACAGGCGTGGTCTCTCTGTGCCATTCCTGAGGCTGGTTCTCTTTGCACAGATGTGACTTTGCAACCTCCTAACCACAGCAAGTCTAGCAGAAGCCTTGCTGTGAGCTCCGTGGATGCCAACTGGCATTATGTAAGTTTTCATTCAAAGCCTCCTTTAGGGTAACTGCTGGACATCTGAAGTGCCCGTTCAAGAAGATCAACAAATGGCTGAAGACAGATTTTTCAGCCAGAGGAAAGAATTATTACCTTAGCATCAGTCTAATGAAAACAGAGGTGAAATACCAGCCCGCACTAGATAAACAGCGCACCAAGCCATCCATCACACTCAGCCACGCTGAGCAGAATGCCCTAACCCACGTCACCTGACTTCCCGCTTCACGCGCATCTAAGAACTGGGACCTCTCCTCGCCAGTTTCTGTCTGAATAAAGACCCGGACAGGAATCCTTTAGGCTCTCCCATCTCCCAATCTATTTTCCTTTCTCTCTAGTCACAGGCAGCAACAGCTTCTCAGGGGCCCACTTCCCACTTGCATGCTCTAAGCTGGTGTCCCCTCCAGGACCCAGTTGATACAAGGGGTCTAGTCGGCACCTCCAATGGCAGCTTTCTTTCTTTGACCCAGTTGGTTCATAATCGGTGTATCCAGTCATTTGATACAACTGCCAGCCCACTATGCAGCAGGCACCCTGGGTAGAGAGACACAAGGTCCCCTTATCTAGGAGCTCACGGTCTAGGGGAGAAGACAGAAATCTTGCGTGTTTAGACTTTCTTTTGCTTTTTACATATATCATTACTTTTTACATATATCATTTGCTTTTTACATATATCATATGATTTTACATATAGCATTTCTCATCTTGCCCCAACCATCTCATACGAGGGAATTGTTGTTCAGTCACATATTCAACTCTTTGACCAGGAACCACAGCATGCCAGGCTTCCCTGTCCTTCACTATCTCCCGGAGTCTGCTCAAACTCATGTCCATTGAGATGGTGATGCCATCTAACCATTTCATCCTCTGTCTCCGTCTTATCATCCTGTCCCCAATCTTTCCCAGCACGTGGAGCAGGTTCTATTAAACCTACCTGCAAGAAGAGGAAGCTCTGACTCAGATACGTGGTATCGCCCAGTCATAGACAGAAGAAAACTAAAACTGAGTAACTTCTGAATGTGTCATCAGACTTCAGCTGACCAACCCCAGCTCAGTGACCTCCCCCCACCAGGTGAGACTGCTTTGGTTTTGTTTTCAGATTTCTCCTTTTCTTTCAGAAATCTGGAAATCAAATCTTTTGTAGCACCTACCAAGCCAGCCCTGATGGAAGAACCTCTACCCAACTGTTCCTCGTCTATTATTTTTTCCCAGACGTTAATGCTGTGCTAGTTGTAAGGAAGCTTGATAACTTCTAAAATACGTACTTAAATTTGGTAGCAGCTTCTGAGTGTGGCCATTCCTGAACACAAGTCTGTGGCAGGTACACAGAATATGGCTCCTGTTTCAAGACACAAGTATGTTTTGTTCGGGATCCTCATTCTGTGGGGTCCTGAGCCTTCAGTGTGCCCAAAGAGCTGGTTCTTCCAGCAGTAGCGGACCTGGCAGGACAAGCATCCCTGCTGCTGGAGACTGCGATAAGTAGATGGAACCAGGTGGTGGTGAATCCTTTAAGTCAACCAAACAGAAAGACCCGTTGGGAGCGGTATCAGTGCTGCAGCCAGTGACAGGCACGAGTCACTTCCTGACCCTGGGCAGGAACCCACAGAGCTCCTGGGTCACTTGGGAGCATGAAAGCCGTCCCTAATATGTGCTTCCTTGCTTCTTCTATTGTGCATGACTGGCACCAGACAACGCATTTTCTTAGCATTGTCACGTTCGTATGCCCAGGGTCAGCAAGTCAAATGTTGCTTTTTTACCTTTTGAGCCTGTTTACTGGAAAGCATGATGTCTATTTATACAGAAAAAAAAAAATCTAACAGAGTTTTAAATATATAAAAATAAATTTAAAAGTGTTTAATTGTTCAAGCCCAACTCTCTGTTTTTGGCCAGGAGGGCCAAGGCCAGAGAGCTGATTTCTTATGTTCCCAAGTCAACATCACTCACAAATATTTGGTCTTCTAAAAAAAAGATGTGACACCTAAGGAACCATATCCTTACCTGTGTTCTTATCTTTCAGGAAAAAAACCCACTGTGACCTTCATTGCCAGAGTAACGATGCTGGTATCACAGATACCACCAGGCAGTAAAAATTCTTAAAGCAGAGACTCTAATTATATCCTCTTTGGGTTTTGCAAGATGAGTGACACTTGTGAGTGACTGCTGTGAAAGCTTCCTGGCATCATGTTATATGGTGAGTAAAAGAAAGTGATGTAGTTTCATTAACAACAGCCTTTTGAGGAACATGTTAAAGAGCTCTAGCACACTGGAAAACATGATGATGTCTGTCAACCTCTGAAATAAAAATCATTATAGAAATAAAATTTAAAGTTGAATATCAAAAAATAAATAAATAAAGTTAAATATCTTTATGGAGTGCTTATGATGTTAATGGGCTAAGCATATATTGTATAATACTTACAGTAATCCCACGTTTTAGTAACCGCAATATGCAAATGAAGAAATTGAGCCATAGATTCCAGTCTATTTTCTGTATTCTATATTCTAGTAAGTGGCAAAGTTGTTATTTAGGCCAGATCTTTTTAAATGTTTTTTTTTTAATTGTGGGAAAAGTCACATGATATAAAACCATATTGACTTGTATGGTTCAGTGGCACTAAGTACATCACATTATTGCGCAGCTCTCGCCATCATCTGTTTCCTGACGTTTTCAGGGCCAGATCTTTCTGGGGTATTCAGAGATGGTCATATGCTAGTTAAATCAAGAGACACTGATGGCTACATGAAAACGTTAACTATTTGTGGATGACACCCCTTCCCAAAGGGCATAATACCTTTTCTCCTGTCCATGACAACACTTGCCTTGTGTCACCATATCTGTGAAGCTGTGTCATTATTCAGAAATCTCCAGAGGGACTCTGTATAGTGTTGGAAGAGGTTTCAATTGTCTCTCTCTCTTCCAATCACACACACACATGCACACACACAGACACACAAACTCTCTGATGACTAGAGTGATTTTCCTCCTCACCCCACCTTCTCTTGCCTGGGGCTGCCTCTGATTACGTACTTTGTGCCTGGAGCACCTCACTCATCCGATGGTGTCTTCTTTCTTTAGCTTGGGCCTCCCTGTATTCCCACAGTAGGTATGCTTTATAAATCATTTCTTTCCGTGGTGTGCTGTGATTTTAAAAACAAGCAAACAAAAAACTGAGAAACAGGGAGGTGATGGAGGTCCATTTTATTTTTTTAAGTTTGATAGAAACACAAGTGTAAACAAAGTGAAATGTGCATTGTGACTATCAAAGATTGTCCCAAACTGACCTGAGAAGCATCTTGCAGGACATGTGATCCTCAGGGCGCTGGGCTATCTTCCTGTTCCCTCTAAATCATTTTTCCCAAAGGATCAATGAAACCTTCTGCCTCCTTCACTTATGCAGTTATTTAAGTAGCTTAATGCTTAAAGGTCAACCACTTGCCCTCTTTCCAAGCTTCTGAGAGACACCTTGCTGTCACCTCCCCCCTAAACACCATCTATCATTTGTTTACTTCCATTGTCTCTAACATTTACACATTGTAGATGAATACACTTTCAGGCACTAAGTTCAGTTTACTGGACCTGTGTCTAACCATATTAGCATCTCACCCACAGTGGCTGCCCCATAAAATGTCAAATGATAAGAACTGCTAGAGTTTGGGACTTCTCTTCTGTGGTGGGAAAACCTGGAAGTAATCCAGCTGTTGAGTCAAAGAGAAACCTCACCTGTGGTGTTTCAGATCAATCATGGGTTGAAAATGGAGAGATAAGGTTACATCTAGGGAGGTGCTAAAACACAGGAAATCCACCCAACACAAGGGCCACGTTAATTAAAGCAGAGCTCTGCCAAGCAGGGTTTATCAATCAAGGACCTGCAACTCCTCAGTTCAAGATCAAACCCAGCCAGCCTTTGACCGCGGCCAAGAGAAGGCGATGGCACCCCACTTCAGTACTCTTGCCTGGAAAATCCCATGGGTGGAGGAGCCTGGTAGGCTGCGGTCCATGAGGTCACGAAGAGTCGGACATGACTGAGAGACTTCACTTTCACTTTTCACTTTCATGCATTGGAGAAGGAAATGGCAACCCACTCCAGTGTTCTTGCCTGGAGAATCCCAGGGTTGGGGGAGCCTGGTGGGCTGCCATTTACGGGGTCACACAGAGTTGGACACGACTGAAGCGACTTAACAGCAAAAGAGGCACTCAAGCCCCATTTGAAGCCCAGCCTGAACTTTGCTGGCACCAGGCACCAACCCAAATGCCTATGATGGACTTTGATCTTATAGCTCTAAGTGTCACGGGATTCCAGACCAAACCGAAGCTCAACTACCTTCACAAACAATGACAAAAGAAGGACACCAGAGAAAAGCAAGGAAGGCCCCCAGTTCCGTCACATGCCAAGGAAATAACGCCGTGTCGAGCAGCAGCCAGTGTCTCACAAGCTGCCCTTTGAGCCTTGGGTCCCAACAGGGACAGCTGTTATCTCCCGCACAGGGATCTGTCTTTGCACATTTCCTGCTTGTTACGAAGGTCTTGTGCGTCAATAGCTTTTGCATAGTAATTCTTCTTTCTCCAGTGTGCTTATACTCTCCACACCATGTCATGTGCTGTGCAGTCAGGATTTTCCTGTGGCTTAGATTGTGGACAAATGTTATAAAGGTTTTTCTTTGTTGTAATGGAGCTGGAACCAAGCCCTAGGCTTGGAAAGCTGTTCTCATGAGGAGAGCTGGCTGGTCTCGAGGAAGACATGGTGTGTGTTCAGCCCTCATTTCTTACGTACCTTTTTCTTAGGAGGCTCTGTTCCTGGGGTCAGCATGGCAGGCAGCCAAGCGTTGAGAGAAGGAAAGCTGCTGTGCGGTGGGTACTGACGGAGCCGGCAGGCGTGCTGAGTGACGCTTTGCACCGCAGGCCCGGCCCAGGTGTCCAGGACAGAGGGATGTGTGTGACCCACAAGTCATGAACTCAGGAGTCTGTAGCTCTGGGGGTGGGGTTCAGAGCAGGAATTCCTTCTGCTTACATTCCCTTTCTGGCAGAGCTGAACCCTTCCCTGTGCAAGGAGTATTTCATTAGTTAAGATGCTAAGTGTCACCTGGAGAAAAGATTACTTTAATCACTAATGACACCAGGAATGGCTAAAGAATAAAGCCCCGAAGAACTGAGTCAAAATAAGAACAAAACCACAGCTCTCTTCTATACGGTTGCAATGAGATAACTGTGTGCTCTCCTGCCTTCCCTCTGAAGGTGATTCTAAAATGAAAACCTCGGTCATTAAGTTACCTACATTCATGTTCTTTCAGCTCCATGTGTTAATCTCCTGCAAAGACAGGAGCTGGGGTCATGGGCTCACTACATGATACGTGGTCCCTCTGCATTCTGCATTAAGATCCTGGGGCTGGAGGAGGAGGCTTGATTGCATTGATGTCCTTTCACTCAGTAAGCTAATGAGAGCAGGCTTTGTTCCATGTTGAGTTACTGGCATTACTTTAAAGCATTAGAAAGTCATTTAAAATAGTCTTTTAAAGCAGTAAAGGACATAGTCTATTCTCTTTGGGTCTTCTAGTCCAAAGACTAGGAATAATAGCATAACAACAGTCCTACACCCATTTATCTGGTGCATGATTATTGTCCTTCCCTTGCTGACTCCTCGTTTTGACCACGCCTCTCCCTCTTTCCTCCTCACTCTCTGCACTCCAGCCCACTGACCTCTGAATACTCCCAAGGTGCCCCAGACTGGCCTTTGCACCTGCTGTTTCCGCAGTCCACCTGCTCTTCCTCAGCATCTGTGTGGCTCAGCCCCTCCTTTCCTCCATTCCCTCCAAGTCTCTGTTCAGTTGTCTGCATCTGTCTTAGCAAGGCCCTCTTCCCTGGCCGCCTGCCTAAGGAGTCTTCTGTACTAGACACGTTCTGTCTTCCTTCTTGGCTTTGCTTTACTCCTGAGCATTTACTGCTATACTATAAATATATATACTTTATAGATTTTATTTTTAGGTTGTTATATGTTTGGTCCCCAAGCAGACAGTGCTTCTTTATTTTGCTCCCGGTTGTATTAGGGCCTGGGACTTAATAGGAAGTTTTGAATGAATGGATGGTGCCAGGCTCTGTGCCAGCCACTCATGATCAAGCCAAACATGGTTTCTCATTGCAAGAAGTGTCTAGTCTCATGGGAAAGACAGTTTTTAAGGAAGAAATTCAAATGAAACTTGCTTCCTGTAGGGAGCTGCAAGGGTGAGCAGCCAAGGAGCCTTATCTGGTCTCCCGATGTTTAAGCTGAGATCTGAGCTCACAGGAAGGGCAGGAGACAAGAGAAAATACAGGCAGTTCCAGGTGGCTGCAGCCAGATTGTCAGAAGTGGGATGTGTCTGGAGGTGCAATGAAGCTCACAGGATGGGCAGGGGTGGGAGTGGGGAGGTTACGGAGACTGAGCAGTATGCAGTCAGGCTTCTAAGCAGGGAGATGGCATAATCCAGAATAGCATTTTAAGCAGATTTGAGAGAAGTCAGATGAAAAGTTTCAAGGAGGCAGACCCTTCAGTGTGTGCAGACTGTCAAATATGTCGCCAGGAAAACTGGATGACTCTGAATGAACAAAAATAGTAAGGACAGAGGGTATGTACAAACGGAACGATTTCTTCAGGTCCTTACAATTCTAGGACCAGAACGGGCTCATTCCCACCTCAGTATTTCCACCCACCATGTGCTCCTTGCCGGAAATGTTCTTTTCATCCATCCAAAGCTGCCCCTGCTTCCTGAGCACAGATGCAGTCCACCTCTCCAGAGAACACGTCAGGAGCTCACTCTGTCCTCACTGATATTTCTTTCCTTTGATCTCCTGAAACACTCAGGTACACCCTGCACACAAATGGTCTACTTTCTTGAATAAACGGATACCTTATGACCATGAGTAGAATGTCCTCTCCTTGCAAACAAGGACCACCCCCCCGACATCCCACCCACCTAGAGAACGGATGAGACATACTAGGATCTTCCAATATAAACCAATTGATCAAGGTCCAGATTATTAAGTACACATTGGTATTTTGCCATCTTACAATGACACTTAAAAGAGAGTCTCACTTTACACATGAGGACATCTAGGTCAGCAGGAAAACAAGGCAGAAGAACTAAGCGTTCGCATGATTATCCAGCTATAAGTTAGTGGAATGAAAACAAGCCAGAAAAAAAAAAAAGACTGGAAAGTTCTCTAATATGACAAGACACTTGTAAAGGATAAAGGTAGAATATCGAAAATTTAAAGGCAAATCAGGCAGTTGCCACAATATACAGTAGGATCTAAAAACCCAAATTCAGTGGTTTGGCCAACTGTATAAACAACCAAAACCCTCAAGATGTATTTATAGCCAAGGTAATGACGTGAAATACGTAGGAACAGTTTTAGGGCAGGGGTTGGGGGGCGGTGGTGGCGGGGTTGGGGGGGGGGTGGTGGTGGTGGAGATACTATAGCATTTCTTTCTGTTGTTTTGCACTGATTCAACAGGGATTACTTCATTCATATATTCTCCCAGTGTCTTTTCCTCAGCTCCCAAGGACCAGTGAATGGCTCAACACAAAATAGTGTGGTGTTTCTTGATTCCAGTTCAAAAATCATAGTATGTTACAATAACCTATCCTTTCTATCTTTTGGTGAAGATTTGAGGTTTTGTTAAGACAGACAATAAATGGGAATCACATTGCTGATCCAGATCAAGCAGTTTGTCAAACTGTTACAATATGCTCAGACATATTGCTCTGTTGCTCAAACCACGCTGCAATTATCCTAAGTTTATTTTGTGTGTCAGTTACAACATGATGGGGATGTCAATCACACAGCTCTAGTTACAGGCGTGTCAGCATTTCTATTCTAGGTGCTTATAGTCAAGAGTTTATAACTTGGCCATAAAAACTAACCATGGAATGAATCTAGGCACATAAAAGCCACTTCCCAGAAGAATTTTTTTAAAAACACAAATTAGGAAAAAAGCTCTGCATGTTCTGCTATGCTTACATTACCTGCCAGTCTCCAAATAAAGTAGCAAATTGTTTTCCCTCATTTTCATTTTTTAAAAAATTTTCTTTAAATAGTGTACTTCAAGGGCCTTTTGGTGAATTTTTGACCTGACTTGCCTAGTAAAGATCAATTGGAGTGAAAAGTACTAAACTCATTTTTTGTTATGCAAAGGTATTTTCCTGGAGGTTGTGAAAGGAGGAGGCAAGCTTGGCTGATATTAAATCTCTAATCTGAGTTCAGGACACTATTTCTGGGTGCAAACAAGACACTAGTATTACAAACATGCATTTTGAGGCTCTCTCTTTTTGAAAGATCTCTAAATTTTTAGGTTATGAAAAACTGTGAGATCAAAGATTTAATCTTGTTTTCCTTGCAACTTCAGTAACAGATATTTGCTGCAAACTATGTTCCAGATACTTTATGAATATTAGGCCATTCAGTACTCATTAGTAGTCAATACTCAAACTAACGCTGCCAAGAGGCATGACTGCCCTCATTCTATAACTGATGAAACAAAGGCTCAGACAAGTTAAGTAACTTGCCATAGGTCACAGAGTGGAGTGGGAGCAAAATCCTAGCCCATGGATGGACAGGCTCAGTCTTTGGGTATTCCATATAGTCATAACAGAGGCAAGTCATGCCAGAAAGTTCCAATGCTTCACTGGAACAAACTATTTACAGTTAAAAGTTACACACTTGAAAGGGCTTAACACTAACATATAGTAAATGTTTGAATGGCAGCCTGTAAGACTCTGCAGGGCTGGGTCTAAGTAACATGTGGACACAGGCAGCCCCTCCAATTAGAATGCCCATTTTTGCCCACATTGCGGAAATTTGGCAATTGTCCCAGTCATCTTCAATATGTTAAAAAAGTTTGTCATGATCCAAAACTGATCTTAAGGGTGGTAAGTAGCTCTGACTCAAAGTTAGATACTCTCTTGCTCTCAAAGAAGACTCCCATTCTGGGTTTGGTCAAAGCTGGTCTAAACATTGATGGGTTAGCCCCAGATGGGGACTCATATTCATGAATGCTGAATTTGTTCTCACGCAGCTGCTGGATAATAAAGTTTTGAGTTGATCAGATCTATTCACAATACTTGGGGCTTCTCTGGTGGCTCAGTGGTAAAGAATCTGCCTGCTAATGCAAGAGATGTGGATTTGATCCTTGGATCAGGAAGATCCCCTGGAGAAGGAAATGACAACCCACTCCAGTATTCTTCCCTGGGAAATCCCATGGACTGAGAAGCCTGGCGGGCTACAGTCCATGAGGTCACAAAGAGTCAGACACAACTTAGCAACTAAACAACAACAAACACTCCCAGTACTTAGTCACAAGTCAGATTCACTATTTTTTCATAGTTTTCAGAAAGCACTTTTCCCTCTAATGGTTCGTAATTTTATGTGAAGGAAAGAAAGGAAAAAAAAATAAAAACAAGAGAAGAAAAGGGAGCAGGATGGAGAAGAGGAGAGGGGATGTGATCTATATGAAAAGCATTTTAAAAACAATCATAGACCAAAAGGGACCTCAGATACACAAAATCCATTATCATCTTTCATCTTTTTTATAGTGCATCTATTTTTATCATAAGCCCAACAGGCAAATACCAAGTCAGCTTCACTATTTGGCATGGAGCCTGCAGTAATACTGATGATATAATATCAATCATGATTATAAGTTACCTTGTTACCATTATGTGAATATTATTTTATAAGCTTTAATAAGTTGCTTGAGCATTTAAGATGAAGGGTTTAAAAGTCTAAATTCATATTCATGCCAAATATGTAGGACATATTTTTCATAATTGTTCTTGTCCCTTGGGTCAGTAATAGTTTATAATCATCATAAAATTTCATCCTTAATTCCTTTTATCAGAAGGAAAATATGGATGGTTATTACCCAATTAAAATACTCCTGATGCTTTTAAGGTAGACATTATGGGGTTTTTGGAGTTTCACTGAAGACAATTAAAAAAAGAAAGAGCACCCGGTGACTTCAAACTGTTTTAAGTGCTCGAGTTTGCAGAGATATTCAGCTCTTCAGTATCCTATTTCCACCTGTCTGTTCTCTTAGCATCTGTGATGTAACCAAGGGAAAATTGGAGCATTTTAAATTTTAACCACACGAAAGGTGCAAAAGTGTGTGACTTAAAGACAAGACTATTCATTTGGTGGCTATAGAATCTGCTCTGATACTACACATGCTAGGCTTATACTAGTAGTTGCCTAGGGCAAGGACCAGGAAGATGATCAGTGAAACACACACAACCAGACAGATGCATGAATCTATGTCCTTGGCTGGACCAAGTGCTACTCACTTTGTGAGAGACACAGAGGTGTGCCCTTTAGACGGATGTTCTGTGGTGATGATACATTTTTTCCCAGATGGTTCCAATGCTACTAGCCAGAAAACAGCCCAGCAGGGCAGCTCAGTTACAATGATTATGATTTCTTCCAGAGAAATTAAATGGGTCAAAGTGATAGCCACAAAAAGAAAATGCCTAGTCATCAGAATTTCACTCCAATTCATTATAAAATGATCAGCAGAATTTAACCTCATACCTCTTTCTTTGACTTGCTCAATTTCTACCTCCTTTCTTCTCTGTTTGATCATGACCTGATTTGATCACAAACCTAAACCAGAACAGTACTGAAATCTCTTTTAACTTCCTTCCCTTTACGTATCAGAATATCTTAATTTCACGCACACATGAGTCCAGTTCTCCAAAGAGAAAGCCCTCCAATTCCTAAACTTCTAAAGGTTTACTTAAAAAAAAAGAAGAAAATGCTCTTGGGGAGGGGGATACTGTGAGGATGCCTTATTCTTGCCCAGGTTTTCAAACAATTAAGGAACTGCTCTAGCAAACAAAGAATAAGTTGAGTCTTGACAGTGATGAGTTGGTGGATATGCTCAAGGTAGGCAGAGTCATGTAAATATATGCAAATAGCATTCACCTGTTGTACTGTATACAGAGGACAAGATGGTTGGTTGGCATCACAGACTCAGTCGACATGAGTTTGAGCAAACTCCAGGAGCCAGTGAAGGACAGGGAAGGCTGGCATGCTGCAGTCTGTGGGGGTTGCAAAGAGTTGGACACAACTGAGTGACTGAACAACAAACTGCATTGTATCTCATCTAGGGTGTGCTGTAGCTCACAATCAGATCTGGAGCCTGTTGCCTTATTTGGCAAAAATAAGCATCGCTCTAGCTCCTAAAAGCAATTCACTGCTGTCTCCTAACTCATGGGTCATTTGTGAATGACATTTTCTAATTAAATAGGCACATTTTCACTAGAAATATTGGATCTTGTCTACTAGGATCCATATCAGAAGAGATGATGAAATACCAGGCATTCTTAACAAAAAAAAAAGGGGGGGGGGGCTTTCCCCAAAGGCTCAGCGTAAAGAATCTTCCTGCAATGCTGGAGACACAGAAGACCTGGGTTCTATTCCCAGGTAGGGAAGATTCCCTGGAGAAGGAAATAGCAACCCACTCCATTAATCATGCCTGGGAAATCCTACAGACAGAGGAGCCTGGCAGGCTATAGTCCATAGGGTTGCAAAGAGTCAGACACGGCTGAGCAACTGAGCACACACACACAAATACAAATAGCACACTTTTGAAAAGTGCATTTAAATGTCAGTCATTTCTTAGGTGGGTCTCACTCACCTGGCACATTTGGCCTCGCTTGTTATGTTCTGTTTTAGCATGAGACTCTAATGCCTGAACACAAGTTATTCCAGTTCTCAAAAGTTATGAATTTTAATATATGGCCCCTCATTATGAAAGCTTACCTCTTTTTGGCTTCACCCAGGTAAGCGCATGACTCTGGGCTTTTCCTGAAGGCTCCAACCTGGAATATGGGCTCTGCAGGCACCGACTTGTAAAGCAAAGTCCCACACGGGCAGGTATCACTGCCTTTAGTGAGCTGGGAAACTCTAGCCAGAGAACATGGAGTCGCTAAGTCTTTCAACGTAGGATGGGAGCCCCAACTTTTAAAGAGGCTAATCCAAACAAGTGACAAACTGCTGTACTTCAAAGACAGGAAATCCCTTCAATCGTTAAATTGTAAGGACAGAAAATGACCTACATTCAGGAAAATGGGGAGCTAGGAATTCAACATCATGTTTGTTCCAGTTTAATGAAGCGTGTTTGGTGAATATTAACTGGTTCTGAGGATTCCTATTCTGAGTAGCCACCAGAAACCCACATTTTCAAGATCTTATTTTAAAAAGTCACTTTTAAAAGTTCACAGCAGTTTGAAGTTATTGTGTAAAGACTCTCTCTGGGCCAGTTTTCACCCTTAAAATTTGTCTGGTTTAAAATTACAAATTACTCAGCATGTTTAAGAAACTGTATGAAAATGTCTTAACGTCTTCCTAAACGTCAAAACTAAGGGATGGCATCACCCTACAGTGCAGCTTTGGAAAACAAGCAGATGGATTGTTTCAGGTTTGACAGACAGACTGGAAGTTCCTCAATGGCAAGCACGCGATTCTTCAGTAGTTTTTCCCAGCTCAGAATACAAAGTCTGGATGGACTTCTTGCCAGCTGCCAAAAGTACTTCGGGCTGTGGATCTAGCAGTTTGAACCATGTGAGTATAAGTACTAAATTCTTGCCCAGTTTGCTCAGAATAAAAAGAGGGCCTAGGGTAGCTAACGGGGACGGGGACGGGGACAGCGATTCGGTGAATGCTGTTTTCTCACGGCAGGGCCTCTGTGCTCCCCCAGCACTAAGAATTCCTGAACAAATATGCGAGCAGGAAGGGAACGGGTGGGTGAAAGTCAGCCCCATCTCAGAACACAAAAGTTGTCCTGTGTTTACGTTTTCAAAAAGCGAAAATCCAAAAAAGGATTGAGATTGGAAAATTCCTGGGGAAACAAAAAGCTTAACCTACATTCCATGGTTGTATCAACGTAAGCCTTTCTGAGCAAGGAGGTCAAATTTAACTCTGCTTCCCTGTTTACCAAACAAGTCAACTTATTTTGTATGTATAGCTATAAACTGTGTGCAAGTTTCCTAAGTCAGGCACTCAGGATGAATTATGAATGGAATTAGCCAGCTTGACTTGGAATTTCCTCACTTTTACTGGTCTTTTAAACAAGATTTTTATACATTCATATGTAATCAATGGGACCAACACATGAAATGATCCTTAACGTAAAACACTCTGTTTTAGAGTGATTTTGCAGTTAAGGAAACTTAAATATGAACTTCTAATGTGGAAAAGGTAATTTTTACATGCTGCTTTAAAAATGATCTGGAAAACTGATGAGCTGGTCACAGTATTTCTGTCAGAAACTGAAATCAAGTTTATATTTTAAGGTACAATTTTAAATACTTGCTTTCTTTCATGAAGCCAGTCTGCTGCTTATATCCTGAGCCTTAGTCACCTTAAAATACATAAATGTGTTATTTGGCTATTGAGTTTTTAAGTTGCAGGGGAGAATAATTTATATATTCATAAATACAGAGTATAAGGAAATCTTTCCTGAGTGCAAAACTACCTTTTAAACTCTCACTCATCTAAACGAGTGAATGATACAAATATACCTCTTGATTTAATTTTGGCTAGTAGTTATTTTATATCTTAATATATATTCTTTCATATTAAACTTGCACCAGCTTAAAATTTCCCTATAAACCGGCATGTCCAAATTGATTTCCATAACACTTTGTGTACATAAAAACTAAGAGATCAGGATCAATGTCAAGTTTTGGAGAGAAAAATGAACTTGGGATTGTTTTTTACTTCAACAAGGCACATGTTCAAATTGATCCCATATACATATAAAAGAAGATTAAAATATTTCTCAACTATTCATGCAGGAAGTAAAATGCAACATATGCCAACTATATTTTTATTATATAAATAATATAACAAAATACTTGGAACGGTTGAAAGGCAATCATTCAAGAATACATAAAAATGTAAAAGAATACAAAGCTGTTGGAAAAAAATACTTCTTAGTCGCTTAGAATCTAATTACTTGCACGTTTTAATGGTCTTGTATATTTTGGTTGTAAAATGTTTCTACAAACTTCTTGCCTTTTCAAGTACCTCAAATACATGAAGGACCAAAAATATTTTTTCCTTCATAATACATTCAAAAGTATCCATCATCTTGACAGAACTGTTATTATAGTAATAATTTTCTTATACCTGATTATAATATTTCTATAGAATGGAAAACTCTGACTTTTCTTCGGAAGGGGGAATAGTTAGGGTTTAAAACATGTTTTAATAGTCATATAAAATGTATTCATTCCCAAGTTTCTTTACAAAAACCTTTGGTATTACAATTTTATCTAGATTACATTTATAGTTTTGGAATAAACCAAACCTCTTGAATAGGGTTGTACTAATCTTGGTTAAATTAAAAAAAAATTACTTCAGTGATATCTACTTGAAGAGAGTTAAAGAAATATTAATCCTGACGTTTTTAGTAGTTATGGAGATACTTTTTTTCTGAGGGACAGCTGAACTTCAATCTGAAATGTGAACACAGAACAAAATAACACAAGTATAAAGTTTCCTTCTGAACTTAATAAATCAACAAAGAAATCTTTATCGTGAAATTTTAAATACAAAACTTTTAGTCTGAACTCTTGAGAAAATCCTATGCAGTAAAATATTTGTTTCTATATTTGCTCCTTAAACCTTCTTGTCCTTCATTTTTCAAAGGAGCACTGACTGACCACATTCACAACTGCTGTCTGCAGGGCATGGCTCAAAGTCACCGCCATGTCATCTGTCGCTTCTCCCCAGCAGCAGCCACGGTTGTCAAAAAGAAATTTTATTATTTATATCCATTCTTTTTAATTCTGTTTTTATTAGCTCTCAAAATCTTTGACAGCAAATGTCAAACCACATTTAAACTGTTTTGATTTTTAACTCCATGCTCCAGGCCAGATTTCAAATACTTTGCACATGATTAAAAAAAAAAAAGGGGGGGGTTGTTTAAAAAACTGTTAAAGAACATTTCATTCAGATAACTTAAGACCAAAAAGTCTAAAAAATGGACTATAATCCCCATTGTAAGTTAATTATAGTTAGTTTAAGCTAGAAGTGTCAAGTGAATACTCCTTAACGAAAGATCCTCGGGTCCTCCATTTGCCTTGGACATTACCTGGCCACACAAAAAATCAAATGCTCTTGCCATCTGGAAAATTAAAAATACAAGGTATTCTCTTCCTCGTAACCCGCACAAGCCTCGACAGGAAACTAAAGGATCTTAGGCGGTAACTTTAACTTACCTCTTCTGGGCTTTAGCAAGTGGTTTACTTAAAAGTATTTACTTCTTTGCAAAAGGCAACTCATTCTTAAATGCAGCTGAAAACCTTGAACAACCCTGAGAAAAAATGATGCCCCGAAATGTGTCACTGCCCATTTACTTCCTGTTTCGCCAACTTATAAGTAATTCACTCCTGATACTGACTCCTCAGATGGCAGCGTTTGCATCTTTTTGGACTACAAAACGTGGCCCGTGGTTACTTCTCGCTTACAGGCACCCATCTTTCATTGGGCGCCGTCACCGTCATCTTTCTTCCTGGAAGACAAATCCTTTGCAGATCTCGCACCCCTCTTTACAAACCTGCGCGGGGCTTTCGGGGGGAGAGGGAGGCAAGACTTTGGTGGGAGCTGCTTCTCTTCACCAGAGCGAGGGTTGACTGCCAAGGCTCGGGCTGGGTTCTCCAGCAATTTCCTGCTGATTCCAGATTCCACTCGAAGCAGCGTGGAGAGATGTCCGACTTCTTTTCCGTGCGGAGTCTCCACGTTGGACTTGGAGAGCCCGTGGCCGTGAGCCCGGGGCTGAGTCCCTGTCCCAGGCCGACGGCCAGCCCGAGGGGGAGGGCCGAGGAGAGGGGTCCCCGGGGCGGCGCGCCGCGCTGGGCTCCGGAGAGGGGGCTGCACGAGGGAGAGCTCGCTCCCACCGCCGCGGGCTCCAACCCCGGGGATGCACTTGAACCCGCCGCGAGGCCGCCCACTTGCCCCGCTCCGAGCGCACCCGCGCCGGGCGGAGCGGGACGCGGGCCTCACGCGCTGCTCTGCCTCGGTCGACCGAGAGGCCCAGCCCGGCCCCCGGCGCCGGGGGCCCCACCCAGTTCCCCGGGGTTAGCCCCGCGGCGGACAGCGCATCCCACTCTCGGACCTCGAGTCTGAAAGTGGAGACCGAAGGCCGCCTGTGGCAAAGCTCGGCTTACACTTCATTTTCCGATTTGGAGAAAATGTCACAGGAGAGAGGGGAAAGTGGGGGGGTGGGGGGGAAAAGAACCGTAAATTCGAGCTCGAGGGGGGCGAGGGCTGCCTGCTTGCGGCTGCGGGCGGCGCGGCGGCGGGGGCGCCCGGCGGGGATTCCCGGTCTCGCAGCGCACCCTAGTGGCCGCCCTGCGCCTCACCCGGTGCCCGCGAAGCTCACCGCGTCTCCCCGAGCTCATTACAGTCCGCAATATATTATTTCTTCCAAAGTATTGACAATGTGTGAGACTCCAGTAACCCCGCAGCTCTTGTCTGTAATCAGCACATTTATTCACATTTAGGGACAAGAATCCGAATTAAATCCCCGTGACCCAGATTGGGTTACAGTGTCATTTTCCCTGGATCCTCTTTTAAATCCACTCCACACCGCTTCTGTGTCTATTACATGCTAATTTAATTTTACTGTGGACGATATTTTCAGCATTTGCTGAGGACAGTAAATTTTGTAGTTTATGTTATTTCACTTTTTATGACTTTTTAACACTTAATAAAATTTTATTAGAGCACTTTTGTGTTTACAAGGCCACAAAACTCTTGGCAGGTTGTCAGAAGTCCTTTTTATTATGATCCTACTGATATACTGCGAGTAATGAAATAATCATGTCCAGAAATGTATCAAAGGCCAGAGGGATTATCCCACTTAATAGCTCCACAGATGCGCCCAGAAGAATGCGGACACGCGGCAGGACGGGCTGAGAGGCGGCGGGAGGAAAGAGGCAGCCCCCTCGTCTCTTTACCATTTCGGTGCTTTCCTAAAAGGCTACATGCAGGGTCATGTGACTTTCCGCGGTCTCAATAAAAAAAAAAAAAATTATTCTATTGCAATAGCGCTTTTCTTTTTATTCTCCTTGTGTGGGCATTTAAGGCTGTTCTAGTGGCAATGAGGCTGGCCCAGCATATCAGTGTCAGTCACTTTCTTCTCATTTCTAAGTGTACTTTTGTGGCATATAAGCAGCCGATGGTGACACTGGTGTTGATCCGTAGGGCTTCTCCAGCCCATGCCGAGAGAAGGCACCGGGAGGGCCCCAGAAGGGCTGGAGGTGTTTGAAGGAACTCTCCCCCCACCCCTTCTGGCAAACCGCACCTTTTACTGTTGCTTTTTGTTTTGTTTCGCAAAACAGGGGAATAGTCACTTGAGGACTCTGCTTTCTGCATTGTACAAAAGAACCACAGTATGCTGCTTTTATTTTATTTTGGTTTTGAGGGGATAAGACTTGCTATGAGGACAGATACTGTAGCTTTTTTTTTTAAAGAACCATTTCCTTTTAAATATCCTTGTAGTCATTTAACACACTGGTGTTCATTCTTGCTGCAAAAGAAGGCCATTGTGCTTCCTAACCCCGAAAGCAAGGTGGGTGGCTTTGTTTTATAATTACATTTTCTGTCTTCAGCTTCGTGTTTCTCTTGCTCTGTTATTTCCTAAGTGGTGTGCCAAAGTGATCAAAGAGTGAGGCATGGAGTCATAAATGGAGTGATTTTGAAATTGCTGTTGCTGTATCCAGGGCACGTGTTCCTCTAAACTTTGGCTCTGAGGGGCTTTGGCAGTATTTTTCACAAGTGTGTGTGTGTGCGTGTGTGTTGCATGTTCCAACACATCACATTTGGATTTTGGAGTCTGTCATTGTTTAAAACAACCCCTGGGGAAGCGTGCCTCTTTCGCTGGATCGCCTCTACTACCCACATGCGTGGGCTCTCGGGTTCCGATGTACACAGGGGCTGCTCACCAGGGCTCTTTGATTTCAACTTCAAGGGAGCAGTTTTGTTCTTTGTATGCCATTTGCTAACCATGGGCAAAACTTTGTGCCTGGTCTGTCTACTGTGTGTACAAGATGGTCTGGGTTCTAGAAAGAGCAACTGAAGGCTAGCAGTCATCCTTTAAGAAAAATTTATGTCCTGAGACTATCTGGGCGGCCATGTTTGTCTTTTCACAGTGTTTTCCATTTGCAGACATGAGGTGGTTTTTCTTTTTTTCTCTTGTTCAAATGATTTTTCTAATGTAGCTGAAGAGCTTGGAAAGAAAGTGATCTTAGGCTGGGAGGAAACACTCTTCCTTCATCCTGGCTGTTACTGATGATTCGTATGCTTTGCCTTTTACTGCAAGAGACATAAGGCTGGACAGGGGAAAGGGTTCAGATTTTAGCCCTCCAAATTTCAGAGCATTTTACTTAAGGGAATTTATGCCCAAGTACAGGAATCAGGAAAGCATATTAATTTTAATTTTGCTATAAAGTGACAGTTCAATTTTATAAGTAATTTCTATCTAGGACAATTTAAATAACATCTCAAAGACTGGAATAGCCTTCAAGTTAGAAATATGTTTTATTAGATTATGAAGTAAACCTCTGCTAAGATAGATATTTTGAATGCATCAAAGTGTGTTTTGTAACTCTTATTCAAAAGAGCGGGAGATTGCCTTAAATAAGATAACTGATGACTTACGTCTTGGTGAGTGGAGAGCCTTGCTAGTGTGCACACGGATTTTACAGCCCTACTGAAGTGTCCAAAGCTGAAAGTAAAGAGTAGAGCCCCAGTCCTCTCACCTAGGGAATCCATCTTTGAAAAGAGGAGTAAAGGGGCCAAGCTAGAGGCAGGAAATCAGGAAACGGTCCCCTCACATGACCAATGTGTCAGAAAGCAGTCTCACACCCTGTCAGAAAGCAGGAGGGGTGGGGGTCCAGAGGACAGACCCTAGAGCCACACTGCTCGGGTCTGGTTTCACTCTGTTGCATACTCCGTGTGTGGCCTTAGACAAGTTGTTTAACCTCCTGTGTTTAGTTTCTTCATCTGTAAAATGGGACTAATGAGAGTACCTCCCTCCTAGTGGTTTTGAAGGGTTAAAAGAATTAGTTTATATGAAATACATAAAAAAGATCCTGAATGCTACTTTAACCCTAGGGAGACTAACTTAGCCATTACCGAGCCTGTGCTGGCACAAAGTAGACATCACTGAATATTTGTCGAGTGAGTGCGGACTCTTCTTTCTGCTGCTCAGGCTGCTTAGGTATGACCCAGGGCCAGTAACTAAGTCAGTGTCAGCACCAGCTGTGTGCTTGACTTCACCAAGAATGGCCAGCACTCCAGGAAAAGGTGTGTCTAACTGTTCGTTTAGTTTTGTATGAGTTTGTCTCTCAATTAGCAATTGAGGTATAAAGTTTCCGAGGAAAGAAGGAGCTCAAATTTGAGGAGAAGGGTCCCCATATTCAGTGCAGTGCTTTGTAGAGAAGTAACAGATAACCAATACGATAATCTAATTTAGGAACACATATCAAAGCACCCTTATCATCATTTGTTATTCAATAAACTGTAGTTACAGACACTGTGCTAAACTGTTTGATACATGATCCCACATCATCCTCACACTGGCCTTCAAATAGGTAGTTATCATAATACATCTTTTACAAGTAAGAAATATGAAGCTCAGAGAAGTCAAGTGACTTTCCCAAGGTCACACAGCTAGTAAATGACAGATCTGGAAGCTTAACCCAGGTCTCCAGGAATGTAAAATTTATGCAGTTAATCAACCTCTGTTCTATACTACCTCCCAATCTGTTTGGTTTTATAGAGCTCCCTAATCAATGTGGTCATTTATGATTTATAGTGTAAACCATCATGAAAATGGAAATAATGAAGGCTGGGACCTAGACCTGTTAAGTCTTGAGTCATCAGCATCTTGTACAGTGATTTGAATGCCTGCCAGACTCAGGGGAGCGAGACACAGGCCTGCCTCCCTGGGCCTTGCCTACCTCAGTTCCTCCCACGGCTACAAGTGGATGTTTGAAAAAAGCCAAGGAGAAATCAGGATTATTTTTTCCACCCCGTTGGAAAATCATGATTAAGATGAATCTACCTGAAGTATTAAAACAACAGGTGAATGGAACTGCGTGTGTGTGTGTGTGTGTGTGTGTGTGTGTTCAGTTGCTTTAGGCGTGTCCGACTCTTTGCAATCCTATTGACTGTAGCCCGCCAGGCTTCTGGCAGGTGATTAAAGACTTAAAAAGCAGAATTCAGACAAGTGGGTGGCAGAGCACTTTTTCCTTTTCACCAAGAGTTCTTCACGGACTTTAAAGATAGTCATTCTCCTGAGCCAGCTGACAGGTTTCCTGACCATTTCAGGGGGTAAAGAACAAACTGAGACAATAAGGAAAGCCTTGATCCACATACAAGGTCACTTAATGGCTGGCAAAGGTGGTGCAGGCGTGGTCTGCTTTAACTACATGACTGCATGATGGTACCTTTAAACACATGTGTGCAGAATCCCAAAAGAGGCCATCAAAGAGCCCACACGAGAGAGACACTGTAGGGAACAGTCAACACCCCCTTGGGAAAAAATACATCCAAATCTAAATGTTAAAAGTGGACGATGAAGAGACGAAAGCTGATAAGCAGTATACTTTTCTCGAGAAGAAAAGACTCAGTCTTGGGTTGGTGAGATTCTACCACCACCAAAACAATTAGAATTCAACTTTGACTTGTGACTTCACTGCTGGGAGAAGGGGAGGGAAAGGGGAGGAAACGAGGTGCCTCCAAGAGGCTCATGACTCCACACAGCTCCAGCTCCCTGCCCTAACAGAGAGGCTTGCGGCCTCACCAGTCGGGATTCGCTGCTGGGGATGTATGACCAAGCACTGATGGTGGAGCTGGGCAAGGTTCTGGGTTGACCAGTCCTCTGAGCACTCAACTCGCCGTTCTATCTTGGGCTTCTCCTTTTTGAAAGATAAAAGTAGTCAGAATTTTAACTCACATTTACAGAGTTTGGGGAATACAGACTGTATTTAGAGTTCATTTTGAGCTCTTCGCCATGAAGTCTGAATGAATTAAAAAAAAAAAAAATAGACAAGTACCATATTGTGCCTTGCTGAATATTTGATAAGAACACGAGAAAACTAAAAAACCAGCATCAGTTGCTGAATTTAACCCCACTGACATAAAAACGTAGCACGATGGACCATAGAACTGAAGTTGAAAATCTCTGGAAAGAAAGAACTGATGATGCTCCAGCCATTTGGCAGCAGATATAATTTTAAGCCATCAAAACTTTTAAGGACCTTGAGTCATTTTCTTCAAATTGGACTTGCCTTTCTTTCTGCATCTGTGAATTTGCCATGTTAAAGTTTATTGCTATAACCAGTTTTGAATGATAGTGCATCTTTTTTGAAAAGGTCTGAGTACTTTTTGATTATTTGATGGAAAGGATATACACTTTTCCTTCTTATGCAGCTTTCAAACCAACTGCTGTGATATAATAAAATCTTGAAAAAAACGTATGCACCCTTGTTAAGCTAAGAGCACACATTATGCTCCCTGAAAATTATGTGATTGCTGAAAGCATGTTATGAATGCGATGGTTCTCAGCTCTAGATTAGTCAGCTAGCCGGCAGATCAGATCTTACTCCTACAATTCCGGAATCGAGAATGAATGCAATGATCAGCAATGCCCAAATGCAAACCTCAAGGCAACAAAGCAGTGAGCCCCCAGGGCAGGCTATGAGGACAGGAAGCCACTGGAATCTGGTTGCTAGGAGACACTTGCTTTTGCTGGAGGCAGGAAGATGTCCTTGAGCGTGGCTTCCCCTGGGGTCGGCTTTGGACAAGCTGTGAGTCAGCCTGTCCTTGCTAGTGCCACCCTCCCAGCAGGATTGACCAGCCCATGGTTGCAGGTGACATGGGGGGGCAATGATGGGCTCTGTCACCTCAGCAAGTTTCTCACACATGCCCTGCCTTTCTGATAGACTCTTGAAATCAGGAACTATTTCATATGTCTGTTCTGGGTTATGAGGATATGGCAAAGGTAGACCCCTGCATGATGCTTACATCTGTAAGAATTTTGCAACATGAAATTACATGAAACAGGGGACTTCCCTGGCAGTCCAGGGGTTAAGATTCTGCTTCCACTGCAGAGGTTGCAGGGTCGATCCTTGGTCAAGGAACTAAGACCCCACAGGCCATGCTGGGCAGTGAGGTCAAAACAAAACCAATAAATACATGCATAAATACACAAATAAATAAAAGTACAGGAAACAGCCTACAAGTGCCGCAGAGAAAAAGAGGGATAGGATCATTAGTTAATAGGAATAGAAAGAGATGTCCTGGGAGAGAGAACTGGGGCTGGGGGGCTTGCTTAGGGAAGGATGACTTTGACAGGAGAATAACATCGACCTGGGAGAGCTCTCTTGGGGGCGGGTGGGGTGGAGGACAGTGAACCTTGTCTTTCTTGCTCACAGAAGTATCCCTAGTACCTAGGTCAGTGATCGGTAGAAGGTGCAGCCTCAGTGCTCAAGGGCGTTAAAAAATTAGGGTGCTACTGGGAGATTCTGAGCATGGTAGAGAAGAAAGTTTTGTGGTTTATAAGTGCTCTTCCTTTTTTTAAAAAAAGTATTTATTTTAATTAGAGGATAATTGTTTTACAATATTGTGACGGTTTTTGCCATACGTCAATATGAGTCAGTCACTGGTATACATGTGCCCCCCTACATCCTGAACCCCTATCCCTCCCTCCCTCCCCACCTTATCCCTTCAGGTTATCACAGAACACGGGCTTTGGGTGCCCTGCTTCATACATCAAACTCGCACTGGTCCTCTGTTTTACATATGGTAATGTGTATGTTCCAATGCTGTTCTCTCAAACCATCCTACTCGCCCCTTCTCCCACTGAGTGCAGAAGTCTGTTCTTTACGTCTGTCTCCTTGCTGCCCTGCATGTAGAATCATCGGTACCACCTTTCTAGATTCCATACAAGTGCTCTCTCAAATGCATTATTTCTCAAATACATGCAGTTTATTTATATGCCAATTACAACTCAGTGAAGCTATTGAAAATACATGATCTCATTGAAGTCAAATCAAGTCACTCAGTCGTGTCCGACTCTTTGTGACCCCATGGACTGTAGCTTACCAGTCCATGGAATTTTCCAGGCAAGAATACTGGAATGGGTTGCCATTTCCTTCTCCAGGGGATCTTCCTGACCCAGGGATCAAACCCAGGTCTCCTGTATTGCAGGCAGACGCTTTACAGTCTGAGCTGGTGCAGGGCACCTGCTCTTTATTTCTCAGAGGAAGAAACAGAAGGACCCAGAGAGGCTCATGGCTTGCCCGAGTTTAGATGTTTCAGAAGCCGAGACTCCTGGGTCTTCTCTTTCCACACACCTCGTTTGCTCCCTTCTGGGAGCAGCTCTCTGCTGAGGGGCTTGGGACAAGGCCAGCCTCTGGTGAAGGAGGCCAGCCGGGAGGCGGTGACAAATGGCTGTTTATGAGGTGACTGTGGTGCTGGCTCGGGGGACTGGAGAGGAAAACAGGAGAGCAGGGTTTTCTCTCTCTCTCTCTCTTTCGCCCTGTGCTTTGCTCGCTTTGCCTTTACTCCCCATTCTCCCTCAATCGCTGCTGGGGTCCGGACCTCTGAGGACATTCCTTGCTAAGAGTCACTTGGGTGGACTCCACGACTGCCACCGTGGCCACAGGGCCAGCTTTGGGACAATACTGTACTGTCCAGAGAGGAAAGGGCAACCTCCCCCTCCCCAGTTTTATTGAGACAGAATCGACAAATAACATTGTCTAAATTCAAATTATGCAATATAATGCAAATTGCATGTTTACAAATTTGCATATTGCAAAAGGATTACCAAAAAAACAAAGATTAGTTAACATTCATCACCTCATATAATTACAATTTGTTTCCCTTGTGATGAGAACTTTTAAGATCTACTCTCTTAGCTATGTCTGAATATACAATCAGTTCAGTTCAGTTCAGTCGCTCAGTCGTGTCCGACTCTTTGCGACCCCATGAATCGCAGCACGCCCGGCCTCCCTGTCCATCACCAACTCCCGGAGTTCACTCAGACTCACGTCCATCGAGTCAGTGATGCCATCCAGCCGTCTCATCCTCTATTGTCCCCTTCTCCTCCTGCCCCCAATCCCTCCCAGCATCAAAGTTTTTTCCAATGAGTCAACTCTTCGCATGAGGTGGCCAAAGTACTGGAGTTTCAGCTTTAGCATCAGTCCTTCCAAAGAAATCCCAGGGCTGACCTCCTTCAGAATGGACTGGTTGGACCTCCTTACAGTTCAAGGGACTCTCAAGAGTCTAACTGTAGTCACCATGCTATATGTTGCATCCCTAGAGCTTATGGATCTCACAACTGCAAGTAACTGTAACTTTGGACCATTTTCACCCAATCCCCTCACCCACTGCCCCTGTCTCTGGCAAGTGAAAATCTGACCTCTGTCTTGAGTTTGTTATTTTTTAGATCCCATGTATAAGTGATATCATACAGTATTGTCTTTCTCTGACTTATTTCACATAGCATAATGCCCTTGAGAGCAACACCTTTTGGATCTGAAGCATGATATCTATGGCACCTCTTGAGAAGTCTGATATACAAAAGAATACAAAGAATGAGATTTGGAGCCCGTCAAATATTACTCACATTTGAACTGCACTTGTGACTGTTGCATTTAAATAGGTATTTAAAAGACCATCTTAATGGGCTTCCAGCTCTGGTTTCAAAAATAGTCATGCAACTCTCACATGTGTGAATGAAAATCACCTAGATTTTGACTTGAAAATTAAATGGCCTCACAAATATAAGCCATTAGACCGTGTGAGAGAGGCCATATAGTCCCAGGCACTTTGGAAGCAGATGACTGAAGCTGGAATCCACATTCTACCATTTATTGAATACTAGGTGTTACTTAACCTTTTCGAGTCTCAGTTTCCTACTTAACAGGTTTGTGTGCCAATTAAATAATAAACGAAATATAAGGAATTGTTTGCAACTACACTGATCACCTTCTGGCTGGTCACCACCGTCACCTCCATCATCAGCTCATCATCTTCATCAGCTGCATTACCAAAAACAGTCTGTCCTAGCCCGTGGCACTAGAGAAAAGCAGATTTGCTTCCTTTAGCATCTGGAGTCTCCCGAGGCTGAAGGTTATATTCCTAATGCTACAACTTTAATGACTTTTACCCTTATACCTCCTTCGGCAGTCTTTTTCTCCCCTACCAACTTGCTCATCTAGAGCTGTTCCACCTGAAGGGCTTCTTGGTACACATTTGTTGAGTAAATGTATGAAATGAATCGCATCACATCCAGTGAGGATTCTTCCTTTGTGAAGGGTTGTGGTGGTGGTTGGTGAATAGTGTTGATAAATAGGAGTGACTTGGGACAAGGGTTTCTGTGGGGTTAGGTGCTAGATTCTCAACCCAGTCATTCAGAAATCCAGCCCCAGAGCGCTCAGCCAGCTGCTCTAGAAAGAGCAGGCTTGACCATCTCCAGCCCCTTCACCAAGCCTCCATGACCTGTTTGTTCTCATAGTCATTTTGGTGCCGAAGCCCAGTTTGCATCAGAGTACAGATAAGGGATAGGACAGCAATATTAACTGCCTGCATAAAAGGCAAATGGGAACAGGAATTTTTTTTTTTTTTTTTAAAGCCAGCAAGGAGTTCAAGAAATCAGCTCGAGTGAAAGGCAGTTTGGGGCTAGTAAGACGTATCTTCCCAAGAGGTATCATACCAATATCTGGAAATAAGAGGTCTCTTCTTAATAACAAAGTCAAACAGACATATACCCACCCTTTAGTCTTTTAGTCATACTTCAAAGTAAAAAAAAAAAATTAAGTATTAGGCCTATATTTTCCTTTATTAGCAGAAGTACTTCTTCATATTCTCCCAAGAATGGTAGCGGCTAATAGTGACCTTGAACAGGTTCTAGGATCCTGGCAAACTCACTTAACTCTGGCTGCTCCATCCCAGGAGCTCAGACTGCCAGTCTTGAGTTATCTCAGCTAGGGATCTGGCTTTACATTTCTTTGCATAAATTCAGGCCATGGGTCTCATCCTAAAGTAATATCAGATCTGTATCCAAGAGACACTTTTCTTTTAGATTCATTTGCCTATCCACCAATCCAGTCCTTAAATATTTTCACACAGTCTATATATTCCAAAAGATGCCTTGTCTGTCTTGACTACTGTATCTCTAAAACTTAGCCTATGTCTGGAATAGCATAATCACTGAAAGAATATTTGTTCAGTAAATAATCAAATGATTATCAAATGCCCACTGTGTATTGAAACTGGAGGGTATCAATATGATAAAACACGGTTCCTGACCTCTTGGTATTCACAATTCTTTTTCAGCCTGGCTTTGTACCTCATCAGAAAAATAGATTTCAAGGCTGCTAATGCTCTTTTTATATTCAATTGACTGGCCATTTCAATAACTGACTGCGTAGTGCATTGAAACAGATGCAAAATTCCCTTCAGAGACAAATGAGGGGAAAAAAAATAATCAGCTTCACATCATACAGATTCTCATAATTTCTCCCTAAAGTGCACAGCACCTAGTCACTAATTGCTGTAGGAGACTTTGGAGACACTGATCTAATGACGGCACCATTTCCTACAGGTCTTGTTAGTTCCTAAAACCATATGTAAGAAGTTATTGTATTCGGTTTTCTTAAGCCGTATTTTAAAAGCAAGGCATTTAATTAGTGCTTGTTACGATGTTGCAAGTGCTCTGACCGCTTCTGTCACCTCTGCTGTTTCTTCTTGGTCAGCATATTTTCTGAAAGTGTTGTTTCCAGGAAAGCGCATGAGATGTTTCTCTGTTTGGAAGCTGTGTGTGTCCACACGAAGCTGGTTTGGAATGGAGACCCAGGACCTTGTCAGACTGGCTGTGCAGGAAGGGCCTCTATGTTCCCAGCAGCTTCTTTGAAAGACCTCTGGTTTTGACATATTTATTAAGAAAGCTGAGACCTCAAAATGGGTTTAGGACCACTATAGGAGCCCTAGAGAAGAAGGTCACGAAAGGGAAACGTATTTGAAATATTAAATCTAAATGTGTTTGTAAACATTTCCTAAAAGGGGAGTTTGCTTGAAAGGATGTAATTTTCTGTTACTCTAAGAGATGCTAGGAAAACTGCAAAACAGTTCATGGCACTGAAAAATCCACTGATACTAAAATAATAAATATGTTGAATATGGTTCTATTAAATTTGCAAATACATAATACCATTAATTTAATTCAATTAATTAAATTTAAAATTCAAGCTGGTTTTAAACAGTCAGACAATTTTACTGAGTTTTCCCCAGAATCCTTTATCCACATTCAGATTAGAAGGGGCTTGATATCTGTGGTTTATGAATCACAAATACATGCCAAATCCAGTTCTAAAAAATATTACAGGACAATACAATATGGAATATGTGGATATGAAGAAATACATGTGTCTAGATAGGTTAAGGAATGTTATATAACCTACTAAGATAATTTACTTATATCCCCCCTCCCACACCCCAAACATATATTTGAAGTTTCATGCTGGTTATTGCATAAGTGATAAGTTTAAAAATTTTCCACTCTCTTTGAAATGTGCTCTTTTAAGGTATTCCTTAATTAAAGAGGAAGTCCAATGAATGTAATATACACTTAGCCAAATTATTAAATCTCCATATTCCCTAAGAAATTTCTATTGGAATCCCTTTTGCCTCCATAACTGAAACCTTTAAATATAAACCTTTAAATATATCCTCAGCGAAGGATTAGCATTTGGCACCGGGTGTAAACATTTCCTGTTGGGCCCTCAACCACTAACAAGCTCTTGTTTGGGAAAGAGGGGGCAGGAAAGTGGGGGGGGGGAGGGAAGATAGGAGAGAAGTTGGCCAACTGGACATCTGAAATCTTGATCATGGTTTTCGCTTTGCACTGATGATCAGTGGTATTGGTGTCTATCCGGGTATCTTTGTTTGGATGGAGAGGACCCAAGACCATCTGCAGTCATGACGGTTATTAGAGCAGCCCAGCCAGACATCTGGCTGCATCCCTGCCCCTGAAGTAGTTGTCGGCTACTCCTGATTCCCTTTGAATGTATTACCGTGATTCACCAGTTTCTTGATGTGAGGTAGTGTCAAGTCCTGGCTTCAGTCTAGTTGGAAACAAGATTTATGAAATGAGCAGGGGTATCCCCTTTGCTGGAAGAGTGGCTGCTTTCGTCGGCATAGGGTTTAATGGTGTGGCAGTTTCCTCTGCACCCTGTACAACTCACTCTTTGAACACGGAGAGAAATAGAGCATCAGAAAATTATTTTCATGGTGTTGCCATGTTTACTGTTTCCTGTGGTCTTTGCCTGAAAGTGTTTTTAACAAAAATGAGAGTTGAGCAAAGAAGTACTTGAGCCAGGGGATAAAAGGGGTTGTTATTATGTTTCCTTTCCAGGTTAATGTGGTGGCCTTTGATTTAAGCACCATAGACTTAAGACAGGATATGACACCGATTAAAAACATGAAACTTAATTTTTGGACTAAACGATTACATACTCTTTCTTCTGATATCTTGCTGATGGTTACTGACATGACATTTATTTCTCAACCACAATCCTAAATTTATTGGACTGGATTGATTTAAGGTACATAGGGCAACCGATAGTAGTTCACGTAAAAGTCTAGACACATCTCCAAAACTGTAAAGTAGCTCTTTTAGAGTGAGCATGCTCTTCCCTTGTCAACACAAGGTCAAGAACACAGGCAAGCTGGCTCCGTGAGCCCCAGACCCACTCATCTTGGTTGGAGGCAGATTTAAATTTAAGATCTAAATATCAAAACAAAATAATTGATTTTACCTCCTAAAGTACAGCAGGGGGAAAAAATTAACTAATAACTTCTCTTTAGCTTTATATTTAAATTGCGTTTTTTCACAAGAGTTTTTGTATTTATTGAAAACCAGCTGTAAATAGTAATCACAATATACTATATGATGAATTGTTAAAAATATGAAAAGTAGTGTGCTGTATCTGGGTGACAATATGTTTAAATAATAAAATTGAATATTCATATTTAATTCAATGCAAAAAAGAGTGAAAGTGAAGGCATGCAAATTAACAAGCCAGGTCAAACTCCTCATCTTTTCACTTAGGTACCTTGTTTCACTCTAATGATCCCATGAAAAAAGTATTAGTGGTTTCAGTTCAGCCCCTGGTGGTCTATGTCACATATTACATAACCTGCTGGTGGGTCCTCCAGGGCTATATTCTACTGATAGACAGTAGGCTTTTATAATTCTGTCTGTGTGTGTGTGACCTACCTATTACACACTTGAAAATACTGGAAATATTTATTAAAAGAAGACAAGTTAAATTTTGTAAGACCTTTCAATGAGTTTAAAAATTTCAAACCTGCAGCTCTACACTAAATGCTCAAGTTATTATGTTTGAAAGAAAAAAGCTACTTCGTAACTTTGACTCCTTGTGGAAAATTACCAAACACTGCAGTTTTTTTTAACCACGAAAATCCCTATTTCCCCTGTGTGGTTAGCTCCTCACTGTGTCTCCAAGGAGTCTATGGAAGTCTGAAGCATTGCAGAAAAACGAGAATTTCCACACTTAAACGCAGCCAAAGCAGCATTTTTAATGATTAAAAATAAGAGCAGAAGTGAAAGAGGAAGGGACCCTGGGTCCTTGTTTTGTTTTGTCTTTTGCTCCTCTAAAAAAATAAGAGTGTGGGGTGTTCCAGGTGAGAGTCAAATGTGGGCCTGTTTTTAATTTTTACAGGACATTTTTTTTTTTAAGGGAAAAAACTCCCTTAAATCTCCTCACTGTCATTTGCATGCCGTGAACGCTAAAATGAAGGGAGGCATCAAGGCCAAATTCACCGTTAGAGCTTTTGTGAGCTGTCAGAAGCAGTTCTCAGGATCTGGGCTTTTATTTCAGTTTGCTAAATAAGTGTGCATTTTTGACGAGTTCTTTCCATCGTTCAGTTGAATGTACACAGCAGATGCTTCCAGTATGACATCCACCCACCCTCCCACACAGGTTTTATGTATTTAAAGAAGATGAATATCTTTAACCCCTTAGTAATAACATTTTTAAAAGCTCAATATTTGGATCAGAGAGTAGAACACTTTCATAGGCAACTCTTGTGGGCACAATGTGCTGTTTTCTATGCCACCATTTCATTGTGTGCGAGCAGATTGCAAAATGGTGGTTCCAGCATTTTGTTGTATGAGGGCTTCTTTGCAGACAGCCTCCCATCTCAGATTGCAGAACCAGTTCGTGTAAGAGAGAAAAGCCAGATTTCCCACGCTCAGGCACGGATTCAATAACGCATACACAGATCTTCCTCTACTTACTGCTCTGCAGATGCTCAAGCAAAATTTTAGATACATTCAATACAAAGAGAGTAAATCCTGGTTAAAATTTTTAAAATGTAACAGAAATGATATTTCAGCTAAACACATAACTCCATGGTGTTGGTACATGCAGATATTATGCATAGACTAACATCGCGGTTAGTAATCTACCTTGAGAAAAGATCCAAGACAGTGTGAGCATAGAGAATATGAATGTTTTACTTGAGAATAAATGATCTTTCCAGATCAAGGTTGAGGTCATTGGCAAGCAAGTTTAGGTGAGCTCATTCCACAGTTATTTGCACATGCAAATCAGGCTTTTGAATTTTTCTTACCTTTTTCTGCCTTTTGTTCATGAAAAGATCTTTGATTAATTTCTTAAAAATATTCAAATAATTGAGCAATATAATAATTAAGCTTTCCATCTAGTATCCATTATGAACTAGCTCCTAAATAGAACCAAAGGTAAGATAGATTTTGACTTACCTTTTACTGGACCTCAAATCGAAGAGAGATAAATTTGACTGAGAGAAGAATTTGACATTGCTCTGTATTGCCTACAGCTGAATCACCACTCTCTTTTGTCTGAAGGAAAACATTTTCTTCTCAATGAGGTGTATATTTTTAAGCCTGAGAAAAACAGAGGGGTATAGCTTTCTTTTTTTTTTTTTTTGCCATTTGACTGAAATTTCCAAACACTGAGATTATAAAAACAATGGTGCTACATAAAATGGACCTGCAGCAACACTGTTTATGGCGCACACAACAGTACTATTTCTCTGTTTGGTGTGGAGAAATTGTAAATAGGAGTGTGTAAAGCTATTAAATCTAGTAGCAAGAGGACTCTTACGGCAAGGTTTATTATACCAATGTCTGAAAAAAGCCTTACTTTTTTATCTGTGGGTGTTAAATTTTCGTGTTTGCAACAGTATTTTAACTCCGGAGCTATTTATCTGGTAGCATCTTCGAGAAAAAGGAAATGGACAGATGTCCATAAACAAAGGGCTCCACCTGGTGGTAAAGGGAAGGTATGAAATGCTGATGAGAACTAATGCTGTAAAGGGCGAAGAGGTGGAAACGCAGCATCTACGTGAGGTGTATGTGTGTGTGTGTGTGTGTGTGTCAATAAATATATTTGATGCAGAACAATAACATATCCCCCAAATTTGGATTTCAATGTTGATATAGCTTTACAATTAACACTTTATTATTTCTTTCAAATTCAATCCTTCTAACATATTTACAAATTATTTTATTCCAAATGCATCCATCAGAACATACATCACGTGCGACCCTGACAGACAGGAAGCAGAACAGAAGGCAAACTATCCATATCACCCGATCATCTTACTTTTAAGTACAATACCAACCAGCAGACAAATTCAAACAAAGAAAGCATTTGTTCCAACCCAAGGGTGTTCCTTGGGTAACTTTGTGGCTCACCTCATTAGGAAGGACTGGAAAGCATGTGGTACAGAATTCAATCGGGAGGAAAGGAGTAATTTCAAATCCATGACTAAAAAACAGAAAATTGCTCATTTTAAAATGGCATTTCTGGCTGAAATGTTGAAGAATTTGAATCTACATATTGTGACTCTTCCACCTTTTCAAACTCTAAAATTAGACGAGGAATTACACATACCAAATGCTACGCAAAATGTAAAATAGGCCCACCGTTTATGGCTCTCGACGTAGGTGGAAATTAAATCTTCAGCCTCCAATAAAATTGTATTTCTGTAATAAAACTGCTGCACCTTGACACTGGACTACATTGAATCCCAAATTAAACACCCCATTTACTGTACTGTAACAAGAAAAAGAGTTCGCTGCACTGAACACTATTACAGATAGAAAAAGGTATTATATTTTGCCTTGCCATCTAGGTGGGGTCCACCTCAAACAGGCGCTTGCCCCACCCCTTCTTTCTTGGAACATAACATATTTTGAAGAGGAGAAAAATGGAAGGTTTGTCTTTCATTGCTAAAACGTCTGTTTCTTCCTTAATTATACAAACCTGCATAGGAGAGTAGGTCTAAAAAAGTCCGTCAAGCACTCTACTTAACACAAAATGTCCTACAGCATTTCGTGGATAACTCAGCCCCGTAAGCAGAAACAGCCGGTGTGCTAAGGGCTGGGGACATTTCTTTATGCGTTATATACAATGGAGGTGTTTTCCCCGAGAACTTATACCCAACTGCCCCCTCCACAGCGACATCTGCAGCGTACACATGTTGCTACAGAATCTACGGGGGTTTTAAACTTAGGATCTGTTCATACAGGTTATGTATTTATCTCACGCAGTGTTGATTTAGAAGAATTAGACTGGATATTGTTTTAAGATGCTGGTTGATTCCACATCCCCCCCCCGCCCCCAAGCCAGCACGGCCATCCGGCATTTCTGAAGGGGCTTTATGAGAAGTTAAAATCGACAGAGGTGAGAAGTAGAGAACGGTGAATACTAATGTTGCTTCTTACCAACTAAAGAGCAGGCCAGCAGGACGGGATGCTGTGTCGGTGTCTTCGCCTTCCTCCCGCGGGCCCCGCGGAGCACCCCCTCTAGTGGACGGAAGGGGGAATTGCCTCTCCCGGCGGCCTTTCTCCTTGGCACATAGACCTCCCCTCCCCCTCTCTCAGGAGATGGTGGATATTATTAACCTTCAAGCACGATACAGCGAGATGAATGTTAATCGTGAAGGGATTTCTAATCAAGTTTAATGGTGTAGGACAGAGAGAAGTTGTGTTAGCAGTTTTAATTCTGCTAGAATGCTAATTGTTGCATTTCGTGTAATAGGTGAGGATCGTATGAACATGGTAACAGCTCTGTTTCCATTCGGAAGCTGCTGCCTGTAATTTTGAGACAAGTATGGAGGAAAGAGAGTCCTTAGTGCTGATGACTTATCAAAAAGCTAATTTCTTGGGAAGCATTAGATATTTAGGTCTTGATCTCTACTCAGTTCAAGAAAAGAGTGAACTCCTGGGAGAAAAATCTCTGAGTGTGAGAAGCCCTGGGGAGGTTTTGAATCTGCAAGTATCACACGTCTCCACTAAAGGGGGCAGAGGTTACAGTACTGAGTACTGAAGATAGGGGCACTTCCATCTTTTATGTTTCCCTTTATGGTTCATTGCCATTTTTGCCAACATGTGAAGGTAACTTAAAAAAAAAAAAAAAAAACCAAAACAACAAACTTATTTTGTATTGGGATATAGCCTATTAATAATGTTGTGATAGTTTCAGGTGAACAGTGAAGGGACCCAGCCACACGTATACATGTATCCATTCTCCTCCAAACTCCCCTCCCATCCAGGCTGCCACATAACATTGAACAGAGTTCCATGCGCTATACAGGAGGTCCTTGTTGGTTATCCATTTTAAGTATAGCCATGTGTACAATTTTTTTTAAAGCAGATATTTCACCCTGACTTAGGAAATAGGGCACTTAAGAGTCCTAGATGAGCAAGGGGAGAGTCCTCATTCTCTGGGCTCTGTCTCTCTCACTGACTCATGAGTCATTGCCTGTGCTCTGATGTAAGGATGCCCTACTGTGCCCAGCACTGATGCTCCCACTCTGGTGAAGTTGGCATCTCCTGTACTTCTGTTGCCTGTCCTGGTCCCCTGGCTTCTTGAGCTGCAGTTCTTGCAGGGCAGATGTGTACAGGGAAGTGAGGGTGCTGTGCTGTGCTTAGTGGCTCAGCTGTGTCTGACTCTTTGTGACCCCATGGACTGTAGCCTGCCAGGATCCTCTGTCCAATGGGATTCTCCAGGCAAGAATACTGAAGTGGGTTGCCATGCCCTCCTCCAGGGGATCTTCCCAATCCAGGAATCAAACCCAGGTCTCCCACATTGCAGGCATATTCTTTACCATCTGAGCCACTAGGGAAGCCCAAGAATACTGGAGTAGCCTATCCCTTCTCCAGGGGATCTTCCAGAGCCAGGAATCTAACTGGGGTCTGCTGCATTGCAGGCAGATTCTTTACAAGCTGAGCTACCAGTATTGGACGTTAAATGAGCAATGTCTTCAGTGCATACTTTTACTTGACTTTGATTACTTTGTATGGCTCAAGCCTAAACCACTCTAGTACTGTCATAAATTACCTGCCAATGAACTGGAAAGCCTTTTGCTGCAGTGCAATTTACCAATTCAGTGTGGGCCTTGAAAAGTTTCCTCGTATTTTCATGGTTTACATGCTCAGTCTAAGTTTAAAAAACATCTAACTGATAAATACAGAAGATCAAAAGATAATCCACGAAGGCTCTGCACCTGTATGGAGATGGTTCATTTTAACTGTGTTGTGCCAACCTCTGGTTTTGGCTACTGTCATCATTTATCTTTTTTTTTTTTTTTTTACAGACTCCTAAAAAAATGACTCAATGTAGAGGAGATAAAAGTGATTCCCAGGTGTTAACAGGAGATGCGAAATCAGTGACCAACATTAGTTTCCCATCAATAATGATAATTATGCTAATTAGTCCAGGCATCACACACCTGTGCAAAGTCCTTATCCCTATTTTACAGATGAAGTCACTGAGACACCAAAGGTTAATTGCTCGCACAGAGCCATGCCGCAACTCTGTCAGTACCACCGTTTAAATCTCCCACTCTTGCTTCCTTGGCAATAGAGAAATTATCCTTCTCTTCAAAGAAGGGAAATTTATTGCTTGCATCACAGGAGATAGGCACTGATGAACAACAGAACAAAGAGATCACATATTGTTCTAAATTTGTAGAATCTTTCTGTGTTAGTGGAGACTTTTACTGTATTTTCTAGGTTGGAGTTATTTTAGTGTCTAAAATTCCACATTATGTACTTTTAGCAAAATCAATCGTCATCCATCCGAATGAGGAGATGGTGGTTAGAAATGGCACAGACCCCCGCATATCCTTGTTTGAAGATAGAGTAAAATCAGTGAGATCGTCTACTTCTTTTCATTTTCTTTCCCAGAAGAATATGTGCTTTTTCCCTCCCCAAATGTTTCAGTGAATGTTGCAGCTGTGCAGCAAGAGGCAGCTTTGCATGCATATATTCTGAGAACAATGTGGAGTATTTATCCCTGGGGATTAAAAAAACCCCGGCAACAACAAACTTGAAAACAGATGGTTCTGATACAATCTGATAAGAATGTAAACAGGAAAATATCTTTGTTGACTTATTTCTTAGTAATTAGTAATAATTAGTTATTGTCTGGAGATGAATTACAGTTTTGATTTCGCAAGTGTGGCCACCAACAGCCTCTGAAAGTGAAACTAAAGTTCTGATATTGGTAAGGAATTACTGACTCCCACTGAAACCTCCCCATTAACATTCTCCTTGATTGATATATAAGAATGAAAACTCTGGGAAGGATCATTTCTGAATTCTTAATTGTTTCATTTGTTACCATATGATTTAAAGATATTAAAGCCCTATAATCAAGCCATAAACGGGTTCACTTGAAAAATAACTTAAAACGTCTCTACAGCTTAGACCACTAACTCTCTGCTTCCTTCCTTCCCTCCCTCCTTCCCTCCCTCTCTCCATTCCTTCTTTTCTTTTTCTGATCTTATTATTTTAGATGAAGATAAAATCTTCTCTCTTTAGAGCCTGGACTCATTATACTTTGTTTTTTTTTTTTTTTTATCAAAGACTGTATTTAGACTGATTATTGAGATTCAGTGTTTTTGGTATTTTTGCTGAATCACGCAGCCTGCAGGATGGTTCCCTGTGTGTCTAGTTGCTCAGTCATGTCCAGCTCTTTCCAACCCTTATGGACTGTAGTCCACCAGGCTCCATAGTGTTTTTCCAGGCCAGAATACTGGAGTGGGTGGCCAGGGGACCCAGGGGATCCTCTCGACCCAGGGATGGAACCCAAATTTGTGTCTTCTGCATTGCAGGCAGATTCTTTACCCGCTGAGCTATCGAGGAAGCCCTTAGATTCAATAAATATGTGATAAATGCTTCCTATTTGGTAGGCACTGGCAATACAAAGGTGAATCATATACGCTTTCTTCTTTCATAGGACTTGTAGTTTAGATGGAGAGGCAGGTACATAAACAAACAAATGTGCATGCCTGCCCAGTTGTGTTTGACTTTGTGACACACGGGCTGTAGCCTGCCAGGCTCCTCTGTCCATGGAACTTTCCAGGCAAGAATATTGGAGTGGTTTGTCTTTCCTACTCTCAGGGATCTTCCTCACCCATGGATCTAACCTGTGTCTCTTGCATTAGCAGGCAGATTCTTTCCTACTGTGCCTCCACAAATAACTCTCCCTCAGTGGTGATGAAGTGGGTGAACTGGCATAGAGAAGAGGGGGGAAAAGGATTCATTCCTCGGGTGAATTCATTCATTCATTCCTTTACCAAGGAGATATTAGATCAGGTCTTAAATATTACTGTGTCGAATCCTGGCTGCAGAGATCCACAGGTTGTGAGATCCTGAATGAAAAATTAACATTCAAATTGCCAGCCAGTTCTTTGGATAAGTTCTTCAGTTGAAACTGAACAATTGAAACATTAGTTGTTTGGGCAACATGTAAGATCATGGGATTCTGCCGCTATCGGGAAGTTTTGAGAGGTACTTTTCTTTCAAAAGGCAATACTTGTAATAGAAAACTTACGGTGCATTCTCTCCATTGGAGAGAGTAACCGCTTCTTTAATATTGCAATTCAACCATCTGAAAATATTTGCTAGTAAAGTAAACGAATACAGGTAGTCTATGAAGTATATCCCAAAGATCCTTGGCGCTTCTTTTTTTAGAAATAGTATTCAACAGATATTTAATAAGTGTTCTATGTGCCATATGCTGTGCTAGGCATGTGGATTAAGAAAATAAATAATATATGTAATCTCTCCTTGTGGAACAAGGTCTAGTAGGAAAGGACAATGTCAAACAGGTAACTACGCAAATTATTTACTAATTAAAATGTGACAAGCACTATTGTATATATTGTATGTGATAAACACTGTTGTTAGGTCTACTCAGCTTGATCTGGTGACAGCAACTTGATTTTGTTTTTGAGAACTACCCTTCACCATTGCATGCAACCTTGATGGGGGTGTCAATCAAGTTCCCTCCCCACCCCATCCCAGCTTGTGATCCAAGATAGGCCAGTCAGGGGCTCTTTTTTAAGAATGAGCAGTATCTCTTTCTAGTTTAATAGTCTAATATCCTGAAAATCTGTACCTGATTCATTCCTAGCTTTTCCTTTGGTTTTGAGAGTTACCTATATCCTTCCAACACATTTGTTAAGTTAATCGCTTCCACTGCTTGCGACCAGTAATACTATGCATAGAACTGCCTCAAAGTCCAGGATTCAAACAAGAAGTAAACTAAGATGTGGCATGATTTTGAGGGTTTGGTGGAGTTTAAGAATAGAGAATTCATTTGACTGTGATGCTTAGAATACTCTATTTTGCATAGCGTGAGCTTGGTGACATAGATTAATTTCTTTTTTTTTGCATCTGTAACAAGTACTATTTCTATGATAATATCAGAATTAATAATATTTATAAAACAATGTAAATATTATAACCCTTAGCATAAAAGCTATACCCTGACAGAAGTCTGGAGGTAGAGAGGTGTGCTAATGTAAATAAATATTGTCTAAAGCTGCTAGATCTAGAAATAGAAAGATAACTATGTTATACATGCAGATAAGTTATCCATCTACCTAACTGAAGAACTAAAAATTCGTGAATTAAACTGGAGAGAAGATAGAGAAGGAAAAAATATAAATGAGTGAAATCTTTCATCATGTAGAGAAGTCAATAGCTACTGAGTGTTTAAGGTTGAAAATAAAAAAAGGTAGATGTAAACATATAATTTATTTAGAGCTCATGTAGAAACCGCTGGAAGAACTAAAATCTAAATTTATTAACAGTGACTTCCTTTGGGGAGAAAGGGCTAGATAGAGAATATATTTTGACATGAACTTGGCTGTAGAAGATCCGGCGTTCCAGAAATACACAAGCCATTAACCTAGTGATGGCCTTAAGACGGCAATATTACCCTGAGCCCTGTTAAGACAAGCGTCATTTGTAGCCAGGAACTGATCTTTGTATAAATTCATTGAAGTTCAGGCTCTTATTTGAACATGACACTTTAGGTCTGTAACTTGAAACATATGTATGAAAATGGCATAGAATTCATGCACAGAAAGAAGGAAACGATGACAGGGATTAGAGGCTGTGTACACAGGGAAGGAGGTGGGTTATTTACCCTGGAGAAGAGAAGGCTGAAGAGACAAAATTAAGCTCTGAGCAGTGAGGTGGAGCTGTAGAGAACACAAGCCAACCTTCTCCCTTCTCCCTGGATGGAGCAGAAGAAAGGGAGTTTCAGTGGACAGCCCCAGGAGAGTCTGTTTTCAGACACAGGAAGACTTTATGATCTGTAAGTATGACCAAACTGTAGAACAGGCGGTTGAAAGAAGTTTTGGAGTACTTTAGGAAGAAGACAGAATCATTCATTTTCAAGATATAGGGCTTATATCAGAATTCAGTTTCCTTTGGCGATGCAGCAAGCACATTTTACAGTCTGATGTCTGTGAATTTACATACAGAGGAAGGTTAATGATAAAGTGGTCTAAATAGTCCTACCTTGGCTGTGATTCCCAGGTAATAGCTCACTAGGGGGGAAAAAAATCAATATTCACTATTTTTTCTCTCCTGGTTGCTTTATAATATATATTCACACATGTGTATGTATTACTTTATATATCATGCTTTAAAAGAAATGTGTATATTCTTAGGAGTGTGTGTGTGTGATTAGTCGTGTCTGACTCTTTGTGACCCCATGGACTGTAGCCCACTAGGCTCCTCTATCCATGGAAATTTCCAGGCAAGAATACTGGAGTGGGTTACCATTCCCTTCTCCAGGGATCAAACCCGCATCTCTTGCGTCTCCTACATTGCAGGTGGACTCTTTACAGCTGAGCCACCAGGGAAGCGATTCTTAGGAGTAGTATATCAAATTCAATTTCTGAACTGCTATTAAAATACTCATAGTTTATTTTTCTAACAATAAAAGTATATGTTTTTAATGCTAAGACACTTCAAAAACACATAAAGAATAAAAATACATTTATTTCATTAAAAACTGAGCAAGTAAACAGAAAACATACACAAAACGGCCCTGCCATCTCCCGGCTGCTGCCTAGGTGTTCCAGCTGGGTTTCTCTGGTTGGAATCTGCTTCTCCAGGCTGTCTTTCAAGAATGAGTTAGGAGACAGTGATGAGTTGCATCTTCATCCTTCCTCCTCATTGCAATTGGATCTCATTTCCCATTCTCTGCTACATCTGTGCTGATACAACAAGTAGAGTGAGAATGAAGCATTGATTTACCTACACTTAAATCAGGGCCGCTCCCTTTCCAAAGCTGGTTGTCCAGTCTGCGTAGGTAGCCCTGGCAAGACACTCAAAGGGCCATCCGAGTGTTGGTTCTGGTATTTGTGTTTAACAACTGAATAGGAGTCTCCAACTTTGGATCCGAAGACAAAGCATGACTATCTAAGGCTCATGCTTACTTGAGATTTGGTGTAGAGGGGCAGGAAGCGGGGATGGAGAAAATGACAATTGGTTCTTTAAGTGGTGGAAGCTGCCACAAAAGGATTCCAGAGCTAAAAGAAGTTTGAGAATTGCAGACCACGCTGGTCGCAGGAACAGAGGCATGACCTTGCTGACCGGAACTTTCTAGTCATGCATACTGCTTAAGTTATATATGTGGTCGCCTTTCAGGGCAGTCTGCCCATCACCTGTCTCTAATATTTGGTGTCCAAAAAGTACTCTGGTTTCTCTTGATTTCCCCTGGAGAAAACACACTCCTTTCTCTCTACCTCTCCTAAGTATACAACGGCTGTATGGAATATGCAGGAGCTGAGGTCCTCCTTTGTTCAGCTGCTACTCCAGTGTGCTTAAATCTTTAACCTTCTTATGCCCACTTCACTCTAAGCTGGTCGCACTGTTTGGACCCACATCTGCCCTGAGCACACACACGGAGACCATGGGATTGCTCTCAGGCTCAGCATAAGGAACTCAGGAATTTCAGAGCTAGAAGGAAGTGCTAAGGAATATCTTAAGCTTTTAATTTATAGATGAAAAGTCAGGCCCAAGAGAGACTAGATCTCTTGCCTGAGACCAGGCTGCCCAGTGGCAGATCTAAGACTAGAACCCAGGTTGTTTATTTCCTAGGATTTTGCTGCTTGCTCCAGAAAGCACCTTCAGAAACGACAAGGGCGGCTCTCAGTTCACCTCAGCTCTTCCTTGTTCCATCCAGCTCTGGAGTTGCTGAGGGCACAGGAACCTTCATTAGGGGGGCCACTGGTCTCTACAAATCAGTATTTAAGAAACGTCATTATTAGTAGAATACAGAGATATTCTCTGTAACTTAGTATGGTTATTTTCCTAAATAGATCTATAGTATTAATATTATATGATAACCAGAGGTTTATATAAAAAGGTCTATGCAAAGGTTACTTTAAAAAAATGACACCAATTAATTCTTTGTCTTTCTCATTTTGGTCTCTAAAAATCTCAGAGAGCTAGTGATTCTTGCCCTTTTGTTCATCAGTTTCCTTAGCCCTAAAATAAAGCAATATGAGATAGTCTCTAAGGTCTTTTCAGAACCGCAATAACTTGGATCTCTGGATTTTGATTTTCTGCAGAGTTAAGACTTGGGGACTTTATCTTGGTTTTAAATACTTCATAATGAAGCCTTACTAAAATGTATGATCCTCGCCTGTTGTTATAGACTGTAGTCAGAACACTTTGAGTCTCCTCTTGGTGAGCCCATATCAGTGTGGGAAAGCATCCGTGAGGCTGAGTTACACCAACAGCGATGTCCTCAGAACCAAAAACAACCTTCAGATCACCAGTTTTTTTTGAGTTATTTTGTCAGAAGGGATGTCATTTCTGAAAAACAGAAAAATAACAGGAAGAGAAATGAGGACGTCTCAGAGGTTACTCATGAATGGGGAAATTGGCCAAAGGCAGAAAGCCAAGTGCCTTTTATGACCAAAATGTTTTCTTTCTTTCTTTCTTTCTTTTAAATTTCTGGCTTTGACACTTAGCCTCTGAGCAACTTCCTCACAGGCTGGTCTAGGCCTAACATTTGACTGGTTCAGCCTCAAGGAATTCAAAGGAGCAGACCCATGTGAGGCTTTAGGGTGACGGCAATCAAGAAAATTGAGAGGTGCAGTCACGGTGAAGAAGAAGCATCTAAAGGTGAACCGTTTGTTGTCCCATTACGTTGCCATCCTGGGCTTTTGCCAGTATAGCTCATTCATGTAGAAGTACATACATGGTGTATTTCGTAAGACTGTGAGTTCATAAATATCCTCTGACATGAACAGTAGATTCTGATCTCTTTCACTGTGGGAACTACATGCCTTTCTTCCACTATTCCTGATGTCACTTGTGTGAGGAAATGACTTCTGATAGCCTCTGTTTAACTGGGCAGGGGGGAGGGGGCCAGGGAGGTGGACACTGATGATCAGGACAGCAGAATACAACCCTCTAGTCGTGTTCTGAATCTGCCCATGGCACACCAAGCATGTATTCTAGCTATTGTCACGACTGACATCAGCTTCAGTTATAGGAGCTGGAGGATATCTTAAAATATTCTTTATGCTCGAGATGACATAGGTAGCATTACATATCTCACACACAAAGCTAAAAGTAGAGATGCAGATTTGAGAAGCCCACAGAAGAATACTTATTTTATACAATAAAAATGGTTGGGGAGGCTTAAAGAAGACAGAACACACCAGGGACAGTAGGGAGAAGTTTCAGAGGAGTTTCACAGGGAGGAGAAAGAAGCTGGAGAAACTGTCAGAGGCTGTGAGGCTTTGAGGCACAGACAAGCGAGCGGGCTTGGAGAGAACTTGGCTGTGTGTTAGTTATTCCACGTGCTGCCTCTTGACTATTGTCCACAAACAATGATCTCAATTGACATGACTTATCCTTGGTTTTGCAGTCAGAATTTAGAGCCCCTCACTGCTGCTGCTGCTGCTGCTAAGTCGCTTCAGTCGTGTCCGGCTCTGTGCGACCCCAGAGATGGCAGCCCACCAGACTCCCCTGTCCCTGGGATTCTCCAGGCAAGAACACTGGAGTGGGTTGCCATTTCCTTCTCCAATGCATCAAAGTGAAAAGTGAAAGTGAAGTCATCAGTCGTGTCTGACTCCTAGCGACCCCATGGACTGCAGCCCACCAGGCTCCTCTGTCCAAGGGATCTGCCAGGCAAGAGTACTGGAGTGGGTTGCCATTGCCTTTTCCAGAGCCCCTCACTATGAGAAGGCTAACCATAAGTGAAACAGTTTTATTTTTATTATGAAGTTTTATTCAGGCTGCAGATATTTTCATTAACAAGAGCCTAAAGGCAACATCTGAAGTCATAGCTGGACACACCGCTCTGCTCTCTGCCCCAGCGGTCTCGTTGCAATGGTCACTTGTGGTCTAGTTTACGTAATAGCTGGGAAACCAGTAAAGCTGGTGCTGAATGCTAAGGCTCATCCAAAAAATTTAAAAAAGAATAATAAGATAAAACACCTATAGAGAAAGGCAAGAGCTTCTAGCTCAGCTACGATATTTTGGAAAAATCGTTTAACCTCTCTGGAGCTTGTTTTCTGTGTCTGTAAAAGAAGAAGCTGAACTCTCGATGATTCTAAGCAGCTGGGAATTAAGCATATCAACTACCATGCCCATGGCACAAACACGTTTTGGAACAGTAGTGGGCTCTGAGTTTAAACTGTTTGAATAAGAAATTGGTAAGGGAAGGGATTCTACTTGTCAACTCCCCAAAGGGGTGTTGACCTTTGTCACTGCCAGGCACCTGAGTAGTGGATCAGAGAACACTCTTGCCATCTTGGCTCTGCTGTGAAATCGGTCTTCCTCCAGGACCTGGTCCCCATTTTACCACCAAAATGGTAAGGGAGTAGGGCTGCAGGTTTGCCAAAGGAAACCCAGGGCAGTTTTATGCTTCCCTTACTGGAAAGGTGGAAAATTCCATTCCAAGAGCAAGAGCGAGCCGTGGCTCAGGAGGCACTTAGTGTGTTAAATGTAAAATTTCCTTTGTTCGGCTCAGATTTCATCAAGAAGCCTGTTCCTTAAGATTTGGCTGGCTGGTCAGATCTGCCTACAGGGAGAGAATGAGCTGGAGTAGTTTGGTTCCTGTGATAGTTATAGCTCATTATAAATGCTTAAGCAAGGGCAGATGATATTAATGCTGAGAGAGAATTTAAAGGGATAGAACATGCTAGAGAAACAGTGAAGGGTGGAGGAGGGGCAGGGGGGGAGTGTGGGCTAAAAGATCATCAGCCCTTAGAGACACTTTATAGAGCTTGGGGACGCAGGCTGGAGGATATCGATGCGTCTGTATTGCTGGCATTTACATGTTTGGTGCAAATATCATAGTGGATATGCTTTATAATCAAGACGCCACTTTACAATTCATCTCTCGTAAAGAATGGGAATCATTTGTTAAGGACTGATGTGCATTTATTTACTGATGTGAATAGCATTTATTACAAATAAATATATAGCAGAGTGGTCATAGGATAAATGAGCAGTTTCAACTTAAAAATTGAGCTAGCATGAAATTGCCGAAAAGCAACAAGCATTGTGAAGTCTCTTCTATGTGGAATTATCTCTGTGTTTACAGATTGATATATTTCCATATACTTCCAGCGGTACTAGTAATAATGTCAAAAAAATCTTGAACATTTCAAAAGTTGAACAATTTTACAGGGACCTCTGTCAAGATATGAAGTATTACTGGTTAACAGGGGAACATATACTTCTTTTATGTCATTTGAATTATATTACAACAATTATTAAATAAGTATCCAGATTTATATCTGTCTTTTAAATCTCAAACTAAAAATCCTCAAAAAGCATAAACATAAATGCCCTAAATCACAGAAAGGGCTGCTTAGCAGTCTAAGAAAAATACAATTAAAGAGGCCAATTTTTGGCATCTATGCAATTATTTTAAGATATGTTTAGAATTTGCATTTAGTAGCATGATTGGGTTATTAACCATACAACTTATCACCCTTAGTAATCATATTAACAGAAATAAAATACCCAGAAACTAGGAATTTGATTAGTAATCTACATTTTATACTAATTATGGGAGGCACATTATAGATTATAAATATATAAGATAAAAATCCCAGGTTACTGAGTGCAAAAAATAAACTTTCACATATTTTGACAAGCATTGCCTGGTCTGAACTATTTATAATACTTTAGAGTGTGCTAGCACTTTTTTTTGTAATATAAAAAGTAATAGAATCATAGTAATATGAGGTCCCACTAGAGATATTTGCTATTAAATTGTTGCTGAGTGCGCTGAGGTTTGGGGTAGAATTATCGAGTTTGCAGATTAGCAAAGCAGGTTCTGGCAATGTTTTAAAATTGAGTCAGTGATGCTTTAAAATGAGGCATATTTTAAGGATTCACAATAAGAATTTAAAAATAGATGAAAAGATTGGTTTGTTATCCTCAAGTGGCCTATGTTAATTAGTGCTTTTATGTAAACTAATTTTATGGCTGTCTACAGGTTTCAGCATACACAAGTAAGGGTGTAGGAATGAGGCAAAGTTCACAAGAGACTAATTGAAAATGAGGTGTGACATTAATTTTAAATAAGTGTTTCCCCATTTTGCTTCAGCTTTTTAAATTTTTTTAGTCTTTCCCGTTTCAACCATTATCAGAGCGAACCCAGAATGGCCCGATTATGTGAAATTAGCCTCTTGTCTGTTTCTGATCCTAAATTTTATATACTTTGAATTGCACCCTGAGGATTACCAGTGGGAGCTCCCTTCTCTGCTGGGCACTGTAAGGTTTGCGGGACACCAAAAAAAAAAAAAAAAAAAAAACAAAAAAAAAAACAAATACAATACACTCATCTCTTCCCCACTTGCCATGGGGAAACTTGAGTTTGTGCCTTTGTTTCTCCTTGCTTTGAGCAAAGTTGCCCAACATAAAAAAGCCACTTGATAAGGGCTGAATTGACTCTCTTAAATTAAGTTAAATTGACTCTCTTCTCCCTGTCCGCCAGTTTAAAAATGAAAGGGTCAGTGGTATAGCAAGAGAGGAATTCTTTACTGTTGCCAAATAATGGTTTTAAGGTGAGGAGGTAATTACGGGAAGTACTAGTGGAAATCCTAGAAGTTTGGCAGAAATCATTTTTGAGAGTCATCTTCAATTTATTTCGAAACAATGTCTTAAGCCAGAATTAGGTAATTGTTTAGTCACATATAAGGTAGTTAGCTTGTATGACATGATTAAACAAAGTAATTTTTAATTAACTATCATGGAAATATCTGTGCTGGAAAAACAATCTTATAAGTTTTGCTAATTTCCATGGTATTAGTAGTTACACCTATTAAAGGCCTGCCTGCATGCATACTGTCTCTTCAGTCATGTCTGACTCTTTGCAACCCCATGGACTGTATACCTGCCAGGCTCCTCTGTCCACGGAGATTCTCCAGGCAAGAATACTGGAGTGGGTTGCCATGCCCTCCTTCTGACCCAGGGATTGAACCTGCATCTCTTAACATCTCCTGCACTGGCAAGTGGGTTCTTTTCCACTAGCACCACCTGGGAAGCCCATCAGAGGCCTTTATTATACCTATTAGAGAGCTTTTCTTTAATATTAACATTAATTGTTGTTAATTCTAATCTTAGAATTCCAACGATCCTGAGATGTTATTTTATCCAGCTTCTTACCTTCAGAGATTAGGTTAAAGCTCTGCCTCTTCCTTGGAAATGATTCTTTCTGCCCCAAACCTTGGCAAAGACTTCCTGGCTTTCAATTCTAAACCCTGCCAGCCCTTAGCAGTCCTCTCCTGATCTTTGATAAACAGCTTGAATTAGACAGTGTTAGAAGGAGATGGCAACCCACTCCAGTATTCTTGCCTGGAGAATCCCATGGATAGAGGAGCCTGGCAGGCTACAGTCCACGGGGTCGCAAGAGGCAGACAGGACTTAGCGACTAAACCACCACCACCTAAAGGGGGCTTCCCTGCTGGCTCAGACTGCAAAGAATCTGCCTGCTAGTGCAGGAGACCCAGGTTCGATCTGTGGGTCAGAAAGATCCCTAGAGAAGGGAGTGGAAATCCACTCCAGTATTCTTGCCTGGAGAATTCCATGGACAGAGGAGCCTGGTGTGCTACAGCCCATGGGGTCACAAAGAGTCAAACACTACTGAATGAGTAACTCAGAGATGCCTGGGAACTTGGAGATGGTCTAGTCTAATATCTGTTTTATATATAATGAAACTGAGTAAAACCCAAAGAGACAAAATCACTTGCCTAAGACTTATTGCTAGTTAATGACAGAATTTGGACCAAAATTCCAATTTCATTGCCTCCGGGTCCAGAACTTTCTTTTCAGCATGCCATCTGATGTCAGCATCCATGTACACACCGCCCCCGGCCCCTCGCCACCTTAGGTTTGCTCATCAGAATGAATGGATCCTCATAAATGTCTGAGGTGCCAGCTGCTTGTTTTCTCCTTTGTGTTTCTGAGCTGGCGGCAGCGTCTGATGCCACAGATGTGTTCTGATACCAGCCAGTGACCCTGGAACTGAATTTACAACATCCGGGTATTCTACATTCTTCTGAACATGTGATTTTTTTTTTCCCCCTTCTGAATTCTACGTTTTGTGGTTGCTTATAGAAGATCAAAGTGGAAGCTTTGGGAAATAAGTCTTTATTATTCACTACTGTTCCAAATTGGGAAAACCAGGTCAGTGAATTGTTCCTCTGGTTTGGAAAGGCCATCTGAAGCATTCTTAGACATGTAGCTAAGCAAGTCTGGCGCTCTGTGACATTACATAATTTCTCCGCTAACCAAAGTTCTCCCTGAGTTTGCTGTATAACAATACGTTACATTGGATTAGCTCAATATTGGCTCAAAGCTCAGTGTCATCATTTGTCCAGCCTTGTGGTATTTCTCCAAAGAGGGAAGCTGACAGGTTTTAGCTGACTGGTTTTTCTGTCACAGGGAGAGTGTTTAGTGAACAAGTACAATAGAGTTTTCATTTGTGGCAGATGTTATCTTGTTTCTAGTTTTTCTTCAAGTCGTTTTAAGGAAAAGTACCGCCCATTTGCTCTGACCAACTTAAAAAAAAAAAGATGAAAAGATCTTCTCAGCACAAATAATAGCAAAAAGCACATGACGATCTAAGCTTTTGAACTCTCAGACAGCTGGGGAGCCCAGAATTGGCATAATTCTTTCTTTACTAACTTCAGAGCCCCATGTGTGTGTGATCAGAGTAGACTGTGTTGCTCTGATCTTAAGCAGCCCTGGTGTCACACAAGGAGTTTCATTTCTTGACTAAATAGACTCTCTGGTTTGAAATTAGCATCCCACCATGAAAAACAGGACACTACAGGGAAGTTGGCAGAAGCTTCCGCTGCCATTTGAAACAAGTACCACTTCCGCCTCTCCTAACCCCAGTCTATTGGGACGCGATGTGGATGCGGGAACCCAGCGATTCTGGTCTTTCCAAGCAAGGGGAATCCAACAAGGCATCTAGTAGTGACAGCTTGATTTGCAGTGTAGCCCAGGTGAGTGTGGGAATGAATTGGAAATACACCATGAAAACTTCGCCTTTGGTCAGTGCCATATTCTCTGGGAGAAGAGGCGGGACTGGTGTCAACACCTCTTCTGTATGAGAGCGGAAGCACTGTGATTTGTGGTTACAGGTTCCGTATACTTTCACAGTCAAGTTCTAAGTGGTCCACTGGCTACCCTACCTTGGCATATCATGAACTAAAAAGGTTTCCAAAAATGATTTGAGGACTGACATAGAATTACCAATCCCCTGCCACCCTCAGTCCAATAAAGACACTGAACACACGCAGTCTTCCTTGCATCTTTGTTTCACAGAAAAAGAGAAACCCTAACTATAAAATGAGAGAACCACAATCTACGGCTGAAGTCCTTCAAATCGCATAAATTTAATTTGAGGAAAGAGCCCCTACATCATATGTCTTGAAAAGAAGTCCTCGCATTTTGCAGCCTGCCTCTGGAAACATCACACAGACCTCCCTTTGAGAAACCGATGCTGCACGGTGAGCAACGTTAGCAGACTCACTGCTCATGACCTCTGCACAGGCTGCCTTTCTGTATGCTTGACACTGTGTTTAAAGTCCAGCTGAGTGTCTCTTCATACTGGCTGGAGCCTTATTCCCTAGTTTTGGGAGTGCTGCTGGTATTATCCTAATTTATTCATTCACGAATATGTACAACTGCTCTGATTCAGAGTAATGCTTGCAGAGATCCAGCTTCTGACTGAATTTCCAATTCCATATTGCAGGAGTGGAATCCAGAATGGCTCCCCTTGTTTCCAGAAGCTCTCACCTTCCATCCAGGGCACAAAAATTTCTAAAAGTTTATCATTAGCCTGGGCTTCCCTGGTGGCTCAGACATTAAAGAATCCACCTGCAATGCAGGAGACCTGGGTTTGATCCCTACGTTGGGAAGATCCCCTGGAGGAGGGTATGGCAATCCACTCCAGTATTCTTGCCTGGAGAATCCCGTGGACAGAGGAGCCTGGCGGGCTACAGTCCATGGGGTCACAGAGTCGGACACAACTAACGACTAAGCACAGCACATAGCTATCCTGGCATACTGAGGTGTCAGCAAAAATTCTTTACAAGGAGTTAGGGACCTGGGCTGCAATTTGATGTTCTGATGCTAACTAGCCAGATGGTCCTAAACAAATCATTTAAACATTCTGGATCCGTTTTCTGGTATGTAAAGTGGAGAAGACCACCAGCCATGCTCTGGAGACTGTAATTTATTGGATACTCTCTGAGCTTCAGTGTTCTTAATCTGTAAATTGAGTGAGTGTGGGTGACTGGATGACTAAGATCTTTTTCTTTTTTGCTTACAAAGGTTGTTAGCATTTGTGAGTAGGATTTGCACACATCAAATACTCAGTGAAGGTATAGTGTGGGTCAAGCACTGTGCTGTATCTCAAAACACAGGAAAATCCTGCCCTATTTATTCTTTACGTCGTGTTTAGAAGGCCATGCTTCTCTCATTTGTATCGATAGTTCATTTCTTCATTCATTCACTCGTTTGTTTAATTAACAAACGTAGACCCAGGCCATGTGCTGGAGAGAGAAAATAACCTTGCTGCCCTCAAGGAGCTTGAAACTCCTGTCCACAGTCTGTTATTAAAAAAGAAAAGAAATACGTATCCTTTTTTGTTCCATGAGAAACAAAAAGCACATTATATAGAACACAAGCAAAAATTGTGAAATAAGTCTGTGTCTCTTGTTCTTGCTGCTGCTGCTGCTAAGTCGCTTCAGTCGTGTCCGCCTCTGTGCAACCCCATAGACGGCAGCCCACTAGGCTCCTCCGTCCATAGGATTTTCCAGGCATGAGTACTGGAGTGGGTTGCCATTTCCTTCTCCATATTGTTCCTGAGTATAAGCTTATTGGAGAACAACTCTGTCTCTGCCCACCATCTCTCTGACTTCTGTTTTTACTATTAATATACGAAGAAACTCAATGTTTGATAAAGTTAGGCAGAAGTTATTCAATCCAATAAAATTAGATAAAACATCTTTCTGACAATGAAATTCAAATAACAGAATCTAATATAATTTAAGGGCATCAAAAACCAAAGAACATTTAAAGTACCTCCAGCCTGTGAAATCAGTTCATTTGCTCAATGTAGTTAATTCACCAAAATAATTATTCATCCTCCCCTTCCTCTCAAAATACCCACCACTAACAGCAACAATAAATAAAGCAGAAAAGAAGAAAAATCCTCTTAAGGGCATAAGATTTTCTCATTTGCTTTCTGCAGTGATAAAATTAAGTAAACACTTACAAATAGCTACATTACTTTGCATGGTGTAGAGCCAGCCTTTGATTGCCAGGTAAAATTTCTTGTGGCTCATGAGGCTAAGAAGTTACTTCTGCTTTGAACAAAATCATGTGCATTCAAAATCTTACTCAGTTAAATTCAGTTGTTTGCAAACTTAAAATGGAAAGGCTTTGTATGTTATCCTTTTTATTTAGGAATAATTTCAAAAGCACATCACTTATTGGATAGCTTTCTGTTCACAATTCCAAACCAAAATATACGAGTCTCAGACAATTCTGACACTACAAAACCCTTGACATTGTACTGCTTTATACAGATACTAAATGAATATTTGTTTAATGAATGAATATAGAAAATCAGTTGGATTAAATTAGTGATCATATCATCTTGCACTTGTATATTGCTTTACAATCCATAAAGTGCTTTCACATTTATCCTCTTAAAGAAGAAATTAACTCAGTATGCTAGATTCTACTTTAAAGCTTTGAAGTTACCAAGTTTGTCCTCAGCCTGAAGTGAAAACAATAGTAGAAATGTGCTAAGAAGTGTGAATAATTAGAAGAATAAAACAAAACAGAAACAATAACAATAACAAAAACATATAACAATAACAATAACATAAAAAGCTTAATAAACAAAATAAAATTAAACTAGAAAGGAAAACTGTGGTTTAAATGATTGTCCTACTATTATTTTTATATAATCTAGGGCAGAGTTGATCCCTAAGTAAACATTCCACATCCAAGGAATGTTTACTCTTATGTGTATGAATATGTACACGTGCAAAGACATACACAGGCGTGTGTATTGCAGCTTCACTATTCTTCCTAGAAATCTAGCCAGGAAAACTAGGGAATCATACATTTTTACAGTAGAGCTTCGCTGCAGGCATCCAGGATGGCAGCCATTCACATAACCAGACAATGGAATCTTTTATTTTTTCCTAGTTGGAGCCATGGCCTTGATCTAGCTGAATGTCAGTAATAATAGTGATGACCAGTGCTCCCAGATAGTCACCTAAGGACCTCCAAACAGATCCCATCATGCAACCCTCTTTCTTTGCTAAGGCTGTGGATGACAGAAAGGAATTCCTTCCTTGAGGAATGAGAGGAAGCTTACTTCAGTTCCTGGACACCCCAGCTCTCATTTTTGTCCGAAGAGCTCAGACATCAGTCCTGGTCTTAAACTGTTGTGCGTTCTAAGACATCTCCCAGAGAAGAGCATTTCAGCTGTATGAGCTGAGGGATGCTACCTGCACTGCGGTGAATGTTAAGTTAGTGGTAAGTAAACTATTAAATTCCTTGGGTTTTTCTGTTGTTGATGTTCTTATTTTTTTCCTGGACAGTTTTAGTCAGTAAACACACATAGTAACGTGGAGTTATAATTAATTCACAGGAAGCTTTTTTTTTTTTTAAAAGTGTGCACTTAAAGCGCATAAGTCTCTGGAAAGATGTGTTCCCAGCTGTGTGCGTGTACCTTTTTGGTACCGCCTCACTCAGATTCCCTAAGTGTGGACTTCCTAGCTCACAACCCTGAAGTGCCCCCAGGCCACAGTCAAGCTCATCAGTATCTTGTTCTCTCAAAATTAAATGCAAAAGAGATTAAAAAAAGAAACAAAAAAGGGAACTAGGAGCCAGGCAGTAGTTGGAAAAAAACATCTGGGCTTCTTGGAGACCTAAGTTTATCAAGATGCTCATGAAAACTTATGAAGAAAGACATTCGAAAGCTCACGGGCTTCCCAGGTGACGCTAGTGGTAAAGAACCCGCTTGCCAACGCAGGAGACATAAGAGACTCAGGTTCGATCCCTGAGTCAGGAAGATCCCCTAGAGAAGAAAACGGCAACCAGCTCTAGTATTCTTGCCTGGAGAATCCCATGGACAGAGGAGAGTTCACATCCAGGAGGACTGTGATGGAACAGGAGAAACATTTAGAATCAGAGGACTTGGGTTTCAGGTTCCTGTTCTGCCACCTTATAGCAGTTGAGTTTCGGCAAATCACTTTATCCCTGAGTCTCAGTTTCCTCATCTGTAAAATAGGGACACTGATTCTATGTCACAGTCTTTGTGAAGGTACGATACATAAAGAGCATTTAGTACTTTATAAACTATAAAGTGATGTCAAAAGATTTTCACAACAATAAATGTTTTGTTATAAAAGTAATACATGTTTGTTGCAGAAAACTTGACAATTATGAGTTCTGATGTACTGACAACATGACTGAGGGATTTGGGGGATCAAACACAGATCCTAGTAAGTCTGAAGCATCAGTCCTAACATTATTGGGGTTTACCTCCCTGTGTGTTCAGAAACTCTGCTTGGGAGCTCTGGGTGGTTGCACACTGCCCAGAATGCCTAAATGGTTAAGGTCATTTAAAGAGTTTCCATCAAAAGTTTTCTCAGAAGTAACCAACCAGCAAAACTGCAGGTGCTCAGAGAAACTGTCACGTGTCCCAAGACTCATGGGATGGGAATCAGGGGCCAGAACTCTAGTCCTGATCCTCTGTCACCTCTTTGCTTTCCTGGGCCTCAGTTTTCTCATTTGCAGAATGAGCCATTGGAAGAAATACTCTTGGCAGTATATACCCAGGTATGGTTTTTGTGAGTCTTTCTCAGTCTGTGGTTTGGGTGGACTCTCCAAGCACAAAGAGGGATCCACTGGGTGAGCCAGACCTGCTTGATGTCAGTTCAGGGCACTGCCCACACTCTTTCTGGGTGCCTTCAGGAATTTTGAACAGCACTGTCACTCCATGTCACCCCCAAGACGGGGGCAGGGGACCCAGTCAACAGCAATTATGAGGGGCGTGAGTATTGTTCGGTTTAAAAATGTTTCCATTTCCCTCTTGCTTTCTTTGAGTGAATGAATAAAACCTCAAATATGGCTAGAAAGTCAGCAATCTGTATTGGCTATAGATTTTTTTCCCCAGAAGTAAGTATTTAGATCAAATAGAAAAGATGGGGCTAAACCAGGGGGGAAAGGCAGAGAAGCAGCTGTCAAGAAGTACCAGAATTCTTCTTGTCGCTAAAGGGAACAATAATATAGTGCAGAGCATTTCAGTACTGCCCCAGACAGTGGATTTCAGTCTAGATGGAGCCCTCGGAGTGTTCTGGAATGAAAAGTTCTTAAATGTGTTTAAATGCCAACATACAGATTTAATGTTAGGGTTCTTTGACCTGAAATCACCACCAGGCTCTACCCTGATTAAAGCAGTTTTTATGGGGGATTTGGACTTTGCTAGCGTTTGCCCATTCAAGACAATTTACTGAAAAGTTGGCTCAGATCTTATAAGAACACAGTAAAGAATAGAACCTTTTTTATTCTGTTTAACTTGTCTTCAAGAATATCTGCTGTCAGAATATTGTGTTCAACATTAAAATGTAGTCTCTTAATAAAATGGTTTTGCTTTCACTTTGGTGTGACGATGGTATGCATTAAGCTCTGGAAGACCTGAGGGCCAAAAAACAAGTGATACTTTAAAATGAATTTTTAAAAGCATTAGAAAATTTAAAAGTAGGTTTCTTTAGAACGTAATGAAATGTAAGTTGAGAAAGTAACTTGCCAAAGTGACGCTGGTCTTGTAATATTACTGGAAAAGTCTTTCTGACTGACCCAGTAATACCCTACATTAAAAAAAGGAGGGGAGGGAGGCTGAGGTACTCATATTAAATTCCATGCAAATATTCTGGATATTTAGTAGTAATTTATCGTATATCGTAGTTTTACTGGAAATTTTCTGCTCTTAGTTCTTAAAAGGTTTTATAGTCTCATTTAGCACTTTTACTCCTAATAATCAATATTGATTTTACTTTATTCGTTTTGGATTTTAAAATTTTTACCTAGAATTCAAATCTTAACTGTTTTTAAAAGTAACATAGCTCATTAAAAAAAAAAATCAGACTTACTGGGAGACATTCATTGCAATCTGGAAAACTATGAATTTCCCCTTATTTAAGGTGGGTTCTTTATCATAAAAGAAATGACAGTTCTGGGGAATATGGATTTGGAATCATTGACAAAATATTAAACAAGAACATGTGCAGCATTTTCCAATATCTTTTCAAAATTAGGTGGCTGTGGTTATTTTGCCTCATATTGTGGATTCTGGTTTCAGCCTGGCTATTTATCTCTGTGTTTTGGTAGCTTGTTGTGTCCAGGAGTCACTTCTACTGCTCACAAGTTAAATTAACTTTATAGGGCACAATGCCAGCTGGAGACCACCGAGGTAGGCCCAATGTACTGTGAGAAGTCCTCAGGAGACAGTGGACACTAGGGACGATTCCTACTCCCTCTCTGTGTTGTGACAGGAAACTGGAATTATTCATTTTTTTACATCAATAGCCTTCCCCCTCATATTCCAAGCTTTCTCTGATAACATGCCACACGTAACATCTGGAACGCAAACACCTCTCCAAAACCCTTCAATTAAATCCTGCAAATTGTTTTCTTTAAATGTTTCCTGTGATCTTTTATGTGGCGTTCAATTTCATCTTCTTTTGAAATGTAAAAGATGACTTTCGGGGTTGTGGTTAGCATTCAGTGACACTAGCAGAAAATTAAAAAGTGTTTCTGAGTCTGCCTTTACCAGTCCCACGTTCGCAAACACTGGAGCTACCTGGGGTTGGCCGGGGAATGTCTGCTGCCACATTAGTGACGTGATAATGGCTTCACATATCACCTGGACATTAATAGAGTGAAACCACTTACTGCTTCTGAAAGCAGCTTTGTTCTCAGCTGGTGTCCTGGAGGCACTGTATGAGTACAATGGACTTTCTCTCATGAAGGTGAAAATCAGAAATTACCTAAAGTCATCTTTATTGCCCGGGTGTATTGAGGTGTGTGTGTGTGTCTGTGTGTTGTTCATCTTTGTTTAACGGGTCCACTGATATTTGATGGAAATGACCAAAATTCAGCTAGTTGTATAAAGTATATCCGAGTCTCCAATCTGCTCTGCTCTATGACATGCAAAACTTCTAATGACTGGGGACCTCTAACCCAGCTGCAATAGCCCATCAAAGGTGCAACTTTATTCTCTCATAACAGCCTTGTAATGTGATCAGCAGACATATCTGCAAACTTTTCCCTGAGCTGTGCAGATGTGGTCGTAAAAGAGGCGCGTATGCCGTTGTGTATTTCCTACTTTCCTCCGAAAATGAATTTGGTTTCTGATTATGGCAGTGTGGTTGCTTGCTGTATAAAATTTCCTACAGGTGTGCACTCTCTTAAAAGAAAGCCCAATCTATGAAAATCAGGAACTAAGAATGAGAATGATTCAGAGCTATTAATAATCTTATAAGACTCCCTTTTCTTTGTAAAGGTATTTTGCCAAAGAAGTCAATATATAAAAGGTTTCTCCAGTGCGTTTACAATATTCTTCAGTTAATCAAATGTAGATGTTTAGGTATTTTTCAGATAGGCCCCTGTCATATAAACTATAACATGAACATTATTAAATAATTAGCTTCGTGAGTTTTTGGTTGGGAAAATTATAAACCATGAATTGACTTGCTGTGTATTTTTTTATTTTAAAATTGAGCATATATATTTTACCTGAAAAAAAAAATCAGGCCTTGAATTATTGTTCCTCAAAATAAAATGTATGGCTTCTAAAACTTAGTTTTGAGGTTTTAACCTATTTCTGCTCTGAGGAATATGGGCTTGTGAAACAGCATACATTCTTCGTATCACATTCAAAGTCTAATCTGGTTTTTCTAGCAATCACGTGGACAGGTGTAAACAGATAAATAGTCACCACGCACCATTGACTGCTATGGCTCATTTTTCATCTTTTGAAATAAAAGCCCAAGAGCATTTTTGTCAGAATAAATTGAAGATAAAAAAAGTTCTCTTTTGAAGTGGATACTTTGAACATGGCAGATTTGTAAGGAATTTTCTTTTGCCTTCGACTCCTTTTAAGATTTACTTCTACAAATTAGAATGTTATTTATTATACACAGTGTTTATCTGACCCTAGATTAAGGAACTGCTTTTGAGCCAGAGTTGAAGTTGTTTTAGTTTTTGTAATTTCAGATATATTATCTGGTTTAACACTAAATTTAAACATTTTAAATTAGCTGACTATTCCCTTAATGAGCCACAGTTACATTCCTATGTAAAAGCTGAAAATATAAACACTCACATTTTCCTCTAAAGGACTCTCATCACATTATGATCTGAAATAATATCTCCTTAATGATTCTTCAAACAACATGGTCTGTGTTTTCTTTCTCCATGCAGACTTTTCACAAATAACACAGTCTACAGCAAGATAAACAGCACTTTAACGTGCTTTGCAACATGGAAAAAGGCAAGTTAGAAAAAGCAAATGAACCAAATATCTGTACTTGCAATAAGTTTATAGACCACTTTAACGCAGAATTCACAATAGCTATGTACATTGTTCTTAAGAATTTTAATATGTTTTTTTCATACAAGGCCATCCATCAGGTAACCAAAGAAGGCAAATTACCTACAGGGGAGATTCTGAAAAAGTCCAGAAATACTGAGTGATGTATGGTGACAGTGTGAGAATAAAATACTCAGTGAATTATAACAATACTGACTACTAGTAGAGAGACATGGTTGCCAAAATCAGGATCATATTAAAAATGGGCCTTCTTATTTAAGGTATAAAAAAATACCCTATCAATTCTGATCCACCTTCCATATTTAGAACAAAATGAAACAGTGTTTGTTTAAAACAAAATAAAACAAGGCTTCCAGCAAATCCCTCAAGACATTTCAAATCCTACATCAGATACGCCAGAATTAAAGAGCATTACATGGACTTCTCGACACAACTACAGAATCATTACCCATCGAGTTATAAGGAATGGCTTCCCTTCGAGTTCAGAGTTTGTTTTTTCTCCACAGTCAATGTTTAACCCACCAAACAGCTGAGGAAGGCCAGCTGTGTCAGTTTCGCCTTTCCCAGGGAATTCTGTTTAGAGAACAACACTGCAGCATGATATCCTGCATTGCTCTCCAATACAAGTTTCTTTGCCAAAATTCAATTTTGTGCTATATTCATTTCTTTTTAAAAAATATTTATCTATTTGGCTATGCCAGGTCCTGTTTATAGCATCTGGGAGCTTTAGTTGCAGCATGCAAACTCTCAGTTACAGCACATGGGGTCTAGTTCCCTGACCAGGGATTGAACCTCAGCCCTCTGCATTAGGAGTGTGGAGTTGTAGCCACTGAACCACCAGGGAAGTGCCTATTTGCTCATTTCTTGAAGGACCCCTGGAGTTCATAAATAAATAAATAGAAAAATCTTTATACGTGCTCCATGCCATGGACCCGTGGGCATAAACAACATGATATGAATTCAAATACACATCCTTTCTCATTCATTTCCATTTTCAGTGCCAACTTTGGCTCAATAGACAATGACCTTCAGCTTAGTGTGAAGGAAGCACCCAGTAAGTAATGCACGGAGAAGCGGTGCCCCTTCGAAGAATGAAACCCTTCAGAACAGCCAAGGGTAAGAATAAAACAAGCTCAGGAGAGCAAAATACTTAAGGAGGTAGTTTCAATTTCACCTAAGGTGACCAAGTCAGGGAAATGTTCTCAAGCATGGTTTTGTTGATGACTTTTAAAAACACGATCCAAGAATAAGCTAGAAGATATTCACGACACTGGAGTTGAAATGGTCATGATCTGAGGTCTCCTGCTTCCTTCTTTATTGCACAGATCCCTCAGCTTCTCTAGAAGGAAAATGGAGGCATAAAGCCTTTCCACGTTTCTTAAAAGCATATTTCAAGGATTAAAGAAATCAGAAAGATCAAATCGCTATTTATCTAGGACTCTTTCTAACCAGTGGGGCATCAGGAGATACCCTGAAAGAGCTGATTTATGGAATCCCCAATTGAATCGGCCTTAGAGAGTTAATACAGCATCCACGGTGACAAATTTACTCACTACCAGTGAATTGCATTAGATCCATTATTTTTAAAGCACTTTTCCATCTGGGAAGAAAGTTGCAGCATAAATCCCATTCTTTTCAGTAGCATGGCTGGAAGGCATCAACCTTTTATGAGCTAGGAAAGTCAGGACTTTTCTTCTATTAATTTGCTAAGTATTCTCTGTCCCCCTGAGTTTTAACAAGATCAAAACATGGACAATGACAGAGGACAGGACAAAGAACAGAGAGGGGCCTTTTGTCCCTTTGGGCTGGGTCATCTTTTTATTCTGTGGAAGCTTGCTTCCTAGGATGACTTTGGCTCAAAATGGGTCCTGAGTTAACAACTGGAGATTCACTTTAGTTGAGATCTACTTCCAGGTAAGTCTCGAAATTTGAGCAACTCAAAATTTTAGTCAATTTAGCATGGTCTCCAGAGTTCCAAAAGCTGAGATGCCCTGTCCCTAAGCATTTCCACAGGGGCAGTATTATATAATGTCAGGAATATATACTGGAGAGCCCAGTGATCTGAGATCAACAATGTGCCACCACTGTTCACTGTTTGGTGAAATTAATTTCACCTCAGTAAGTTTCAGTGACATCCTCCATAAAATGGGAATAAGAATAAAAGCAAGTTACAGTGTTATGGTGGGCTTTCCAAGTGGCGCTAGTGTTAAAGAACCTTCCTGCCAAAGCAGGAGATTAAGAGACTCAAGTTTGATCCCTGGGTCAGGACAATCCCCTGGAGGAGGGCATGGCAACCCGCTCCAGTATTCTTGCCTGGAGAATCCCATGGACAGAGGGACCTGGTGGGCTACACAGTCCATGGGGTTGCAAAGAGTTGGGCATGACTGAAATGACTTAGCACTCACGCACACACAGAGTATTATGGGAAGAGTAAGTGTGATAATGCACGTGAGCCTCCTAGCCTGGTGCTCGGCACACTGTAAACCATCTCTAAATGTTTGCTCTTATTATCATTAGTCCATTATCACGGACTTTCCTGATGTGTGACCTAAAGTTTCTGCTCAGCTCAAGACGGTGCCCTTAGTATTCTAGAAGAGTCTAGTAGACACTGGTTCAGTCATCTAATGTGTAAATGAAGGACTTTAAACTTTTTCTGGCTCCTGTCAACACATCTCATCCATTAATTTTGAAGTGCCTATTCTGGACACTAACCTGAATGTTTTTATCCATTCATTCAGTGCCATGTTAGGGCCTCTGTGGGCAACTTGTATCAGTCCCTTGAAAAACAGATGAGACAGTTCTTATCTCTTGGTGTCATGAAAATACATGAAGTGACTTTATAAACAATATGAAGCATATCTGCACATATGGATGAGCTGGATTTGAATTTCATGCAATTTGATTCTTTGATAATGGCCTGGTGTGCTGTGGTTCACGGGGTCGCAAAGAGTCGGACGTGACTGAGCGACTGAACACTTACTGAAGGCTCACCAAAAGGCAATCACTGGGCTAAGGACCTTCTGTAAATTATCCTTACAAGAATCCTACAAGGCAGACACTATTTTTATTATTCTAAACTTTGAACATAAGGGTTCGAATTCAGATTCGGTACCCTTAGCTATTACCCTAAACTACCATCCTAAGATAGGACTGATGGCTAAACCATTGGTCAAAAAGTCTAGATGTTTGTCCAGGACTGTCTGTCCCCTTTGAAGACTGAATCCTTATTCCTTGCCACCAGGTTGCACTGAATCAAACACAGTTTCATTGCATTTATTAGCAGCCATAATCCTTCACACTTTTATTTGTAATTTCCAGTTGACAGAGGGGTGTTGCATGCTTTGTTATTCAGACCTCCTCTTTTACCAGAAAAATCGCAAGGCTCTCGTTTATGTAATCCTCACCGGGAAGTCACTCTTGCCCATTGTTTGCCGCTCAGGTAGCTGAACCTTGGAGAGCGGACAGGACTAGACCCTGGCCACCACACTGATGAGTGATCAGTGTAGAGTTAAACCTAGGTCTTTTGATCAATATAAATAGTGAAATTATTGTTAGTCTTGAAAAATTGAAATGATGCATTTTACATGCTCAAAGGCAGAGAGATTTTATCCCTGCTGGGTGAACCATTGCATCCTTCCACCTTAGCTATTTCTGACTCAGTCACATTACTGAATCCCTCCCAAGCACTCGGTATAATCCACACAGAGCCTGACCACAAGGAATCTATGTGAGAGGGGAAATTAGAATCTTCAGTTGAAGATATAATAATAATAATAATGGCCACAAAGGAGGGATTAGAGTCAGGAGATTGAAGGAGTGTTTGCCAGGGAGGGGGAGGCCTGCAGCACTGACAAGGAGGGTGCTACTTTAGCGCGGGAGGGAGTTGGTGCCAAAGAAGCACAAACTGGTTTTCTCAGCAGAGAGCTGGTTAGATGACGGGGAGGCCAGAAAGCTCAGACTGGCACGAAAATGAAAAATGTCTTTGTTTATTAATTTTATGTTTTCTACCAGTTGTTCTCACGGACAGTGGTGCGAAATATTTTATGAAGTCAAATGAAAGGGTCACATGCCAAATGAAAAATCTGAAGTTCATAGTTTCAGTTATTTCATATTTTGTATTTCATTCATTTAAAAACAAATTCATGCAGTTCAGCTACTGCATTGAAACATCTCCGTGGAACACACTTAGGCAGCTTCCCTTTAAGAAAAGATGCTGGTCCTCTTTTTCAGATGGTCATTCAGTGATACAAACCTGCAGGACTGAGATAAATTGCTCCTGGAAACATTTTCCTCTTGGAAAATCACAGATGAGACTAAATGAGACATTTTATATATATAGTAGCAAACAGTCATAGGTACATTTCATTTTGAAAGTCCCATCTGTCTTGCAGCCCAAACAGGTTTTGACACTGCAGAGTGATCGCAGCACTTCAGGAAGAAGGAAGAGCAAGAGTCAGATACGGAACAGAATGTTGAAGAACTTACTACATTTTTACCATTTGGATGTTTTAAAAAATAAAAAAATATATAATTAGAACTGTAATTGTGTCTCGTGATGCATGTGACCCCTCTATTTTGCAAGGTATGACTTGACTACTCCAGCCCAGCATTTAAATATAAATGCAGCTTTTATAATAAAAGAGAACCAGCAAAGCTTCTTGCTAGGATTAGAGTTTTAATTGATATCATTATAGCTAGAAGTTTGAACATGATGGGAATAATGACTCTGGTGTTTTTTGGCACCTTATTATTCATTTTACATCTTTATGTCAGCTCTGTGCTCAAGTCCACAGAGTCTGTAATATTTAAATTAATAATGCAAATTTAACTATTGCCATTAAAGCAAAGAGCTAATTAGATCCCTACTTGCTGACTGGTGGGATGATGCAGTGAGTGAAATGGTTTGAGCCGATAGCTAATACTGCTAACACTGCCAGGAAAATGTGAATTAAATTCACTTGAGATTAAACAACCTCTAAGACTCCTAAGGAGGGGAAAATAAAAAGTGTCTCATTTCATTTTCTAAAAAAAAAAAAGAAAGAAAGAAAGAAAAAAATCCATGAAGAGACACAAATAGCTCATCAAGCATCTCAGAGCAAGCTTTCTGAGAGATGGTGCAGTGATTTTGTGCTTCTCATTCTGTGCTTCTTCGTCCATGCACGGGGTGGAGAGGCAGTTTTCCTTGGGCCTCAGAATGTTGGCCTTCTTCCACAGTTTTCACATTCTAGACCAGAGAGGCCACGAAGCTGAACTTTACCTGTTTTATAAACACCTCTTAAAACAGCAGAAATGACAAGGAGAGGCAAACACATGCTTATTTCCAGTTCAGTTCAAGGGAGTCTGTCCAGCTGAGAAATGGTATAGAAAGGCATACGCACATCCTCCATTTAATAGGTTGAGCTTTTATGATTGTCAAGAACAAAGCAAGGACTTCTTCACCCTGGCTTTCCCTCTTGACAAGAGGATCAGCTCACTCAGGGCTTCAGACTGGCTCGGTGGGAGCTGCTTCCAGAAGCGTGGGAAGCCTGGCCGCTTCCTCCTCTCTCTGGGCTCTGACTCTACCAGGGGGTTATATGAACACCTGGTGGAAAGCCAGGCTGACCCCACCTGAAGGTACGATGGAGCAGGAACTGGGCGTGAGCAAGGAAAAGGGGACTCGGCTCATAAGGCTTTTAAAAAATAAGCTTTAAATGTAATAAAAGGTGTACATCATGCTTATCAGGGCTGCCCCGGTGGCTCATTTGGTAGAGAACCTGCCTGCAATGCAGGAGACCCGGGTTCAATCCCTGGGTCTGGAAGATCCCTTGGAGAAGGAAATGGCAACCCACTCCAGTATTCTTGCCTGGGCAATCCCATGGACAGAGGAGCCTGGTGGCCTACAGTCCAAGGGGTCCCAAAGAGTTGGACACGACTGAGTGACTAACTACTTATGTTCATCAAGGGGGAGTTCCATATGTTATGTGAAAAGACTGTTTTTAAGAACAGTGCTCTTACTCTAAGGAAACCAGTATTCGTCTCGTGTAATTTCATCAGATGACAGTTGATGTGCTAATGGACCCGTTTGTGAGGAATACTTTCCCACAGCAAGTAAACTCATGTTCTATAGTCTCAGCCTTCTCCTTCCCTTTCTCTGTGTTTATAAAGTCGAATGTGATTCCCCAAGGCAGAGCTGTCCGGTGTCCATCACTGCAGAAGGCTCTCCCCATAGTGAAGACAGCGAGTGAAGACTGATAGTGAAGAACCCCACCAACCAAAAATACCATGCACTTTTGTCTTCAGCTTGGCAAGGAATGGCACTAAAGTGACAGCAGAAAAGGAATTTTAATTTCTAAAAGGCTATATAGGCTAATGATTCTTCTGGAACTGGTCTATATAGCACCAATAGTTTCTGTAAAATTACTTTTTATTTATTTATTTTTTAAATTGGATTATTATTGCTAGAGGCAATGCTGTGACCAGTTCAGTTCAGTTCAGTTCAGTCGCTCAGTCGTGTCCGACTCTTTGCGACCCCATGAACCGCAGCACGCCAGGCCTCCCTGTCCATCACCAACTCCCGGAGTTCACTCAAACTCATGTCCATTGAGTCGGTGATGCCATCCAGCCATCTCATCCTCTGTCATCCCCTTCTCCTACCGCCTTCAGTCTTTCCCAGCATCAGGGTCTTTTCAAATGAGTCAGTTCTTTCCTATTAGGTGCCCAAAGTATTAGAGTTTCAGCTTCAATGTCAGTCCTTCCAATGAACACTCAGGACTGATCTCCTTTCGAATGGACTGGTTGGATCTCCTTGCAGTCCAAAGGACTCTCAAGAGTCTCCTCCAACACCACAGTTCAAAAGCATGAATTCTTTGGCACTCAGTCTTCTTTATAGTCCAACTCTCGCATCCATACATGACTACTGGAAAAACCATAGCCTTGACTAGATGGACCTTTATTGGCAAAGAAATGTCTCTGCCTTTTAATATGCTGTCTAGGTTGGTCATAACTTTCCTGCCAAGGAGTAAGCATCTTTTAATTTCATGGCCGCAGTCACCATCTGCAGTGATTTTGGAGCCCCCCAAAATAAAGTCTGTCACTGTTTCCACTGTTTCCCCATCTATTTGCCATAGAGTGATGGGACTGGATGCCATCTTAGTTTTCTGAATGTTGAGCTTTAAGCCAACTTTTTCATTCTCCTCTTTCACTTTCGTCAAGAGGCTTTTTAGTTCTTCTTCACTTTCTGCCATAAAGGGGGTGTCATCTGCATATCTGAGGTTATTGATATTTCTCACACAATCTTGATTCCTTCTTGTGCTTCATCCAGCCCAGTGTTTCTCATGATGTACTCTGCATAGAAGTTAAATAAGCAGGGTGACAATACACAGCCTTGACGTACTCATTTTCCTTTTTGGAACCAGTCTGTTGTTCCATGTCCAGTTCTAACTGTTGCTTCCTGACCTGAATACAGGTTTCTCAAGAGGCTGGGGTTTGGTAGCTACACTCAAAGAACCACCCACCCATTATGCTCATCTTTGAAAAAGTAGGATTGACTGGTCATTTTGAAAATAACCCCTTTCAAAAGGAAGTTGTATTAGAAAGAGTCCATTAAGTTTGTTCTTTTAAACTTTCCTCCTTGGTGAAAGTCACTGCAGAATCCTACTGATCCTCAGAACTGAGTTACCAATATTCCATTGATTAGATATACTAATATGAATTTAACCAGAATTCTATGGGTAGATATTAGGTTGTTGTCAAGTGTAAAATATTTTAAATAGCACTGTGGTTAATCTATTTATATTTGTATCCCGCCTCCCTACATTCTGGATGATTTCCTCAGAGAAGATTCCTAGAAAGAAGCTACATGATTGGTTTTTTAAAAGTGAACATTTTCATGGATCCTGAGAGAGATATATATATAGTCAAATTGCTTTCCCATTGACAACGCACCATGTGAACAGAATTTTACCAAGTGAAAGTGAAAGTCACTCAGTTGTGTCCAACTCTTTGCAAACCCATAGACGATACAGTCCATGGAATTCTCCAGGCAGAATACTGGAGTGGGTAGCCTTTCCCTTCTCCAGGGTATCTTCCCAAGCCAAGGATTGAACCCAGGTCTCAATCCCCCCAACTGAACAGCTGAGAAAACTTAACTAGCATCTGAAAACAAAATTTCCAAGGGGAAGGTTCAGCCCATAATAGTCAGCCTTATTTTTCCTGTTTATATCTACACTAGCAATCACAGTATTTTCTCCAAAATCCATGAGAAGCACGGGACTGGGGTGGGGGGTGGGTGTGGTGAGAGTCTCCCAGGGGATCGAGCAAGGAAGGAAGGGACAGAGAAGAAAGGCAGTTGAACTGACCTTTTCCCAGAAGCCTTCAGAGGAGTTTATGCCACCACAATCCGGGATCCTTGGGGCCAGCAAGTCCTCCTGAAGCTTTGCAGGATAGAACTGCCTGCAAACATTGTACACATGGTCAGGTGCCATGAGAGGAGTTCCCAGTGCCAATAGGCCAGCCTTTCATGTAGCATCTCTCCATCTCAGAAGCACAAACATGTGCATTCTTTTCCAGATCAGCTTTCCAGTTCACCTTTGCTTTCCTGAACAAGCATATTTATCAAGGTTGATGTGTGGGAAGTGCCTTTTCTTGTGTGCAGGTCCCCTTTGTCCCTCTTCCCATGCCTTAAAGAGCACTTAAAGAGAACAAGACTCTGACATTTTGGAAGAGTCACCTCTGAGACTGATTACTTCTGACTTCATAGGAAGACCCAGTGTGCTTATTTTGATGCGATGCTGAGATGTAGTTATCCTGAGACAGTCTTTATTGAGGTAAGAGAAGGGAAATTAAGAGGCTAGAGAGGATGAAGGGTAGCTTCAAAAGTGCAGGTAGAGGGGGAAGTTTTTCCTGGTGGTCCAGTGGTTAAGACTCTGTGTTTTCACTGCTGAAGGTGTGGGTTCAACCCCTAGTTGGGGAACTAAGATCCCACAAACCATGAGGTGCAGCTTGAAAAAAAAAAAGTACAGGTAGGACATAGAATGAGCTGAAATATCTTACCTGCTATATTTCAAAATAGAAGCAGTCCTATTCCATTAAAATACTATTTTGTAAAGTCTCATCTATCTCAGGAGAAAGTGCAAGCTCCCTAGTGTGGCACATACAGCCTTTCAGGAACCTTCTCTTTCCTCCAGTGGCCACTATTTGCCCTTCATGAGACACACTCCAGGCCTACTGATTCATTTTCAGTTCTAGGATTGTGTCACTTTCTTGTCTGGAGGGCTCTGTACCTGTGGATACCTTTGCCGCTAGGGACTTTCTCCTCCCTCCTCTCTGGCTCCCTCTCCTTGCTCCTCCTGAAATGTGCTTCTTCCAGGAAGCACTCCCTGACTATTCAAGACCTGGTTATTTTCCTTTCCTCTGGGCTCCCATAAATGCCTGTATACTCTGTTCTCATCCAAGTGCTTTCCCCACTGATTGAAATGCTCTTTTACCTATCTGCTCCCCAGCTATGCTGCTGGAGGGTAGAGACTATGTCTTGTTTGGTATTTTCATACCCATTCTTTTTTTATATAACAGTGCTTGACTCTGAGGAGGCACTCCATAAATGTTTGTTATGCTGGAAGTCTTAACTTAGGTTTCTTCTTTAGATGACGCATGCTGACACTAAAATGTGCTGACTGTAGAGGTATTAGCATCTCGTTCCTATGTTTGAGCCACTGAATTGTAGACTGTCTGAATACCTTTTGCCACCACACAGCTATCACCTCTTTTTCTTACACACAGACAGACAGACAGACACACACACCTATAGTTATTAAGCTACGTGGTTGAATCAGAATCTTGCCTACAACACTGCTTTATGCCCAGAAGGATTCTTACACATCCACATTGCCTTTATCCAGAAAATACTCTTCTTACTCTATTAACTCTTCCGCACAACTTTGGTGAGGAATTGATATAAGCCTAAATGTAGATAGGGCTTCCCTGGTGGCTCAGACAGTAAAGGACTTGCCTGCAATGCAGGAGACCCGGGTTCGATCTCTGAGTCATAATGTTCTATCCTTCTTCCAGTCTAAATAGCTGGGCTTGGGAGCCCACAGAAAGCCTCTTCAGAACCACCTGGTTGGCTGGGGTCTGGGAGAAGGTACTCATTTTTGTCACCCCTGTTGTTTCCAAAATCCAGCTAAGACCTGGCTAGATATATCAGGAAGCCTGTTATTCCTGAGGTTACAACGTAGTCTCCAGTGCCCTGCAAAACCTCGATGAAAGACACAGCCTGCTTTCAAAGAATTCAAACGGCTCAACTTCAAAGAGCGGCTTTGCTTAGAGTCACCTGGTGCCACCGTCTCGGTGCCTCCTGTCTGGAGGGAGTCTGGAAGCCGCTGCTTACCACCATCTCCTGCCCTCCTAACCAGTCGCTGGTTGCATTAAGGTAGGAAAGTTTTATGTGTATAATTTGTGAAGTTCCCTTAAGCAGACAGTGCTATATAAATGTGAAAAGCTGTTATTAATAATAAAGGTTGGCACACCTAAGAATACTGTAGAATTAAAGTAATGAGATTCTATTTTTAGGCAGACTTGCCAATAACATGCAAGTATGATAAGGCTGTGATTTAAAGCTCACTTTAACCTTCCCTTGCTCTAAAGAGTACATTTTCTGGGCCGCCTACACAGCAGTCAGCTGCCCCGAGCTCTATTAACGCTAATGGTGGAGCCAGGCTTGGAGCAGCAGCCTGCCTGCCTGGCTAAAAATAGGCTTTGGTCTTTGCGAGATGGGAGTGTGCCTTGCTGACCACTTGCTTCCAAAAGGTCTAGATCAGTCTCGCAGTCACCTTGCAAATCTTGACCACTGTCTTGGAAACGATCAAAAAAGCTTCCAAAATGTGTTGTGAAATTTTTATAGATCTATAATTATGTGAAGGTATAGGATATGTTTGGGAGGTTCAGTTATCTTTATTTTCAGATGTAAAGGTATTTAACAAAGGCCCGGGTTGGAAGGGATTCACAATTAAAAAAGAAGTCTCTCTCCTCAGGGGGAAAAAAAAAAAAAAATGATTAGCTCTTCCTCCACTAATGTTCAGGTCAATGCTTTGTCAATAACAGTAACTCTTCTTCACCAATTTAGTGCAGCCTATAAAGATCGTTATGACTCATAATTACAGATGCAGATTTATGTCAAAATGCATATATAAATCTCTGGTTCTGGCTGTGGGTCACCTCTTATCAGAAAAAAGATTTGTGTAAGGAGACAATCTCCTTGATCCCTGTGGGTAATTTTTTTTTTTTTTGGATTTGGGGGGCAGAATTATAAGGGTTTGCTACCGATGACACAAATATGACCCAAGGCACATTACAGATTCACAGCTGGAGGGAGTGAGGAGCTGGCTGGCTTTGATGGTGGGTAGTGGGGGAGGAGGAGGAGGTAGCCGGGGAAATACACGTTCTGGGATTATTGCTCTCTGGCTAAATCAAGACCACCTTTTCAACACCTGCAGGCCAGCCACTATAAATCAGAGGAAAGATGATTACCTGAACAGAAGGAGATGAGTTTTAAAATGACTGAGACTTCCTGAGGCTGAAGTCTACCATGTGATTCAGGGACACAGGGAAACCTAAGTAGGCAAAGGAGATGTTAGGTTGGCATTGCTCAGGATTCTCACATAGCAGGATTTGTTTTGTGAAGCATCTCCTGCTAAGATATCTGAGTTTTGAACCATCATCCAGACTCCAGAAAACAATCTGCCTGGTGATAGGACTCCCCAGCACCTGGAGGATGGGGGAGGTACAGCCACCTTTCTGTGGGAACGTGTCCCGACTCTGTGTGCTCAGGTGCTCAGCTGTGTCCGACTCTGTGACCTCATGGACGGAAGCCTTCCAGGCTCCTCCGTCCTTGGAAATTTTCCAGCAAGAATACCGGAGTGGGTTGCCAATTCCTCCTCTAGTGCATCTCCCCAACCCAGGGATCGAACCCATGTCTCCTGCATTAGCAGGCAGATTCTTTACCACTCCACCACCTGGGAAGCCCATACCATCTCTGTGTAACTGCTGAAAAACTGCTGAAGATTCTGCATAGTCCCTGTTGGAATGCTGGATCTGGGAGGTTACTAAGACTGTGCCTGGAAATCCCTTTTTTTTTTTTCCTACCTGCAGATCTCAAATTTGTACACCTAGACAATAGGTGTTTAATATGGTAACTCTCAGATGGTGCTCATAAAAATACATAGAAACTTAAACACCTATCTGTGCTTAGTCGCTCAGTCATGTCTGACTCTTTGTGAACCCATGAACTGTGGCGTGCCAGGCTTCTCTGTCCATGAGGATTCTCCAGGCAAGAATACTGGAGTGGGTTTCCATGCCCTACTCCAGGGCTCTTCCCAACCCAGGGATCGAACCCAGGTCTCCCGCATTGCAGGCAGATTCTTTACCATCTGAGCCACCAGGGAAGTCCATTTACCTGTCTACCCTGTGACAAATTCTACTACAAATTCTACATTTGTACTCCTAGGAACACCCTAGGAATGCATATGCCCACGAGAAGACTTGCACAAAGATGTGCATCACAGCTTTACTCACGACAGTCCAGCCCAGATGACCCTAATGTCCATCAACAGCTGAATGGATGAACAAACTGCCTTCTTTCCCTACACTCATCAATAAGAAGGAATGAGGTAACGATACCCACACAGCAAAGATGAATCTAAATGTGTTGCATTATATGAAAGAAGCCAGATACAAAAGAGTCCATCATGTGTGATTCTATTGAGATAAATTTCAAGGACAGGCAAAGCTAGTCTATAGAAATAAAAATCAGAGTTCTAGCTACTTCAGTGCAAAGAGGGTTATTGACTAGCAAGGTGCACAAGGGAACGCTCTAGGTGATGAGAATGTTTTATATCCTAATCTAGGCAGTGGTTAACATGGTATATAATATATTAAAAAATGATTGAGCTGTATGTTTACTTGAGACTTGTGCTATTTACTGTTTGTAAATTATAGCTTAAATAACAAATTTTAAAAACTCTCTGAAAAACATACGTGGAGAAAAGCTTACTTTGTGAGAACAATCACGAACAGACAAAGATAAAATCATGAAGTTAATCTAAAGAGCAAATGAAAAAAAAATGAGCCTTTCATTTCTCACTTTTATCATAGGACATGAAAATGCTGGGGTTTAGGAAATTAAAGTCATTATACGGTATGCTTAGGAATTCACCTGTAGGTTTATTTTGAGAATGTTCCTGTTAAATTAGGAGGTGTTTCATTTGCATGTTTTCCCTAGGAAATGATGTTGTTTAAACGTGAACAGTCAGGAAATAGATATTTTAGGTTGATTCATCACTTGTCTTAGCAAGAGATCAATTAACTAATGATACCATTGGCCTCAAGCATTCTTCAGTAAAATGTATTTCATCCTCTTGAATATTTAGATTAATTAAGGTATGAGGCTATGTTGTTTTTATGACAAAAAATTGATATTAAATACACATTTCCTATTTTTTCATGCACTAAAACTAAGTTATATTTGTCTTTATTTGTATAAAGACTTCCAAGTTGTTAAAGGAAATCTTTGGAGTACTTGCCTTCCTGTGTTGCTAATGAAACAAAGAAGGCTTACTTTCTAAGAACGATCATGACAGAATTTCCATGTGGCATCTGCTACTCATTATTCAGCTGACATTTCCATTTCTGAAACTCTAAAGTTTGTCTGAAATTATTAGTGACATGTATAAAACACTTGCAGAATTTTAAAATGGACCCTAGAGATCACCAAGTCCTTCTCTCTCATTTAAGATGAGGAAACTGAAATCAGGAAAGGCTAAGTGACTTGCCCAGGGTTCGACTTCTTTGGCCGACTTCTTAGGTAGAATTGGAATGCTTCCCTTGAACTTTGTGATAACAGCAGATTCTATGATCAAAGAGATATCACGGCTGCATCATTGTTGAACATGTGCTTCTTTTAGGAAATGGAAAATTGTCTTCAGAACGTAAAGTATTTCATAGTCCTGAAAATGCTGTTCCCAGTCACTAGTTTGCCCACAGCGAAACTCCTGTCACCAACATTAGGCTAAGCCTGTCTGTCTCCCTTACCTGCACCATTGCATTTAGAAACTTGTGAATCAATATAATATATAAAATCTGGTTTAGGGGCTGCGTTGCCTTAGTTCACTTCTGATTTCACTACTTACGAGCTATGTGGCAGATTAAAGTGTGCTCAGTCGTGTCTGACTCTTGGTGACTCCATGGACTGTGGCCTGCCAGGCTCCTCTGTCCATGGAATTCTCCAGGCAAGAACACTGGAGAGGGTTGCCATTCCCTTCTCCAGGGGATCTTCCCAACCAGGGATTGAACCCGAGTTTTCTGCATTGCAGGCAGATTCTTTACCACCTGAGCCACCAGGGAAGCCCAACTTGCACTCAAATCTCAGCTTCCTAATCTGGCAAATGGGGATAATGATAGAATCTTATGCCATGTTTTTAAGCTTTAAATTAAATGGTATAAGTCAAGTCAGCCTGGTACTTAACAAATATCTAATAAATGTTAGCTAATAGGTTATTTTGGAATTTCCAAAAAGGAAATTATACTCTGATTTATTTTGTTTGATTTTCCCACTGCCCCTTTTTTTGCATATACAGCTCAGTACCTCAGATATACTGTTCTCTCCTCCGTTTTCAGGACCCTCTCAACTCTAGCTCCCTCCATCATTTCCCAGCTGGTCTTACACTCACCCCTGATCTGCCTGATTTCCCACGTACAGCTCACAGTATACATTTTAGCACTTGACTCTTGGTCTTATAATGCTCTTTAATTATTTCATCTGATGTAAGTTATATAATGTATTTCTTTTGCATCTTTAACAGGACCTAGCGTAGTGTGAAGGGCATGTAGCAAATGCTTGAAAAATCATTGCATCAAAGAATTAAAATAGAAAACCTTCAAAATATTAAGCCTTGATTCCACTGATGGCTGGTGAACTATTTTAATGGAGGTCATCTATTAAATCTGTTTTATAATATTTTAAATAACTTTATGCAGTAGGAGCATTGTAGCCAGAAACAAACAAACAAAAGCAACACATGCAAAAAACACAAAAACCTTGCCTGGAGTGGGGTTGTGACATGTGCCATAGCTCAAATTCTGAAAATCTGGTGTTTCCTTTTTAGTTCTGTTATAGTGCCTGCAATCTAGTGTGAAGACCAAAGTCCTGTTTTTGATTTATGTGTCAAATAATGACGTAAGGCTACAAAGAACAAATGAAACCATATCACCAGCTCAGGCTCATGCTCATGGCCATACTCTTTAAAATATTAGGAAATAACAGAACTGTCAGGAATATAGCACAGTAATATTAGTAACTGCAAAGAACAAAAAATAAGATATATCAACACGTATAAAGTTTAAATATGTTTACATCAGTAGTATAAAGGAAAATAAAAGTGAAAGATTGAAAAAGTGAAAATAAAAAACCATACAACAATAAAACTTATGGTTGACATTTTATACATTTACATATATATTTTTATGGATCTCAGGGATAGAGACTGTTTTGTCAAAAACTTTCAAGAAAGCAGCCCAAATACTTGGATTTTATAGTGATATTGTACTAGAATCCTTTCATACCTTTTTCATGCTATGATTTTAAAAATTTCACAAAAGATCTCTCTCAAGTATACTTAAGAATGTAGAATTGCTTGGACAGTTGCCATTCATCCTGGAACTTTAACCTTTTCAAGGCCTTGGTCCAATTTTGTGATTTATGTAAACAATAATTTTTTTTTTTCCTGTTGACAAATTCATCACTAACTTAAGCATCAGAATTTTACTTTGTGTGTAATTCCTAGGTAGTGGCCAAGATATCCTAAGTGCCGCAAGAAACAAAGCCAGGGAATAAGGAGATCCCCCTGGTGGGCTGCCGTCTGTGGGGTCTCACAGAGTCGGACACGACTGAAGCGACTTAGCAGCAGCAGCAGCCACTGTCCGTTGCTAAATGACTGTGCTCGACAGGAGCGAGGCTTGTTGGGACACATGTGGCAAAGAGCTTTGCCTCCTCACAGGGCCTGTGTTCATCTGCAGTTCGCTCACACAATCACGCAACTGTAAGTAATATAAAGGGTGTTTGTGGTATTATTGTCTAATTTTTCTTAATTCATCCAACCATCCATCCAACAAAAGTTGAATACGTATTCTGTACCTAGCAGAAAAGAAAACACAAACAAACGCTCCTGTCCTCATGGAGCCTAATTCTAAGACCTTCTTCTTCTTGCTCCTTCTTGTTCCTTTGCCTCAGTTCCACCGTTAGGATTTTGACAATAGTAGTAAATAATTGTATTTGTGTGGTCAGTAAGGATTTTCATTTCAGTATTATTTGTTTTATGCTATATTGAATATACATGTCTCCTTCTTAAAATGCAGTATGAAAGTGAAAGCGTTAGTTGCTCAAAGTGTCTGACTCTTTGCGACCCCACAGACTGTAGCCTCCCAGGCTCCTCTGTCCATGGGGTTCTCCAGGCAGGAATACTGGAGCGGGTTGCCATGCCCTTCTCCAGAGGATCTTCCCAACCCAGAGATCGAACCCAGGTCTTCTGCATTGCAGGCAGATTCTTTACCATCTGAGCCACCAGGGACTCCCAAAGTATAATCCAAAGATATATTAATTAATTTAAAAAGGCTGATATCATTTCTTTCTTTAGAACGTTTGCAGTGGAGGTGTTTTCTTAGTAAACTGTCATGGGAGCATTTTTTTTAATGAGAAGAATTGGAACTATTTCAGTGGAGCTTATGTGCCTGAGTGTCTATAATACTTGAACAATTAGTTAACGGATTGATGGGCCCATTAATATTTTGCAGAAGCTAGTTTTGTTTGTGGTAAATTACATTTTACTTTTTTCACTTCCAAAAATTTATTTATTGTATTATTTGGCCAACCAATGCTTCTTTTTGCTATTATAATATATGCTAATAATATTATCTGGAATCTAGTGGTCATAGCATGGACTTACACCTTTAGATATGAGCGATGGGCATAATGTCAATATCACAGCTACATTTTTGATTCTTGGCAAGGGTGGTTAACAGAGTATGTGATTCAGGTTGCACACTAATATTGTTAGCAACCTATTACACTGTGCTCAGTGGAGCAGAACTCAGGACATCCTAAGATGTTAATTATTCCTTTAGGTGATGGCGACTTGATGAAGTATTAGAAAAGGTGGACATAGAGATTAAGATGAAGTAGGATTTCTCTGCCACATCAAAACTTTTTCAGAATTGTTCATGATACATACAACCCTGTGACTACAGTGAGATTACCAGGAAATGGAGAAAGCATTGCTAATTGAGTAGGTTTTAAAAAAAATAAGGGAACACAAGCCCTTTCTGTTTTAAAGGGAAGTTTTTTCAAGCACTATGTATGGCTGCCCCACATTATTCCACTCTACAGAGGCAGTCAGTTATCTGTATCATATATATATACATTCCAGGATAGAGAGCTATGTAGGAATTATAACTGGAAGCAAAGAGCAGTTGAGAATTTATGAATTGCGATTATGAATGGAAGCTATGGATGGCAGTCAAAAATAAGCTGGGTCCATATCTATGAATCTGAGACAGACTTTTGGAATATGCCTCTGTTTTCTAAACATTTCTAAAGAATTTCTTTCCATTCTTTTTGTTTTTTTAATTTCCTGCAGTTCTTGGAAGTCATAAGAAGATGCTTCCCTTTACTGGTTATGGGACTGAACTAAATGAAAATTATAAAATGAAATGATTTTTTTAAGTAATGCTTATATTTTGCTTTCCATCTGTCAAACATTTACAAAGTAAAGAAATTGCTTTATTTCCCCTTAATCTAACCCTATGAGATTAGAGCACTTGAGTGTCTCTTCAACAGCTCAGGAAACAGAGGCACAGTAGGATCAAGAGCTTTCCTGAGCTCACATAGCTAGTGTTCAGGTGTGGGCTCCACAGCCCATGCTTTGAACCAGCTTTTTACAATGCCTGCCAGGTTTTGGCAAGAGAAAATAAAATTCTGTATTATTCTTGTGGGTTTTTTTTAATCTCATGCTGTTTATTCATAAAGGTCAAATTCACATCTTTTCCAGATGGACATTTGATGGTTCTTTGTGGAGGATGGTTCCTGATAACTTTTCAAAGATCTCGTTGACTTAAGGGCTTATTTCCAACTTTGAAAGTTGCCGGGTCTGAGCTGCTTAAAATTATCTGGTGCTTACTTGCAACCTTTTTAGTAAACGCCCTTCTCGCTTAGGGTGGCTTTGGTATTTCATATTTAGTACAAGTGTCTGCTACCTGCCCTTAGAAAATATCTTGGCTTTATGTCTCCCAGACTGCTTATTGCTGAAGGCAAAATGAGGAATGGAGAATGGTGGAATTTCACTGTGCTCTAGAAATTAGGTACAACTACTACATTAAAAGCAACAGCAGGTGCTATAAATCTGAAATTTGTTTAGGGGGGAAAAAAGAATAAAAGTAAAACATGAGAATGGGTAGGCTACTAAATTGCCAAGTTGAAGACAGTTTTCCTAAAGAAACAATTACGGCTTTCTACAAAGAAATCATGTTTCGTTTTGGATTGCACTTAAAATGTGAAGGTATAACGCAGATTTCTAAATAATTAATCATTCATTCAATTTCTACAAAATCATTTCATCTCCTTCAGGACACTTTTCTTTTTCCAATATTTAAAAATATTTTCTTATTATCTGAAGTAATTAATAATTATTATAGAACATCTGGAAATATATGAATAACCCAGAATATCACAATATAGAGATATATGCTGTTAACATTTTAGTATAGATTCTTCCAATGTTTATTTTATACACACATACTTTTTAATGTAACCTACTCTTGTCACTTAATATATCACAGAATCTTTCCATCTCATTAAATATTTTTGATACGATCATTTTACTAGTGATTATATCATATCTTAACCAAACCATTATGCTGGAAGCTGAAATTGTTTCCAGTTTTACACCATTATAAATAATGCTGCAATGAGCACATTTGTAGCTAACTCTTAGTGTATGTATATTTGTGATTATTTTTTCTTAGGATAAATTTCTGTAACTGGACTTGTTGACACCAAGTGTTTGGGAAATATACTGCCTAATTGTTTCTCCAGAAAGGTACCAATTTACAGTCATACAATATGGCATTTCTGATCCTTCTTTTGTGTAGTTTTGGTGAGCTCTTATTTTTTTTTTTTTCACCAGCAAAGCAGGGCCCCTCTGTGTCCATGTGTCCAGTGAACAAAGGGTGAGCTGAGACAGTTGATCAGTCACCTGGCCATTCATTTCCACCTCTACCTCAGGCTGCATATTTTGCTCTATTGCACTTTGGTAAGGTTGTCACAAAGGATAGAGAAATGGTAGGGAGCAGGATGAGGAAAGAAGCAAACACACTGTCTGAAACCTAAGTCTTTAGGATATAGTACCTTCCACGGACAGACTTGGAATAGAGGGGGAAAAACTATGCTTCTTATTTTTAGTCATTTTCGTGATCTATCAGCATTTGGAATGCTATATTAGAGGGTAAGAAAGGAAACTAACCAGTAAAAAGAAGTCCTGTTGAGTTCTTAGTTCTGCCCCGCTCAGCGTGTCCTTTCCATGGTGTCTTGGGATTCCCCCTTGGCAAGACATATGTAAACCCAAGCTGTCACGCATTGATCCTAGAGAAAATTGGAAGCCATTTAGCCTATGGATTGAGTGTAAATGTACAAGATCTCCCCCGGTTCCTCACCTGTGGTCAACAGTAGCTTGCTCTAGTAAGCTAGCATGATTACAGTCCTTAATACCACAGAGAAAGACTTTATAAGTTGAGCTGGACTCTTGGAAGAATGATAATCGCCCTTAACTCTTAAAGTGGAGGTCTCCAATCTCCAGGATCTAATTAATGCCTGATGATCTGAGGTGGAGCTGATGAAATAAATAATGTTAATAATTTATTAACTCAATGCAATGCATTTGAGTCACCCTGAAACTATCCCCTCCACCCCTGGTCCATGGAAAACTTATCTTCCATGAAACCAGTCCCTGGTCCCAAAAAGCCTGGGGACTATTGTCTTAAAGAACTACTTCATCTTTAAACAGAGATTTAAAAACATCAAATCCCAGCTTTTAATTTTTAGAAAATAAATGATCAATCATTTTTGGTTCTCACATATATTGTATATGAACAAAATAGGAAAACATAAACTTGTAGGGATCTACCTCAAACACAGTAAAAAAAAATCACTTGTTCAAATAAGATGAATTTATTTTGGATAAAAATACTGTTGATTAAAAGCACCACCTCTTCTTTTTATTATGTATCCAGTTATGTATACAAAATAAACCACAGGGACAACTGCTTTAATTCTGTAAAATTTACTTGTAGACTTACATGGAGCAGAAATACTGTTTTCCTTTCTTTACTTTTTATGAACAAGCAAAGTAAGTAATTTAGTTTGAAAAGTCTTGGAGATTAGGTCAGTTGAAGCTGATGTGGTCCACTGATGACAAAAAAGAAAGTGGATCTCTCATAATAAAACATCTAGCGAATAGATATGATTACAGCAAAATATATTTCATAACCCAAACATGAACCTATATGTTGCTGTATGCCTCCAGAGTGGTTGACAGAAATAGGCTTAGTCCAAGGCATATGTAAACCCAAGATGTCACGCATTGATCCTAGAGAAAACTAGAAGCCGTTTAGCCTATGAGTTGAGTGTAAATGCACAAAAATTGAATTGGCTTGATGGGCATTCCAAACTCAATTACTCAAAACAAGGTTTTCTTCGGTTACATTTATTCTTTATAAAATAAACTGGTGCTACTAAGTTATCCTGTGTTCTAAATGTAACCTTTTGCCAAAATTCCTTAATTCAAAACAGTCAGTTTATTGCATGTCATATACCTCTTGTTAATCTAGACAAGTACAGCTGTTTCAGACTCCATAAGAAGATTTATTAGCCTGTATTTTTAGTATTTTGACTTGCTCACCATAATTAGCCGTGTTGTTTCCAACTCAATAGTCTTCACTTGACGGTGTATTTATAGTGATGGGAGAACTTTATCAAAACGGATGCTCTTGAGAGAAAAGAAGACTTTGGAGCTACAAAATACACTCTGACGATGAGTTTGTTAATATCATTGGCACGGTATGACAGACTGTAACCAGGCCAATGAACAACCTCACTCATCTGCAGTTACAAGTTTTTTGTTTTTTTTTTCCTAAAGACCAAAATCATTTCTTGAAAGAAGAGGAAAGAGTGGTTTAGAACAGGAAACAGACCTCCATATTTGAGAACTGTAGCCAGTCAGGACCAATGTAACATATGGATATGCAAAGAAAAGTGTGGAAATGTTAGTTACTCAGTCATGTCAGACTGTTTGAGACCCCACGGACTGTGGTCCACCAGACTCCTCTGTCCATGGGATCCTCCGGGCAAGTATACTAGAATGGGTTGCCGTTTCCTTCTCCAGGGAATCTTCTCGACCCAGGGATTGAACCCATGTCTCCTGCATCACAGGTGGATGCTTTACCACTGGCCACCAGAGAAGCCCAAAGCAACATGTTTTCTTTTTTTTTTTTTTTTTAATATGGATACCCAAAGGAAGCATCTTCTCAAACAAGGAAATGCAAAATTCTCATCCACTATATTCAAGAAATGATGAAAAGAAAGCAGTTTAACCTTTTTTTCTGATGGAACTAAGCTTCTATGGCTTCTTGAAATAGTAGTAAATACTTGCATACTCTATCTTGAGATGAAACCTCTAAGTCAGACCCAAGCAAGAGTATCATGCAATGCCATGGTTCTCAGACTCCGATATGATTAAAACTCCAGGCATTTGACTGCAGTGTCTTAGGAGGTCTGGGGCTGGTTTACTCTTGTGTCACCCAGAGCAGACCTGCTTTTATCTGAACTCTACCCTGGATAGCTTTCTAAGCACACACTTAAAGGAAAGCTTCCTTAGTAACAGTGACAATAATAACAGCAACAGAAAAGTATTATGATTTAGTAATTGTTTAATAATGATTCAATCATAACCAGAATCTTAACTCAGCCACAGACAGCAGCACTGGAAGATGTTCTAATGCTTTTAGAGACTAGTATTTGAAAGAGAAATTAGAGTAGTCCTGTACCCAGCACATAATAAATGCTTAATAAATGTGGAATGACTGGATTCGTGAATAAAAGAGAATGGAATAGGGTTGCACCAGTGGTTTAAAGACCTAGATTCGAATCCTGTTTTCTTGAGGGATCTTGGCTTCCTCTCTGCACCCGTTTCTCAAACTGATTCATTCTGAGGTCCCATACAGTTCCACCTGGAATTGTGACCAGAATTCCACTGTGTTGGAAGGAACTGGAAAGTGAAAGAGCAGTTAGCAATGCTAAGGATCAGGTTAATAAAGATCAAGCCACCAACAGGATCTACAATATCCAGCAAGCTTGCCTGGAAAGCTGAATATCACTTTGCTGTTCTGTTCAAAGCAATTTCACACACACATGCTCAAAATACCTTGAGCATCATTTTGTAAATAATAAAACCGAGATTTGGCAAGGCAAGTGATTTTCTTAATGTCATCCAAGTAGTGGAGCTGGCATTGGAAGCTGAGTCTTCAGACTCCATCATCCTGCGGACTCAAATATATTAAAAAAGCTTGTATGATCTGATCACCCAGGTGAGAGGAAAACATAAAATGGCAGAAAAATTAGGTGAATTCTTTGCACAGAATTGGGTGGCCTACTCCTCTTCTGTGGAGAAGGAAGCCCATAACTTAAATCTCATAATTTCTGAACCAGAGTTTCAGGCATGAAACTTTATAGCCTCTTGAAAGGTGAATGAGTAGGTTTGATTCATTGGAAGTCAAAACAGCTTTTTTTTAAACATTTGGGAATCAAGATAGGTAGTTAGTTTGCCTGATAAAATTTTCTTATGGATGTCACCATCAGTTAAATTTATCTTAGCTTAGTACACTGGGAAGTTTATTTAAATCTATCACATTTTCAGATTCAGTCATTGTTAGCTGAGGGTTTGAGCAGTAATCCTAGCTGCATCTTAATTCATGTGATCTTGGAAAGTAGTGATTTGTTTTGCTATCACCAAATTTCATCCATTTAAAATAGGTCACCAAGATGTCACATTTTATGATGTTATTTATACTACCTCCCACTTTTTGAACTGCAGTTTTGCAGGTTATTTTTCTTCTGTGTATTAATGAGAGGAGTTCAGAGTGCTGAATTTTGTTTATTGAAGAAATTGACATTTGTGGCTCCTGAATAAATGAAAAATAGAAAATGTGAAATAATGCGATACCTTATCTGGCCAAGAAAAGGCGCATTCTAATTTTATATCAATCATGAAAGTCTTAAAGTAAAAAAGATTCATTTCTTAGTTTATTTATAAATTGATATGATCTATACATGTAACTTTCAAAAATCACCCAATTAAACTTTAATGATCTTTTATAAGTATGTATATCTGTGTGTGCACATAAATATGCATACATATTCCACACATATTCTAGCATAAAAATAAGTTATTAACGACTTAGAAAAGATCTTGCCCAATAACTGCAGTTTCTAGACATATGAACAAGATAACTTTCTGCATATTAGAGGTAGTTAACAAATAGCAATGATATGTCCATTAACGAACTAATAACTAAGTTCTAACTTGTCCTAATTATTTCTAATAATCTCTGTGGAGACTAATATCTCAAAAAGTATGTATGTGTTGATGATAGAAAACAGGTTGAAAAGGACTGATTTATTACAACCCTTCATTAAGGTTAAAAGCATTCCAGGGAGATGAAGACATCTGCCTTGTATTTTCACATTGCAGAAGAAAAGTTAAGGACAGGAAGAACAAAAAAGAAGGAAAACAATGTTTAAAGCTGAATTCAGGCCAGCTTTGAAGAAAACAATGCTAGCTTCATATCTTCAAAAGTTTTCAAGAAAGAAACTTCTGCAGCCATTTATTACTAAGATACCAAATATATTAATACTGTATATTAACAATAAAAATTGTTATATGCCCCTAGTTTTCAATTTTTATATGCAGTTAATCAACTCAAGTATCTTTCAACTGCCTTTTCTTTCTTCAAAATGTTAACAAGAAGGCTACTACCAGAAAGAATTAAGATAGGTTAATTACGCAATGTATTGGAACAAAATTTTTTTAAACAGGCCATTTCTTTCCTTTTTCTATTAGAGGTGGAACTGGGTAAGGTTGGCAATTACAGGGTTTAGTGAATAGTCACTTGATATCTTGAAAATCAAAGGAAAGGGCCACTGGAGAGAGGCTGAACTTAGCTGTTGTAGGATTTTTATCTCTCTAAATGAGTGCTACTGACAGGAACCATATGTGTTACATACTATAGCTGAGGAAGAGAACATGGGTGGTTTTCCAAGGAGCTATGACCTGCCTGCTTATGCATGTCTATCTGGGAGCTCATGTACAAATCTGATGTATTTGTGAACGTTCAGTAAACACTTAGAGCCACATGTGAGTTTGAGGATTCTGAGTTTCTCTCATTTACACATTTATACGTGAATATTCAGGTTGATTTTGCCTTAGAATTTAAAATCAATCTTTGTATTTTGTGGTGTTTCTCACTACACAGAAACATCCATGAAAGGTGTGAGTCTCCCTTTGAAATGACAGAGGAAAGATTCATTAGTTCCTAATTAAGCTTGTAATTAGCCCACTTGAAAATAAGAAACAGCTTAAGCAGAGCTGATGATCACTGAAAACAATTTCACTTAAGTAAATCAAATGAGTTTACTTAATATTGTAGTGTCAGGGTTCTTGAAAGGCAGCTATTTTCCCAGGAAAAGTAGATGGAAGTGGTATCTTAATTTGTGTTTTTGTAGCATTTTCCATTTATTATTTTACTTTTTCCACTTACTATTTATATGTGACATATCTTTTTACTTTTACTCTAGCTCTATCATTATGTGTGAAGTGAGTTTCTTGTAGAAAGTACATAGTGGAGGGGCATGATTTTTTTTTAAAAATAAAACAAACTTCCTTCTGATAATCTCTGTTTTTTGATTGGTGTGTGCAGACCATTTACATTTAATGTAATTATTGATATAGTTAGGTTTAGGTCTATCATTTTATTTTTTATTATCAGTGTTTAATTCATCTGTTTCCCCTTTTCTGCTTTCTTTTGGATTATTTGAATCATTTTTTAGTATCCCATCTTTATTATGTTTTTAACGACATCTCTTTGTATAGGTTTTTAGTTGTTACTCTAAGAGTTAGAGTATAGGCACAGCTTTTCATAATCTTAGACTCACTACTTTACCATTTCAAGTGGAATGTAAACAGCTTACCACCATAGTGATCCTTTTATATCCCCCCCCTTAGGTGTTATAGTTGCCATATGCCCACATTGACAAGCCTATCAGACAATGTTATAATTTTTCCTTTCAACCATCAAACATTTTTTAAAGAACTCAAGAGGAGAACGGTCTATTTTATTTACATACCCAGATACATTCCATTTCTGATATATTTCTTTCATTCCTGGTGTTTCAAGTTTCCCTCTAATATCATTTCTTTTCTCTCTGAAAAAGAAAGGAAGTTTATTCCTTTGGCAATAAATTATCTTACTATACCTTTGTCTAAGAATGTTTATTTCACCTTCATCCTAAAGGATATTTTCTCTAGATATAGAGTCCTATGTTGATAGTTCTTTCCTTTCAGCGCTTGAAAATTATTGTGCCACTTCCCACTCATCTCCATGGATTTTGATGAAAAATCTGCAATAATGAGAATCCTTATTCTTTTATAGATAATATGCTGTCTTTCTGTCTGCTTTCAAGAATTTTTCTTTGCTTTGAGTTTTCAGCAGTTTGATTATTACATATCTTGGGATGGGATTTCTTTGAATTTGTCCTTTTGAGAATTCACGGAGCTTCTTTTTCTTTTTTTTTTTCACTGAGCTGCTTGAGTTTTTAGGTTTATGTCTTTCACCAAATTTGGTGAGTTTTCAGTCATTATTTTTGCAATTCTTTCTGTTGTTGTTGTTTTTAGTATCTTCACCCCCATCCTCTTCTTCTGAGACTCAATTGACATAAATATTGGCCTTTTATTATTTTATCACTGGCACTTACGTCTCTGTTAATTTTTTAAATCTTAAATTCTCTTTGTTGTTGGGTTTGTATAATTTCTATTGATCAAATTTACACTCATAGACCCTTTCCTTTGTCTGTGATACCATTCTGCTATTGAGTTCATCCAGTGAGTTTTTAAAATTTCAGTTGCCATACTTTTAGTGCTAAAATTTTCGTTGGGTTCTTTTTAAAATTTTCTGTTTTTCTTCTGAGGCTTTCTATTTTTCTACTCGCTTTAAGAGAGTTTGTCATTGCTTGTTGAAACATTTAAATAGTAGCCGCTTTAAGTTCAATTCAGTTCAGTTCAGTTGCTCAGTCGTGCCCGACTCTTTGCGACCCCATGAATCGCAGCACACCAGGCCTCCCTGTCCATCACCAACTCCTGGAGTTCACTCAGACTCAGGTCCATATTAGATAATGTGAATGTGTTATCTTGGCATTAATATTTGTTGATTGTTTTTTCCCATGTGAATCGAGTTTTCCTGGTTCTTTCCATGGTAATTTTAGATTGGATTCAGAAAAATTTTTAATATTGTACTATGAAATTAAAAGACGCTTACTCCTTGGAAGAAAAGTTATGACCAACCTAGACAGCATATTCAAAAGCAGAGACATTACTTTGCCGACTAAGGTCCGTCTAGTCAAGGCTATGGTTTTTCCAATAGTCACGTATGGATGTGAGAGTTGGACTGTGAAGAAGACTGAGCGCCAAAGAATTGATGCTTTTGAACTGTGGTGTTGGAGAAGACTCTTGAGAGTCCCTTGGACTGCAAGGAGATCCAGCCAGTCCATTCTGAAGGAGATCAGCCCTGGGATTTCTTTGGAAGGAATGATACTAAAGCTGAAACTCCAGTACTTTGACCACCTCATGCGAAGAGTTGACTCATTGGAAAAGACTCTGATGCTGGGAGGGATTGGGGGCAGGAGGAGAAGGGGACGACAGAGGATGAGATGGCTGGATGGCATCACTGACTCGATGAACATGAATCTGTGTGAACTCCGGGAGTTGGTGATGGACAGGGAGGCCTGGTGTGCTGCGATTCATGGGGTCGCAAAGAGTCGGGCACGACTGAGCAACTGAACTGAACTGAACTGAATGAGACTCTGAGTCTTGTTTAAAACCTATTGAGCATATTGGTATTTTTGTTTCAAGAAGCACATTGACCAAATTATGTTCAGGCTACAAGTTCCAGGCTGATTTTTCTGGATTATGGCCCCCATTCACAGTTCAGTTTTTAAGGCCCAGTGCTATTAAGATCTGTCCCATGTGTGCCCCAGCCAGTGGTAAGTCTGAGACTTGAATATAAGTCTATAAGTTCACTTTTTCAAAGTCTTTTTTATGTTGATTAGGATGAGATCCACTTATATTCAACTTTTAGAGTCTTGGAGTCAATAAATTACTTTATTTGGTTGCAGTTATGAACTCCCTCCCTCTCAACAATCTCCCTGGTGCTTTTTGGTTTCCTGGACTCCCCTTTTGAGGCACCCAGTCAGAAATCTGGGCTCTGCATGTCCTTTGTGCCTCCCTCCTTGGCCATAAAACAGAGAAAAACTAATGGTAAAATGACACAATTTCAGTTGTACTTTGGATTTTGGTTTTCTTCTCCAATTTTCTATTATTTACTTCTCAGCATCCTCAAATAACTACTGCACACATTCTGTCCAGGTTTTATAGCTGCATTCAGAGGGAGGCTAGGGAGGAGTCTGCTTTCTCCCTCTTACCCAGAACCTAAATCTTGAAAATGACATTCTAAAATGATGCTTTTTATTATAATAAACTTGTCAATTAAATTTCCAGGTGTAGTATCCTCAATAATTGAGGACATTCAATTTAAAAGGAAGTTTTCAGACATTTAAGTCTTAAATCTCCTAATGTTATTAATATAAAGAATAGCATGCTTAAGTAATGAACCAGGAAATAGCTGTGACAAAATCAATACAGTGTCATATAACAAGACAGGCATGACAGCATAGACTTATTCATATCTCTGCATAAGATATGTACGCAACTCTAAAATTTGCTCATTTTGATTTTTGTGACTTGTCTACGTGGTGTTTCTATAATGTGTCATAATCTAGTATCATGCTTGCAAGTCACTTCAGTTGTGTCCGACTCCCTGTGACCCCATGTAGCCCACCAGGTTCCCCTGTCCATAGGATTCTTCAGGCAAGAATACTGGAGTAGACTTCCATGCCTTCTTCCAGGGGATCTTCCCCAAAATAGTGTCATAACATGGGATATTGTTAGCTCACAGATAATTTGTTTTGTTTGTGCATATGTGTGCATATGGGTGGGCTTCCCAGGTGGCACAGTGGTTAAAAAAAAAAAAAAAATCCACCTGCCAATGCAGGAGACACGGGTTAATCCCTGGGTCAGGAAGATCTTGTGGAGGAGGAAATGGCAACCCACTCCAGTATTCTTGCCTGGAAAATCCCACGGACGAAGGAGCCTGGCAGGCTACAGTCCACAGGACTGCGAAGACTCAGACACAAATAATGAGCACGCATGCGCACATACACATGCGCACACGCACATATACACAGAGCTTTGTTCTCAAAAAGAATCTGTTTGCAACTGGATTTCCCTAAAACAGTGGTTCTCAAACTTGAATATGCTCCATCCTGAGTTTTTGATTTAGTACTTCTGCCATGAAGTCCCAGAATTTGCATTTCTAATAGGATAATGCCACTGGTTTCAGGGCAACTCTTTTGAGAACCATTGCCGTAAAAAAATGAACAGAAGACACCAGAATTTTATGTGGCCCTTCAAAAGGCATAAATTGATGATTAAATCACAACTTGTGACTTTCTATCAACTTTGTGAGATTTACCAAGAATAAATTCATTTTGGCCTTGAGTTGACTTATCCCAATGACTCAGTTTTCAGTTTTGATGAAAACATAAATACTTTAGTCATTTCAACTGCTGTTATAAATAAATACACACACGTAGTTTATTTATAATATTAATATTACAAATTGAACTGAAAATAATTCATTCAATCAAATCAATTATTTGGTTTCTCCCAATGTCAAAAAGTTTTTTGAATTAACTACCTTAATTCCTACTCATCCAAACTTAAGTTCAACTCAGTTTTAATCTAGAGCTAGAGTTGGCTTACGGGCCAAATATGCCCCATGGCCTGTCTTTCTATGGTTAGTAAGCTAAGCTTTTACATTTTTTAAAAACATCGTTTCTGTTGTCAGATTGCCCTTGTTTAAATCCTACCTCTGCTAACCACTTGCTGTAGCCTTGAACCAAATAACACAGTATTCTGTGCATCAGTATCCATATCCGCAAAATGCAGATGAAGAAAGGACTTGAATCATAGGACTGTTGTTGCTTTAATGACAATACATATAAAGCCCTTAAGATAGCGCTGGCAGATAGTCAACACAAGATAGATAATAGCTACTATCACCTACTTGGTAGAAAACTGTGCAGACGTTAAAAGTGAATGTTAAAAGCATTCATTAAAAACATATGTATATGCTTCTATTTAATATTAAGTGAAAAAAGCAAAGCATAAGATGGCCTGCAACAGTCTGAAGAAGTAAGGCATAAAAAGTATGCACTGGGAAAAAAAAAAACAGACACACACACACACACAGGAAGGAAATACATCAAGTTACTAGGAGTGCTCCCCACTTTTACCCCACTTATTAGCAATGAGAATATGAATAGTTTTCCTCCTTCTGCTTTTCTATCTTTCCCAATTTTTCTAAAATTCATTATGAATCTCAGCTTAATGGCTGTACCTCAGAAGTAGCTTATGCTTCTGCCAAGGTGGTTATCCTCAAGATAAGATAATAAGGCTACAGCAGTCACTATAATTCTGCCAGTATTTATTTTGGTCTTTGGAAGTCAGGCTGTTCACATTCTTTGTACATAGTTGTATTTAATTAGGACTTAGAGTTAGCCATAAAATGTGCATTAATTGTCTGTTATTTCATAAGTGATAGGCAAAATAACAAGCCTTGATCGGAACAGTTTTGGGGGTAAGCACCATTTGGTCTGTTTGTCTTCCAAGGCTCCCTGCCCCAAGGAAGAGATTTCTATTTGTTATCTCCTTTTATCCTGGAGAATTACTAATCCTGCACTACCATATTAAGTACCAATTAAGCAGAGATTTGTCATTCCTGCTCGAGAACATTGAGCTGGGCTGTGGCTGCATATTTCACAGACTTATGACAGAAATTATTTTAATTAGACTGCTGCTAGCAGCATTTAAAATAGTCTGTATGGCTAGAGAGAGGAAGAATGACTCCTCAGTCAGATAATTTACTTATTTTTCTTTTTCACTCACCATAAATCTTAGGATTGCAGTTATTAAGCCTTTGGAGGGGGAAGGGGATAGTCAGGGAAAGAAATCAGCTTAACTTTATCTTACTTTAAATACCAGAGAAGAAAAATCTCCCACAGCTTTACTGAAAAAAACACTCTTAAAAGAAAAATGTATTCAAGCAAAAACTGACACCAACAGGATATTTTTACATTGAACATATGAAACAGGAAAACATGTTTAAATAATAAAAAATATCCACATGCCTTTTCTATATAACTAAGATGGTTGTAACCTTTCCTGTTCATCTTTGTTATGCCCCCAAAATGAAGTCATTATTTGGTAATTAGCAGATTAATCTTATGCTGAAAAGCAAACTAAATAAGTAACAACTAAGCTGATCTCTACATTTACTAGACCTTAATTAACCCAAATGTAAGTTCTACAGTTCTAAAAGAATGATTTTATTTTATGAATCTCAAAGATAAGAAATTGGATGAGTATATTTTTTTCTCTTTCAAAAAATTCCAAATGAGGATTTCTCCTCTCACCCCACCCCCAAATTCTGATGTATACACAGCTAATTGGAATATTAGTCAAAATGTCTTATTTCTAAACATTCCACTTTACTTAATCAGATCAAACATACCTGGGTACATATCCTGAAAAGATGCTATGATATCTAACCATCAAAATGTATATTTTCCTTTGTATTCTTCACTCACACATACGGTTCAATCTCCCCTCTATCAAGCAGCCACAACCCCATCATTTTATCTTTAATTGGATTTTTAATGCTTTATGGCTTACTTGACAAGATTCCACATGAAAGCCAACAAACTTTCATACAGGATGAATCCAAAGATTGTAAGCCTCACATGGTCTTGAAGAAAAATTTAAATTCTGTATTCTTACCATTTATCACTGAAAATAAAAAAAAATAAGCATCACATGATCCAATTTTAATGAAAAGACTGGAAGAAGAGAATAGTGTAGTGATTCTCAAAGTGTGACTTCTAAACAGCAGCATCAGCATCACCTGGAAAACTGTTAGGATTGCACATTGTTAGCCTTTGCCCCAAACCTGGTGACCCAGGAACTCTGGAGGGATTAGGCCCAGCAAACCATCACTCTGTAAGCCCTCCAAATGGTTCTGATGCTAGAACCGGAGACCCTTTGCTATGGCCCACCTTGACTACACACTGGGATTAAATGGGAGCTTTAAAAATTGCTGATGCTTGTGCCACTAGAGCTTCTGATTTAGTTGATCAGGATGTGGCTTTGGAATCTGTATTTCCTAAAAGTTCCTTGAGTGATTCAAACCTGCAGTGAGGGTTGAAAATCACTCTAACAGACCAGACAAACATGTCTCCTGTTCCATCAATCTCTTGGCAGCACTCATCTACACTGAGGCACATACCTCTCCAGAAGCTGTCCCTCGGAATTATCCTTCCTGTCAAAGTTTCGTTCCCTACCTATGAACAAGGTGTTTTGTTTTCTTTCCAGCATTTTGACTTTGTGTTAGCCATTTCACTTAAAAAAAAGTTTATTGTTTGCATTGTAATCATACACTTAGTGGCTTGAAGATTCTCAGTGCTTTTGTGGCTATCAACTGTGAGGGATTAATAATGTTCAATTCAGTTCAGTTCAGTTCAGTTGCTCAGTCGTGTCCGACTCTTTGCAACCCCATGAATCGCAGCACACCAGCCCTCTCTGTCCATCAGCAACTCCTGGAGTTCACTCAGATTCACGTCCATGGAGTCAGTGATGCCACCCAGCCATCTCATCCTCTGTCGTCTCCTTCTCCTCCTGCCCCCAATCCCTCCCAGCATCAAAGTCTTTTCCAATGAGTCAACTCTTCGCATGAGGTGGCCAAAGTACTGGAGTTTCAGCTTTAGTATCATTCCTTCCAAAGAAATCCCAGGGCTGATCTCCTTCAGAATGGACTGGTTGGATCTCCTTGCAGTCCAAGGGACTCTCAAGAGTCTCCATTACCAAATGTCTCCAAACAAGGTACAGACGTGCCAGACAGAACTTTTCCTGCCAACTATCAGTGGCAGGCATATTGACCCATTTCTGCTTTGGAGGATCATTTTGCTCTCATCTCTAAAATTTTCCATTTGACAAGCTGCTTTACGTGATTTATTTCTACATTTTCATTGTGAATTATATTTACACGAGACTACCATACATGCGAAGAGTTGACTCATTGGAAAAGACTCTGATGCTGGGAGGGATTGGGGGCCGGAGGAGAAGGGGACGACCGAGGATGAGATGGCTGGATGACATCACTGACTCCATGGACGTGAGTCTGAGTGAACTCCGGGAGTTGATGATGGACAGGGAGGTCTGGCGTGCTGCGATTCATGGGGTTGCAAAGAGTTGGACACGACTGAGCGACTGAACTGAACTGAACTGAACCGAACCATACATTTAGGGCTTCCCTTGTGGCCCAGCTGGTAAAGAATCCACCTGCAATGCAGAAGATCTGGGTTCAATCCCTGGGTTGGGAAGATCCCCTGGAGAAGGGAAGGGCTACCTGCTCCAGTATTCTGGTCTGGAGAATTCCATAGACTAAAGGGGTTGCAAAAAGTTGGACATGACTGAGCGACTTCCACTTTCAGCATACATTTAGGACTTCCCAGGTGGTGCTAGTGGTAAAGAACCTGCCAGCAATGCAGGAGACATGAGACATGGGTTCAATCCCTGGGTTGGGAAGATCCCCTAGAGGAAGGCATGGCAACCCACTCCAGTATTCTTGTCTGGAGATTCCCATGGACAGAGGAGCCTAGTGGGTTGTGGGGTTGCAAGGAACTGGACAGGACTGAAGTGACTTAGCATGCATACATGCACCTTACATTTAGGCAGATCTACCCACACAGACCAGTTCTCACCATAAAGCTCCTTGCCTCAACTCATTTTGTACTTATACCAACATCACACTTATTTATTGATCTATTTAACAGATATTCACTGAGAAGGTACCATGCACTGAATTAAATATTTAAGTATGGTAGTGTATTTCTCATGCTACTAACTTATTTAACAGATACTAGAAAACATTTACCCACAATAAGCCAGTCTGGTGGAAATTTCATCAAGGAAGAGTTGCCCATAAGACTCTTACTACTAGGACTTCCCTGCCACTTCAGTGGTTAAGACTCTGAGCTCCCAATGCAGGGGGCTCCAGGCTTGATCCCTGGTCAGGAAACTAGATCCTGCATGCCACAGCAAAGATCCTGCGTGCTGCAACTTAGACCCAGTGCAGCCAAATAAATTTAAAAAGAAAAGAACAAGACTTACTACTTTTAGTGATGTTAGTATGTGGTGTTGGCCCCCGAAAGAGTAACAATCTATGGGGTTACAGCCTGAATGTACCTACTTTTCATTGCCACAAAACTGGGCATATTGTTTGTGACAAATAGCCCCAACTCAGTTTATCAGATATTTATTGAAAATCTACCAAATATTTATTAAGCATCTTCTGTGTAGAAGGCATGATCCCTTTCCAAGTTGCCACAGGAAAGAACTATTACTGATGTTTTACTACAGACAAGTTTTGGTCTGTAATAAATTGGTCAGACCACCGAGGTCTGAGCTAAAGCATTCTAATTTCCTGGGAAGCCATACCTGCCTTGACCATGCCTGGATGATTTGGTGGGGGGTAGGGGTGCTGAGTTCCCTGTGAATAAATGCATTGTTTATTATATCCAGGTTTCACCCTGTGTAGAATAAAGAAATGGAGGCTTTTTTTTTTTTTTTTTAAATGAAAGGAGTTATTCACTTACTAATGGTCCAATGAGATTTGGGGAATGTCTACTTTCTGATTCCTTTCTGGTGGAAAGTCAAGAAGATATACGTGGGATGATTACAGTTTGAATTAATATTCAGATGCACTTCAGGGCCTTCTTCCCATCCGTTCCCCCGCTGCCGCATGCCCCTCCTCTAAGAGCCCACTAGTCGTTCAGCAAAATGGGAAATGGTGCGCCTCTGCCGGCCCTCTTCGGAGGTCAGGATCCACTCAGTGGTTTTGACCCATTTCTCAGCTTTTGAAGGTTGCAACAGCTTTTGTTTGCTGTCCAGAGTTTCCAGCCCCCTCCCCACCCCCACCCCCGCAAAACTCTGAGTAAGTAATACAGCTTAACTGTGGGGCATGTGGCCAGTGCTGAGCTGGGGAGGGAGGGGTGGAATTGTGGGGATGTGGCCAGGAGGAAATAGGAGCAAATTCCTCCGAAACGATCTGACAGGAAATGACAGAGCACCGGCCTGCTACCACCCCACTCGCAGAGGGAGCGAGCCTCCGAGAGGGGAGAAGTCCTTCCTAATCACAGAGCAGTGCCAGAGCGCAGTAGGTGAGGATGATGAAATAATAAAGCATTTCCCGTGTGTGTTTTTCATTAGGCCTGTTTTGTTTTTCTTCCAAGTGCTGGGGAAACAGAACAGAAGCCCCGCTTCCAGCGGCACCACAGCAGCCGCCTCCCGTGGGAATAGCAGCTGAGCACAGAGGAGGGGAGCCCTGGGTGGAACTGGTTCTAACACCTTCCTAATGGAAATAGTGATTTGCAAAGCCCTCTTTATACCCTTTGATACATAATTAGTAGCCCAAAGAGCAAAAGATTAAATAAAAATGCTCCCCCAGCTTTTTGGAAATTTGGCAAAACATTAGCTGCTCCCTTCTGAGAGCCAAATAGGGTAGAGGTCTTTGTAGGGACCCGGTTTGGCTGGTCCAGACTGGCCCTTGAATCACTCAACACTTATTACATAGAAATTAACTGGCTCGATGTCAATTAGAGAGAATTTGTTAGCAGACATACCCAACGGGACCTCTTTCTTACCCAATTTGGTAGTTTCTGTAAGAAAATATTGAAATACCTTTCATCCAAGCTAACTGAGTGTTAGACAACACAAGTTGTGTCAGCCTCCTTTATGGTGTGTGTGTGTGTGTGTGTGTGTGTGTGTGTGTGTGTGTGTGTGTTCAGGGCCAGGGCTGAGCATCAATTTTTACCCATCTCACAGAGAAGATAATTAAGAGGATGCTCAAAAGGAGGCTGGCTGGAAAATTCTCTCTAGCCCTAAGAAATAACCAATCCAAAATGCCTGTTGTTAAATGGGTCATAAAGGCCCTGGGAAATCAATATTTGACTTTCTCTTTCAGGAATGGTGGCTGCTACATGCAGTTTTAGATCAATCTGCTATAGTCATGCTGCCTTGAGACCCAAATAATTCCTCTGTTAACTCTGGACACTCCGAAGGTAGAAATGTCACTTGTCCATCTTTTTAGAAAATAGTTCTACTTGCTCCACCCCTTCCACCCCATCCCTGGACAACTCATGTAAAATCAACTGTGAGATAAATAAAATAAGGAGTCATTTTATTAAAGATCTAGGAAAAGTGCTCAGGTGATCTGAAAATGTAATTAAACCTCTAAATAAGCGGATTACTGGCTGAAAAGTGAGATTGATAGATGAACCCCTTCAGCTAGAAAGGATTGCTTAATGGACTGAACAACAATCTTGGACTCTCTCCACCTTGGAATCGCAGGTCCGGAATCGGGCAGGCTCCACGCCACCACCTCCCCTCCTAAGACAAATGAAGTTCCAGGAGGCTGCTGTGAGGAGAGCCCAGAGCGGAGACCCCAGGCTGCATGTGGACTCACAGATGTGCCACTCGCCTCGTAAAAATAGCCAAAGACACCCCGAGCACTGTTTCTGGGGGCTCCTCCTGGCTTATCATCCAAAAGGCCTGAAGACCTTGGTAGTTTCAAAAGGTCAAATTTACTTCTGACTTTTAGAAAAGGAGATATTAATGGCAAAATGAAGAGCTGAAAATGAAGTTAAAAGCTTTGGTTGGACAAAATAAGCTAAAATAATGAAGAATTACCATCAAGAGGGAGAGACAGAGAATTCTTTCTTCCTCACTGGCGAACAGGACAAACATTCTGACTCCTTTTATTCTGAAGGCGGTCTTGGTGTGAAATTTTGGTAACATAAAATTTGTCCCCAATTCTATGAAGTTGATATATTCCAAGTTTAAATTTTAGAATATTTTGGATTTATCCTCTTGGTTTTCTGCTTTGTTTAATTTATAAGCTGAAATTAAAGGAGCCGTTCTTTGTAGAACTTCATAACATTTCCAGAAACTGGCAGAGTCAAAACATAATGTCTTCTGTTTGATAGTGATAGGGATTCCGTAACCTACATGAGCCATTCAATTTATCATAAGATAGCAGCCGTCCTGACTCTGGAGCAGATGGACAAACATGAAGCTATGTTAGTTTGCTGCTATTGGTCACCTAGGTCTCTTTGCTCTCAGGGCTAAAGATCAGTCTTAAAGCTAACGTCTCATTGGTAAACTAACTCTCAGGATGATTCAGTCTGCAACATTTACTGTCAGTCCAGAGAAGGTAGCCTAGTGGTTACCCCTTGATGAAACCCAAGTATCTAACCGAGTTTTGCAGAACAAATCATCACTGTTTCTCAAACCATGAAAGGTAGAATTCTGTCCTCTTCTCACTTTTGGAAGAGGGCAAGGGTAGAGTCCTTATTCTTGTCTAAATCCATGAGGGGTATATCCTGGAGGTCCATGACCACTCGTGGAGTTTAGGTAGTGAAAAAATTGCACTTTCCTTCTTGGTGATGACACATGTCGTGAAAAAAATAAACCTAAAACATACAGGTCATTTTACAATTACAGATTCAACCTAGGATAGAGTAAAGGATTACTTTGATTTTAAAGTCAATTTATCCTCCTGGAGCTCATCATCAAGTAAATTAGTATTTCCCAGAGCACACCAGTCTCCTTGGATTGAAGTAACTCACCCATTTCATTTGATTCCCCAGATACTCATTTGTTTTCATTTTGGTTCCATGTTCTTTTTCTTATTTCCTTACGAACTCTGGGAGAATGACTTCACATGTGGTCAGTTTCCAGACTGCGTACTTCCCTGGTGGTTCAGATGGCAAAGAACCTGCCTGCAGTACAGGAGATCCGGGTTCAATCCGTGAGTCAGGAAGATCCCCTGGAAAAGGGAATGGCAACCCACTCCAGAATTCTAGCCTGAAGAATTCCATGGACAGAGGAGCCTGGTGGGCTACAGTTCATGGAGTCACAAAGAGTCAGACACGACTGAGCAACTAACACTTTCACTTTCACAGGAGTCTGTGTCTTAACTTAAGTAAGTACCCCAGACCATCTATGGAATGTACCTTTTTCACTGATATTTGTCCCAGGGTAAACCCATCAGGACTGGGGGGTAAAGTTACCTTAAAAAAAAAAAAAAGACCTGAAGAGATCAAGAACTGGACAAATGAGCTTCCCTGTTTTCCTATGAATTTGTTTCATTTCCAGTCAAAATGAAGCCTTTTGAGTGAACGGCCTGTCTAGTTGCTGCAGAGATCTTTTACAGTATTACTTAGTTAAATGCATATAATCATAGAAAATTGGCCAGATTCAACTAAAATCTGGAAAAAGAATAATTCTTTACACTTTCATTTTCTTAAACTGTTCTTTTTTCTGACCGTGCCTGACAGCTTGCAGGATCTTAGTTTCCTGACAGAGACTGAACCCAGGCCCTTGGCAGTGCAAACCCAGAGTCCAAACCACTAGACCACTAGACTGCCAGGAAATTCCCCTTCTTAATATTAATTTTCTAAAATTTAGCAGATAATGAACTCAATAATGTGAGCTCATGAACAACGTGACAGTTTGGTGCTTAACAATTACATGCTGTTCTCTTAAAGGGGTGTTTACACATGAAGTAGCGTGTGTGAAAGAGTACAGTTTGACTCAAGAGTTTAGCTGAAATCATCGATTGTTCCTACGACATAAGGTTTATGTGTCAACTTGCTTGACTTTTCAAGAGCCTGAGAGGTGAAAGAGTATAGTGGTCCAGCCCACAGACCCTGAAGCTGGATGGCCTAGGCCCAAGTCCCGGGTCTTCTGCTTATTAGTTGGTGTATCCTTGGAAAGCTCTGTAACCTTTCTATGCTTTAGTTTCCTCATCTATTAAAGAGGATTTATAATAGAGTTAGCACATAAAGTTGTTATAAGATTAAAAGAGTTAATGTAGATCATGAGTTTAGCTTATTTGGCCATAGGAAGCGTGTTTATATAAGCATTAGCTGTTATTGTCACAGTCTCAATCTGCTGGGCCCCAAAACTAAGGCCTGCTGTTGGTGGAGTTCAGGAGAGGGTCTCTCCAGCAACCACGGTTATGGTAGCACCAGGTGAGACTGCTGAATTCTCCTCTTGACTTGAATTCTCTCCTCACAGTCCCCTCCTCACCGTAGCAGCTCAGTTCAGCTTCCAAACAGTCCTCAGTTCTTTCCTACCTGGCCAAGGTCCTCTCACCTTCTCCCCACTCTCTGCTCTTTTGGTTTTCTGCCAGCACCTTCATGCTCACACATCTGGAGAGCCTGTCAGCCTCTTGAGCCCCTGGTCTGCATCTCTGCTGATCATCCCATCCTATCCGTTACTCCTGGGAGGAGAGGAGCCTCCTTGGGAAGTAAGAGGAGGAGAAAGACTGTGGATAATCATACTTTTAATTTTTTATCTCTGTCAGAGTAAATAACTTTCTAAAATACATGAATATGATCCTATGAATCTTTCTAATCTGAAAGTAATGCCAAGAGTCTAGTCATTGGCATACATTGCTGTGGCAAATTTATTTTTTTCAAATATACTATTTGCTGTCAAGCCCACTGGCAGTATGATAGAATCATTACTTTATTGTTATTTGTTGTTTTTAAATTACTATAGCAATCTACATTAAGAAACCTACCGAAGCCTATATTTCTCTTTTTATTGAACCATCAGAAGGGATTGAAATTAATTTCAAATCATTTCTTAAAAAGAACATTCAATGCTTCCTTGTTATTCACTACTTGGTTGACAAAGACAAATTCTGTTTTGAAATATTGTGTGACATTACTTGGTACTGTTTTCCTATCAAGAAAAAGTGCACCTATTTTTCTGTTTAATGAACTAAGATAACTGAAGGCTATAGCACTCGATACATCTTGTGGCTTTTATGATATTGTCCAATTTTCACATGATTCATAATTTACAACTCAAATGGAGAAGGCAGGGGTGGGCATGCATGGAAATTGCAAATCTGTTGGGTAATACTTTTGAGTGTAGAGACTTGATAATAATTAAAATGAGAGATTCCAAGCTTTTCCCCAAGTGTGCATCAAACTGGCACAAAGACAAGTTTGTTCCACCTCCATCGCTACTGGAGAGAAAAAGCCCACAAACCCCGCCAAGGCCGGCAAAGTTGGCATTTGCTGCCCTCTCCCCACTGCTTCCTTTTAATTCCTACCCTTCTCTACATGACAGCCCAGAGTCCGGCTCCCGCCTCTTCCTTGGTCCTTTCTTTTCTCATAATGGCTGTGATGTCTAGCCACCCACCAAAAGTTTGTGCCCCCCTCCGTTTCACAGTGCCCTGGGAAATGGGTGCCCGGTATCTACATTCCCCAGCTTCACTTGCATCTGGGCAGAGTCTTAGACTAGTTCTTACCAATGATCTGTTTGTAGTAGGTGTGTCTATTCTTGGCCAGAGTTGGTGTTTTTATTCATTCAGTTCAGTTCAGTCACTCAGTCGTGTCTGACTCTTTGCGACCCCATGAATCGCAGCACGCCAGGCCTCCCTGTCCATCACCATCTCCCGGAGTTTACTCAGACTCACGTCCATCGAGTCGGTGATGCCATCCAGCCATCTCATCCTCTGTCATCCCCTTCTCCTCCTGCCTCCAATCCCTCCCAGCATCAGAGTCTTTTCCAGTGAGTCAACTCTTCGCATGAGGTGGCCAAAGTCCTGGAGTTTCAGCTTCAGCATCATTCCCTCCAAAGAAATCCCAGGGCTGATCTCCTTCAGAATGGACTGGCTGGATCTCCTTGCAGTCCAAAGAACTCTCAAGAGTCTTCTCCAACACCACAGTTCAAAAGCATCAATTCTTCGGCGCTCAGCTTTCTTCACAGTCCAACTCTCACATCCATACATGACCACAGGAAAATCCATAGCCTGGACTAAACAGACCTTTGTTGGAAAAGTAATATCTCTGCTTTTCAATATGCTATCTAGGTTGGTCATAACTTTTTTTCCAAGGAGTAAGTGTCTTTTAATTTCATACCATCTGCAGTGATTTTGGAGCCCCCCAAAATAAAGTCTGACACTGTTTCCCCATCTATTTGCCATAAAGTGATGGGACCAGCTGCCATGATCTTCGTTTTCTGAATGTTGAGCTTTACGCCAACTTTTTCACTCTCCTCTTTCACTCTCATCAAGAAGCTTTTTAGTTCCTCTTCACTTTCTGCCATAAGGGTGGTATCATCTGCATATCTGAGGTTATTGATATTTCTCCTGGAAATCTTGATTCCAGCTTGTGTTCCCTCCAGCCCAGCATTTCTTATGATGTACTCTGCATAGAAGTTAAATAAGCAGGGTGACAATATACAGCCTTGACGTACTCCTTTTCCTATTTGGAACCAGTCTGTTGTTCCATGTCCAGTTCTAACTGTTGCTTCCTGTTTTCTTCATTAACAAATATTTATTCAATGTACAATTTATCACTGGTTACAAATCCAAGCCAGTCTTTTTTGCTTTATTATTATCTTATTATCTTGTGGCTCTAGCATCCAGAGTCCTCTGCAGTCATCTTATTTATAGTGATGCATTTTAATTTTTCAGCTTTTCAATATTTTAATTTTATTGGAGTATAGTGGATTTACAACAGACTAAGACTCTGCCCAGATGCAAGTGAAGCTGGGGAATGTAGACACTGGGCACCCATTTCCCAGGGCGCTGTGTTAGTTGTCAGAGAAAGACAGATGTCCTATGATATATCACTCATATGTGGATTCTAATTTCAAAAAAAGATACGAATGAACTTATTTACAAAACAAAAGTAGACTTACAGATATTGAAAACAAACTTATGTTTACCAAAGGGGAATGTTGGCAGAGTGGGATATGTCAAGAGCTTGGGATGAACACATGCATACTGCTGTATGTAAAATAGATAACCAACAAGGAACTACTGTATAGCACAGAGAACTCTATCCAACATTCTGTGATAACCCATATGAGAGAAGAATCCAAAAAAGAATATATGTGTAATTGGTCAGAGTGTTTAAGAGTCTTTCTTACTGAATGCAGAGGATTTACTTCAGCCTTTAGGATGCTAGGGAAAAGGTAATGGCACCCCACTCCAGTACTCTTGCCTGGAGAATCCCAGGAACAGCAGAGCTTGGTGGGCTGCCGTCTATGGGATCGCACAGAGTTGGACACGACTGAAGTGACTTAGCAGGTAGGATACTAGAGCCACAGATGGAAGAAGTCTGAGTCTCTGAAGTTCCGCTGGAGTAAGGATATCTGCGACCCAAGATGCCTATCCTATGTGTTACATGATTAAGAAATAAACAGCTATTATCTTGAATCACTGAAATTTTATAGTTTGTCTAGCCTGGACAATAAATCCTGGTCCCTAGCTCACATTCAGTTGGCTGAACTAATGCCCAGAGGTAAATCCGGAGATTATGATCAACCTTCCTCCCACAGGAAGGATTTGCATTTTACTCGAGGGAACTGCCCACACTGCTTCCCCATAAAGGACACCGTGTGCCTGGCTGTCCACACTGAATGATCAGATGGGGTTGCTACCCACTAGCAGGATAAGGAGGAAGCAGTGCTGGCTGGAGTTACAGTTTCTGGGTCTGATTCGAATAATTTAGTTCTTAGCTGGTCCTGTGCATGTCACTTAACTTTCTGATCAGGGAGATGGAACAGGGGTGTATATTGTCATGTTTAAGAATTTGGAATCTCACAGTCCCCACTTGGTGATTTACAAGATCTTGACAAATTCCTCGTCCTTTACACGCCTTGGTTTTCTCGTCTGCAAAACACAGAGTAGAACACCTTCTTCATAGGTCTGTTGTCTCATCCATTCATTCACTCATTCATTTAAAAAGTATTTACTGAGAACCTGCTCTGTAGCAAACACAACTCAGTGTGTTTACAGGAGAGACAACTCTGAGCAAGACAAGGTTTGTATTGAGGGGACATGGAGGGTAGTAAACAACAAATAGACCTCTATTTATAAACAGCTGCTTTGGAGAGGATGAAACAAGCTAATATCTATAAACTGCTTTTGCAGTGCCTGATACAGAGTAAACATTAAGAAATGGGAAGTATTATTAATTCTTTGAGACCCCATGGACTGTAGCCCTCCAGGCTCCTCTGTCCATGGGATTTTCCTTGCAGGAGTACTGGAGTGGGTTGCCATTCCCTTCTCCAGGGGATGTTCCTGACCCAGGGATCAAACCTGGGTCTCCTGAATTGCAGGTATGTCCTATACTGTCTGAGCTACCAAAGAACCCAATATAAATATAATATTAATATAAATAATTTATATTTCATGTAAATATGAAAACGCATAAAATAGTAATTGCAATAGCATCCAATAGGGCTAGTGTGAGGATCAGATGAAACATGTATTTATGAGCTACTTATTATTATCTAATTACCTGATGATTAACTGAAGCAAATCCAAAGAAGAATACGTTAAATTCCTCCTCCCTGTTTCAGTGAGGTTGGGACATTTTCTGTTGGCAGAAGCTATTACCTCTTGAGAACAGAGAAACCAGTCACTATTCACCCCAATCATCCCATGCCAATTTGAGTAATCTTGCTGCAAACTTTGGAAGGGCTATATCTGCCCTCAAGCAGAAACCTTTAGCTTCGGTTAAGGTGAATGAGAGAAACCAGGGGCCCTCAAATAACCTCCACATTCTGTCATTGGCAAAAATGAGGCCAGTCCCTGGACCCTAAGCAGAGGCTCTCACCTGGCTTGTATGAGTGTCCATCTGTTGAAGAGTTTTCCTCAAAATCTTTTGGTGTGGAAAAAGTCTGTGCATTGGCCCTGAGTAAAAATTCAGCTGAAATGTGTATAGGAAGAGAACATGCATGTAAAAATGTGGGCAAGGCACACAATCTTTTAAAAAATTCTTACTGTGCTATTTTCCTACAAGCAGGTCAGCAGAGCACACTTTAGCTAATGGTTTGAGTTGCATAAGTAGGGTGACCATAAAATTTATCATCTAATCTGGGTCACTTTTAAGAGTGAAAGGGGATGGTATTAGTAATTATAAGCAGAACAACAGTAGTAAATCAGGGCTGTTCTAGGGGGCAAAACTCTACACATGTTCACCCTGGACACAGATTGTTAGGAATATTGTTTTTATTTATTTTTAATGCTCATGATTCTTTTGGAGGACAGGGCTGTTTATAAAAATGTCTCAGAAGTAACAACAGGCTAGTATTTTTCTGTAACAGTGACAGCAGTATACCAAATATTTTAGGTCTTCTCTGCATTATGTGAAAGCAATTGTTTCAGGCTTTAAAGGGGCTACAAAGTTGTCCAAGACATGACCCCTGGCCTCAAGGAACTTATAATTTAGCAGAAGAGAGAAGCCAGACAACTCAGACAAAGGCTCATAGACCAAAAACCCTACTGGGATTAGGGAGTGATGAGCAAATGAGTGTTGTGGATTTAAGCGTTTGTGGCTCAGCATGAAGGTGGAGATATGGGTTGGGCCAGATGGTGTAGGGGCTTCCCAAGTGTCCCTAGTGGTAAAGAACCAGCCTGCCAATGCAGGAGACACAAGAGAGGCAGGTTCAGACCTTGGGTTGGAAAGATCCTCTGGCGGAGGGCATGGCAACCCGCTCCAGTATTCTTGCCTGGAGAATCTCATGGATAGAAGAGCCTGGCAGGCTACAATCCATAAGGTTGCAAAGAGTCAGACGTGACTGAAGCAACCTAGCATGTAGATGGTGGAGAGCTGTGAGTGCCACAGCTTTGCACGTGGAAGATTTGGATCACTTCCTGACATGCAACCTCAGATGAGGGATGATGAAAGTTCTGCTATATGGCCGGGGAAGGTTTCATGCCCAAGCAGACTATGTGGCCATGTTTTTAGGAGGATACATCCTCATCCATGGGGTCATTATAATCCACGGGGTCACAAAGAGATGGACACGACTGAGCGACTTTCACTTTCATCCTTGTAGCACTGAAGACTAATTTTCAATCTAGACATGACATTAAAAGCAGATCCTGTTGGCTTTTACATAAGGAGTGGGAAAAACATAGGGAGTGGGAAAAAATACAAGAAAGCCTTTTGATGCTTGGATCCTTCAAAGACCAAGTGGAGAAGAAGGGGAGGTTCTAACTGGGATGAGAGTGAATGGTCATGGCTTACAGTTTCTCTCCACCAGCACAGGAGTTAGCAGATAATCTTGGCAGAGGAGGACCATGAGCAGAATATTCCCAGTAGGGTCCCCTTGGAAACTGAACTGGAAGGATGGATCTTTTCATCTGAAAGAAACCGGAGGACACCCTGTTGCTTTGGGCTATTCCAGAATGGTAGCTACAGTGCCCTCTCTCTTCCGGGACCGGCTCTGCTCAGTTGCTGCAGTTGTGTCCGACTCTTTGCGACCCCATGAACTGTAGCCCACCCGGCTCCTCTGTCCACGGGACTTTCCAGGCAAGAATCCTGGAGTGGGTTTCCATTTCCTACTCCAGGGGATCTTCCTGACTCAAGGATTGAACCTGCATCTCTTCCATCGCAGGCAGATCCTTTACTGATGAGCCACTGGGGACCGACTCTGAGTGGTCTTATCTCTTACTGGGAGGAGCCAGGTGTCTTAGTTTAATTGTCCTGGAAACAGACTTGGAAATGGTGATTTGCATGCAGGAAATCGAGTGTGTACTTAGATAGATGCCTGTGAAGGAGAAAGAGTGCAGGCTTGGGTGGAGGGAGGGGTTAACCAGTGATTCAATCATGAGAAAGACTTCGGTGGTTCCCGTGGGGTGCTCTGGACTGGAATGGACCTTCAAAACTGTCCCAAGTTAAGGACCCCTACCTCCATAGACAAATCAGGAATATAGGATACCCCAGAAAGGAAGCCTGACCTTGGATAAGGCGGCTGTCTTCACCAGAGGGACTCAGCCAAGAGCTGACAGCTGCCAAACTCCCAGAGTCTGGAGGAATGAGTCCTGACGTACTGCCATTCTGAAGGGGGCATTTGGGCCAACTACCACGGCATACACTACACCAGTGGTTCTTGAACTAAGACATGGCATGTCAGAGTCCTCTGGAGGGCATGTTAAAATGCAGATTCCTAGGCTCCATCTTTAGTTTCTGATCCATTAAGTCTTGAGTGGGGCCCAATAATTTGTATTTCTAGTGAGTTCCCAGGTGATGCTGGCCTGGAACCCCCCCACCTTGAGAACCACTGCACTACTTCCGACATTCAGGGAATCTGCTCAGGCATGGATAGCTCATCAGCACTTTCAAAACATGTAGCAAACAGCCATTCAAGTGGGCACATTTCAGTACTGAATCAGGCAGCTTTGATTCTCTGTAAGATCTCAGTTTTCTACTCCTTTAAATGACAGTTTGGTGACCAAAACAAGAAAGTTCTGTTGCAACCAGGTGTGCATTTGGGGGACTCCAGGTCTCCATGTCAAACGTTATTGCCGTTCTCTGTGGACCAGCAGCTGCTATTTGAAGTTGTCGTTAGCAGTTCACTCCTCTACTTCAAGAAGAGACAGAACCTAGTTGTCTGCCTTACAAGATTCCTCCCCACAGCTGTGCTTCTGTTACCTGCATCCATTTTTCTAGAGATCTGCTCCTCTTACCTTGCTGTCATCATTTGATCCAGTTCAGAGGGATCAAGCCCTCGCTAAGCTCTGACCACCACAGCTGGCTGAAGGGTAAACTTGGGGCCGCACTGGACCCTCCTGAGTCCTTCTCCAGGAATTCCATTTGGGGCTGAGAGAGAAGAGCCCCCTTCTTCTCTGGAAATGAGGATATGAGCCTGGAGGTACCGGTGACCATGGCTTTTGTGCAGTGAATAAGCCTATGAGCAGAGGGAGGAGATGAGGCCAACTGATGGAGAGAAATACAAACGTCATTAGCTGTATTCTTACCCTTCTTGATTACATTGTGCATGAGCGCTCAGTCGTGTCTGACTCTCTGCAACCCCATGAGCTGTGGGCCACCAGGCTCCTCTGTCCATGGAATTTTTGAGGCAAGAATGCTGGAAGTGGGTTGCCAGTTCTTTCTCCGGGGGGATCTTCCAGACCCAGGGATAGAATCCACGTCTCTTGCATCTCCTGCATTTGCCGGCAGGTTCTATCCCCACTTTCTTTAGCTAATTCAAGTTAGGTTTCTACCACTTGCAATCAGATGAGTCCTGTCTAAGGCTCCCTTTAAATGCAAATATCATGGGAAGCAGAATCCATGGACCTGATCCTAACAACTTAATTTTCAAGGGCAGAGTAGCTAGACGAGCCCATGGTCAGGCCTGGGGAGCACCTGCAGCAGGAACCCTAGTTTGCTCAGAGGCTTCTGGGGAGTGGAATGGTGGTGGGAGGGAAGGTCAGTGAGCCACAGGGAATGCTCTCTGTGCTCCAGGTGTCCTGTAACATGCTTTATTCCATTTAGTCTGACATGGTTGGTAACACCGAAAATATGGTAGATGAGACATTAGGTACAGAGATGTTCAGTGCATTTCCCAAGGTCACACAACTAGTCAGTGGCAAAGCCATGATTCAAACATGGTTGGAAGTGCTGTGCACTTAACCACTGCCTTATATATGACTGGTCCCCAAAGCAGAGACCACACCAGAGGAAGGGGTGAGTTATGGTGACAAGGATAGAAAATTTCATTTTACAGTTTTGTTAAGAATTAAACCAGAGACCAAGGTCTGGGACCCTTCCAGTGATCCAAGAACTATTTTGAGGGATCCAGTTACATTTCTCAAAAGTCATAAAATCTAGGAATTCAAGGTTAACCCTGAAGAATATTAAGGTAAAGCATATAGTGACTTATTGAGGTTATATTTACATTGAAATTTACATTTATATTCTTTCGAGCAGTTCATCCAGAGGTGAAATGATGGATTTCATCATTTTGTTGTTTGTTACCAAGATGTCCCCAAGTCTATGGTCATGAGACTCTACAGAACTTTTTCACTCAAACATGGTTAATTCATGCTCCACTAATCTGAGCTCTTCCCATAATTCAAACAATGCCTATGTAATGCTTATTTAGCAAAAAGTTTTAAATTTCTTATTTTATCAATTCCTGGATCTTCCTCCCAAGTGGATAATGTAGTCTTAAAAGTATAGCTTTTACAAACAGTGATTCAGAAACAATAAATTTCTTAATGACACTTTCACCACAACATCCAGTAACCAAGTCTTGAATATTAGATAAGTTTTATGTTTAGGAGGCATTCATATATAGTAGAGGCTTGTGAATGATAACTTCCATGAATGCTCCTCATTTGATCTATTAGTACTCATTTATGTCTTCCTTTGTAATACAGACAGCTCTTAAAAATATAAAACTCCATTTTCTCAAAAAGCACTCTGTAATTGAAGGCTTTCTCTAAGTCACAAAAACCTTTCCACCATCACTGAATCTGGGAGGCTTCACACTATGTTACTGAAGTGTTGAAACAAATTGGATGGTTTGGAAATAAGTCTTGGTGAAATTAGCTAGACAAGCATTTCTCTAACTTGCTTTATTGTGAGATTTACCTCTGAGATTCTGATTCAGCAAGTCTTGATTAGAAGCTGAATTTTCAACAGATGTCCCAGGGGATTCTAATATAGGTGGCCCAAGGGCTATCCTTTGAAAAACAGGGAATTGGATAATACCAAAGTTCTTGATTCCCCACTGACATGAGTATGAATTAAGTTCAAAGAATGTAGTGTGGATAAAAGTACATGTTTATATCATCCCATATGTGAATAATGTATGTGTTATACACTATTAATATGATTAGAAACTTAGAGAAAAAATTCTTTTGTAAAAAAGTACAATTCCTTTAGACAGAGAGGATTTATGAAGATTTTCTCATTCTTACTCATTTCTTTCAGAGTGAGATTTAATTTCCCATGACAATCATTTCATCAAATGACACATTCACAGACACATAATTTTCCTTTGAAAAATTCAATATATAGTTCACCTCTAAGGCTTTTTATTTGCAGTAGAATGATTGTATAATTTCACACCTTAGCAGCACTCTTTGAATTCTTATTGATGATTGTATGTGACTTGTTACAGAGACACATCAATAGGAATATTGAGTTGTACAAGTTATAAATACAAACAAAATAAAACAATTGTCTATCTCTGCTACCTTATCTGGCAAACACATTTTATATACCACTTCTTCAACTTTGAAAATGGAACTAGGTTTTAATCAATTATTCAGTCATTTTGAGACATATTTGAATGGGGGCTTTCTTCAATTTATTAGTTTTGAAATGATAGTGCTAATTAAATAAAAATATTTTTTAAAAATTAAAATGCCTTTAAATAAAAATATATAAACATATAAATTTTTAAATAAAAATATATTAAAAGATCTTGCTCTCTAATTTCCATAGTATACAATTGCTACAGGAGATGGTTATTAATGCCTCTTTGCCAGTTCATAATGAACTTGCTCATTTTCCCCTGATAGTCAATAACCTCTCAGTTTCTAGGAAAGGTTTAATGAACAAATTTGGGAGGACTGTGCTATTCTAAGATGAAAGGTTTACAAAATACACCACAGGACATTTACTAGGAGGCAATACATATTATCATTAGCAATTAAAACTACATTACCCTTGTCAAAATGAATGAAAAAGTGAGTCTTATGCTGTGGAGCTCTTGTATTTTATCATGTTTGTTTCTCATCTGCCTATCGGTATGTTTCATGGGGTCTCCCACTGCAGTTTCTGCATAGCCTGGTAGCAGTATTAGAGAGGAACGTGAAAGAGTATGATAAATTCATCCCTTGTTTGTGCATCAGGGACCCTTTGTGCAAAATCTCATAATCTGAGGTGGGTCTCTTCATTGTCTTTAGTGAACAAGCAAAGTTCTGCTTTCCTTATCATCTTGGAAAAGTGTTCAAATTTCTACTCTTTGCATTTTCCTTCAATTTTTGTTGCACAAATACCACTCCATCATTCAGGAAAGTTTTTCCTGAAAGAGATGGTGATGAAATGAAGGCAAAGAATATGGTAGGTAGTCTTTCCCTTCTATAATTGTGCTTCCTGTTTATTCAACCAGCACTTAATAAGTTTCTACCATGTGCCAAATGCTGGGTAGACAATAGGGGGGAGAAGATTAAAAGCAGTAAGATAGTTCCCACCCTCTAGGAATCCATAGCCTACTTAAAAGACCAGCACATACACAAATTTATTAAAATAGAATGTGTCATAGCAGTGATATACACACGTGGCCATGCCTGATGATGCACAGATGTGACAGCGCTGAAGTCGCACTCAGTGGGGGTGGGGGAGCATCCAGCTCAAATGACGTCCATCCCCAAGGCTTCATGGCGTAACAGCCACTGAAGTGGGACTTGAAGTGCTAGCAGAAAATACAGAGTACATTCCAAGGAGAGGGGATCTGAAAGAGCATGGCTTATGAGGTTGGGCTGAGGTAGGTCCAGTGGCTGAATGTAAGGGGGATGGAGGAGAGAGAGAGACCATGCTGAGGACTGGGAAAAGCTCCACGTTATGAATTGAGTTGTGTTCCTCCAAATTCATGTGCTGATACCCCAACCGTCAATGTGGTTGAATTTGGAGCAAAGGCTTTTAGGTAGGTAATTAAGTTAAATGGAGTCATAAAGATGAGGCTTTCATCCTCTAGGGCTGGTATCCTTATAAGAAGGGGAGGAGACACCAGTGGTCTTTCTCCATGAGTACACAAAGGAGAGGTCATGTGGGCACACAGTGAGATGGCAACCACCTACAAGCCAAGAGGAGACGCCTCTGAATAGAACCAACCTTGCCACCACCTTGATCTTGGATGTCCCTATGTTCAGCATAGTGAGAAAACTAATTTCTGTTGCCAGTCTGTGGTTTTTTTTTTTTATGGTAGCCTGAACAGACCTGTATACTCTGTGAGGTGGGATTAAAAGGGCTTTGCCTGCAGTGCTGAGGAGTTTGGACTAGAGGTGATAGATGGCTACTTAGCAGAGCAATGGCATGATCAGATTTGGGCTTTTGGAAGACTGCTGTGTCTGCAGCGGGAAGGGCACATGGGGGTGGGGGACAGATTGAGGCCATAAAATATGCAAGGAACAAAAGCAGAAGGATAGATCAAAGAGCCCTGTCCCGGGAGCCGGGGGTTGAGGGGCTGTATTTTAGCCCTGCTCTTCCACTACTTGGCCTTGGGGCTGCCACTCCACCTTTCTGGGTCCCCGCTTCTACCTCTGTAAAATGAAGAGAGTTGACTCAGGGGTGGTTACTGTATACCTCCTAAAAGACGTCTTTCTCTGGAAACTCTCTCTTCCCCTCCCCTCACTGTGTTTGGATCACAGGCTAGAGCAGAGTGGATCAAAGTGATTGCCTGACTCTGACTGGATCAGTCCAGCTCCTTTCTTCAAAACTTTGGGCTGAGAGTCAGTCTAGGTATTGGGAACCAAGTCACATTAACGGCAAAAGGAAGGTTCTGAAATCCTACTCGTGCCCCAGAGTGGCCTCTGTTCTCCTTTCTGATACCTGATTGTTCACCTTTTCCTTGGTGCTCCTTGAGTTCTTGCTGCCATATACTTGGAACATAAAGTTTTTCCTTAGGCTAGATTGTCAGGTTCCATTATGTATAACCCAAAGTGGGTTATCACCAGACTGTTCCCTGATGCAGCACTTGCTGAGTCTGAGACAGGGGATGACACCCACACACTTGTAGCTGGTGTGGGTCCAGCCACATCTGATCCAGGATGGTGACTGGTTGTAGGGTTGCTATTAGATCCTCCATCCTTCTGTACGATTTCTCCACTCATCTGCTGATGTGTCTGAAATGTCCACTCTAGAAGTCGCGCCTATGAGTAAGAATGTTTCTATAGGGTCAGTGTCAAAAACACTGGGTAATCCAGTTCACTAGTTACTTATCTATCGGAACCTATACATATTTTTGAAGGGGAAGACTTTGATGATGGAGAAAGTTAGAAACTATCTGGATCAAAAAATCTAACGAGGCAGGAATGAGATTCCAGGGCTGCTGGTGATAGTTATGAATGACCCTAGAGGTGGGGAAGGTCACACCATCGGTGAACCCACCTAAAACACACTTCATCATGTTATTGTGGGTCAACCTTGGTCCTGTTAGAGGTCCTGTGAGTGTCTTGAGTGGCTTGAGTCTTCTTCATGGTTTCCATTGTCCTATCTAATTCATGTGAGTAAGGAGCCCTTCTAGAAAGCCTGCCTGAGCAGGCTCTGGGAAGGGTTTTGGCAAGAGCGTGTGCTGGGTCCCCGGTGCTGCTTCTACCACTTACTGACTCTAGGGCTTTAGCCAAGCCACCTAATCTCCCAAATTCTGTTTCATTTCTTACAGGCTCCAAGCAAAAATTAAGCAGAGGCCACATAGGAAGATGTTTAGTAAGTGTTCACACTGAAAGAAAAGAAGGCTCTCCGTACCTACCAAGTTGAAATATTTTTCACAGGCAAAAGCCTTCATCAAGATGCTGTTCAGTTCACTTCAGTCCCTCAGTCATGTGTGACTTTTTGCGACCCCGTGGACTGCAGCACCCCAGGCCTCCCTGTCCATCCCCAACTCCCAGAGTTCGCTCAGACTCATGTCCATCGAGTCGGTGATGCCATCCAACTGTCTCATTGTGTCGGCCCTTACTCCTCCTGCCCTCAATCTTTCCCAGCATAAGTGTCTTTTCTAATGAGTCAGCCCTTTGCATCAGGTGGCTACAGTATTGGAGCTTCAGCATCAGTCCTTCCAAAGAAAACAAGTGCAAATCAAGGAGTGTGTATAGCATAGATCTGTCAGATTTTATGTTTTGTTCCAAACTCTGATTTCGAGAATTCACCTGAGAATAGGCATGACATCTCAGAAACCTTTTGTACTGCTGCCTTGTCATTTTTACATCTCTATCTACTGACATTTCACTGGTTATTTAAGCGAAGCGGCTCTGGCTGGAAACTCAGAACGTGTGTTAGACTTCATCACCTGCTGTGTACTCTGAAGCAGATGGTTGACCTCTCTGAGCTGTAGCTTCTTCATGTCTGAAAATAAACTCAAGGCTGCTGCCCCATCTTATGGGTTCTCCATGGGAAATAATTAATAAAAGTGATACCTAAGCACCCTTCTGTCAATCAAGTGCTAAGTAATTCAGTTATAGATTTTTAACTATATAGTATTTTTAATCAACCTGAGAAGTAGACACTCACCTCCTCACCGAAGCTGATTAAAAATGTGTGTGCAGCGGGATGGAAAAACACACTGATTCTGTTCATTTCTCCCCTTAACTTGGTTCCAAAAGCAAGACAGTAGGTTGTTTACAAACATGTGTGAGATCATTTGAATGATATAGATACTTCTCTTCATTTAAAGATGGTATTGTGTGCAGTTGTTATCATTTAGTCGCTAAGTCATGTCCTACCCTTTGTGGCCCCATGGACAGTGTAGCCCACCAGGCTCCTCTGTCCATGCGATTTCCCAGGCAAGAATACTGGCGCAGGTTGCCATTTCCTTCTCCAGGATATCTTCCCAACCCAGGTATTGAACCGGCATCTCCTGCATTGGCAGGCAGATTCTTACCATTGAGCCACCAGGGAAGCCCCCACTGTGTGCAGTGGATAACCATAAAATCACAATCAGCCTGCTGCTTCTGACTTACACTTTTGTATAATTTTTAGGCATTTAAGGAAGAACTCACTGACAAAATAGGAACTCCTTTTTTTGCAAAGTGTGGCTGCACACTGGTGCCTCTGCTGTCAAATGCTCACCGGCACCCTTATACCCTCTCAGCTGGATCAACAAAGTTGTGTCTGTCAAGAGCCTTGAAGGCTCCCTGCCCCCAGCACTGTGTTGGTTGGAAGCACTTAGGCCACAGTCACCCAGGCTCTTCAGGGATGCTGAGTTGGCCGTCCGTCTTTATTGAAGCCTTGAGCACACCGCAGCCATCCTCTAGGGTCTGTAGTCACCCAGGTGGGTGTTGACTCTGGGCAGCCCTCCATGTGTCCTCCTTAGAACAGACAGCCTCAGGTAACTTACCCCATGTCACGACGCAGAGGCAGAGTTAGGATTTAGTATTTCTGTTTCTCTGTTGATCTAACAAAGATCCTAGTCTAGGGGAAAAAGTTGGGATCACTTCTCAAAATGGACCTGAGTGAAAATCCTAACTCAGCCACAAACTCCCCTTTTACTCTGTGATTGTGAGCAAATTGTCCAATCTTTCTGAGCCTCAGTTTCCTCACCAGTAAGCTAGATAATCAGAAACAGGGAGGTATTAAATACAACACCTAGCTCAAATGAAGGGACTCAACAAATGTTCCCTTTCTCTTAATTATAAAACCATTAGATTTAGTCAAGGTTAGGAACAGTTGCTAAGTTAGTTCTCTCCATGAAGCAAGTGACATTAACCACAGCAAAATACTCTTCTTTATTGACTGGACTGAGATTCACTAACACAGACAATGAAAGCACATTTGGGGGACGATCCTTGCCAAGTCCACTTTGATGTTTTTGTTATAAAAGAGCAAAGCCAGATGGAAGTGATAAAATGGCTAAGCTGGGTGCAAAAATATGAGACAGAGGTATGTTTTCCCCCACTGAAATAATCTGCACCCTCCCCAAGTTACAGAAGAGTGCTTCTACTCAAAGTCTACAGATCACAGAGCCCCTGGCCAGACCCCAAAAGCCCTTTAGCAAAATCTGACTTTGAGTTAAAAGTAGACATGGATTCTGAGCATCTGCTTTGGAGGCCTCAGATAACACCCTTGCTTATCAAGCCTTGATCAGAAAAGATGCCAGAAACACATGGAAAGGTCTTGGCCCTCTGACCTTCCCACCATGACATTTGAAAACAAGAGGACTCAGAGCACTTTAGGAGGGGCCTGAAGGGTGGTTAGAGTGCCTTAGTTTAGTTCCACACACATTTATCAAACCCATGGCAAATGCCAGACTTGGCAGGAGCCAGGGTGAAATTAGGCACATCCCAGGGACCAGAAGGCACTTAGCCTCTGCAGCCAGAATTGCTACAGAGTACCCGCATCTTGGTAAATTCACATCCAGACACACATTTGATTTGCATGGTATGTTCCCTCTATATGTTGCAAAACTGATGCCGCAACACCACAGGCATTATTAATTTTTGTGGTTTTCTGTGTGTGGGCTCACAGTGTTCTAGACATTGCACAGAACATAATCCTGGTGCTTTCAAATTCAATATTGCATCATATCTGAGACCTCAGTTGCCTAGCTTAAAAATAGCCTAAGGTATGTGATAAATTATGTTACAGATGATGATACATAGTAGAAACTTGTAATATCTGAATCGAGGGGCTGATTTGAGGAGTAAATGGAACAATTCATGAAAAACACTTGATTTAGTGCCCAGACCATTGTAGGTCCCTTGATTCACATCTAGCATCATCAAGGTTTTTATCAAATCAGCAAATGGTTGCTCCAAACTCACCCAGAAGATTATGAATATAGTTAGATAATAATTGATAAATTTATTCAATCATTGGGTTGGAAGGCATTTTGAAAGTTCATCCAGTCTCTCCTTAGAGCCAACTGAACTCTGTCAGTCTTATTCATAAACCCAGTTTTTTGGCCTGGTCTAAACATGTTCAGTATGAATCAACTTTTGATAGTACTCATCTTTAGTGCCTAAAATCAGAATTACATCTATTATTTGTTCATATATTTATCTATTTTAATAAGCTACACGTGCTCGCCAGGGAGAGAGGTTTTCCTCTAACTTCACAGGCAAACTTCAAACAGAACATCTCTTTATGGAAAGACTGGCCAGATGCAGGTATATATCTCTGGGAGTTGTCATGGTTTCTTTTCAAATTAGGCAATGAATATGCTTCTTGACATGCACACATAAGATTTGTGGGCAAAAACACCTTTCTTTCATGTAACTGATTTTCCTTTAATCCCAACCTTAATGTAGATCATTTTTGATGCATAATCTCTAATGGACTTTGAACTAGCGAGTGCTAACTTTGAATAATGAAGAAATAAATAACAGTTTTCTTATAGCTGGATTCAGCAGACATGGGGTTGAGGGGCAATGGAGGTATAACTGCTCACCTTTCACCTTGGCACAAGCAGGTGAAATGCTGAAAGGAAGATGTGACAATAAGTTTAAACCCTGGGGCTGAGTGTTCCCAATGCATTTGCATTCCTTGGTTTGTAAGGCTGTGTTTAAAAAACCGTCACCGAGACAGAAAAACTGCTATAGTTATATCGCAGCACACTGAGTTGCAAACCTTTTAATGAAAGACATAATTCTTGGGTTGTCTACATCATACTATACTCTCATGCAAAACACTTTAATGCCTGGTGTAAATTACTTTCGACTTTCTTAGCACGTATTGCATTTCTTAATCATGGGTGTTCAGTTCTATTTTCCATTTGGAGTCTGGGAGAATCATATCCAAATGAAGCTGGAGGATTTCCCCTCCTGCAGTCTCCCCTTCTCTGGTCCTGTTCTCCTCCCTACCCCCTTCTTTTCCTCCTCACCTCTGTGCAACCCACACCATACCTCCATCTCCTCTAGGACAATACAGTTTCTGGGACATCCTCAGTTGGAGGCTATAATCTGGTCCTCAGTCAGAAAAGTGAACAAATAAAAAATACACCTTTCCCCTGGACAGGGTGTTACATCTCCAGAAAGGCTGCAGCCCAGCCTGCCCAGGTGTATCTGCAGAGAGATGAAGCTTGTCCCACAGAGCTCTACCCTCTCCAAGGCAGGATACATTAGAATGGTCGCCAAGAACCTCCCACACCCATCTACCTTCTGAGAAAGACACAGCTGCAGGAATTTAAAATATTCACACAGAATGCTGTGGTCTAGCGTAAGCGCATACCATGTGCTGCCTGCCTAACTCTGCACTGCTGGTGTGGTCGTCTCTCAAAAGCACCAGTTAGACCAGACCTTTTCTTGGCACACATCTCCCATCATCTGCTTTTTCTAAGGCAGAATGAATCATTCATGCATACTCCTACAGCACTGTCTACATACCTCACTGTCCGTATACTTCATTATAGTGACTGACACAATGAACCATAGTTGGTGGACAACATCTTCCTTAGCAATTCTGAAGCACTTCTGGGGTCCAGATTCATTTCTCTAAGAATCCCAGGGCAGAGCACAGTGCTGGTGTATAATAGTAGGTGCTCAGTCAAAGTGTGTTAAATAAATAAATGCTATGTCTAATGGAGAAGGATGTCAGATTTATATACTGCCATTTAAATCATGTATATTTTCATTTCACAGTCTCCAAATTGTGTAATGAAAGTAGGAAATACTCTGTGTCTGGAAAATATGTAATGATAGTAAAACATTGCCATGTTTATCCATTTTTAATTCAGGAGATTGGCAACACGGCTGTAGTTGAGATTTTTGGAGGGAGGAAGTGAAAATGTAATACATCCTCTGCAGTATTCCCCTTTTTTTCCCTGATGGGGGAAAAAAATGCAGCTTTTACTTATTTATCTGTAACATTTGCAGGGCTCTATTTTTTCAGCTGGTTCTTCCTATTCAGATTTAGCTACTAAATAGGGGGCTAGCCCAAGGTTAGCTAAGACCCTGGATGAGCTGAGTGCTGGCATCTGTCCCTGTGACTATTGATTCTGGGGCTATGCCAGATCCCTGGGGATTGGAAAGATTCCCTATCTGAGGCTACTTGGCTCCTAAAACCCTTCCTCCAGCCCTTGCCAACTAAAACACAGTAGGAGCAAATGTTGTGTGGCAACTGGGTATAAACACAACAGTTGGAATGCTTCAGAAAGAAGTCTGGATTTCCTGGTTAAGTGTATTCAATGCTAAAACAACAATAACAGTGTTAAAAACACATTTGGGGATTGTTAGAATGCCTTACCCACTGATTCTCATTATTCCTCTTAAGAGACTCACTGGATGCACTGATGTCTCTGAGAAATACTTCCTCAGGAATTATCTCAGATGCTGTGTCCACACAAACTAGTTAAGGTGAAGATTAAAGCAGACTTCTAAGTAAAGTAAATGCAATCACGTTTGTTAAGTCAACACCTTACTTCATATTACTCATAGGAAAAGGGAAAGGAGAATAGAGAGACACGTGTTCTGCTTTGGGGCTGTGACTCTTACAAGCAATGAGATTTCAGGTAAATCGTGTGTCTAGTTCTCAGTTTTCTTATCTGTAAAGTGGGTAGGTCGCTCATAGAGATCTCTGAAGTGCCTTCTAGCATTGAAGCTCAGTGAGCATCACTGCTGTCAGAAATTAAGCAAATGTCCTTAGCCCGGCGTGATCTGTGTTTGAGAGGAGAGTTAAGGCTCTTAGTTTTTAAATCAAGCCGTTTGCACAAGGACAATCTCATGAATTTTTGCCAGTGAACTACCTAGAGGGGGCTACCTCCTATGGGTTGAGTTATATGCCCTCAAAAAAAGATGTTGAAGTGCTAAACTTCGGTGTGAGAAAGGTCACCCTATTCTGGAAACAGGGTCTTTGCAGATCTAAGCGACGTAAGATGAGGTCATGAGGGTATGCCCTAACATAGTAAGACTAGTGTCCCTATGACATGAAGAACTTTGGACACAGACAGAAACAGAGAGGAGATATGTGAAAAGGCACAGGAAAAGCACGATGTGAAGATGGAGGAGAGATTACATTGCCGTGAGCCAAGGAATGTCTGAGACTATCAGAAGCTGGAAGAGGCAAGGAACGGTCCCCTTCTCCACAGTTTCAGAGGGCATGTGGCCCTGCCGGTACTTTGATTTCATACTTCCAGCTTCCAGAGCCGGGAGACAATCGTTTCTATTGTTTTAAGTCACTGCATGGCAGTACTTTGTTACAGCCGCCCTAGGAAATGAACACAGACTTGCCTCAAATCTCCAGAGCCCAGGTTCCACTTGGCTTCTTTGCAGGAGGAAGTGGATATTTTGCCCCCTCAGTGTACATTATTCGACATTTATCAGAAGAAAAATTGGACAAGAGACAAGAAGGGAAAGGGAGAAAAGGGGAAAGAAGAAAAAGGAAAGGGTAACTTGTTTTGAAAATGAAGATGGCTAGGATCGGGCCTGATGTGTAGCTGGTACACACAGGGACAGTCTAACAGCTAAAGTATTTCTGTGTAAACAGCCACTGCCAAAGCCCCCTGAGTGGGCCATTGTCAGAAGGCCGCCTGCCCGCCACTTCCATGCTCTGTCCTTTCCTGGGGGCCGCTCCGGGATTTTCCCCAGAGTCCAGCAAATGAAGGACTGACTGTTGGCCTGCAGGGCTTTCTACATTCTGCAGAACTACCTCTTCCGTGACTGCTTAGCCCTGCTGGTTAATAATATTTCTGATTGAGAGCCTCGTTCATGTGAGCTGTGGCACTGGGCCTCTGCAATTGCTGGGAGAAGGTGCAGGGAAAGGAGATGAAACTAGAGGCTGCCAGGAGGAGGTGTAGAGACACAGACATGCAAGAGATCAGAACCACTACAGTTGTTATTGTCCGGTTGAGATGGTGCTTCACCCAAAATTGCCTCTGGCCTGCATGTCCTTTTCCTGGCACCCCAGCACTGACTCAGGAGGAGGGGAGATGGGAGGAAGGAAGGAGGAGAAAGGCTGGGAAGGGCCAGCTGTCCACAGAGACACGGCTGAGGTGAGACTAGCTGGGACGTGACCTCAGATGTGCCCAGTGGGCCAGCACGGATGCCAGGCAGTTCCCCAAGGGTCGATGCTAATGGCGGAGGCTCAGGGGGGTTGGCAATACTCAGGGAACAGGAAACTCTGCGGCAGTCAGGCTACCTAGTGGAGCGGGGAGAGGCAGCACTTGCAACAGCAATAGCCCTTTCACCTCTCTATATGACTTCCCTTCACAGAATCCTCACACGACTTCCACAACGTAGACCTTATCATTCATTCTCAGGTTATAGATGGAGAATCTGAAATGCAGCCAAGTTAAATGCTTTCCCTAAAATCCTGAGACCAGGAAGGAATGGAGCCAAGATTCAAACCCAGGTATATTTGTCTCCAACACCTGGACCCTTAGCCATGGGTCTGTTGGCTTCCTGTAGAGAGGTTGTCTGGCCACGTGTAAATCAGAGGCTGCTCAGATCTAAGAGTGTATCACACGTGCCAACACCAATTCAAACGTCCAACCAAGTAAAATATATTGGCCAAGTCAAGATGACACGTGTTCAGATGAAAATCCTGTAATAATGAACGTTAATGGGTTGTCTTCCCACATTGTCAGAGACTTTTCTATCCAAGTGACATCATTTAATACTTATTGAATATCCATCAAGAGTTAAGCAGAGGCTACACTACAGTCACACACTGGAATTTCTCAGGTTTCTGTACTGGGAAAAAATAGGCAATATCCTCCATGGTCAAGCAGTGATCTTGAGAGATTAGATGTTATTCCTACTCTAACCCCATCCATACACTGATTGGATACAAAAGAGAATTTCCAAGATAAAGTTCAGTTTTATGGGTAACATAAATGTAATTCTTCTTAAATAAGATTTGCCTTTGTCATCTGGCTAACTCTGACGCATTCTTAACTCTTTAGCTATGTTTACTCCATCAACTCCATTTGGTAAACATCATCTAAGCATGCTCTCAAATACACCGCCCTTTAGAAATCAATGTCATTGTGATTCTACCAACCTTAACTAAGCTAATAAGATCTGAAAGGTCATCATGGTACTAGACATGCTATGAATAATACCTGTGAATGCAGCTCAATGACTGATTCAGACAAGGAAGGTCCTGGGGAAAACCAGCTATTTAATTTCTAGTAGGAGATCCAACCAGTCCATTCTGAAGGAGATCGGCCCTGGGATTTCTTTGGAAGGAATGATGCTGAGGCTGAAGCTCCAGTACTTTGGCCATCTCATGCGAAGAGTTGACTCATTGGAAAAGACTCTGATGTTGGGAGGGATTGGGGGCAGGAGGAGAAGGGGATGACAGAGGATGAGATGGCTGGATGGCATCACCGACTCGATGGACATGAGTCTGAGTGAACTCCGGGAGTTAGTGATGGACAGGGAGGCCTGGCATGCTGCGGTTCATGGGGTCGCAAAGAGTCGGACACGACTGAGCGACTGAACTGAACTGAGCTGATGCTCTAGTATGTTCTAAGGCACCTTTAAATTTGGACTTGGTTCTCATGCTCATTGCGCACGCACTCTTGGAGCCTACCGTAGAAGGAAAAGAAACTAATGAAAGCTGAGGAACTTGATTTCATTCCTGAGTCCAATATGGTCTCACTCTTTAGAAAGATCCTAAATCATCAATGTGCTTATTTTACCTGTTCCCTTTAAACTCACCTCAGCCAAGTTCATGAGGCAAAACAAGCTAGGGATAAAAGGTCAGGTGGCTGGAACTGAACAGATGAGGACAAGATAAAGTCACAGTTAAGAATATGCTTTAACAACTGAAGTAAAGAGTTTATATTTTATTCCAAGGGCAATGAGATACTATCAGAGGGTTTTAAGCAAGGGTGTATCTATGTGGCTTGGGCAAATGAGAAGCAGATAAATGATTCGGTACTAAACATCAGTAGAGATGGACAAAAGTCCAGATTTGGAATATGCATTAGAGTTGGAGTCCACAGGACTGATTAATTTGGCTGGATTTGGGGAATAAGAGAGAAAATGATGCTAACATATTTGGCTTGAGCAACTGAATGGATAGCCGTGCATTTTTATGAGATGGGAAAGATATGTGAATGAACAAATCTGGGGATGTGTAAATCACAAGTTTTCTTTGTTAAGATGCCCATAGGATAATCATGTGAAAAGTTTACTAGACACTTTGCTGTACAAGTCCTTGGATTTTTGTTAAACATCAGTCTCATTCCTCATGTAATATACAATCTATATTAGTCAAGACAAATTTCTTTTAACATTTCCTTGTAGCCTTTTTTCACTTTGCTTTCTGCTGTTCCCCACTCAGTCACTCACCAAATATTATCTAGCACTTGCTATGTGAATGAGGACAATGCTAGCTCCAACATACTTCAGACACAGCAGCCCTCTCTCGAATGCTTCTAGAATAATTGAATAAATGAATGCAATGCTCAGGTTCTCCTGAGGCTTAAGTTTTCAAGGAGTGAATAGCCTAGGACAGGAAATAATAAGTATGCTTTATTTTTTAATAAGTATGCTTTAATAACTAAAATGCAAGATATTAAGTGGTGAGTTGAGCAGGAAAATTATTAATTAAAGATTGTGGGAGTTCAAAAGAAGATATGGAATTCAGGAAGTCTGATACATTCACATAATGGAGTATCATTCAGTAATGATGATGAAACCTAAAACGATATGCAAAAACATGAGTAAGCTTCACAGACATAATATTGAGCAGAATAAGCCACACAGAAGAATACGCACTGTATGATTCCATTTGTACAAAGTTCAAGAAAGGCAGAACTAACATCTGGTGTGAGAAGTTAGGATAGTGGTTACCTGTGGAGGGACTGCGACTGGTCAGGAGCATGAGGGGAATTGTGGGATTCTTGTATCTTATTTCTTGGGTTTTATTTGTGTGAATGTGGTAAATGTGTTCACTTTGCAAAAACTCAACCATCTGTACGTTTAGGATTTGTTCATCTTTTTGATGGAGAAGGAAATGGCTACCCACTCCGGTATTCTTGGCTGGAGAACTCCATTGACAGAGGAGCCTGGTGGGCTACAGTGCGTGGGGTCGCAAAGAGTTAAACACAACTGAGAACGACTTAGCATCTTTTTCATGCGTCATGTCAAGAACTCTGAAGAGTCTGGAATTTACCTTCGTTGCAAGCCTGCCATGGTTTGGGGACACTGGCAGGAGACATGGTATTCTTGGGTCAGAGACAAAAGAACTGATGCCTCACAGTGTGGTCAGCAGGATGAGCCATGCTTGCTTCCCCACCTCAGAGTTACACAGGGGAAGCTCAGATGGATGCTGCACAGGCAACGGGCTTGTGTCTACTGAGGAACCCTGAGCTTAGAAAGCCCAACCTTCCATAATGGAGACCTGCAAACTTGCCCTGCCATGGAGGGAGACAGGGTCTTCATCACAGTAGACAGTACACAAGCCTGTCCTCCGCTTGGGAGGGAGACACTGTTTTGCAAGACTGTTCTCTTCATAATCATCCTAGAAAAGATGCACATGAAAGTTATTGGTCCCTCTCTACATAAGACAGGGAGAAATATGAGGACCCTCCCCTCACCCACCAGAGGATTATCTCACAACACGGCATACTTCAACAAGCAGCTTACTAAAAGTCCATATTGTTTTAGCTAGGTCTTCGTTGAGCAGGATCAGATTGAGAGTAAATGAGCTTTGGGTAAGGAACAGGGAGCAGCTGAATGTGAGTACAGGTTTTCCCTACTTAAAAAGTCTTCCAACATGGGAAGGAGAGTAAAATGAAACTCAGATGGCCAGTTTTGCTGTCTTTTTTACTGCTCAGATACAGATTTGCAGAAGGGAAGGAAATCACTTTAAAGAGTGAAACAAGATTTTGAGGAATCATCTATGGATCTGATGTATCCTTTCCCTCCTCCCTCAACTATGTAAGAATTTGGATTATGTAAAGCTGAGATTTACAAAATGTTTCCATCATAGTATGTGCACAGTTCAGTAGATTTTATTTTGAAAATAAACTTAAAATATAGAAAATAATAAACTCAAATAGCCTTAAAAGTTTTTTATTTCCATAATTGAAATTTTTAAACCAAAATTATATTGGTCCTAATTAACTTTACTTTGAAAGACAAATCTCCAAATTTCTCTTGTCTTATTTACAATAAATCCAGATGACCCAATAGTGCTTAAGCACAAATGTAATGCACTTAGTGCTTAACCTTTTTTTTTTTTTAACATTTTCTCTCTGAAACATTCATTTTTATGCTACCTAGGTAAGAGTGTGGAAGTGAATATTAAAATCCCATAACCATATTTTGGTGCTGATGCTGCGTTTCCACGTTTTATGGTCTATCTTGAGCTGTTTGATTGAATGGCAGTCTGCTGTTTAATCAAGAGCCATGTGTTATTCTATATAAGTGTACTGTATTATAAAAGTGAATATAAAATTAATTTCAGGATATATATGTTTAATTACAGAGCCTCATGTTACATATCTGAATCAAATTGTGCATTGCCTCCTAATAGAGCGAAAAAGTTTGGGCTTAATTTAAGCAATGAAGCTTGAGGTTGTTTTAAGGAGGCTCTTCTCAGATCATAACTCAGTTCTTAAAGTTGGTTCCTATGTGGTTTTTCCAATTCAGCCCCTCGGGTGGGGAAGTAAAGGATATAACATTTATTGAATGTTTGTTCGGCACCAGGCAGTGGAAGTAGATGGTTTTAGATATCACCTTGTTTTAAAGCCTAACAAAATTCCATGAGGTGAGTATAATTATTCCCATTTTATACATGAACAAACAAATCAATAGTAAATTACTGGAGGCCACAGCATGAATAAGTGATGGAACTAGGATTTGAATCCAGAGCTGTATGTTTTCATAGTAAAATTAATTTCTAAAAATAGGACTTGCATGTGGGGAGGGGAAAAGGATGACTGTATTTTACTATGTTAGCAGTGGTGGGATTAGAGATAATTTTTAATTATTTATTTCTGTCATTACATATTTTCTGAATTTCTAATGATGTGTAAGTGTATCTATTTATTTAAATGAAGTATGAGACTTGAACTGACCTTGAGAAGTCATTCAGGTTTAGACTATCAGTGGCAAGGGTTCCCTTGGACTCTGTCCTTACAGTGTTTCTTTACAAGGGAAATTTGGGTCTGGTAGCCTTCTGAAAGAAAGCCCAAGCTATGAAATCGTTGCTGGGAATCTGATAACCACAGGCTGTGAGTGTGCCTCCCTCAGAGATGTTAAAGGGCAAGTTGGGTCGGAAAAAAGACCAATTCAGTGTTCCACTACAAGTTGGAACAATTCTAGGGGGTGGGCCTTAGATGGCTAGACTATTACTAGCTCACGTAAGTAAAATCTGCCCCTGCTTCCTCACCACCACCATTAAAAAACACAAAAAAATTGCTCTAATAGCTTATGGAATCACGGAGTCATTTTACTTACCTCCCTTCCCTGGTGGCTGTCAGTAAAGAATCTGCCTGCAATGCAGGAGACCTGGGTTTGATTCCTGGGATGAGAAGATCCCCTGGAGAATGGCATGGCAACCCACTCCAGTTTTCTTGCCTGGAGAATCCTCATGGACAGAAGAATCTGGCGGGCTGCAGTCTACGGGGTTGCAAAGAGTCAGACACAACTGACGGACTACACTTACAGAGAATGGATAAACGACAAGGACCTGCTGTATAACACAGAGAATTATAGTCAATACCCTATGATAAATCATATTGGGAAAGAATATGAAAAGAATGTATGTATATATATATATATATATATCTGAATCACTTGGCTGTTCAGTAGAAATTAGCACAACATTGTCAATCAACTATACTTCTGCAAAACAAATTTAAGAATAACAACTAGCCTTTTATTGTATAAGTAAGTAAAGCCACTCAGTCGTGTCTGACTCTTTGTGACCCCGTGGACTGCAGCACACCAGGCTCCTCAGTCCATGGGATTCTCCAGGCAAGAATACTGGAGTGGGTTGCCATTTCCTATCCTTGTAAAAGTTTGGATCAAGATTCAAGTGCTCATTTTCTCCCATACATGTATCGTTCCATTTAATATTTCTGAAGCTGATTGTCCATAAGAAAGTGCTAGGATGCTTTACTATAGGTCTGCTAGGAGGGTGTAGTAAATGGTGTGGTGTGCCATCTGGATCCCTCCTTTTGGACCATGATGTCATTTCCCATGGTCGCCAGGAGTGCTGTCTGCTGCCAGCTCGTGGCTGAGACTCTCCTCAGGAACTGCCCTGACCAAAGGAAACTTGCCTCACCCAAGGTTACCTGTCTTCCTCAGGGACAACTGCCATCTAATGTCTGGACAGAAGTGATACAAAGCCCAGCATCCTTGCCTCAATATGGCCGTCCCAGCTCCAGATCTCCCTGTAGGCTCATCAGAGACTCCGGTTGCAACCCCATCACACACAACCTCCCCTTCTGCCCAATCCTCCTCCCCCAACTCCCTTACGGGCATGGCTCTCAAGAACTCTCACCAATGAGCCCTCTCCATGCAAACTGATATTTCTGACTCTCTTTCTCAGAGAACTGAGCCTAAGACTCACCTACATTTCCTATGGTCTCCACTCCACATTCTGCTCCAGGTGAGCTATAGAGAGAGGAGGAGCCAAAGATGACTACACAGTAATGGCACCAGGCAGATCCCTGGGTGGATCACTTTTCATAAACTCACAAAGCAAGTTTGCTCAGAAAGGGTCTCTAAAGCCAGTCAGCTTCTTACTGTCAACAGTCTCTATGGGGTGTGAATAAAGCTGGCACTGGCATCAACTCAAGCTCAAAGACAGGTGTACTGACTTCCTGGACTTTGGAACCCATGGAGTACACTGCCCAGTCAGAGCTGAGAATGTCCTGCAGTGGTAAAACCTGGTCTGTAGTTTAGGATGGGGCAAAGATGCAACTTTGTAGGTGATCATCTGTGATCCAACTCTTGGTCTGGGCACCCCTGATAATTATATATGGGGAATAATAGAGTTGAAATAGACACTGCCTGCTCTGGGTTTGGTGACTGGGTAGCTTAGCTTCTCCTGGATTTGCAAATACTACCAGGAAGCCCACAGCAGCCAACAAAGTTAAATAAGATGGCCTCAGCGGAAACCACAAAGACAACACAAAGAAATGTGCTGTCTCTTTGCAGCAACTTTCTTTATGAAAAATATATTTGAACAGCTTGCAGCAGCATCCGACTTGGTCAATAAAGACTTTGGGATTTAATCGCCCATGTAGGGAAACATTCCCTTTAACATCAGAGTGAGCTATTTCCCCCAGTATTTCAGTGATTGTTACCTAATTGTAGACCCTGGAGAACTCTCTCTTGATGGAATCTGCCAACAACCGTTGCTTGACTTCAGTGGAAAAACAGTCCAGAAAAAATCTTTATCTATCATTGTGAATGGTGGATTCTCTATTCTACTAGATTGGTTTCTCTACTTCTCAGATAGATTTTCTTCATTTTAGCATTTAAAAAGAATTTCAAAGCTAATTTCACTCAACTGGCAGATTAATTTAGTTTCATGGAGATAAAACTTGTAACAACCTCCTCTGGTTCAGCAGGATATGTGCGTGTGTGCTAAGTTGCTTCAGTCCTGTCTGACTCTTTGCAACCCTATGCATTACAGTCCACCAGGCTCCTCTGTCCATGTGGATTCTCCAGGCAAGAATACTGGAGTGGGTGGCTGTGCCTTCCTCCAGGGGATCTTCCCAATCCAGGGCTCAAACCTGTGACTCTTACGTCTCTTGCATTGGCAGGCAGGTTCTTTACCACTAGCACCACCTGGGAAGCAAGCAGTGCTACTCAAAATTAGATCATTAACATATATATATTTTAAATAACCAACCAGTAACTCTTGCTGTTAATATCATGTTTGTCGAAATTGAAACAAAACTATAAAACTTACCAGATTGCCCCCTTACTTTGACTACTAAGAAACTCAGAGCCAAATTTAATGTTTAATTACAATAACAAACCTTTAGATTTTCTGATAGAATCCCTCCTCCTTTCCCATCCCATCTTCATTCCATCTTCCCAACACACAACAACTACTTAATTTTTAAAAAACATTTTTAGGAGTTTACTCTGTTTAAAACACACACACACACACAGAAGGCAAAGAAACATTCTGAAAACTGTAACTACTTCTGTCTTGTTGGTTCAATATTTTAAGGCTGATGTGCGGAAGGCAGGTAAATTGTAAGCAATCAATAGTGGGCAACAAAGAGAAGATATTCAAGCTCAACGTTCCAAAGATGAAAAATTTGATGATGAGTGGCTAAATGTAGATTATATATCCACCATAGAAAGGAAAGCAGTCTCTTCAATATGTAATGTATTTTCCAAAACTGAATAGATCTGTGCCTCAAGCAGTTCCATCAGACAAATTGTACCCTAAATCTTCTTTGAACTGCTGGGCTTAAATCAAATTTAGATATAAAAGGTTTCATTTTTACATAACCTATATTTAAAGCTTCTATTGAGTCTTCAAAATGATTTGCTGCAATGCACGTGTTCTTGGTGTGAGTCCAACTTCTTAACCTGTCTAGAGTTCCAGTGATAAAAGTTCACATGAATTTAAATAATATGCCGGCATTGAACGCTTTCAGGCTAGTTATTGATGTTCTCCTTGTCTCCAGTATATTCAGATAAGATGAACTGAATCTATAAAAACTGACATTAGTTGGTACGATTCCCTATATCAATACCTCAATCAATTTTAAAATATCTTTCCATAGTCTGTGTATGTTGGCATCTGAGATAATGAAATGTTTATGTCAAGGTAGCATGGGCTCTGATGTGATGAAAATATAACCCTGGAGTCCCGGTTACTTAGCATAATAAAGGTTTATTTCTTGTTCATGCTAAGTCCTAATGTGAGTTGTCTAACTCTTCAAGGGAGTTGCCTTCCATCAATTCAGTTCAGTCACTCACTCATGTCCGACTCTGCAACCCCATACACTGCAGCATGCCGGGCCTCCCTGTCCATCACCACCCTCCAGAGTTTACTCAAACTCATGTCCATTGAGTCGGTGATGCCATCCAACCATCTCATCCTCTGAGGTCCCCCTCTCCTTCTGCCTTCAATCTTTCCCAGCATCAGGGTCTTTTCAAATGTGTCAGTTCTTTGCTTCAGGTGGCCAAAGTATTGGAGCTTCAGCTTCAGCATCAGTCCTTCCAGTGAATATTCAGGGTGCAGGAGGAGTGGGATGTGAGGCTGGGGAAATGGACAGTGGCTAGATTTGCTTCCAGAGTCCATGCCAAGAAACTGTGGGCTTCATTTCAGGACAATGCATGATTAGATTTTCATCTTAGAATTCAATATTCAGTGAATGAACGGATGATGAATAAATCCAAAGGGGGCCATTGGAAACAGACCTCTCACTAGTCTGTCTGTTGATATACCTTGTGTTCACACACTTGTGATTTCTCAATAGTCTCCGCACCAATGATACATCTTCCTTACCACATATGTAGTAGTGAACACAGTTTTCACTAATAACTGACTGGAAATAGCCAAACTCATCATACATGTCCAGTCTAAGAACTCCACATACATGTGTCAAAGTAGAGGGGTAGGCAGGCCAACAGTCTTTGTGACACAATATCCCAAAAGAAGTATAATAAAGCATCTTTTTTTACAGACATGGCAAACACAGCAGGAAAAGGAATAACACATTTTTAATTGGAAACATTCAGATTTGCGCTTAATTTAATTCAGCTGCCCAGTAGCCATGGTTAGATCTGCATCATGATATATCTTCAATGCTATCTATTTTCATAAATGTGAACTTTCCTGAATACGTTTCTGATGGATCCTGACATTTTAAAATATGTCCTCTTGTCCTTTTCTGTGCAATAGACCAAGCACAGAGTGTTCACTCCTATATCACTGTCACCGTACTATCAGAGCAGATGGCTACTTCATCACAAAAGCAAAAATTAGGGATAATTTATGCCGCTCCTCGCTCTAGAATGTGAAAACAGAAAGGGTTTGCTATACTCAACCCAGCAGTAAGAGCCTCATCAGAGGGCATTTGGTGCTATTCCGATTCCATTCTGTGGAGCCCTAAGCTCTCAGGTTATAGAGAAAATTCTCAGAGCACGTGAGTTGATGCTTCGTCCAGTAACCAAATTAAGTCTACAATGCCTCTTTTAGGGAAAACAAAATGCAATAAAACAGCTTTAAAATGGGAAAGATTATATCTGGACCCTCCATTGTTTCATAGTCAATGATTTCTCCCCTTCATAGGAAAGGGGTTTCATATTCAGAGGAGTTGTTTTTTGTCAATGAACATTAAATGTTAGATATGGAAGAGCTATTTATCCTCAGCCTGCTGAAGAGAACAGTAGAAATTTCTCTTTATTGGTCTATAAATAAGCCATGTCTGAACATACCCTTTATTGGAAGAAGAGCCACGGCCGCTCATCTCACGTGCCAACAGGCTCGTCAGGATCCCTTCATTTGATACTGCCGTAAGCACGCCGAGGAAGGCACAGACAAAAGATTGCCCTCTACAGCTATCAAACTTATTTAACCTGAGAGCAAGGAGTATTCCCTAGGTGAAAGAAAGATGCACATAAAATCATAAACGTTTATGGTTAACAGGTGTTAATGTTTAGGAAGAGCAAGGTGAATCAGGAAAGTGTCATTTAACACAGCTCAGAAGTGACAGATCAAACGGTCGTAGGTTCCTCTGTTTTATAATTACATGTTATCAACAAAGACACCTCGGGCTTTGGGGCTTTATCTATATAGTACCAAAGTTAATTGGTTAATTCAGAAAAAAGAAAAAAAAGAAAAGAAAACTTCCCCCCAAATAGCAATTAAGATGCCTGTTTGAATTCCACAGCCAGATGATCTAGTTGCATTCGTTATATATATATATATATTATTTGTGGTTGTGAACATGTAAAAAGCCATTGAAAATGTCTCAATTATATGGGCAATATAGTCCATCCTTTCTATTTGAATCTGTTTAATTTGTTCATGTGTATTAACTTTTTCAGATTAGCTATCCTGTGAAAACAGACAGCTCCACTAGGGAAATCTAGTGCAGACAAAATTAAAAGGCTATCAATGTGAAAAGTAAGAACAGACAGAAAGCTTAGCAAATTGGAAGGAACAACAAAGCAGCCAGCAATAATTGTGTCCCCTTTCCACAGAAGGAACTCTGTTCTCTGTACATGATTTGAGGCTCATACCCATATTAATAATGGTACCTCTTCCATCAATATCTTGGATTATTACCAGTGTCTGGGAGAAATTTTATTGGCTGCTGCAGTTCATTGAGAATTAATTGATAGGGCACACTTACTCTACATGAACTTGAAAAAAAGTCTATCCAGTGGAGTGATTTAATTCATTTTATGTTAATTATAAATTATGCCTGGAAACACTTATTAAGGGTGGACTTGTTTCCAGCTCTTGGACTGCACATGTGAGCAGTTTGTACTTCTGACATTCTGGATACCCTGACTTTGGCTGGCTGGCTAACACCTTAGGAAAGGCATTCATTTGGCATTCCCATCCATATTTGTGATGTGGCATGTTCTTAAACAAACTAGGCCAGAAGGAGGCAGCAAAACTGCCCACTTCTCTTTATTTGTAATTTAAGCAACAGGATGAGAGACAACTTCCAAACTGGATAATTAAAAATATTTACCCACACTCTGTATATTTTAAATAATCTCCTAAGTGTTTCATAAAACTGGAAAGGAAGTGGGGGGGGGGACCGGTTGCCAAACCAAATGGAAAAATGAAAGATGACTTTGGAAAGAGAATGTAAAGAGTTACTGGCCGCATCCTACAGAACTCTTTATTTTCATTTCCTGTTCGATACTGCTGATGAGTAGATTCTCGCGATTCTTCCTCTCGGTGAGCGCGCACTAGCACTTTTATTAAAAGAAGTCCATCAGAATGCGGGTAGTTGTTATGCAGGAGCAGTAACTCACGTAATGGGGGATGGCATTTCTTTCCACTCGTGCTGCTCCGCTGGCTCTAATAGCAACCTGGAGCTCAATTTCCTCCTCAAGAACATTGCATTTCATGTGGAATGTCAATTATTAAAATGCAGTGTCCCGTGTCTTCCTTCTCACTAGATGAATTCATTTGCAAAATTTGCTAATTTATGCAAATGATCCTTAACCTGTAACTGCCTGGAATCTATTTTACTGTTCCTGGCTTTTGGCAGCTTGGCGCCTAGATGCGGGTTAACGCAAAACTGGTCACTTCTGTCATCATTACGTTGGTTATTGAGTTGTTACTCACCTCCCCGGCAAAAACCACCACCACCAGCAACCACAGATAAAAAGCTGGCTGACAGCTGGAGTGGAAAAATCTGAAGATTAAATGAAAACTAAACTAGAATGAGAGGAGCTGGTACCTGCAAATCCAGACACCCTGAGTAATGTTAGAAGCTAATCCCTTTCTATGTGGGAAAAACTAACTGGTTAATAACCCAAGGAGGGTCTATCAGCTATTGACTAAGACAGATACAGATAGTAGCCAGATAAGAAATTTCTTCCTGAGAGTAACAATTGAACTGGCCTGGGTTTTAGTAAATACACAGCATGATTTTCAATTTGGGGCCATGGTTTTACATGTAAGAAAAGCAGCAAAAAAGGGATGTTTGTCAAGAAGGAGATTGCTGAGTATGTGTGTGTATGGTGGTGCACACAGGCATGCCTTCAGATCCAGGGGGTTTACAAGTGGGCCTGCTTGATGCTTCTGCGAATGACTGTGTGTCCCACAGGTACCCCATACATCAGATCTGGAGGTGTTCCTCTGAATGAGCTGGGCTTTGTACTTTCTTACAGCAAGGGCACCATCTTAATCATCTCTTCTGAAAAGACAGGCAGCAATTCCCGCCCCCCGCCCCCCGCCCCCGGCCCTGAGTGTTACACAGTTTATGTTTATGAAAAAGAGCTTTCTGCAAACCTCAGAGCTGGTTTTCCTTTTCCTTTCTGAGGTCAGGAGAAGGATTCAGAATCCATAGGAAGTGGATACATCACCTCATTTTTATTGTGTTCTTCATTCTGGCAAATTTCCAAAGGCCATTGCATTGAGCAGTTGAGCAAGCTGGATTGGACTGGCCAGGGAGACTGCACCAAGGAAGCAGATGGTCACGGTGCGTGTGTGTGAGAAAGAGAGAGAGAGAAAAGCATAGGTGAGCTCTAGTCTAGATACCCTCCCTGGGCTGCTGATACATAAGCTAGCCATCAAACAGCCCCCACCCCACCCTGCATCACACAGATCTCTCTCCAGTGTTTCACTCCATGATTCTCTCATTTGGGCTCTGTCTTGTCTGGATCCGGGCTACACACACATAACCACAAGCTGTCCTTGTAACCCACTCTTTTGACTGCTGGGTTGTATTTTCCTCTTTCAAGTGCACCCATCGTTGCAAAGTAGGTGGAGGCCTTTGCCGTGGATATTGGAATGGATTCTTTCACTCCACAAGGGATTTCAATTAAAGAGAAAAAAAAAATTCTGCCCTTGGTAAAATGGACAATTACCACCTCAAGGAACCTGTCTGAACTCTAGAAAAATAATATGAGAAGACACATTTAATCACTCACTTTGCTGTTGTTTCTTTCAGAATCATAATCTCTTTAAATCTACTGAGGGAGCTATTCCTCTGGCCCCCAGGATGCCAAAATGACTTGATGATTTATTTATGCAGCATTTGGCAACCCATAGTCCAGATTGTGGCCGAAGTTGAATTTTATGAGCCTTCCCCCTAGTGAGTATATTTTAACATTATATTAAAAAAATATTTTTTGAAAACCTCAGTCATGTTTGGTTCAGCCTCAGGCCCTGAGAAAGACAGTGACAGAAGCAAGGAATTAAAACTGTTAAAGACTTCGCTGATGAAATTTTTATTGTGAGGGATTAGAAAAAAATGTCAAGTTTTTATTTAAGGAAACAGAAAATGCTTTAGTGATATCAAATGTGACCTTTTCTATTTATAGCCATTCATCTGGTCAGTCAACAGTTTATTGGGCCTCTACTGTGGTCCAGAAAGTATTCTAGGCCCAGAGGACTGTGGTGAAAAAGACAAGCAGTATGCCTTCTCTTGTGGAACAGACATATCAAAGAAGGGAGATAAATGATAAACAGATAAATAAATACTGTAGGTGAACAGAATGGGTTCAGATCACAATTATAATAAGTCCCATATAATAAAGAGGAACTTTGAGCTGAGACTTGGCCTGAGGTACAGAGAATTTATACATTTGCCTGAGACGAAAGCTTCTCTAGTGTCAAATCAGAAAAATAGAAGGTCTGACAAAATAGTTTCCTGGCCAGTTTTATTTCTGCAAAATCCAGGTCAAAAGAAAAATATATTGTCAAACTCAAATGAAAGAAAGGGTTTAGACCTTGAAGAAATGAAGATGGTCAGGAAGCATGATTCTAGAGGCAGCTTTGCAGTTTGAAATCATGGACTTAAAATTCATATGATCAATGATTAATTGTTTTAAGGAGATCCAAGTATATAAGATCTGAAAAAAAGGCCAGAGGGGCAGGGGTTTTATCAATGGGAAATAAAAAATGAGATAGTAAGTATATGAACTTAAAATCCCTGTCAGTTTTCTAGAGTACAATTCACATTTCTTATGTCCTTTGATTTCCATGACAATCTTATAAGGTGTTATAATATTGACATTAGGTGAAGAAATTAAGTCACAGAAAAGTCAGACAGCTAAAAAAGATGGCACTGTAGTCTCTACCATAGTTAGCCATTCACTCATAAGTGGAGATATTTTACCATTTTAAAGGAAGCATTCTTTGTTGTTATGTTACACACTGGTAGTCCATTACTTTGTTCCAAGTTTTATTCATTTTTACATGGATTTTTTAAACTGAAGTTATGTCTCCAAATAGCTACTTAAATAAGCAAATGGAGTCAGGGGGAGATGGAGAATGCTCAGGTTGCTCAATCAAATGCTCAACCAAACAAGGTATTTGAAGCCATAGTCTGTCGTGGTGTCAAGCAGACAAAGACTCAAGTTCAAAGACATAGTCTGGCTGTTATTGCTGACACAGTGGAGACAGATTTCACTTCACTTTAATTACTATAGAAAAGTGAAGGTCAAGGGAAAGCCTGGGATTCTAAGTCTAGACCAGAAGATATCAGGGGTCTTGTTATTTTTAAAAACCTTAGCCAAGAACAATCACGAAAGCTGAGACACAGATGTGAGCTGTTATAATCAAGACCTTTGCTTCTTAAGAACTGCTGGCCAATTGAAACCATTTTTATAACTCTTTTTGGTAAACAAAAATCTTTTCTCAAAACAAAACTTCAAGCAATTCATCACTTATAAAGGAAAAGATGTAATTATTACCATGTAACATGACTTGAGTGTCAAAGCATTTTAATTACGTTATTGGGTACTAATAATGTATAAGGATATTGCATAGAACATAAAATTAGATGCTTTTCTGCCTATTAAGTATTTAATCATAATTTAACAGATAGACACAGTTCAATATTCTTAAGCTGAAGTGAGTCTATCATCAGTAAATTACTAGTGATCATCTTTACAAAAAAATCATTACTGCAGCTTCACAATGTAACCTTCAATGCTCATTCCAGTCTATGGAAATTGCTTTGTGAAAGAATCATGTGTGTGTTAGTGTGTTTCATTGAAGGTACTCAAGCGTACACTTGAGTTAGGATTACAGTAATTTTGTCCAAAAATATCAAGGAAGAGAAGGTTTGATCCCTCCTGAACTGGCAGGCACACAACTATATGCTATAATGAGCTGACTCGTAGGGAAAACTTGGGTATGGTCAGGCTCCATATTCTTAAGAATGTGGAAGAATCTTCCTGCTATATTCTAGCCAAGGGTCATGGTGCTTCTTGAGGAGACAACAACAGCTAAATCCTGGATTCTATTCAGTCCATAACTCTTAATCTGAAGCAAATTTGGATAGTCAGGTTCAACTACTTTCCAGGGGAGTGAATGACAGTCCCTCAGTCGTGTCTGACTCTTTGCAACCCCATGGACTGTAGCCCACCAGGCACCTTTTCCCGTGGAATTCTCCAGGCAAGAATACTGGAGTGGGTTGCCATTTCCTTCTCCAGGGGATCTTCCCAAACCAGGGATGGAATACAGGTCTCCTGCATTGCAGGCAGATTCTTTACCATCTGAGCCAGCAGGGAAGCCTAACTATTAAGAAACATTTCTAAGCATAACGACAGGTCAGCTTAAAAAGTATCAGCAGATACATGCTTGACTTTATCTTATAATCTATAGATAATACATTAGAATGTGTAATGAATTGATACACCTTTTCCAAAGGAATACCTGAGAGAGAAGTAGTAATAAAGTTATAAATGACAGTAATTAATCAGATGAAATAATTTAGAGGAAGCTTGTCTCTCTCAAAGAGATCAGGGCTGGACTTTCCAGGGGAGAGTTCATCAATTGGTTAAATGTCTGGATCCTGTGGAACTTTGTTAAAAATATGTTCTTACCATAGACAGCTAAAACCCTTTGATTCTTTCTCTACCCTTCAGGACTCCCAGCATGATGGCTGGCCTCTCTCGTTATTCTAGAAGATTCTAAGTCAAATCTCTAGTGAGACTAGCAGTCTTAAGCAAGGGATACCATAGTACTGATGGAAAGGTACAGCTTTGGAATCAGCTATAACTGAATTTGAATGTTACACCTTCTCTGTGAACTTGGGCAGATACACCCTACTACTGGAGCCTGAATTTCCTTACTCATAAAATGGGGATTACCATACCTCCTTTATAGGATGTTGTAAGGACTAAATGAGAGAAGAGTCTAGCACTAAGCATCTAGTAACTGCTCAAAACTGCAAGCTCCCTTACCTTTCAACTCTCGAGTACCTTACCTTATAAATATACCTCCATCACACACACCATTTCAAGTCACAGGTATTCAAAGTGGATTTTATACCTTAGTTTTATCTGGCGCATATTTCATCCTCTAGGTACTTCACTGGTGTAGTGAAGTCCTCTGATGTCTAAAGTCATTGAATTATAAAAATGGAAAAGTGTACAACCGAATTTCCTTCAAACAGGGTTTATATTGAACTCACCTTATATTGTATGGCATAATGGGGAATGGGGCTACCATGTGTTATACTCCAAGGTGATAATAAATTCCAGTGTGTAGTTAGGACTTAGGTTCTTTGTCATACTAAAGTCACACTTCAAAAAGCAAAAAAACGTGGACTAACATTGTTATGTTGTTAATACCATGGAAAATAATCAGGTTTGATTTAATTAATTCAGTAATTTCCCATCAGAGGTAGCCTTGTCACTTTCACAGGGACAGGGAATTAGTCCCTTGTAACGAATGTGGTTTCTTAGAGGCAAGGTTCTGTATAGACACTGTGATTCTTATGGCCCTTTCTATTTTCCCCACCGTTGTCTAGACAGGATCAGTGTTGTTACCTCAAGAGTTATACAATGGAATGGGGGGGAGTTATAGGTAATCCCTTCTTCTGAACTAGCTTGAAATAAAAATTAAATGGGCCTTGAGCGTTTGTGAATTGCAATGTTTCATTGGGGCAATGGAACACTAAGTGAGGCTCAGAAACAGGGTGTTAATTCAGGCCTAATCATTTAATTCCACTCTGTTATGTGCCGTATTTATTGCCCTCCTGGATCTGTTTTCTACAGCCTGATAAAGAGACAGTGATTCTCTGAAGCTCAGTCAGGGACCATTTTATTTATATCGTTAGTTAGTCCAATAAAAGCACTGGCTTCAGATTCCTGCTGTTACTTTCTGTTTTGTAGCCCTGCCATTAACTATGAAAATGCTGATGGTTTTTCATCTCTTGGGCTGGAGTTGCTTTGCAGTTGAAAGCGGAATTTGTAAGAAGAGGGGATGGTCTGATTAGGCTGATAGTAGAAAATTCCAGGTCGGTGTAACCAGATAGATGCAAGCTGACTGGGAGAAAACTCAGGTTTCAGCTGCAAATGTGAACTTGCCTCTCTTAAGCATGTTGGTGTGAAAATCTGATTGACACTTTTCAGAGTGAACTTAAACATGTTTAGGCTGTGATTCTGTTTGTGACCCAGACCAGTTTAAAAGGAATGTTTAACCAAAAACTTGCTGTGTCTCTATCCAAAATGAAAACCGTTCTAATCTCACACAAAAAGAAATGGAACGTAGCTCTATCTACAGTTGTTTGTGTATATCAAGTAAAGGAGAAGTCATGAAAAATAGATAAAAAGCATGCAATAGCTCACACTTCTGGTCTTCCTTTCCAGAAATATTTTTAACCATATAGTTTAATTGATTAATTGATTGTTTTCTTAACAATCTATAAAGTGCCATAAACAGGCCCAGAATGAGGAAGGGATGGTGGAAACAGATTTACAGAGGTCACTTGAATGAATGATATGGCAATCAGATGATAACACAGGGGCATTAATGTAACCTACTGTGTAATTACCAGTGCTTCCAATGGAGTTAATGTGTAGTTATGCATGCGATAATAGACATTATTTCACAGTAGATATGCAATTAGCTCATGTCCTTGGTGTGCACTGCACAAATGAAGCAAATCATTACTGTTGTTTCAGTGCTGAAATATGAGAACATTTTGAGGACCAAGAGCCTCTTGACCAGACAGATCATCTTTTTAAGCCTTCTGAAGCATACATCCAGCAAGGAAATGTGAAAAGTAACCAGTCCATGGTTTCCATACTTATGAGAGTGTTTATATGTTTGGAACACTTCGCACTGAGGATAGTTGTATTTGAGGAATGTGGTTGAAATAACATGAGTAGATGTGCTTGAAAGTATAAATATAAATAGCCAAAAGTTATCATATTCTTACTGAAAGATAAGTGAATATTCATTCATTTTTCCAACAAAGATTTGTTTACCATTTTCTATGGGAGAAAGACAGTTTAAGATTAAGGTCATATCTCTAAGCACCAGGTGGAGCCTGCTGATTTGAGAAATCTTGCCAGTTCCACAATGGCAGAAAGAGGAGGCAGAATTTTACACAACCCCAAAAGCCATCTGAAGGGGATAAAAGGAACAATATGTGAAATTCTCTTAAATATTGAGAGACATACCCTTGAACTGTGGAACATCTTTTTTAGAGTATTTGCGAAGTCCTCACTGGCTCCACCCAACTACATGGATGGGGGTGGGGGGCAGACAGGAGGGCTGTGCTGTGTACCAGGACATCTGAAATGGTTAACAGCACTTAGTTCTTTACGATTTATGAATCACTCTCTTATGCATGATCACATTTGACATTCAAAGCAAACTTGTGGAGCAGATAGTAAGATATCTCCATTTCACAGATGTGGAAACTGAATCTCATAGAGCTCACGTGGCTGGCCCAAGGTCAGCTGTGGAGAAGATGGTAGAGTCAAGTCTTCACATCCTTGAAGTGAAGTGAAGTCTCTCAGTCGTGTCCGACTCTTTGCGACCCCACGAACTGTAGCCCACCAGGCTCCTCTGCCCATGGGATTCTCCAGGCAAGAATCCTAGAGTGGGTTGCCATTTCCTTCTCCAGGGGATCTTCCCGACCCAGGGATCGAACCCAGGTCTCCTGCATTGCAGGCAGACGCTTTAACCTCTGTGCAATTGCCACCCAGTGCAATTCCACTAAATCAGGATTGAGAGGAGACTCTTAAAAAAATGAAATAAATAAATGGCCCCATTCATGTCCCTGCCAGCTCTAAAACTTTTCCTCGTTCTGTGGCAAATGTTAAATTGTGGATTTTAGAGAGGAAATGAGCTTAGATAATTAAAAAAGGAATTTCAAAGATGTGGGGAGTGTGTGGGCGGAGGTCTGGAGAGAACGGTAGAGTCACTCTGGGCTGATGAAGTGAAATGCTGGCTAGAGGGTGCGGCATTCTTGGGGTCAGAGGGTGTACCAGCCGCAGAGGGTTTGCAAAAGGAAGCAGTGGGAAATATACACTGAAGAGCTGGCAGTGCCCAGACGGCAGAGTCCTTGAATGCCAGCTCGAGAGTCTGGCTGAAAGAAAGTGAGGAACCGCTGAAAGTTTTGAGTAGGAGAATGATGTCATAAAAATGACTTTTATGAGGATTAGTCTAGTGGTGTGCAGAAAAAAGTAGCTATTGTTGGCAAAGACACAGCTATGAGACCACAGCAATTGTCTAAACATGAGAGAGAAACTAATACTGCTCAAGAGAGTATACAGCCACAAGGATTTAATGATTCTCTGGTGAATTAGAAAAACAATTTTAAAATGTCCTAAAGTATTTAAATAAATCAGTCACAGCTGCTCCCCATTCTTAAGAAATAGCTCCAAATTAAGCTCAGCTTTTAGTAGACATGAAAAACAAAATTAGGCAGTCCTCTAAAATCTGGGACAATGCCCTATACTTAATAAGTGCTCAATAACTTTTTTAAAAATAATTTTGATGGAAATAGCATTCAGTTCAATCAAGAAAAATAACATTTCTCTAGATGGTCAACTTTTTAAGACATTGACATTTCTGTTAAAATATGACATATAAGGCTGCTTTAATTTTTCTATTTATGTTACATGTACAGGTGTAGAATAAATACAAACTAAATTTGGAGGCAAGTAGAGAACCTTTTTTTTTCTTTGTAAGCTGAGTGATATTAAATAGGATAGTAATAGAAATTTAAAAAGGAATTTAATTTTTTATTTGAATCTAGAATATCAGACATTTCCTAAGGGTCACAATTTCAATTAATTGAACCATGTGATCTTAATATCAGTAAATTCTATTATTCCTACAGAGTCTTGGGTTAAATTATGAACTAAGATAAATGAAATTTTGGAGGCACCTGATTCTTTAGTATAATCACACTGGCTGGGTACTCGTGATGAGCAGGTTCCTTGACATCTCTGGGCCTCCAGTTTCCCATCTGGGAAGTGGGGATGATATAATGGTGGCAGTACTTGCTCTCACTAATTAACCGTACAAACATTAGTCACTTTGGTGATCCATTCCTTATCCTTTCTGTGGGACCCTGCTTCTTCTCCTGCCCTGTACCTGCATGATGTCTTCTGAACAATATTTCATTCTCCCCTCTCCCGTAGAAAAGGTTACCTGTCCTGAGTTCCAGCTCATCCTACTCAGCACACTAATTTTGGCTATTTAATCATCTGCTGCAGACCAAGATGTTAACAAATGTGAATATATCCATTTAGCAATCATTCCCAACACTTTGTTTGCATTTTGACAGGACTTAAGAGGCTTAAGACTTCCCTGTGGCTCAGATGGTAAAGAATCTGCCTGCAATGCAGGCAACTCGGGTTCAATCCCTGGGTTGGGAAGATCCCTTATAGAAGGGAATGGCTACCCACTCCAGTATTCTTGCTGGAAAAATCCCATGGACAGAGGAGTCTGGCAGGCTAGAGTCCATGAGGTCACAAAGAGTCAGATACACTGAGCAACAAACACTTTCACTTCTAAGAGCCTTAAGCCAAACACTGAAAATGGTATTGATTTTAGTTTCTTCAGTTGTCTAGTGAGGAAGATTCTAGAGGGGTGTGATGGAAGGAGGGCCTGAATGTAGCCACATGTAAGACAGACTTGGGAGAGCCTGGCTTCGGGGTGGTCCCTTAGTGGCTCCATAACTGACACCCCAAACAGTGGCTGCTCCAACCATAAGCTGATTTCCCCTCAAAGTCAGTCCTCTGCATCAGGAAGTGTTTTCTAGTTAATAAAATGTGCTGCCATCCCTTTCACCTTCAGGAAACATAAAGGAAACCCTCGTTGAGTTCAGTATCTACACTTCCTATAGGTTCTATAGCGTCCCTTGTTCCAGCTGCAGTAAGGGCCCAGTGGGTCTTCCTCCTGCGTTTACAAAACTGGGCATTTAATCCACAGCCGAGCTCCCCCTTGCTGGAAAAGAGCTGCCTGCATCCCTGCACGACGGTCTGTTTCCAGTCAAACCAATCGTGGCACTTGCTTCCCTTGGCCCTGGTGCCTACCTACAGCTGTGTTTACTGAAGTGCGACTGTAATTCGCTACAGCATGCCAGAGTATTAATAGACAATTATTTATTGCAAATCTGTACCATTTATACTGTTTACTGGCTGACACAATGTAAAATTTTGATCCAAATGTTAATGTGTCCATGACATTGCATAATTCTATTCCATGCCATGGTTTTTTCTCTTCTAAATGAATCGAATTTGCAGTACAAGGAAATGGCATTTTTAATGGATGAGTGATTTACAGCCTCAAACTTAGAAGGCTATTATTTGGGTAACAGGGAGAATTGACTAATTGCAATAACACAGCAAATTAGACAAATTTAGGATTGTACTGGGAATAAATTCATAGTGAGGAAACGAAAATAACTCACAAAGTTCTTAAAGGGTAACTGAATAAATCTCACTTTAGTTTCACAGGGGGATTATATTTTGGTGGGGGGAGATCAGGTACTTTTGAGGCCAAACAGACTTATAAATATTCAATTGAGTAGAACATAGATAAAAATTACCTCTTCATAAAGAACCATATGTGTAGGAGAGAACACTTCCAATTCTCCAAATGTTTACTGAAATTGCCTACACAAATGTTTTCAGCAGTTGGATGAAAACAAAGAGCTTTATAGTTATGTGGCTTTTCATGAAAAAGACACCAATTTTAGCATATTTACCTTGTGTGTTGTTAAGCATGCAACACAATGCCAAGGAAGAATGATTTCCTAATAGAGATCCTCATGATTTTTCAAAATAAAATATGTGCATCAGCAAAAATAATATTTCTTTCTTTCTGAGGTATTCCAGTTAGGTCATTGATATCGATTCCTGTGATTCTCTCACCTCTGCCCACAGAGAGATTGTTAAGATAAAAGCTGCCTCAATGCAGCTCTGTTTAAATCTCTGGGAACTACACTGGGATGCCTAAACACAAGCTCATTCAAAGTGAAGATCCCCTCAGTGTTTTAGTCCAGGTGGTCCCCACAAATTAATGAAGAGAGAAAACAGATTGGAGGAGGTGGCAGCTCTAAGAATAACGATAAAATATTTGTGTGTTCTTCCAAATTACATGCAAAACGGCCTTCTCTTCTCTAGTAGGCAAGATCCGCCCCGCTCCCTGACTCCAGCTTCACTGACCCCTTCCTTGGTTTTCTTTCCTGCCACCAGCCTTATTCCCTTTCTTTCTGTTCTGCGCTGTCTAGCTGATCATCTTGCTAAATGTATGCTTGTCTGAAAGGTCAGCATATGGCACAAGCACTTTAGCATGGGACACTTGATCCTTCTGAGCCTCTCCAACACCTCTCATGCTGGTCCCTTTCTGCCCCTGCCCTACCTGCCCAGAGCAGTTCCCTCACCCCGCATGTGAACAGCAAGATCGGGATAACTTGGGCTCCTTGGGACAGGCCATAATGTGCCTCTTTCTCTTTGGAGGGCCTTTCACTCATTCCTGCTGGTTCCCTCTGCTTGCGATGCTCTCCCCGCTCTCTTCGCCTGCTGCTTACTGATGCTCCAGGAGTGGGTTCAGATGATATCTCTGGGAAGCCTTTGCTGAGCCCTCCAGGTGGATGGGATGTCTCTGCCTCCCCTCTTAGAGCGCATCCACACCCAGGTGACATCCTTGCTTCTTTACCCTCCTTCTTCACTGGGCTGGAGGCTTCTGGAGGGCACAACTTGTCCTCTTTCCTGGACTTGGCCACAGAGTAAACAGTAAACATATGAGGAATAAAAGAAATACCTCCCTTGAAAATCTACTTTGCCCCAGGCACTGAACAAGGCCTGTGAAGAATGGAGCAAATGGTTTGCACCTGCTTCCTACTCCCAAATAGAGCTTTTAATTAAGTAGGGGGTGATATAAGAAGGCCAGAAATAACGAAACAGAATTTGATACGACCACAATAAAGGCAAGTCTTGCTACAGGATTTCAGAAAATTGAGATTTGTTCTTTAAAAATCATTATCCTCTCTTTGTTCCTCTCTCGTGTTCTCTGAAATCAAGCAAGTGAAAGTGTTAGTCGCTCAGTCATGTCTGACTCTTTGCAACCCCATGGACGATAGCCCTCCAGGCTTCTCTGTCCATGAAATTCTCCAGGCAAGAACACGGGAGTTGGTTGCAATTTCCTTCCCCAGGGGATCTTCCAGGGATCTAACCTGGGTCTCCTGTATCGCAGGCAGATTCTTTATCATCTGAGCCACCAGGGAAGCCTGAAATCAAACAAATCGGAGATTAAATCCTTGTTCAACCATTTATTAACAATGGGATGCTAGACAGTTTACCAAAGCCTCAATTTCCTCATCTGCGAAATGAAGACAATAATATTTACCTTACAAGGTACCATGCCGATTAAGACATAGTGGGAAGGGCTAGTGCATAGAAAAGACTCGACAAATGGTGCCGGGAATAGTATTTCAAGTGAATATGCTACTTGTTTCCTCAGGCCTGCTCCACTGTACTTCAGCCTTTATTATTTAGCATCTCATATTTCACCTGTCCAAGTAGGAGCCTTATCTGCTTACTGGCATATAGTCAATAGTTCATTTTTAAATTAGGACACAATATACTCAGCTTCTTTCAAAGCTGACTGTAAATTAATAATTGGAAGGGCTGCCTGGCTACTAATAGGCTTTCATTTGGTTCTTTTTGAAATTTTAAGAACTCAAAAACAGAAACCATACCTTACAATCTGCAAGTAGTCAATGACTTTCTGTTGAATTTGATTGGAGAGCTGAAAAACCTGGATTATTTGTTCAGCACACATTGATTGAATTCTTGCTTACACCTTCTTGCTGGATCCATCTTTCCTTCCACAGACTTTTATCTAGAATAGAGAAATGTCAGGGAAAAATGGAAAGCAGTTAGCAACTGCAGCAATGTAGACAACAGTGATGTAATGACTGGTTGAAATTGAATCAGACTTTAACATTATTTGTACTGTCTGTGTTAGATAGAAGGACCAAGTGCCACTGCTGTAACTTACGTGGTAAATGAAGCCCAGCCATATTAATAGCGGACCCAAGGCTATATAGTGATCAAGAAATTGAGTTGCAAAATTAGAGAGGCCTACACAGCTGTGTGACTTTGTACTGATCTTTTAAAATTCCAGGTTAGGGACTGTAAAATCTACGTTGGGAGATTACTTTGTGACTTAACTGAGACAAGTCCGTGCGTCACAAAGAGTTGGACATGACTGAAGTGACTTAGCGCGCATGCACGCATATATAAAACACCACGATAAGAACTCAATACATGGATATTTTTATTATCATTTTGAAGATAAGTCATGGAATCTGTGGTATTTTAAAAGACATAGGTTAAGGATGCCCATCTGAGAGAGAAGATTCTTACATTATTCTTACTTGACTGAATGCCCTGGCCGTAATTATTAGACAGTGCAACCTTGCCTTCCTGCAGACTGCCAAAGAACGAGGCAGGTGTTAAACACACATGGAAGGAGAAAGATCAATAGACCCCCACGGCCCTAAATAAATCAATGCAAATAGAAATTTGGCATTATTTATAATCAGCTACACCTTCAGTACATGCGACGTTGCTTAGTCTTGGTTTCTTTGCCATCATGCAAAATTAGAATGTGGAAAAATTACAGAAATTAAAAAGGAAAGAGCCATTTGTTAAGCTTCATCTCAGAAAGCCTGGAGAGCAGTTTGGCTCAGGCCTATGCAGTCAGGAAGAGCCTCCGATTTAGGTTTTGAGCATCTTTTCTAACCTGTAACCACCCACAAAGGCACAGTGACAGGGTTAAAGAAAACACACATCTGACAAAATCCAACTTGGGTCCCCACGTTGGACCACAAGGCTCGCAACAAACTATTAAGGAACATTGTTTACGTGTTATTTAAATATCTTTAGAACGACAGTTATCTTGTCTAAAACATTTTATGTTAAAGGCATGGAATCTGTATAGTTTATTAATTGAAAATACATGCCGCAAGCTTTGTAGCCCTGTTTGGATGTTTCTTCACTTGGTAATACTCAGAGCTTCTAGAAACAGGAGCAGCTGGGCCACTATCTTGACATGTCAGGGCTCACGCCCTTCCTAACTCACTCATCTGGTTAACACCTGATTTGATCAACAGGGGGAAACTATCCTTTTCCCTATTAAATGCATTTATCCTACTTTCACAGCCCATCCAAGAAGAAAAGTCATAAAGAAATATATTGGTTAAGAGCCAGTTTTTAATTGTGTCCGATGGAAGAATTCCTTGGGAGCTGCGTAGGGGTGTATCACTGATGAAAATCGAGAGGAATTCAGATCTTATCTTATTTGTTCTAAACCAGAACATTTTACTTATTATTCATAATACACATTGAAGGCAGACACCAAAATGGCTCATTTGGAGCATTTCTGTGCTCGCTGACTAATGTACATTAACGCCAGTACACATTCTGTGTTACGGATCCATAAAATGCATTTGCATAATATTGAAATTATAATCCCAAATGTGTAGTAAAAACCTTTATGAAAAATTGTTACTGCTCAGCTACTATACAGTGCCTAATTTTTAATCTTCAGCCTCTCAGCTGCGAGTTAAGATAGGGTATTCTTTAAATAAAAACCTCAAGAGTAGGAGCCTGGAACAGAGCCCTCCTTTCTCCTAAGCAGGATATTTTTAGGCAGAGGAATATAATCTCTACTGTGTTAAACAGTTGCCTTCACAGTGATCTTGGCTTTTTGTGGACTGGTGTCTTGACTTTAGATTCAGTTGAGCAGTATCACTAGTTTACCAGCCTCGCATCAGCAGTGGGAAGAGGGTTTCTCTCATGACCCCACTCAAGGGTCTCTGCCGAGCCCATGAAGAGGCCATCTGGAAAAGAATCCCAGTGACTGAGCTGGCAAGTAATTCTGGCAGAGAACCCACTGGCCATGATTTCTTGATCCTGTCTCTGTGCTCACTGCTGTGATGAACTCTTTTTTTTTTTTACGATATCTTTTTTTTAATGTGGACCATTTTTAAAGTCTTTATTGAATTTGTTACAGTACTGTTTCTGTTTTATGTTTGGGTTTTTTTTTGGCTGTGAGCCATGTGAGATCTTAGCTCCCCAACCAAGGACTGAACCTGCATCCCCTGCATTGGAAGGTGAAATCTTGACCACTGGACCCTCAGGGACGTCTCTGTGGTAAACTCTTGATTAGATTATAACAAAGAGCCCTCCTATTGCTTCAATGAGGTGGATATATACATCATTCCTGATGAAACAGACTAGAAAGGTTGAACCCTTTCTAGGGTCTCTTATCTCTCACAGATACACCCATACCTGTTAACTCCCATATTCCAAGTGCTGAAGCCAACTACAGTGTTAAGTACAAACGCTTGATTCTTCCTTCAAGTGATTCCACAATTGTGTTTTCAAATAATTGTCAGAGAGCTCTAGCTGAGACTGTCCAGGATTAATGTTACCGAATTACATTTCTACTAGGCTTTATCGACATAGCTCTTAATAAAAGGAGCCCCAGTGGTTGGGCTGAACACTCACCTTGTGCCCAGTCAGAGAGAGTTTCCCCTATGGAAGTGGTCATCTCTTGGTCATTGGCCCCTCTTGCCTTTTCCCATGCTCCCAGCAGAAGTTCAGGCTCCTGTGCAACCTCATGAAGCTCTACTCAATTCACGTTTACACAGTGACCAAACTGCAAACCAAGAATGTGTTCTCCAATGCCCTCTCACAGGGCTCTGCCACCTTCTTCCTCTTCTCTTTCTTCTGAAATTTCAAGCTGCTGGAAGGAGAAGAGAAAATCGGAGTCAAACAGGCCTGTCTTCACTGGATGCCACCTTATACTAGGGGTTTTCCCGGCAAGGATGGAGGGAGAGCAGAAATGAGACAGAATAGATCTCTTACTTTATTTGCGGAATTTGGGCTTGGAAAAAAAATTCTTTTTTCTTATTTCCTTAGTCATTTATTTTGGTTTGTTTAATAGGTACACAATGCAAATCTAAAAGGTATAAGAGTTCAAAAGTTATTTTTTATACTGTGGAAAGTCTCTTTTCTATTTCTTAAAACCAACAGGATATTGATATTCAACATCAATTATTCAAGATTGATATTTATTGTTGAACAAATATCAACAATTATTCAACAATGATATTTTCATTTTTTCATCTATTAGTATCTTTGAGATACTTTTTTACAGGGACACATAGAGCTGCCTCTTTCTTTTAACACATATGTGCCTTAACTTATTTAATCAGTCTTCTTTTGATGGATATTTAAGTTATTCCCTGTTATTTGCTAGTATAAACACTGCTGCAATAAATTACCAATTCATATCACCAATTCTGGAGAAGGCAATGGCACCCCACTTCAGTACTCTTGCCTGGAAAATCCCATGGGCAGAGGAGCCTGGTGGGCTGCAGTCCATGGGGTCACTAAGAGTCAGATACGACTGAGCGTCTTCACTTTCACTTTTAACTTTCATGCACTGGAGAAGGAAATGGCAACCCACTCCAGTGTTCTTGCCTGGGGAATCCCAGGGATGGGGGAGCCTGGTGGGCTGTAGTCTATGGGGTTGCACAGAGTCGGACACGACTGAAGTGACTTAGCAGCAGCAGCAGCATCACCAGTTTATCACCTTTTGAAATGTGTGACTAGATCTGTAAGATAAGGTCCTGGAAATGTAACTGTAGGGACAGAGAGATGTACACTTAAATTTGAGTGGATTTTGAAAAATTATGCACCCTAGAGATTTAACCAATTTACCCTGCCCCCTTTCCCCAACCCACCACCAACATATGAGAGTTCCTTAGCTTAACCTTTCAGATCAGGAGGGTCTGGTAAGCGATGGCTAGGACTTGAGAGAAGATGGATCCAGAAGAGGACTGTATGGAGGCCTGGCTTGGTGGATGGCAGCTGGACTGTAGGGGTATGCGACAGAGTGAGAAAGACTGGGAAACTCTTCACGAGCCCATTCTATTCATTTAAAACTACTCTGAAATATTAAACCCAAACATATGGGTCTCCTGTCTGCTGCTAAAAGTCTCCAGGAGGTAAATTCCACAGCTTTCTTGGGTAAACTATTTGGACTTCTCACAACTCTTCTGAAGGTCAGGACATTTTTCCTTATGTGTATGTAGTATAAATCTTTCCTGCACACATCCATTTGTGAAAAACGTGTCTAATATTTCCCCAAAGCAATGCAAGTTCAACTAAATAGACAACATGATGCTATAATTTCATGGCTAGAGTATGTATCCGCTTTTTTAGAAAATAGCATACATCTCCTAAATCATTTTAGAGTGATTTAATGCATACATGAGGGATACCATGAGTATTTTTTTTAACCCTGTGTTTAATGTAGCTATGGACTTTACAGAGACTGTGTGTATGTGTGCATATATTTTAAAATTTTGCTACCCTCTCTGGTTTTATTCCTTTTACATATTCTAATCATAGAATTATCTTACTTTCTCGTTAGATGCTGATTAATACATAGCTTTCTTAATAACACGTCCAATACCACTTCTGCTGAATGAGAAAATGGTGATGTAACCCAGAGGTTGGTAAGTTATTTCTGAGTGTATCTTTCTTCCTCTGTTGAGATACAATAACTATTTTAAGAACATTTGGCATCCAAAAAATCTCAGCATTGTGTAAATTAAAACATCTGCTTATACTTTGACATCCTCATTCTTCAAAGGTTAGTTGGATTTGCGGTTGCTTTGTTCAACAAGACTGCTCTTAGAGCCCAAGGATGCACATTTAATTATTGGGAAGATATGTTTGACAGAGCTGTGGGGGAAAAAAATTACCCTTCATATTCACACCAGTATTAACATTTTTATAGAATGAGATTGCCTGAGAGTCAAAGAAGGGGGAAACTCCATGAAAATAAATATGAATCTATTTGGTCACTGGTCTTCTTCTGCTGATTTACAAGACTCCAACCAACGATTCTTTGCTCTGATGCCTAGAACTCATCAGTTTGCTCTCACTCTGGCATTGCTGATTTCTGCTGAGGTTAAAGGCAGCAAAGTAAACTCTGCTTCCAACAATAAATAACAGAGGGAGTTATTCTTTTCACTCAAACAGGCTTTAGATCACAGCAGACAACTACAGCCAGGTGCATTTAGCTACATTTGTCATTGCCACGAATGCAAAACATGTAAAGAATCTGCAGCAAAGGGGTCCCTCGCCAGCCCTCTTCCCCTGAAATATTCTTCCATCCCCAACTGTGGTCGAGCTGTGGTCACCCAACACCAGGAGGAAGGGCTGAGGTGCCTGTAGGATCAGCAGCATCTCCGGACTGGTTTGTTAATTTACACAGGTCACTGGTGCCAGCTAGCAGATTGTGCCCTGGAAGGCTTTCTGTGTCTCTGGCCAAAGACTGGTAATCTCCCCGGGCAACGCCGAGATAACACATGTCAGGAGGCAGCAGTGGCTCGTGAGCCAAGTCATCACTCACCTCGCCCCACCGCCCCTCCTGGCCCCCTCTTGCTGCAGTCTTTTCATGGCCATTCCAGAAGCCACAGACCTTAGCTGTCGGATTGGTGGGAGGTTGGGGCGGGAGGTGGGGGAGGTAACGGAGAAGCGGGATACAGAACCCAGGCGGCCAGAGGGATTTGGTGAGGCAGGAACCAGCAGGTGAACAATGACTCATTTGGAAACGAGCGGCTGGGGGTGTGTCATCTGCATGTCAGAGACCCTTTGTTACGGTGGCTTGCCCAGCTGCGCGGGCGCCTCCGCGTGGGAGCTGCCGTGGGGCGGGAGATGCATTCTCAGGAGAGCGCACTTACTTCCTACCTAATTTGTGCACAAGTTAGGGAAAGGCGCGCTCATCCGGGACCTGCTGCCGCCGAAAGGCTGCGAGGTTTTGAGATTTATTTTCCTTCCGCCAAGTATATTATTTCCAAACTCGTCTTTTCAAGATCTTTCAAATTCCCTTGAAAATGATTTAACAATTTAATGAAAACAACACTGAGACAAAAGCCACGTTGATGAGGGGCAGAGGTAAGGGCTGGGTTGGAAATGAGTGACGAACCTCGTAATGAGGTGTGCAGCTTTGTATATTAAGCGATTTCTCTGCGGTACTTTTCCAGATGTGATGGAATACATTTATTTTTGTGCTCATCTGAACTGAAATAATACAAATGAGATAGTAAAAAGATATCATTACGTGCAGAAGTAGGAGAAGAATTTAGAATCCCAATTCCGTAAGTTAACAGCTGTGCATGAAGCAATTGGAAACTGCTTCCAGTCTGCAGGTTGCCGGCGAGCCTCTGTCAAGCTCGTATGGACCAGTGATGATCAGCGTGTGAATCCTGCATGTAGATAGTTCAAGGCGACTTTATTTCAGGCAAAAATAAATAGCTGGTAGTAAGAAGTCCTTCCCCACCTAAAGCCTGCAGTACGGCTGAATACAACTACTGTGGTAGTGCAATAAAACGGGATGAGTTTTAAACTACCAGATGGTACCCTGTACAGTGCCTGAAATAAAATGGAGAATTAGGGTGCCCTAAGGTGTGCACAGGAAAGGCAATTACATGAAATAAATGGGCCTCAGGCCTACAGGATGCTCAAGTATGCTACACAGGAGACAAATAGTACATCTGGTGAACAGATTTTATCACACACTGGAAAGTCATAAAGCACACCGTTGAATATCGGATCCCCATCTCACAATGACATTTTACCTGTGTTGGTATTCAGTGCTGTTTATTTTAAAAGGTGCTGTAATCTCAATGATGTGTTTTAAAAGCTTCCTTAACATTGTTTTCGACTATGTACTATTTTGAGGGGGACAGATTGATACAAGGCAATGAGATTTTGTGGACAAATAGCCACTCTGGTTGCAGGAGGTTGTTTTTTCGTTCATTTATCACATTGCTGATGTGATTTTAGTAATAGGATTATACTTGTCAGCACTCCCTGTTTGGGAAAATGCCAGCACGTCTTGAATGCTAGTTCCCACATCGCTATTTCATTGTCTGTGACTGCGCTAGAGCTTCCCTCCTCACCCTACCTCCTTTTTCCTAAGCCTCAAAGGAAAACAAATTTTAGGTGGTGGGGCTTTGCGAGGAGAATTCATTGGCACAAAGCCCTTTCTTATTTCTTCTCCACAAATGCAAGTCTGTTTTCTGTTTGAAAATTGTGTGTTCCTTTTCTATTGTAAAAAGACCGAAGAACACACAACATGCATTATTGTTTTAACAGTTGCTGTAATAAAATCATCTCAGTACTTAAAGATAGTTTTAGGGTCCCTCCTAGGATTCATTCTAGCTCTGATAATTGGGTAATTGCATCCCCTCCCCCACCAATAAATATTTTCACCCAATTAAGTTTAAAACGATAATAAATTTTAAAGAATTATAGTCTAAAAATTCATACCCTAGAACGAGTATTAAGCATGAATATTTATCTTAAGCTGTGGAGCAGTGCAGCCTGTTTAAATGTTTCTCTACCTCTGTGCAGTGTCCTTGCTTGAGAGCTGCCACTGGCAGGGTGGATTCCCTGAGTGCCGGGTAAGAGGTAAGGGAGCCCAGAACTGGAGCCTTTCACTTCCTGGACTATCCCTTGACTTCCACATCCCAGTCCTTCTTTGTTTCCAGACAGCATTATTCAGCCCTTCACCCACTCATTCACTCATTCCTTCCCTCGTTTGTTCATTCCTTCCTGTCCAGTAACTTCTAACCCAGAGATGAGGCCCATGCCTGGAGCTGAGGCCAGACGTGGACGGCTCACAGGATCCACAAGGGAGCTGCTTGTGCAGGGCTCACTCTCGACTCCGTGCCACGGCTCCGCAAACCAACATGTCTAAATCAGCTTTCCAGGGCTGCATTACAAGGTAAGCCCTCTGCTGCATAGATGCTCAATGCTAAAGGGCAGTCAAGTGACCCAAGGCACTAACCACATCGTTCACATGTGTAGCAAAGCTCCAGCCTGCTAGAGACTCACAAACCTCCTGTTCCCCCCTTAACAAGAGAAGTGCAGTCACAGTGCTTAAAGCCGGTAGCTTTTGGCAGCAGTCAAACGTGGGGCCCTGGAGCCAGCGGCAAGGACAAAAGGACACCACGGGCACAGCCAAAGGCCAGATCTGTTGTTGTTTAGTTGCTACCTTGTATCTGATGCTTTTGCAACCTTATGAACTGTAGCCCACCAGGCTACTCCATCCATAGAATTTCCCAGGCAAGAATACTGGAGTAGGTTGCCATTTCCTTCTCCAGGGGATCTTCCCAACCCATTGATGGAACCCACATCTCCTGTCTCCTGCCTTGACAGGCAGATTCTTCATTGCTGAGCCACCAGGGAAGCCCCACGTCACATCTGAGAGAAGGGAAAAGAGCAAGAGAGACTTGGTGCAGCCGCAGCAGGAGAGAGAAAGAGGCAGGGCACTGTTCACTAGGGGAGGAAAGAGAACCAGGAGAGACTCAGGATGCTCAGCTGGTGGAAAGGAGAAACCGACCCTGGATCCTGGGGACAGGCAAACCGTGAAAGTATTCCTGGGCAGCTCCCTGTCTTCCCTCCACCATCACTTGCCACAGACCTGCTGCTTCCTGTCCTACTCGCTGCCCCTTCCTCTAAGCCAGCCAGTTCTATCATGCCGCCACCAAGTGCCCAGACGGGCTCTTTCCTGGTCCCCCTCCGCCTCCTTCATCACCCATCTGTCCCATTCCCACCCTCCGACGAAGGGGAAGTTCATGGTGGCACTGGATGCCCAGGTGGTTGTACTACAGATGAAACGTGGTGAGAGAAAAATGGCTTGAAAACACAAAAGCGGAGGCGTTAACAATGATTTAAGGTGCTGAATTCTATTAAAGAAGACTATGCCAGTGGTACGATGAGGTTGGTGGAAAAAATATAGGATATTTAGAGAAACTTTAGCTTCTAAAGCTCTGCATAAATTTCAACAATTTTTGAGGACATCATCAGGGAAGTTGTTTTAAAATCAGGATTATAAAACCCCCCAAAAATATCCTGAAAAAATTCAGAATCTAGTAAACTTTGTTCTTCAAAACATTTCAGATAAGTGGCAGTGTTTGTGGTGACAGTTGAGGCAACTGAGGCAAGGCGGAAACACCCTAAATTTTGAAGTTCAACAGCTGAACAGAAGCTAAAACCAATCTGATATTTGTCTCACTACATCAGATGCAGAACTGATCAACATGATGGCAATAATGCATGATGTTTTATTCACTTTCAAATACTTAAATTGATTTTGAAGATTTCATTTGGGAAATAAAAGTAATGCATTTAAGAAAATAGCTTATTTAAGCCAAGGGCAGAAAAAAAATGACAGGAAAGAATTTGCAGGGAATCTCTTTTGTGTCTGGATTCAATTTTTATTTATTCAGGTTTTTCATCAGTTCTTGATCAGCAGGCAGGTTGCAGGCTAGGATTGCATGAGGGGAAGGCGATGTGGATAGCTATACGTTCCTAGGAGGCTAGGAAGGGAAAGTGTGTGGAAGTGTGAGTTCTTGTTAGGAAATCTGTAAGTCAGTTTCAGTGTATTTTTCCAAGGTCACGTTGGACCACAGGTGGCTGCTTGCTGTCTAATGCCCTCTTGTCCTCAGGCAGGGTAGCTGAAGAAGGGATCAGACCAGAATTAGCCAAGGTTGCAGGGAGCCCCCCTCCCAGGTGGAAGTCATCTGAGCAGGTGCAGGAAAAGGTCGTTTCTGTGGCAGCCATCACTAGGCGCTCTGCCCGGAAGGCTGTCTGGGACTTGGTGGACTAGAGGCGAGAGGTGAGCATCTCCGTCCGGCGCTGCTGCTCCAGCGGTCAGCAAGTGACCCCCAGCTTCTCAGAGCAAGGCCTTCCAGCATAATGGATGGAGTGGACTGCTAAGGTCACACGCCTGCTAGGTTTCTAGCTCTGTAACCTCAGGCACGTTTCTTCACCCAAAAGCCTCAGTTCTGTACTTTATGAAGTAGACATGAAAATAGTAGTACCTTCCTTATAAAACTACAATGAAGAATAAATGAGATAATCCAAATAAAGTGCAAAGTCCACTGCCTAGCTCACAGTATGAGCGCGACAATTTTCAGCTCTTGTTATAAACAATAATGCTGCAGGCAAGAAGAAATGAATTAGAGGTGTAGAGAGAAGGAGAGGAAAATGATGCTTTCTTTGGGGTGCTGTATAAAAGCGTCAGAAGGCGTGTAAGAGATAAAAAGACATGGAGGAGACGGCACAGTGGGGTGGAGGGCACACAGGTGATGACAAATAGAATTCTATCAGACTCACTCTGCCCCTGATGTTGCAGGGCTCCTTAGCACCCTGGAGCCATTAGCCAAGGAATGGGACTTCTTTAGGACAGAGAAAAACGATGAACGTGGAAGAGTAAATTTGAAACTGTGCTAGAAGCCAGTTGGTGGACCGTGATAATTGCACGGCAACTTACCCAGCAGTTGTTGGGTGTGGTGAAGTGGGGAGCATAGCTATCATGGTACATGTGGGTATAGAGGCTGGAGAAAGGGGAGACGGCATCTGAGGGTAATTGTTGGCTATCAAGAAGGAAAAGTGAGGACAACTTATCATCACAGGGTTATTGCCAATGCCATTTGACGGTCCTTAGAGACCATAGGACCTGCAGAGTCTCAACATGTAGATGAAGATGATGCAATGGAAAGGTTTTGTGCTTGCAGGAAATTGGTGACACTGAGAACAGGAGAATGAATGTAAATGGTATTAGATGCTGGCTTTCATTTCTTTTTAAGGTAACAGAGTAAAATGCATTTTAATTTGCTGGGAAAATAAGAAATGTAATGAAAATATGGGAACTGAATTAACCTAGAGAGCCTGGCGGGCCACAGTCCATGGGGGTCACAAAGAGTCAGACACAACTGAGCGACTAAGCACACACAGGGCAGAGATAATCCCAAAATGTACTGAAGATGAAAAGGATCGAAAAAAATAGCTGACGTGTCAAAATGCATCAGCAGTAATGTTGGATAAAGCAAAACTGAAACTAGATTGTAGAAATATTTGCATGTCAGTCCCATCAATTAAACAAATCTGAGATGTGTAAAGCCTAAGGACCAAGACCTTGTTGTTTAGCTGTTTGTTTGTTTGCTCTTGATATATAACTGACTTAAAATATTGTATCAGTTTCAGTGGTACCATATAGTGATTCAATATTTTTATACATTATGAAATGATCACCATGATAAGTCTAGTTACTGTCTGCCACCATACGAAGTTACTACAGTATTACTGACTATATTCCCTATGCTGTACATTATATCTCTGTACCAATTAATCCCCTTTCCCTATTTTGCCTATCCTCCATCCTCCTCTCCTCTGGCAACCACCAACAAAGGCCTTACTATATATATATAGCTGCCTGTTCAGTGCTGAACAGGGGAATGACAAATGGGATTTCTCTAGGCTATAGACAGAAGAGAAACAGGAAGAGAGAGGCTAGTAGTTTATGAGAACAATCTCCATGAATAAAAACTCCATACATGCACATATTTTTGTAATATAATTTTTTACAGACTTCTGTTTTCTCACTACCCTTTTTCCGCTTACAGTCTTGAATTCTAGTTCTGTCTCTTTGATTCCATTAACTCTCCTGTTTGAAAGATCAGTTACCAAATTCACTTACTTCTATCCATACACTCATTTCTTCTGTGCATCTTTACCAAGCATCGGTTACATCTAGGGCCCTACACTAGACATTGAGTGGCACGATCCCTACCTTCAGAAAGCTTACAATCCATATAAAAGGCAGCTGTACACAGATAAGTAAATAGGAATTCTGTAAAGACAGTGTTTTAAGGTATGGCATATGAGGCAGGAGCTATGCATTTTCAGATTTTAGAATTTTAACAAGGAGAGCAGGGTTACGAGAGGGTATTCAAGGATGTGAGAGGGACAGGAATGAGCCAAGATGATTTAAGGAAGTGACAGGAAGTGGAGAGTTCAGGAGAATAGAAGAAGCAACATTCAGTTATGCAAGGCCGAGTTTGCCACAGGATTGGTTCTACATAATACAAAGGGATTGCTCTCTGCAATGCGGGCAAAAGCGAGAAGAGTCGCACTGGGGGAGATGACAACATCTTGAAAGGAAGCTGTAGCGGAGGGGGTGGAGTTGAGGGGCCACTCTGAAATGCGGTGGGGGTGGAATCAATAAGACAGAATGGCCTGTGGGCTATGGGGAGTGAGGAAGAGCTTGGAGCACAATTTTCTCTTCTGAGTCCTCACTCTCTTTAACCTTTCCCCCATGACACTGTTCACTATGCGGACTTCTTGAAGCTCTCTCCTGCTTCATTTAATGAGGCAGCGCTATCTTGCTTCTCCTTCTGGTTATGAGCAAAAATTTGATAAATGACCTTTTTTTAAGACACTTGGCCCTTCATTCCAACACTCATCTCTCTAAAAGATTAAGTGATTTATGTGACTCAGGTCAAGTTGGTGTTAAGTGCTAGGTCTGAGACCCTGCAACTTATCTACCAAGCTGAGTTCCATCCTCCAGGGAGGAGAAAGGGGGAAGAGGTTTTGGTTGCAGGTGTGTACAGATGTAAGCCTAGAGAACGGAAAGGTTTCTAGAACTCTCTTGGCTGGGGAACATAATGCTTCATACTGGCAGGCAAAAAGAGTTGAAAGTTCATTCCCAAGATAGGGAGTTTTACATAGAGATATGATTTGGAATGATGATCATATAAATCTTCTTCCCAGGCTTCAATGTGAAGCACTAGTTTGATCCAACAGACGGCAATGAGTCTTTAAGAGCTGTAATGGCCCATCATGTCAGAGGATATTTATGGATTTACAGTCTTCAGATATCTGGATCTTGTGCAAGCATGATAAAAGCCCTGTGAATTTTTTTTTGTTTTTGCACAAATAAATGAGTGCTTAGCTAGCTGTGTTCTTAAATTAAATGACTCAGCCATTGTTCACTTGTGAAATACTCAAGGGTCCTAGTCTACATTTTGGAGGAAAGTGCTGTTATACTTCTATCGGATGAACAAAGCAGCTTGGGGGCTATAGGACATCACTAACTTCGTTTTTGTTTTTCATATGGCTAACTTAATAAGAAATACATTGCTGAGTACAAGTTTTCATGACAAGCATTTCTTAGGTCATATCTCTAGCGACAAACAGGAGACAGGAGCAAAACTGTACTGTATTAAGGAGAAAAACTGACTTGGGACATAGGTCAATATTCTTAGGAACCATTTTGCTAGACTCTTATTTGATGGGATCTACAAGCTAATCATTGTGCAAATGGAAATCCTGCCTGTTGAATCATTGAGTTCTCCCATTCCCAGCAAGTAGTTGCAGAACATTTTTGCTATTTTACAAGTCCTCTTCTTGGATATGGAAACAAATTGTTATTCTCTGTATCTTTATGAAATGCTTGCCATGATATGGAATTAAAGTACTCCCTTTCATTCAGTGTTTGAAACAAAATACTTATTTTATAAATAAGGCTTTTCCACAAGAAGTTGGTACTAAAATAGTTGACTTCCCCAGAGGAGGTTCAGGCTCCCCAGGTATTCTATATGCCAGAAGGCAAGCGCTTTGGCTTACTTAAAACCAGGGACTCAAAGGTTTCCTGATTTGTGTCAGAGTGGTAAATCTGGGTCCACCCGGATCATTTCTTTTAGAAAGTACTTTCTCAGTCTACACTTCTTGTGAGATCAGTATTGAGAAAGGGTGGGATATAATGTTTTTCCCTTGTTTTGGGGGATTGACTTGGGAACATCTCATACAATGATGGAGCAAAGTCTGAAGCAAAGTCAGAGGGCCTGGGGCCGGCTGCTGCCAGCATCGCCTCTGCTGTGGCCCTCCGGGCAGTCCCCCAGATGCCAGGTAACAGGCAGAGTTCTCTAGTTTGCTGTCGTGAGAACTAGGAGATTGAAAACTGGAGGGTCAACAGGGAGTTGGACCTTCTGCCTCTGCCAGAGGGACCCATCTTGCCTTCGAGTCAAGTCTTCCTGGTTTGTTACTTTACCTATTAAAGAAAAACTCAGCCTTTCTGAAGATGAACAACCTCAACTTCCATTTATATGTGATTTAATTGACTATTCAGAGAACACTAAAAAGCTATATGTAATGGAGGCTCCTCTAGGAATTACATGGAATTCCAACCGTATATACTAGCAAACATTTAGAGAAAAGTAGAGGACTGGCACCTTAGAGGCACTGGGGCAGCAAGATGAAGATGTGGTTCCAAAGGGAAAAAAGAATCAATTTTCAAAGCTGAATTCTAAGTCCCCTAGAGTGGATCTTCAGGGAGACTCTAGAATCAATGTTAGGAATGAACAGCTTTTCACATCTATGAAGCTATAAATATTTCCTCGGTTGTGAAGACATCTGATCTCCAGGCAAGGGGAGAAACTCATGTGGCTTTCTCTAACTCTTTAAACTTCCTCTAATCCAGACGACTGGGTGAATGCTTTAGGGAGTGATGAAAAGCCTTCCTCAAGTTTTCCGGACTCTTGCTAGTACTGTTCTCTAGTGCAACCACCAACTCCACCTGGATTCAAGGCTCAAGTGATTGGCAATGGTGTGCTTAGGTCTGTCCTTTGCTTCTGGCCACTAGACTTACTTGGGTAAGCGATGGACACCAGCAAAGACCGCTGAGCAGAGAAGGGGCCTGAGTGGAACTGTGTTCTAGAAAGATCACTCTGGCAGCAGTGTAGAGGATGGATTTAGAGCAGGAAGAGAATGACGGCAGGGAGCAGAATCAGAGCTTTTCATATCCTTCAAGTGAGAAATGATGAACATTTGAAGAAGGACAGTGGCACTCACACCGGCCCACCCATGACTACAGTTATTGGTGTTAAGAGAAACCATGGGCCCAGAAAAACCCCTCCACATGACCCCATACCGTGTTATGCCCATCTTAATAGCCTCAGATCTATGCCTACTTTCTCCCATGGGATCTTCCACCCCTTCCTCAAACATGAGTCTACATGTCATAAGCATGTCTGCCTCTAATAGGTTTTAATGGGCATTCCTTACATAAGAGACTTGTGGTGAATTTATGGTTTTGGCACAGGGCCATCTCCTCATCCTGCTCGTAATTAAACCCAGAAGAATCTATCACATTTAACTTCTGATGACAAAGACAGGAAGGGCAAGGATGGGTACATGGTGATAGCCCAGTAAACAGCCTTTCTCTTTTGGGATGAGTAAGGTCAGGAGGGAGCTCCACAGCTAAAATCAGTGTGGACTCACAGAATAGTGAGCAGATAATTATTACAGCTTTATACCCAGCACTTGCTTTGTACCAGACTCTGGGCTGTGTTTTATATATATATATATATATTTTTTTTTTTCATGTATTTCTCACAAAACCCCTGCGAAGTGGGTAGTCAGTATTCTTATTAAACAAAGAGAAAAACCAAGGCTTAAGTGGAATTTAAGAAACCCTAAATATACATTAAATGCATACATTGTTACATGTGAATTATATCCTAATAAAGCTGGGACAAAAATACAGAGTCTGTGGCACACACAAGCCAAAAAAGAAAGCTTAAAATTTCATAGGTAGTATGTTGGCAGAAAGAAAGTGAAAGTGAAGTCGCTCAGTCGTGTCTGACTTTTTGCAACCCCGTGAACTGTAGCCTACCAGGCTCCTCTGTCCATGGGATTTCCCAGGCAAGAATACCGGAGTGGGTTGCCATTTCCTTCTCCAGGGGATCTTCCCAACCCAGGGATTGAACCCGGCAGAGCAGAGGTTCAAATCCAGGTCTGTCTGATTCCTGAGCTCAAGCTCCATGACCTTGTGTCACGAAGACACGGGCACCTTGTCGTTGCCTACACAGATGCTAATCTATTTCTGTACAACTCCGTGGTGTAAGTGAAGGTCGCTCAGTTGTGTCCAACTCTTTGTGACCCCATGGACTATACAGTCCATGGAATTCTCTGGGCCAGAATACTGGAGTGGGTAGTCTTTCCCATCTCCAGGGGTTCTTCCCAACCCAAGGATAAAACCCAGGTCTCCCACATTTCAGGCAGATTCTTTACCAGTTGAACCACAAGGGGAGCCCCTGATAGTTGAGTTGGTAAAGAATCCACCTGCAATGCAGGAGACCCCAGTTCAATTCCTGGGTTGGGAAGATCCGCTGGAGAAGGGATAGGCTACCCTCTCCAGTATTCTTGGGCTTCCCTTGTGGCTCAGCTAGTAAAGAATCCAAATGCAATGCAGGAGACCTGGGTTCAATCCCTGGGTTGGGAATATTCCCCGGAGAAAGGAAAGCCTACCCTCTCCAGTATTCTGGCCTGGAGAATTCTGTGGACTATATAGTCCATGGGGTGCAAAGAGTCAGACATGACTGAGTGACTTTCACTTTCATGGTGTAAGGTCAAACTAAACCAACCAGAAGGAATGTCTTCCCATCTGATTCAGTATAGCAAGAAGAGTCTGCCTCAAGTCATGAGAGATTTTCTTAGATTTAATCCAGTACTTGGAACCTGGGCCTTGGTAGAAGGGCATTTATCAAAGAATCCAGACCAGATGAACCCTCAAACCCACTATAGTGTGGGTCCAACCCTTCCTGTTAAAAAGGAATGGAATGTGTCCAGCACCCACAATGTCCCTCCTTCCAGGGTTGATCATTAAATGCATTCCAGTCACCTTGCAGGAACTTCTTGGCGTGGACTCAATTCATAAAACTCGTAAACCAGTAGACTGTCTTGACAGACTTAATAAAAAGGCTCAGGTGAGACTTTGTGCCCAGGCACTAATGATATGCAACCTTGATGAGCACTGGGTCACTGTGTCTGCCAAGCGAAGCAAGTCTATCAGCCAAGGCTCCAAGATCAAGCTTTCACCTGCCACTGTGAATTGGCAGCTAAAAAGTCACTCAGTCACAAATGGAGAAGCTGCTTCTGGTCATCAGTTAAGAGTACATTAGAAAGAAACTCTAAAAAGTCTGATGGCATAAAAAAAGTAAACAAAAGATTAATACCCAACATTTATATGCAAGCAATACATCATTAATGATCGTTATAGAGAACTTGCTTAGTTCAAATGAGGTTCCAGAAGACTGGAAGCATTTCACTGTAGCAACAGTATTTATAATAGCCACCCTGGGGAACAGCAGGCCCATCAAGTTGACACAGCTAATATGCAAGGTAATGGAAATAAGCAGGGGTGAAACGGAGCCACACGGACACTGAATTATCTTGGGAGCCAAACTCCATGCAAATAATTAGAGACTGCCCTGTTTATTAGCAGAGTGGAGAGGACAGTCCTCAGACACCTTAGGTCACTCTTTAACTTATCATTTGAAACGGGCACATCAAGTCACCCTGCTGCTTACAAATCACAGCAGAGAACATTCTGAGGAAATGTGAGGACAGAGTTTGTCCACAGGGTCTGGGAGGCAGCATGCTGTTGGAGAAGAGAGTAGTCTCCCAAGTGACTCACCATGCGGCATTTCTCAGCTCACTTAACCTACCCTTTGATTAGTTTCCCCAACTGTAAAATGTGGATAGTGTTGCTTACCCTCCCCCCTTACAGTCTGTACAAAACAAAATAGAAGAGCCTCCTGGAAAGTGCTTGGTGGCTTGTGAGACAGGAGAGGGAAAATGCAAAGGGCTCAGTGGACCACAGGAGGGCACAGCGGGATTTTGCAAACTGGTGATACATGTCCCTGGAAAGGGCCCTTCCGCTCTTGCCCAGGGTTACTTTGCAGGATGTAGGCCTGATGTCACAGGTCCCCCTGTTTAAAAGCAAAATTGGAAATACCTTTTGAGTGAGAGAGAAATCTCTCAATTTTAAAATGCAGCAATGAAAACAGAGATTTCTAAAACTCTCTTCGTGTAGATGGCATCCTGTTCATAGACTGTTAGTTTGCAACCTCTCCCTAATGGATCATCTAGTATAAGAGCAACTGGGAATTTTATTAGCTGATAATAATAATAATAATTGTTAACATTTATAGAATACTCACTATGTACTAGATACTATTCTAAAAATTATATGAAGTAGTCCCAAGAAGCCCATGAGACAGCTAATTTCATAATCCCCATTTTACACACATGGAAACTGGGTGAGATTATCACTGGCTAAAGTTCTCTGAATCTTATAGAAGCTTTCATTTTTTTTTAATTCAGCAGAGTGTAATGTAGAATTCCCCTGCTCTCAACTTTTTTTAACAAAACCCTTCTCTGTGACTGTTCCAAGGAAATATTTTCTTAAAGCGTGATTAGTTGCAGATATTGCCTGTACATAAAGACGGAAAATTTGTTCACATTTCCTCTCATACTTTTCTTTAGCTTGCCCTGACTCATGGAGTTAGTAAACGAAAAAGAACTAACAATTCATTTTCATTTTGTCAAACAATAATCAGTATCGAGGCTGTAAAGAACAAAGAACTTTATTTGGGGTCTTAAGGATTGCAATTCAGGCGACACTGATTCAGATTAGATTCAGGGAAAACTGAAAGAGTATTCTGGGAAAGAGAAGTCTTTAGCAAAGTTTGTTAAAGTTGCCAGGTGAGAATAGTAATAGACTCTGATGCAAGTCTGGAAATCTTTGTTCTTTAAGGAATCACAAGTTGTTTTAGGGTAAGGGTTTGATAAATAGTTAGGGTGTCACATTATTTTAGGGGAAGAGTCCAATAGATATCTTAAGTAGGACAAGAAATGGTCAAAAGTCAAACTTCACACAGGCTGAGGTCCCACTTGCTCAGTGGTTGCCCAGCTCCATGTTAGAGAGCTCTCTTAGCAACGCCAACTCCATTTTCATTGTCTTTTCACAGGTTACGTGGGCAAAGCAGGGAGTGACCAGGGGAGGCAATGTTTAGCCTGAATTAGCTATTTACTGGAGCTGAACATGGAGTGGAAGAAGTGAGCTACACAGTGTCTGTCTTGAGCCAACTTCCAACACGAGGGCACTGAGCCCAGAGGTGGCCCGACAGTGTTTCATCTTCTTATTATTGTGAATTAAAGACTCCCGCAGAAGTCCTTCATCTGGAAAATGTCTCGAGGGAGTCTTCAAGTTCAAGAAAGGTATTTCCAAGAAGATGTAGGAATAAAGACAAGCAGATGCTGACCGGAAAGGCCTCTCTTTCTGTGTGAGCAGTCGGGGGTCAGAATGATGAGACTTCCTCACCCCTATCTCCTTCTCCCCCAGTCGGCCTTGGGCTGTATCCTTGCTGATTAGCATGACTGCCAGAGAGTACCCGGAGGAAAACTTGAACAGCAATATTCCTCGTGGGACAATTAGTGGAAAATGATCATTTGTTGTGATTATTAGAAAAAGGGCTAACGGTGAAAGACGTTTCTGATGATCTAAAATCACAAAGCCTGCAGGAGCCTGTTGTTTTCCCTTCCTACCACTCCAATTTTCCAGCATTTTCTATTGCCAGCATTCTCTGGCAGCGTAGACATGAAGGACCAACCCCCAGGCAGTAGAAGGCAGATAAAAGGATGAGGAGCTGGCCAAGGAAGGTCACGGTGCAGGGAACTAAAAAATGGAATCTTACCAAGGGTCAGTGTGTGGCACGCAGGGGATTCCGGTGCAGGTGAGTGATGGACTTGGGTGGAAGAGAAGATGAAGTGGGCAACCCAGACGCAGAGGAGCCTCAGCCCATCTCCTCCCTGTCTATGGGGTTCGGGGCCTGCACCCCTCCTCTTCCTGTCCGTCATAGGCTGAGTGCTTCCCCAAGGAATCGGGGAATGAGAACAGGATGTGTGTAACCCCCAAGGGAATCTGAAACAAAAGCAAAACAAGAAAAGAAACTTCCCTTCATGTGCCCTTCACCAGAAGGGCGTTCATTCTGAGAAACAGAGAGAGTTCTTTTAAAATGGTGTTTCCTTGGCCTGTGAGAGGGACCTAGTTAGTGAATTCTCAGAAGCCATGATAAAAGAAGAGTCTTGGGATTATGACAACTTGTACGTATCCTTGGTATTAACCATGAAAGGAAATGTCAACCATTAGAAAATTCTCCAAAATAGGTTATACTGGTACAGAGGGGAGAACAGTATTCATTTTTTAAAAAGGAGCTACACGCCTACCCTTTGCACCACCCCTAAGATGCAGCCTGTGGGTCTCAAGCGTTTCAAAGCAACCCATTGACTGTGTGGGCATTTACAGAGCCTTGGTGGGCGCCTAGGACTACGCTAGGTGTGTCTCTGCATGACTGTTAAGGGAAGGCTTTTTTCACTACCAAAGTCTTCACACTGGGGATGGAGCTAGTGGGGTCAGGAGTGGTTTTCAAGAGTCAGACATGACTCGGCAACTAAACCACACCGAGCTTACTTGGGAATTTAATGTCTTAGTCCTTGACGTGAGGTGGGAAAACTGTTTTCTGTACATTCCAAAAGCCAGCATTTCAGAAGGTTGAGGGCATCTCAGGTATGGAAGAAGTCATGGGGCTTTCAGGCAACGTGCAGCCCATTGCAGGCCCAAACCTAAGGCTTGGTGGAGAACTAGACTGCGTTAAGCAAGGGGACCATTGTGCAAGTGCCAAGTTTCTTGCAACTTCCGATGGATTTGGACTGAGGAGTAGAGACAGACACAGAGCAAAATGAGCTGAGTTGGGAAAGGGGAAAATGGATTCAGAATGTAAAAGCAGGGTTCTCTGATGGGCTCAGGAACTGACACATGGAAAATGCAATGCCTTATTGACAAACACGTATGCTGGCTGCAACAATAATTAACACAAGCAGAAAAGAAATAGGAATGAAATGGAGCAGAAAGACTTTGAGGGAATGGGACGTGGCCGCTGAAATTGCCAAGCTAATGTCAGAGAGATGATTAAAATTTTCCGATAGAACAGGTGAGTAGGTAGTTAGGCGAGTGGGATGTAAACCAAGAGAGAGTGGATCGTTCTACGAATCTGCACTGAGGTAGTAATCAGCATTTTATGTGAAACTTTGCAGTGCACATTTCAGCAGATGGAGGAAGGTTTAAAAGCTGATAGCTAAACCGAGTCTGACTGTCTTTCTGTTCCATAATAACCGTCCTTGGAATGGGTGCTTGCTCCAAGTGAGCACTGCGGGACCAGTTCTCTGAACAGAGTTCCAGACATCTCAATATGCTTACAAAGGCCAGTTTCTGCAAAACTCCAGGATGGAGGGAGAGGAAGTGGAGCAGTGGGGGGTCTTGATCTTCCTGAGTAGAGGTGCCTGGATGAATAGGTTCTAAACAGAAAAACTGGAGGCTCACTAATCGGAACTTAAAGTGAAGATCAAGGAGCAACGAGAAGAAACTCCTCTGCAGGCCAAGCTGTACGCGTGCACTCAGGCACGCACGCGTGCATTCCTGTGAAAACTGTATTGCTGCCATAACAAAAACAATTAGATGGTGGATTGTGGGCATGTTAAAGGGGAATAATTCTTCATGATCAGAATGACTTTTTCGCTCATTCAACAGAAAAAGACTCTTATTTTTTATTTGTTGGCAAAGCCAAATTAGAAAAAATATATATCTTTACGACCCTGGGAGACAAATGAGTGATACCAAATATCACTAAAAATGCTATTAATCTACAGTGATATAAAATTACCATCTCAGCACAAAGAAAGCCTATATAATCTGAATTTCTCTAGCATCATAAAAACGAATGAGAAGCGAAATTGAGAGTAAGTATGCTTTTGAGATGCCGTTAAGAGTTACATGCATTGTTAACAAATGTGGCTAGGCGGGGTGGTGATTTACCTTGAGAAGCAAATCTATAGAGACACAGAAGATTTCCAAATGAGACCAACTCATTGCCCAACTCGTGGGTTGATGAAACCTTTGGGGGTGTCATTCTCCTTTCTTGGGTATTTAAGTGTAGCTGACCAGTTGTTGACTTTAGGGATTATTTCCCTCTGTTTTCATTTGCTTATTTCCTGCACATTTCAGAAGCCAAAAGTAGCTTTGGGTGGGGTGAGGGAGTAACAGGAAAGGGAATACAGGCCAGGGGTTTCTGCTTCAGGCACCAGAGGACCCTGAGTGACACTGCTGGGTGACCAGTGAGGACCACGAAGCACTGATGGCTCCATCACTAGACTACCCTCCCCGAATCTGAACAAAGCCAACCCTCTGTTACTCATCCACTGTCTCGTGGCCCATCTGGGGGTGCAGAATATCAGCCCAAATTCTGGGATGCTTCACAAGCCTTTGGAAGAACTGGAAGAGGGAAATAGCCAGGTCAGAAATCCAACAGGAAGTAGAGGGTAGTGGCATTGGGCTAATGATGGGGTGGGCGGCTAATGAGGATACGGAAAGGAAGGGCTGTGTGCCATGCGCTCAGTCGTGTCCAACTCTTTTCAACCCCATGGACTGTAGCCCTTCAGGCTCCTCTGTCTGCAGAATTTTCCAGGCAAAAATACTGGGGTGAGTTGCCATTTCTTCCTCCAGGGGATCTTTCTGACCCAGAGATCGAAGCCATATCTCCTGGGTCTCCTGCCTTGGCAGGCAGATTCTTTACCCTCTGGACCACGAGGGAAGTGGTGTTGGGCTAATGATGGGGTGGGAGGCTAATGAGGATACGGAAAGGAAGGGCTGAGTAACGTAAAAAGGCAGAGCAATGGAAAACAGGAGGGAAATGAGTGTTTCTACTTCTTCCATATATATAAAAAGAAAAAAGGAAACCTACCACCACCACAACCAACACCACCACTCTGGGGAAATTTAGAAAGAGACGTGTGACGGTTTTCAGTTGGTCTCAAGGGTGGCGTGGGGACAGCGTGTTTAGGTGGTAAAGCTTGACCAAGATGCTACCAGTAACCTCAGTTTCCTGCCAGCCAGAGGAATGTGCAAGGAGTGAGTATGCATGTGTGTGAGTTCAGTCACTCAGTCGTGTCTGACTCTGCAAACCTATGGACTGTAGCCTGCCAGGCTCCTCCATCCATGAAATTCTCCAGGCATGGAAACTGAAGTGGGTTGCCATTTTCTACTCCAGAGGTTCTTCCTGACCGAGGAATCACGCCCCTGTCTCCTGCATCTCCCGTACTGGCAGGCAGATTCTTTATTACTGCTGCACCACCTGGGAGCTATGGCTTTTTCCTTTTGGTGGGTCATCTTCTTCTACAAAATTTTAACATCTATATTGCAATACTACATGCAGGAAGGATGAGGAGGCGTTCTTATTTAGAATCCCAGTTTATTAATGGGAAAATATAGTCCTGAACTTTATAGTCTCCTGCCCAGGGGCACATAATTAGATCAAAGTTAATCCATAAATAGAGTTGAAGTCCCACGCCAGCCCATTGTTGTTGCTATGAAACTGAACTAGGCACCAATTCCTAACATCCCTGTTGGCAGAGATCCCCTGAGAACACAGAGATGCTGGGCACAGCCTTTTGTATCCCAGCAGAAGTTTTAGGAACAGATACTCATTTCTAGCACCTGAAGCTTAACTCATGGGGCACTCTTTCACAGTGTGGAATTTTCACAGTAAGAAATTTCCTTTTCCTAAAAGAATTTTAAAATATGAATGTAAAGTCATGTTTGAATGAGAACATTAATTTGAATGTGTAAAGAAATGGCATCAAATCCAAAAACTTCAGAAAAATAACACTATATTTTTATTGTCTGATATAGATCTATAATGCTTGCTCCTCTACATTTTTTTTTTTTTTTTGCCTTCATGCTCTTTGATTGCCTCATTCTGTGAGGACAATCTTGTAATATTTCCTAGAAAGGAGATGGACAAGTAATTCAGTCTTTCCTCCAGCATGGCTGATCAAAATGCATTTATTACTGATAGTTTCAAAAAGTGACTTTTGCTTGAGTCTTTTATTGGCAATGCCACATCTGTAAAGTCTTCATCAATTTCTTGCTTGAGAAGTGTTTCTTACCCGAGGCCATAGATTTGGAGACTGTAGCCCTCTAATGGAGCTGGGAGCCTCACCCCCTCCTAAGACCCCAGTCTTAGGTCCTCACCCTCTCTTTCTCTCCAAGTCTGACCTGGAAAAAAGGGTCAAGACACCAGGTGGGCCATGAAGCCCACATCAAAGTGGTAATGAGCTGTGCCTGGTTCGAGTACTCTCCCACTGAAGGTGGAGGTGGGTCAGGCTGCTCAAGTTACTTGCCAGAAGAAGCTGTCATTCTGGGGCCAGGCAGATGGAGAGGTTGTGCTTAGCCTGCCAGTGCAGCCAGCAGCCCCGGGACTACTGCAGGTAAGAGCAGTGATGCCCCCAGGCAGAAGCATTGCTCTCTGTCCTCCAGCACAGGTGACTATTCTGCCCTGTGAGTGAGAGCCTTGGAAAAGACCTTGAATTTTCAGCTTCTCCAGCTATGCTGTGAATCCGTCTCTAATTTGCCCCAGCCACAGTAGGAAATGGGCTTCCCTGGTGGCTCAGAGGGTAAAGAATCCACCTGCAATGCGAGATACGTGGGCTTGATCCCTGGGTTGGGAAGATCCCCTTGAGGAGGGCATGGCAACCCACTCCAGTGTTCTTGCCTGGAGAATCCCCATGGACAGAGGAGTCTGGTGGGCTACAGTCCATCGGGTCGAAAAGAGTTGGACACGACTGAGCAACTAAGCACAGCACGGCACACAGCACCGTACGAAATAGAAGGCTTGCTTTCAGAGCCTAGTTTTCTCCTTGGAGCATTTCCTGTTTTTGGAATGTAACTGCAATGGAAAGTCACCGATAAAGTGTTTACAGTATTAAGTTTCGAAGTTCAAAAGAAGTTTTCTAACTTACCGATAATAAACTATCAAATTGTGATCAATCTTGTTAGAGGAAATACTCAACTATCTTTCTGTTCTCGCTGTAGTAAATATTACAAAACTGTCATGAAGAGTGAATCAGAGTATGCAACTAAAAAACGTGCAGAAAAAACGTATTGTGGTGGTATGGCCCCTCAGCAGCCCCAGAACCATAAGACATACCTCCACCCATGAGATACTCCCAGCCCTATGGGGACTTATTCTTGGTTCCTAGAAGAGGTCATTAAGAAATGTTTTCCTTTCAAATAAATGCCTGGGAACCTGGGAACCATCTAACCCCATCTAACCAGCTAATCCTTGAGTAACTAAATTTAGGTGAGAAACACTTAAAACCCAAACCGTCAAGACTTGAAGGAACATAGCTGCAATTAAAGGACTTGATGGAACCAGTAGGGAAGATTATGTGAGGCTGGAGAATTTCCCCTTCATCAAGCAGAAAAATAGGCACATCCATCAGATGTATGTGTAAAGTCAACCCCAAGTCTGAGCTTAGCAGGTTTTGATCATCTACTAGCTATAACAAACTTCACAACTTTTTTATTAGCCCTGGTTTTGTCACTAGTTAGAAAGGGAATGATGCTATAGTTATATTTGACTTGAAAGATTTGAAAGCACCTATCACAGTGCCCTACATATGGTGCTTAAATAAATGTTCTTTCCTTCCCGTGGCTTTACAATATAGGCTCTTGAATTTTACAGATGGTTTTCTATGATGTCTTTCATCTTTACTAAATGCTCCTTTTATGTAACTTGAGTTCCTGCTGACACCCAAGAGACCCCATTGTTTTTAAGACCTTACTAATTTCTGACTTTTACTTTATCTTCTTCACCCAAAGACCAAACCCTGAGCTCGCACGTCCACTCTATAGCGCCTATTCTCTGTGATGTTGACACTAATCCTTAGAATAAATGAGCTGACAATGTTAGATCATTTCTTCATATAGCTTTTGATGTTCAATCTTCCTAGGAAAGTGACTACACGTCTCAGAGGGAGTATAAGTCACCACGATACATACCTATAACTATTTCTGCTACTCAGACTTCTCCAGGCGGTACATGTTTCTAGTTCTAAGAGTGCCTGTGAACAGTCAGGAGACATGCACGTACATATTCAATGGTATGGGTGATCAGAGAGCACGTGCTTGGGTATTCTGAACCCTTTCCTTTGAAATGGATGCTTTAATACTTCAAAGTTCTCCGATATTCAGTGATATACTTTTCCAGACCTCTTCCTAAAGTATATGGATGTTAGGGTCTGCAGTAGAGCTTTTATCTGCTCTTGGCTGTATCTTACTCACATATTTATTTATTTTTTTAATTCTTTGTCTGCTTGTAGAGGGGCAAGAGCCTGGGGACAAGAAGGTAGGTAAGGTAGAATTCTGGTTCAAAGCAAGCTGATTAAAAAGTAGTAATTGCCTTTTAGACCCTCAGCCTCACTCTCCGTCTGAGGCAGTTGTTTTCAAAAGTGAAAAGGATGGCTAGAAATCAATGGGCAGGCCTTTTGGGAATGTAAAAGTGATCAATATGGGCACAGTCCATATCAGCAGAGCCTCTGATTGCAGAAGGAAAGGGTTCCTGGGCTTCCTTCAAATTGATCTGTGTTTCCAAACTTGAACAGGTAAATGCTTGCAGAAATTTTAACTTGTACAAAAGGACTTGTGGTGTTAGCGTAGTACCTTGAGTTCTCTGGAGTCAAGGCAATGGCTAGATTTTCCTTGCTAATAAATATTTTGGTCACAAAGTCATATCCAATTCCATTGTCTGTTCTATGCATACAACATTTTTTGGTTTATAGCAGACTATTTTGTATTAAAGTTGTTTACAAATCATGATCAGGGCTTCCTTGGTGGCTCAGTGGTAAAGAATCCACCTCCCAATGCAGGAGACACAGGTTCGATCCCTGGTCGAGGAAGATTCCACATTCCATGGAGCAACTAAGCCCGTGCACCACAACTGTTGAGCCCGTGCTCTAGAGCCTGTAAGCCCCAACTACTGAAACTCATGGATCACAGAGCCCATTCTCCACAACAGGAGAAGCCACAAGAATGAGCAGCCTGCACACCACAACTAGAGAGTAGCCTCTGCTCACCACGACTAGAGAAAAACCTGAGCAGCAGTGAAGATCCAGCACAGCCAGAAATAAATAATAAATTAGACCAGAGTCTCTGCTGAATTTAAAAGAAAAGATGGTGGATAAAATCTTGATTTGTTAATTTATCTCAATAAAAGCCCACTGGAACTCCAAAAAAAAAAATCATGATCAATTGCTAAGATGTATCCTCATAAGCAATAAATCCATGTTGTGACCATAGAGATAAACAGGTTGTTAAAAATAACTTGACCATTGAAGTAAATAGACTATTCAAATTAAACCTTAGGAATAATTTAATCTAATCTGGTCATTTGACAGATGAGAGTACTGAGGCCCAAGCCAAGCCATTCATATGATTTGGTCAGAGAAAGTCAGTAGCAAATAGTATTAGCATAGAGGTGTTCTGAGGTCTGCTTGAAACCAAGATATTTTTTGATGTGATAATACTTGTACACCACACTGGAATAAATTGGAGGGGACTTGAGGACATCTGCATGGGCTAGGTGAAAATATTTATTACATTTTCTTTATATTTTATTACTATGATAATAAAAATAAAATGCACAGTGTTAGAGATGGATGTTAAATATTGAATTTGTGTAAAAGCCTCAAATAAAATCTTTTCCAAAAATTTTAATGAGAAATTTGAGCTTGCTTTCATGCACATGACTGTTTCATACCAAGTTTTATATTTGAAATGGCTACAAGCAAGTCCTGATCAAGTCTTTTTAACGATCTCTTCAAATTCTTGATAGTCACCATTGATGAGAAACTTTGTTCCCACAAGTAAGTGATAAAAAATTTAAAGCTATTTTTTACAGCCATTCAAAAATTTACAACAGTTGAAATTGTCTTTAAAGTGTTGAAGAACTCTTCTTTTTTATTTTCTTTCCCCGATGTAAATGTTGAAAATGTCTTTTGTTAATGGAAATGGATTTCAAATCCAGTCAAACATTTTTGTTCTGAGAATTTCAAAAGAAAGATGCTTGAATGTGCCGAATGTCCATGTAGCCGTAGAACCCTCGCCCTGCCACTGTGTGGACTCCGTTAAAGGGCACAGGGACTTTCCTGGTCGTCCAGTGGCTAAGACTCCTCACTCCAATGCAGGGCCCCAAGTTTGATCCCTGGTCAGGGAACTAGATCCTACATGCTGCAACTAAGAGTTTACATGGGGCAACTATGACATAGTGCAGCCAAATAAAATTTGTGTTTTGAAAGGGCATGTTTAAATGGGCTTAAGTATCTTAGATATATGCAGAAAGAGGTACAGGGCTGCCTTTAGAGCTATGCCTTGCAGGAGCCCCATCTGGCCTCCCCATCTTCCACTCTCAGTCCAGGCTTGGACTGCACGCCACTCTCCTGGAACATAATCCAAGCATCTCTTCAGCCCTCTGTCCACAGTGGGCAGCAGTGTGCTCTGCAGTGGACACTGAGGTATTCAGTAAAGAGCACCTTCTTGGGAGCGCTCAGTGCCCTGTGGAGAAGCTCATGGAGTCCACCATCTCCAGGGACTACGGGGATGCTGTCAGAACCCTCATGTTATCCTTGATTAGTCCTGGACTGACAACCACCTGGGGACCTCAGTTACCCCAGAGCATAGGGGTTGAGGGTTCACTAGATCACAGTATACCTGTAACCTCTTTGAGCTCAGCAATCAGGAAGCCCAGAGAGGTACCAATGCAGCCTGTGTCTGCCAGTGACAGGCCAAGACCAGAAAGGAACGGTCCACCAGCCAATCTGCGCTCTCCCCCCTTTCCAGGGTGTATTTTCCATTAATAATACGCCACTATACCTACCATCCAATATACTGGCCAATATACCATCCTTTAGCTGAAGGTAATTTCTCTCCAGTTCTGCTGCTGGACCAGCAAATGTGGTAGGTTTATGTCTCCTGCCTAATAAATGATGGTTCTGGAAATTCATACAATCAGGATCTAATTGAAATTTTGTTTTACCAGTAAATTATTATACTTAATCCTATTATACCCACTGTGTGATCACAGAAGTACTACTGCTTTCTTCCCCTGAATGCTCAGTGTCAATGAGAACTGCATCACTGACCACTTTAAAAACAAGCATTGCTATGGATAGAAAAATAAAATAAAGCAATTTCTTTTTATCATTTTTTTCACCCAAACTCCATTCATTAGCTGACTTTGCATACGCTCCATCCATTTCAGTTCCCCTTGGCTGAGCAGTTTATGTTGTAAAGAGCTGCAGCCTGCACTAAAAATGCCCTTCTTCCATCTCTCTTAAAAAATATATATATATTTTTTTTTCTGTGTCTGGTAAGAAGTGCTGAGTGGACAGCCCTGGTGGCTTCTGTTTATACTGTGAGCAACTGCGGCACAAATCAGTACCAAGTTTCTCTTGATTTCTGCCTGGAACAATATTATTCTGCAGGGACCCACTCTGGGGGTCCAGAGGCTGATATATTCCTTACTGTCATATGTAAGTGCCTAAGAGAGCAATTTTAGCCCCTCTGATGCTACCTGAAGCACTGGACAGTGATGGGGTAGCACCATGCCACCATATTCTTTTCATAAGCCATCGACAGCACACATTTATCCAGTGCCTACTGTGTACGATTCTGTCTCCTAAGTTTATGTACTAAGCGCTGTGTACTAAGTGGCCTTCCCCCAGGGCTCAAGCGGTGAAGAATATGCCTGCAACAAAGGAGAAGCAGGTTTGATTCCTGAGTCAGAAGGATCCCCTGGAGGAGGAAATGGCAACCCACTCCAGTGTTCTTGCCTAGAAAATCCCATGGACACAGGAGCCTGGCCGGCTACAGTCCATGGAGTGTACTAAGTATATGTGCTAAGAATAGAAGAAATATTAAACATTTGTTGAGCGTTTCCTATGTGCCAAGCACTAAATCAAACGTGTTATGCATGCATTGTCTAATTAGGCCTCCCTCACTGTGATCCTTTGTCAGCAGAGTAATGTCTCTGCTGTTCCACACCCTGTCTAGGTTTTCACTTTCCTGCCAAGAAGCAATTGCCTTCTCATTTCATGGCTGCAGTCACCATCCGCAGTGATTTTGGAGCCCTAGAAGATGAAATCTGTCACTGCTTCCACCTTTCCCCTTTCTATTTGCCATGCAGTAATGGGCCGGATGCCATGACCTTAGTGTTTCTAATATTTAGTCTTAAGCTGGCTCTCTCATGCCCCTCCTTCACCCTCATCAAGAAGCTCTTTAGTTCCTCTTTGCTTTCTGCCTTTAGAGTGGTGTCATCCATATATCCCAGGTAGTTGATGTTTCTCCCACCTATCTTGGTTCCAGCTTGTAATTCGTCCAGCCCGACAGTTCTCATGATGTGCTCAGCATTGTAGGTTAAACAAACAGGGAGACACATGACGTCCCTGTTGTAGTCCTTTCTCGATTTGGAACCAGTCAGTTGTTCCATACAGGGTTCTAACTGTTGCTTCTTGATCTGCATACAGGTTTCTCAGGAGACAGGTAAGATGGTCTTGGCAGGAAAGCAATGACAAACCTAGAAAAGGTGTTGAAAAGCAGAGACATTACTCTGCCAACAAAGGTCCGTATAGTCAAGGCTATGGCTTTCCCTGTGGTCATGTACGGTTGTAAGAGCTGGACTGTAAAGAAGGCAGAAAGCCAAAGAATTGATGCATTTGAACTGTGGTGCTGGAGAAGACTCCTGAGAGTCCCTCAACGCATGAAAGTGAAAAGTGAAAGTGAAGTCACTCAGTCATGTCCAACTCCTAGCGACCCCATGGACTCCAGCCTACCAGGCTCCTCCATCCATGGGATTTTCCAGGCAAGAGTACTGGAGTGGGTTGCCATTGCCTTCTCTGCTTGCACAGCAAGGAGATCAAATCAGTCAATCTTAAAGGAGATCAACCCTGAGTATTCGCTGGAAGGACTGATGCTGAAGTAGAAGCCCAGTATTTTGGTTATCTGATTAAACAGATGACTCATTGGTAAAGTCCCTGATGATGGGAAAGATTACAGGCAGGAGAAGAGGGCATCAGAGGATGAGACTGGATGGCATCACTGATGCAATGAACATGAACTTGGGCAAACTCCAGGAGATCGTGAGGGACAGGGAGGCCTGGCGTGCTTAAGTCTATGGGGTTGCAAAGAGTCGGACCTGACTGGGTGATTGAACAACCAGAACACTCTGATCCAATGCAGACTTTATTGTTATCCCAACGTTATGCTTAAGCATATTCCCAAGACTATGGCACCTCTATAAAAAGGTACTCTCTAGTTACTTTATCTAATACCTTTTTCTCCATCTCAGCTCCTGGTTTTTTCTTTACAATGCTCTACACATTTTAAATTTTATTTGTTCATTTATTGGATTTTTTGCCATCTTTCTCACTAGAATGTTATGCTGCATGTGGCTAGAGGTTGTTTATCTTTGGTTTTACTGCCTAGCAGAGTACCTGGACACACGATATGATTTCAGAAGTGTTAGACGAATGGATGCCTGAATGAATGAGTGAATGAATGAATAAAATTGAAAGGAAGAAATTAAGTTGTCTTGCTCAAGCTCATAGAGCTAGTGAGTGACAGAGCTGGGATTCAGTATCCACTTGCTTAAGCACATCTATACTCTTCTAAATATACAACAATTTTTATCAGGAATTAGGAGTCTAGCCACAGAAAGCAATTTAGGGGTCTCAGGGGGTCTGCACCCAAAAGAAAAGCTATTTTCTTGGGTGTGGTCTGGAACTACTTCCTATTTTAGAACTCGATAGATCCTCAGCTGAATGTGTGTTAAGATCCACCGACGACATCACCCTTCCTCATTCATTTTTTATTTCTTTCCTCCACTTCCCTTTGTGCTAGTATCATCCTAAAATGATACAGTGGAATTTCCATAGAAGTAATAGCTTAGCTGTGTTCTTCTTCCAGCAGGGCTGGGTCATTTGTTGAAGCCATTGAAAAAAAGACCCCTCCCCCCAGCATCATCAAGATAGCTTTATGGGTACTTACAGTGGGCATTGGGCCAACTAGAACTCTGAAGCACCTGCATAAAGTAACTAGAATGTCTCTGCAGCCCATCAATATGTGCATTCAAATGAAGTCCCATTAACATTATCTCAAATAACTTTCAGCCCTCCCCGCTCCAACCTCTGCCAAACCTTCCCAATAGATTCCAAAGAGAGTATGGCCTAGCTCACACACCTTTCATGCAAGTCCCCTAACACTCCAGTATCTTCTATTCCTCCGCTCATGACAAAGCTGGAGGGCACCTCACCATGGCAGCAATGGATGAAGCCCATGATGGGAACACAGCCTTTATAACCCAGGTGATACCTCTCACTCACCAGCCTGCAAGGAGCCAAAGCTCTCTGGGCTCCTGAGCATGAGGGTCCTCACCCAGGTTTTGTGCCTCATTCAGTGTGCCCAGGAGGGGCCACTTTGGAGTCCAAATAACAAAGTCCCTAATGAAATTAGCTCCTTCAGCTTCTGCCATCAACCAACAACCCAGCCCAGGGAATCAGTTGCAGGCAGAGTCTAAACCATGTCTTCAGTTCTCCATGTCTCTGTGCCCCTCTCAAAGCCATGCAACACAAAACAAAACAAAGTGAAGCAAAGAAACCACCACCAAGAACAACACTAGCACTCCCTGCCTCCCTGCTCCAAAAACAAGAGCCCTCCTGGATTCCGACGCATACAAAGTTGTACCCAGAGTAGTCACTGGTACATGCTGGTATATGTATATACTTGGAGGCCCAGAGTAGCCTCTCCTGTTGCTCAAGCTACCAAAATCTGACCCTTGCTCTATTTTCAGCTATAGCATCATGCTACCATGCACCAAAGGTCTGCTCCATATGTGAGCCCCACCATTAATTACTCAGGGACACCACCACGCCACTAACTCTCTGTGTCCTACAAACACTATACAACGCCTATTCCTTGTCTCCTCTGCCTGCTCAGTCAGCAGTTTTGCTTATGTCTGTTACCTACAGCTGCAAATGTTACAGAACAAGCCACCCCCCATGTTGGTGGCTTAAAGAACAACTGTTTATTCTCACAGGTGCATGGGGTTTGTCTGGTCCAGGCTTGATCCAGCTGGCCTTGATCTCTGTCTACAGATTGGAACGAGATCTGCTGTCCATGCTTGTTGTCATCCTCATTCAATCACAAGGCTGGCCTTGGCATTTTCTTCTCATGGCAGAAAGGTGGGAAGGGCCAGCCCGACTGTACCAGCAGCTTTCCAGTCTTTGCTTCTGTCAAGTCTGCTACTATCCCATTGAGCAAAGCAGGTCACGTGGCCAAACCCAGCATCAGTGGAGCAGGAAAGTACAACCCCGTGTGAAGGTATGGAGGGCCAGGATTTGGGGGCAGGAATGAATGTATGATGAATAATCACCCAACGTACCACATACCCAAGTCTAAATGCACAGGGTCAGTAAACATGCCATCAGGAGGAAGTCAAGCTTTGGCCTGAGAGTCTGCTCTAGGAGGGTTACATGAGAGAACACGTGCACCCCTTACACACTGAGAATAGTTCACGTCAAAGCGCTACCACTTGACGTCTTGGTCAGTGACTGGATGATCTTGCTTGAAACCGTCACGACTTGCCCAGTGAGGGACCCTGGTTTCTAGAACCAATGCAGTCTTGTCACTAAAGAAGTCATACCTTCTTTCTCTGATTTAGTATTGCATGCTATTTGAATTGCTTGGGCTCCAGAACCTTCTGTTTACTTTCTGTCTCCCCACCTCAGGCCCATTTTCAACTCCCCTGTGTTCATACTTTTCTCCTTGTCCCAGACTACTTCTGGAGAAGTCTGTGATGGCTTTGTAAACTCAAAGCAAGAAGAAACAGAGGTCCCTTCCTAACTCCCTCCTTCTTCCAGTTCAAAGGACATGTGTGGGGGGAGATCTCTCTCTCTGTATATGATACACCATGTTCAGTAACCACATGCACGGCACTTGCCCTCCTACAGTGGGGAAAGTTTCCAGCACTATGCTGGGGCCCCTCTGGCCTCTATTGTTCTGCATTTTACCTTTGCCCTCAAATAGTCACAGAGACACTTTCTTTTACAAGAACAATGACATAGAGTTTAGTCACGTTTAATTCTTCAAAGTCAATATTTGCAAAAAAATATATATATATATAAGCACAGCATGATACTGCCTTGGAGTTGTTGATTAATCCCTTTCTGAGGCTTCTCTTCTCTAAGTTTCTTTTTTATTTTCAGCTCATCATTAGTCCCGTAATGGGGTGTGTACCAGTTTGTATGAGTACATTATCTTGTTGCCCTAAAGCCTGGTAAAGACTATAGTGAATATTTATTCTGGGTCTAATATTTATTTAGACTTCCTCCTTCCCATCTTGTTCCAGGAAGAATAATAAAAGTGACTTAATCCCGTATCCTTGGGAAATAGAAAGCAGCCATAGATGGCTAAGGGAAGTCATATTGGTACTGACGTAATCTGCAACCTAGATGAGGAGGATGTTTGTCACCTGTTTAAAAGTGAAAGCTAAACATCACCATGAAGTAAATAGCCCTTTGGTACCCATTTCATGTACAAAGAAAAGGAGGCACGTGGATAGACTAAATAACAAAAGAGAGTCACCCTGAATTAGTGGGAACTTTAAATGAACTTTAGGAGTCTCTGCTTCTCAAAGCACTGAACTCCTGTTTTGAGATTTGGCTACTGCTGCTGCTAAGTCGCTTCAGTCGTGTCCGACTCTGTGCGACCCCATAGACAACAGCCCACCAGGCTCCTCTGTCCCTGGGATTCCCCAGGCAAGAACACTGGAGTGGGTTGCAATTGCCTTCTCTAATGCATGAAAGTGAAAAGTGAAAGTGAAGTTGCTCAGTCCTGTCCGACTCTTAGCGACCCCATGGATTGCAGCCCACCAGGCTCCTCCGCCCATGAGATTTTCCAGGCAAGAGTACTGGAGTGGGGTGCCATGAGACTCGGCACCATGACTCTTTCACTGCACAAATCCCCTTTTACATGGCTTTTAGATAGGAGCAAGAAGTGGAATTGAGGAAATGTCAGAAAAGTTCTGTTCAGTAAGAGAAAGATGAGCCACTTCAGTCTCCTACCAGTTTTCCATTCCTCCCCTCCTAAGAGATTAAACAGAGTTTAATCACAAATCTTCTGGCCCACTGGTTTTCCAGCCCATTCGCTGCACTATAGGATAGGGATTTTTCATTTTTGCATGTCGGTTTATATGATCACTTATGCAGCCTGCAGACCACAGAGAAATGAAGCATTCAATTCAGTTCAGTTGCTCAGTCGTGTCCGACTCTGCGACCCCATGAATCGCAGCACGCCAGGCCTCCCTGTCCATCACCAACTCCCAGAGTTCACTCAGACTCATGTCCGTCGAGTCAGTGATGCCATCCAGCCATCTCATCCTCTGTCATCCCCTTCTCCTCCTGCCCCCAATCCCTCCCAGCATCAGAGTCTTTTCCAATAAGTCCACTCTTCGCATGAGGTGGCCAAAGTACTGTAGTTTCAGCTTTAGCATCATTCCTTCCAAAGAAATCCCAGGGCTTATCTCCTTCAGAATGGACTGGTTAGATTTCCTTGCGGTCCAAGGGACTCTCAAGAGTCTTCTCCAACACCACAGTTCAAAAGCATTGATTCTTTGGCACCCAGCCTTTTTCACAGTCCAACTCTCACATCCATACATGACCACTGGAAAAACCATAGCCTTGACTAGATGGACCTTTGTTGACAAAGTAATTTCTCTGCTTTTGAATATACTCTCTAGGTTGGTCATAACTTTTCTTCCAAGGAGTAGGCGTCTTTTAATTTCATGGCTGCAGTCACCATCTGCAGTGATTTTGGAGCCCCCCAAAATAAAGTCTGACACTGTTTCCACTGTTTCCCCATCTATTTCCCATGAAGTGATGGGACCAGATGCCATGATCTTCGTTTTCTGAATGTTGAGGTTTAATCCAACTTTTTCACTCTTCTCTTTCACTTTCATCAAGAGGCTTTTGAGTTCCTCTTCACTTTCTGCCATAAGGGTGGTGTCATCTGCATATCTGAGGTTATTGAGATTTCCCCTGGCAATCTTGATTCCAGCTTGTGTTTCTTCCAGTCCAGCGTTTCTCATGATGTACTCTGCATATAAGTTAAATAAGCAGGGTGACAATATACAGCCTTGACACACTCCTTTTCCTATTTGGAACCAGTCTGTTGTTCCATGTCCAGTTCTAACTGTTGCTTCCTGACCTGCATACAGATTTCTCAAGAGGTAGGTCCGGTGGTCTGGTATTCCCATCTCTCTCAGAATTTTCCACAGTTTATTGTGATCCACACAGTCAAAGGCTTTGGCCTAGTCAATAAGGCAGAAATAGATGTTTTTCTGGAACTCTCTTGCTTTTTCCATGATCCAATGAAGCATTGGTTTCTTTCAAGTATTAGGGATTTACTGTATTTTGTTTTCACTTCCAAAAATGTAGTCTGAGTATCTTAGCTTGGGATCATTCAGTTCAGTTCAGTTCAGTTCAGTTGCTCAGTTGTGTCCAACTCTTTGTGACCCCATGAATTGCAGCATGCCAGGCCTCCCTGTCCATCACCAACTCCCAGAGTTCACTCAGACTCACGTCCATCGAGTCGGTGATGCCATCCAGCCATCTCATCCTCTGTCGTCCCCTTCTCCTCCTGCCTCCAATCCCTCCCAGCATCAGAGTCTTTTCCAATGAGTCAACTCTTCACATGAGGTGGCCAAAGTACTGGAGTTTCAGCTTTAGCATCAGTCCTTCCAAAGAAATCCCAGGACTGACCTCCTTCAGAATGGACTGGTTGGATGTCCTTGCAGTCCAAGGGACTCTCAAGAGTCTTCTCCAACACCACAGTTCAAAAGCATCAATTCTTTGGCACTCAGCCTTCTTCACAGTCCAACTCTCACATCCATACATGACCAATGGAAAACCATAGCCTTGACTAGATGGACCTTTGTTGGCATAAGTGGCAAAAAATTAGCCAGGAAACATGGCTCATAGAACTTGGGACAATTAGAGCTTCTTGCAAAGCTGAAAGGAAAAGCTTTTGAGTCAAGGCCATTCAGCAAATTTCAGGTAAAATGAAAATTCCATTAAGTTTTGTAAAATCTGTTTGCTTGGAAAGAAGTAAAAAAATAATTTAGAAACCAATGGAAAAACCTAAAATTCATTCAGACAGGCTTTTCTGGACAAAGGCCTTTAGCAGGTTTCTGCCTGTTACTGGAGCCAGAACATCTAATGTCCACTAACTCTTGGGGCCTCTTTATTCCCAGAGCTCACAGTCTGCCTGTGTCTAATTCCCCTGTACCAGCATATCTGTTAATGTCCCAAGTGGCTTCCTTTACAGCCGCGTGATCATCTGTATATTATTAACTAACCGCAAATTAAAGTCATTACTTGGTGCTTAATTTTATGTAACATTTCTTTGTAATGTGTACAAAAGAAATTTGTTTTTACAGGAGTTTGGTAAATAGCATGTGCCATGATTAATTACAGAATATAATGGGTCTGTTGACTTGAAATTAAATTCAGTGCAACAATCTTCTCTAAAAATAATTTCTTAAATGACATTTCAAGGTGTGTGAGCCTCTAAAAAGAAGGGAACATCCTGCATCCATAGTCTTTATGCCTGTCCTAGATCTATCTGTTGGATTTTACCTGCTAAAGGACTTGCTTTTATTCTTCTCAAATAAAAAGTATGCCTGGAGGACTCTAAGAAACAGCAACATTCAAAGAGCAATTTTTAATCCTTTTTTGGGGGGGAGAGGGTAGAGTGTATAAATGAATAAACTAACAAATAAGCAAATCCTTAATTACTTGGAGGTCAGTTAGAGTTCAGTATAGTTCATTCCTATGTATGTATGTATGTATGTGATAGTCGCTCAATCGTGTCCAACTCTTTGCGACCCCATGGACTATACAGTCCGTGGACTTCTCTACGCCAGAATACTGGAGTGGGTAGCGTTTCCCTTATCCAGGGGATATTCCCTACCCAGGGATCAAACCCAGGTCTTCCACATTGCAGATTCTTTACCAGCTGAGCCACAAGAGAAGCCCTATACCTTTGCCTACCTGATGCGAAGAACTGCCTCTGGAAAAAACCTTGATTCTGGGGAAGATTGAAGTCAGGAGGAGAAGGGAGCGAAAGAGATTGAAATGGTTGGATAGAACCACCGATTCTATGGACGAGTTTGAGTAAGCTCCAGGAGTTGGTGATGGACAGGAAGGCCTGGCATGTTGCGGTGCATGGGGTCGCAAAGAGTCAGACACAACTGAGTGACTGAACTGAACTAGACATCTGTCTAGACATCTTTCCTTCTGTCTAGACTTCTTTCTGCCTGGGTTTTCATGTGACTCAAATCTTAGGGACTTCTCTGGTCATCCAAGCAAGGAAGATCCCTACCCCCAGTCCCTCTCACATCATTGTTTAATGTTTTATTCACAAAACAAATCACTCTGATTTTTATTTGGCTTTGTGTTTGTTCATTGCTTTTCCTCTGTCTCTTTCTATAGAAGGTAAGATCCTTGAGAATGGAAACTTGCTGCCTTATCCTCCTTATATCTCGAACACCTAGAACAATGCCTGACATATTAGTTAGTACTTAACAAACCTTTATGGAATGAAAGAATGAATTGCATTGTTCTCACCAGCCCCTTTAACTATGTTCTTAATGGAGAGAAAGCACAATTGGCTATAAAGTTTCCTGAAGAAACAGAAAATAGAAATTCAGTATTTGTTGGCTAAGTATGAGATGCATTGGAAGGAAATGAAAAATTAAAATGTGAGCAAGTTAAATGACAGGAAGAGCAGAAACAAAGGCTGGTACTAATTACTTAGTTTGCACAAACACAAAATATCAACTGGGAAGTGAAACCTGCAATTAGTTGGCACCTTCTTTATAAATCCAACAACCAGTTTGAGTTATTCCCATTAAAATCACTTAACCAAGACATTGTCTTGGCTGATAGTAAATTAAAAGATCTGAATATTCCTTCAACTTGCTTATATTTAAGACAGGATTCTTGGGGTTGATATGATGTTTCACAGTGTAGAGATAAAAGGAAGCGTGAGATGAGGTTCTGCAGCAATGCAAGAGTTTTTGACAGAATAAGAGCTGAGAGGCATAGATTTCCATGTGAAGTATCATATCATATTTACAGTTTGTCTTCAAAATACACTGAAGTCTCTCTTCTCCCCAGGCTCCTATGCCTTTTAAAGCTCTTCTCAACTCAACAAGAAGTCTATATCAAACAACTGAGCTAGCCTACCAATATTAATAAGATTTTATTCTCCAATTGTAATTAGGATCCAGAAAATATCTATACTCTGATTTTCTCAATGTGCTTAGGGTGAACAGAAGTCTTGGTGACAGTGTGCCATAAGCTACAGTTTCCTTCTGTTCAAATCCTATCTCTGTCACTTACTAACTGCAAACTTTGCCAAGATATTAATTTCTCTGAGTCTCAGATTTCTCATCTATAAAATGGGCCTGATGTAACTCCTGTGGATTAGATGTAAAGCACCTGTTTTCATGTAATTGCACGTGTCAAATTTTGTACTTATTACTTTTCGACTTTCAGTTGTAATAGTTATTCCTATGCCAGATTTTAGAGAAATTCACCCAGTTTTTTTTTTACATATTATTTTTTACCTGTCAATTTCCCAGTCATTCAAAAGTTGTCCTGGTATACACAAAAATATCTCTTTGCATATGACTATCCAGTTATCCTAATACCACTTATTAAAAAGTATATCCTGTCCTTACTAATTAGGGATGCCCTTTTACTTTACACTAAATTTTTATATGCAGGTAGGTCTATTTCTGAATGTTATGCTCATCTGTCTATTTATCCATGCATTAATACCAAACTGATTTAATTATATAAGTTTATGATACATTTTAATTATGCATTTTTAAAAATTTTTGAGGAGTTTCCTGGCTATTCTTGCGTGTCTATTCTTCCAAACATACTATAAAATCAACATATTTGGCTCTAGGAAAAAACTTAATAGCATTTTTATTGGAATTTTATGAAATTGTTTAAATAAATATAAGAAAAACTAAGATCCTATTACAATGTTGAATTTTTCTATGAACACACAGTTCATCTTTCCAACTAAATTTAATTTTATGGCTTCATGGCTGCTTATAACTTTCTTAATATATAAGTTCTGAATACTTCTTGTTAAACAGTATTTTATTTTGTTTATAACTACCAGACATTTAGTCTTTTCTTCCATTATGTCTAACTGGTTTTTGTTTGTGTCTCTGATTCAGTAATCATACTGTAGTAGTATTAATATTGTTGTTCTGAAACTTTTGTGTATGTATTAGTAACAAAAATGTATGTATGTGTGTCACTGAGAACTGGGATTTGTAGCTTTGGTGAGAGCAGGCACAAATGTTAGATCAATGAGAGCAAGTAAAAATCCTGTAGTTCTGAAAATGAATGAGGTAGCAATACTAACTTAGTATATGTTTTGTGTTTTAAAAGTACTCATTTTCTAGTTCTGTCCACTAGAAAAGCCTGTAAACAAGGACTAGCCCAACAGCAATGAGCACTTCCAGAACCCTGATTGTGTCTGTAAATTCTGTTTCCCACCAAAAAAAAAAAAAAAACAAACCTCTTGGAAAGAGAACTGATTCTGGGTGTGAGGCAGGAAGCTTATTAAATGAGTTGGGAATATCTTGTCATATCAGTAGCAAGGAAATGATGGAAAACTACTAGGATTCTGTCCAAAGAATTTGGGTACCAGCTTAAAAAAGATTCATCTGACTAGAGATGGAATCATCTGAGCATGAGTAGGATGATAAATGCAATGAATTGAAACATATCAAGTATATTTAAATCAGTAGGATACAAAAAAAAACTAAACCCATTAATCACTTTTAGAGGATGCTAAGGGAAACAATCCAATGTGTTAAAAAAAAAAAAAGATCTCCAAGTAATGGAAGAATCAAGGGGAACTTTCTCTTTGCAGAATTTTTTTTAACTAATAAACAAATAAGGAGTGATAGAATTAGGATATTACCATTTGCAGCCTCCTAATGAATTAATGGATCTGGGCAATGACCACCACTGGCTGTTCACATCACCAAAAAGAGACAATCAGGCATTCAGTTCAGTTCAGTTCAGTCGCTCAGTCGTGTCTGACTCTTTGCCACCCCATGAATCGTAGCACGCCAGGCCTCCCTGTCCATCACCAACTCCTGGAGTTCACTCAGACTCACGTCCATCGAGTCTGTGATGCCATCCAGCCATCTCATCCTCTGTTGTCCCCTTCTCCTCCTGCCCACAATCCCTCCCAGCATCAGAGTCTTTTCCAATGAGTCAACTCTTCGCATGAGGTGGCCAAAGTACTGGAGTTTCAGCTTTAGCATCATTCCTTCCAAAGAGCCCCCAGAGCTGATCTCCTTTAGTCCCTTGCAGTCCAAGGGGCTCTCACGAGTCTTCCAACACCACAGTTCAAAAGCATTATATACCTCCTAAGAGAAGTGAAAAACACTATGTGTAAAATATTCTTGACAAAATAATTGAACCTGAATCTTATCAAGCCTCTAGATCTAACTACCAATTTACAGCTTACAATGGCAAAGGAACATATTAAACAACATCACAGGGACATGATCAACAAAATTCAAATTGTTGGAAACCCCAGGACAAATAGCCAGTCTCTTCAACAATAACAAACAGCCAAATGAACAAAATTGCAAGGAACAAAAACAAAGAAATGGTGGGGAGACCTATAACCTGTTGTTAACTTGCAAATGTATTTATTTGACCATTTCTGAAAAGGCAGGGTAGAATAAATCCATTTTCTTATAGTACCACTGCAAACAGACTGAATTTCAGAGCTCTTAGTTTGCTTTACAAACTTCTGAAGAGTGAACATAAGCAACTTAGCAAGCTTTTTCCTTCCTCTCCAGGTTCTCCTGAACTTGGAGGTGGGGATGTGCTGAGGAGGTGTGCTGCTTGGGGAGGAACTGGTGATAATTGATGCTAAATAAATAACATATGGTTGAACTTGCCAAACTCTTTCCACCTCCTCCCATAGGCAACAGGAGGACTTGGCTTACTCTTTAACTAAAGTCATTTAGTAAGCAAGTTAAGTTTATCAAACACAGAGAATGGAGGGAGGCTTCCATTATAGATAATTTCCAAAGGTAGGAATGAATGAAACCCCGAGCTTAATTATTCAGCCCTTTCTTTTGCTGTCCAGACTGAAGTGTTCTTGCAATGGAGCTCAGATCCTTGGCCCACTGAGTCATTGATATAATGCACTCAGTACCTTTGACTAAAATGTCTTGGAAAAGTCATCTTGGGATGGAGTAGTTAGTTTATTATAATGATGATACTATACAAGGAAAATCAAAGCAGTAAGCAGCAGACAGTGACCCTTTCCTCTTGAACCCCAATGACCACTCCAACTCACGTCAGCTTTATAGTCCAAGTCAACTCAACTGGGAGAGCAGAGGGTTAGCTCAGAGAAAGAGGGGACCTTTTCCCAGATTTGTGGACCACACTTCAGAGCTTCCTGAATCCCAGTATTCTTACCTTTGTAGTTGGAGAGTTATGGGGGAGTGAAGGTTTAAGACCCTCTTTTTTCACCAGTGCAGTAAAATGATATAAGTAGCTGATCTTTTTCAGGTATACCATACAATTACCTTGTTCTTTTCCCATTGCACCCTCCATGATTTAGACACATAGATAGCCTCCCCATTATGTTCAGCCACTTCCCAGCGGCAAGATGCCTGCCTTGGAAGAGAGAACTATTAGTACATCTTTAGCTGGTCCAATGTTGAGAAGATAGTTACCTCCCAAACTCATGTCTGAACCAGTTCGGAAATGATTTCGGATTCACCTGTGATGTCCCATGTCCCAGTGACAGTCCTGGGTGCCTTGTCCATGGTGGTGCACATCTCCTACTTGTGACCTAGCAACCCCCCTGGTCTGAATCGACCTTGATCCTCGCAGTATTCTCCATGATACTTCTGACCCCATCGTCAGTTACCACTTCACCCTTGACAGGGCTATCACTAGACCCAAGAAAGAAAATCTGTAGAATTCCTGTAAGTATCAGGACATTCTTACTCTCCAACAGACCGAATCAGGTCAGGTTTCTCCCTGTTAACCAGGTCATACAGCTCTGGCATTGTTCTCACACTGAAAAATGCTGTCATTTTGAAGCCATTTTTCTTAAAAGTAGGTAGAGGAGATGGAACCATTCTAAGAATGTGATGCAGTCGATAGCTGCATGCTCCTCTTCAGGACAGCTGCTCCCACCTCCTCAACGCACAAAATACAACGGAGGCTCAGGTTCTCCAAGTTCCAGCTCCAAGACAAAGGACTCGGCCAGTTTTTGAAGCCTTGGTGATGTTTTGTGGTCAGAATTGTAGATGGGGCTTCCCTGGTGGCTCAGAGGTAAAGAACCCGCCAGCCAGTGCAGGAGACATGGGTTTGATCCCTGATCCAGGACGCTCACACATGCCACAGAACAGCCAAACCCATGTGCTGCAACTGTTGAGCCTGTGCTTTACAGCCCGGGAGCCTCAACTACTGAGACCACGTGCCTCATCTGCTGCAGCCTGCGTGCCCTAGAGCCCAGGCTCCAAAACGAGAGAAGCCGCCGCATGAGAAGCCCCTGTACCACAGCTAGACAGTGGCCCCCTCTCGCCCCAACTATAGAAAGCCATTGCAGCAACAAGATCAAGAGAGCCAAAAATAAATAAATGAAAACTATTAAAAAAAAAAAAAAAAAGACTATATATGGAGCCTGGAAGAGGCAAGCCCACTTCTGGTGGAAGAAGGCGTGGTGACCCGTCACCCTGAACCCGCATAGCTGAAGCCAGGGGGTGGTTATTGCGCATGAAGCACTGGTACTAGGGCAGCTGCTTACCCTTCCGGTGTCTCCAGAAGCACGCAATGCCCCAGGCCACTCACCCCAAATGTTGCCTGTCTAACCAGCCTGGAGCTGAAACTCAATTCACCAGAGGTGCAGCTGCAAGCAGCCTGCAGTGAGCCCTGAGCACCCAGCTGGCCCTCCCAGCAGCAGCCACTCTCCCGCCACCCCATCTTGAGAGTGGGGACACCTGTCTATTAAAATTGACTTTTACTTCACCGATCCTAATGAATGGAGCTTATTTGGAACCTGTCTCAAGCAAAGGAAACGTTGTTACGTTCTGTTTTAAGGAAAACAGGACCAGTATAGTGTTCATGGAAAGTAGATGAGGTGGGCTGCAGAAATCAGGAAGTATTGAGAGCCCCTGGGCCCAGAAGTCAGGGAGGGTGAAAGTACAGGCCAAGCGAGGCGGTCGTGACATCTTCCCCACTAACTGATACCTGTCAGAACGTCATTAGCTAGGGTCTCCAGTTTGGCCGTCTGGGAAATATTGGGGTTTGAAAGAATGCTAGCATAGGGACCTGGGAAAAGCTTAGCTGTATTAAACTGCCCTCCAATTCAACTAGAGATAAAACAAGAGAGGAAGGAGACATATCTCCAAATTCAATTCTCCTATCTTTGCTTATGTTTTATGGAGAACTTATGTCATTCACAAAAGAGATGTAGTTTCCCCAGGGGAGACAGCAGGTGTACATTTCCTCTCAAGGTTATTTAATTGCTGTCAAGAAGACATACGATTAACAAAACCAAATGCTGGAAATATGAAGTAAAGACAATTTTAAAGTTGTTTATATAGTTGATTACAGTATATCATACACTGTGTTTATTTGCCATAAAGCTGTCTATCACAGACTGTTTCCACACCTGTGCCTTCACACTAAACAGCCCACTGCTTAGCTGTGTGGAAATTCCCAACTGAGACAATGGCCCGTGCCCGGCAGAAGTGGCTTTTTCTCCTGGTGTCTTAGTTACCCCCTGGACACCAGCTTCACGCCAATAAAGGTGGGGCCTGAAGCCTGCCGACCCGGCCTAAAGTCTGTTTTGATGAGCGCCCTTTGAGCATTATGGAAGCAAAGCAGGAGGGAAATGACAGACTTGGGGCTCCTCATTGTTCTTTGTGAGGTTGCTGTGAGGCCTACTGTCAGGGATTTGTTAATCACTGTTCGGAGATGAGACGAGAACAGAATTGAGAGGAAGCATTTAGAACTGCTGGGCTTCCTTGGTAGCTCACAGTAAAGAATTCGCCTGCAGTGCAGGAGATGCAGGAGACGTGGGTTCGATCCTGGGTTGGGAAGATCTCCTGGAGGAGGGTATAGCAACCCACTCCAGTATTTTTTCCTGGAGAATCCCATGGACAGAGGAGGCTGGAAGGCTACAGCCCATGTGTCACAAAGAGTCAGACATGGCCGAAGCGACTGAGCGCAGCACAGCATTTAGAACTGTTGGCAACCACGTGGCAGCTTAAGTTTATTTCTGTTGAATCTAATTTTAAAAAAAGGGACTTGAATTTTGTGTACATTGATTTTTATTCCATTTTAAGTTATTTTTACTGCATTTTATAAAATATTAGGCTGTAACAGACTGGAAATTAAAAAAGAAATAGATTCTTCACCACACATAGTTTGAGAAGCATTGCTTCAGGGTAAAAACCCACATGCATGCTACATCCCAGGATTTCACTTTGACACTCTGACACTCTGTCCCCAAGGGGCAGCCAATGGCAAAAAAAAAAAAAAAGTGGATTTAAAAAGATGGTCTCCCAAAGGATCAAATGGTCCCTCATAAGTGAGAAGCAAGTATCTAATCTACTACACATGTGTTAGGTCCATGCCAAAGGTTGGTATTCCTAATGAAACCAGCCCAACTGATCCCCTGTCACGACATAATCCTTAGGTTTTTCAATAATACTAGTAGAGGTAGAAAGAGTAGCAGCAGCTAAGATTTGCAAAGGACTTACCATGATGCAGATACTGTCCTAAATACTTTATACATACAAAATATCAAATAGCTTCTCTCTCTTTGGAGTAATATACAGTCTCACCTATACATGTACCAAAAGAAGTATAGCATCAAGTCTGTTTACAATGATTCCTTGTACAGCTATGAAAATTTACGTCTTTTTCAGGTATTTCAAGACATGATGCCATGTATACTAGAGACAATTATTAAGACTAGAAACATAATACCCAGGAAGTAAGAGTTTTGTGTTCAGATATTGCGCATAGTGCATAGCTGGAAAAAAATTTAATACTGAAACAGCATTCAGTTTTAGAAAATACAAGGATATTTTGAACCACATTTTCCTTTTTTGTTGTTCCATTTGGAAGTTCTCAGGCATGAAATGGAGATAAAAATACAAGTGGAAGAAGCAAAGACAATGTAAGCCAGCTCGCATCAGAGCATAGAGACATTATCCAAGATGAAGTCTTCCACCTACAACTTTTCTCCCCACAACCTGGCCGATTTTTTGAAAAGATAAATAAAAATTTTAAAAACCTTTAGATAAACTAAATAGAAAAGACTCAAATAAATAAGACCAGAAATGAAAGAGGAGACATTACAACTCTTCCTATGCAAATACGAAGGATCACAAGAGACAATCACTGTTTTATGCCAACAAATTGGATAACTTAGAAGAAAAAGATATATTCCTAGAAATAGATGACCTACCAAGACTGAATCATGAGGAAACAGAAAATCTGTACTGACCAGTAACAAGTGAGGAGATTGAAAAACCTCCACACAAAGAAAAGTCTAATGGGTGAATTACACCTAACATTTGAAGAAGAATTGATGTCAGTTCTTCTCCAACTTCCCAGACCCTGATGCTAGGAAAGATCGAAGGCAGCAGGAGAAGGGGCAACAGAGAATAAGATGGTTGGATGGCATCACTGACTCAGTGGACGTGAATTTGAACAAGCTCTGAGAGATAGTGAAGGACAGAGAAGCCTGGTGCACTGAAGTCCATGGGGTCGCAGAGAGTCAGACACAACTGAGTGACTGAACAACAGCTTCTCAAACTCTTGCAGAAAATTAAGAGGAAGGAGCATTCTCAAAAACTTGTTTCATGAGGTTAGTATTATCTGGATAACCAAGCCAGATAAGGATACTACAAGAAAACTACAGACCAATGTCCTTGACAAATCAGTTCAGTTCAGTTCAGTCACTCAGTTGAATATTGGTACATAAATTCTCAACAAAACACTAGCAAACCAAATTCAATAGCAGGTTAAAGGGATCAGACACCACGATCAACCTGGATGTATCCCTGGGAGTAGTTCAGCACACACACATCAATAAATGTGATACACAACATTAAAAGAACGGAAGAGAAAGATCAGATGATCATCTCAATGGAAACTGGATATAGAAAGAACATATTCCAACATAATAAAGGCTGTATATGACACACTCACAGCTAACACATCTCTTTTCTCTAAGATCAGGAAAAAGAGAACAATGCCTCTCACCACTCCTATTCAACATAGTACTAAAAATCCTAGCCAGAGCAATCAGGTAAGAAAATGATATAAAAACCATCCAAACTGGAAGATTAGAACTAAAACTGTCTTTTCTTCAGATGATATGATCTTCTATATAGATAATCCTAAAAACTCCATCAAAAAATTGTTAAAATGAATCAGTGAATTCAGTAAAGTTGCAAGGCATAAAATTAACTTACAGAAATCAGTTGTGTTTCTATACATTAACAATGAAAATTTTCAAAAATAGATTAAGAAAACAATTCTATTCACAATAGCATCATAACAATAAAATACTTAGAAATAAATTTAACCAAGGAGGTAAAAGATCTGTGCACTGAAAACTATAAGACTTTGATGAGAGAAACTGAAGACACAAATAAATGGAAAGATATTCTTTGTTGATATTGTTTAAATGTCCATACCACTCAACTCATCTATAGATTCGATGCGATTTCCGTTAAACTGCAACTTTTCACAGAAATAGAAAAAAAAAATCCTAAAATTTGTATGGAATCACAAAAGATCTAAAAACAATCTAAGAAAACAAAGCAGAAGCCATCATTTCCTGATTTCAAACTATAGCACAAATCTGTAGTAATCAGAACAGTATTATAGTGGCATAAAAAAATAGACACAGACACCAATGGAGCAGAATAAAGACCTGAGAAATAAACCCTTGCATGTACAGTCAACAAGTATTTGATAAGTGAGCCAAGAATACTCAGTGAAGAAAGGATAGACTCTTCAATAAATGATGTTGAGAAACTGGGTTGACACATAGAGAAGAAAATTAGACCCTTATCTTAACCACTCACAAAAATGAACTCAAAATGGATTAAAGACTTAAACATGAGACACGAAGCCTTATAATTCTTAGAAGACACCATAGGTGGACAAAACTTTGAAATTGGTCTTGAAAATATTTCTTTGGATTTGACATCAGAAGCACAAACAACAAGAGCAAAAATTAATAAGTGGGACTATATTAAATTAAAAAACTTCTGAGCAGCAAAAGTAACAATCAACAAAATTAAAAGCCAACCTGTGACAGGTGGCAGAAAATATTGGCCAATCATGCTAAGAAGTTAATACCCAAAATATACAAAGAACTCATACAACTCAGTAGCAAATAAACCAAACAATTCAATTAAAAAATAAGCAAAGGACCTTCTGAATAGACAAATCCTTTTCACAGAAGACTTGGTACATGAAAAGATGCTCAACATAACTAATCATTCTATTCAGTTCAGTTCAGTCGCTCAGTCGTGTCCGACTCTTTGCGACCCCATGAACCGCAGCACACCAGGCCTCCCTGTCCATCACCAACTCCCGGAGTTCACTCAGACTCACGTCCATCGAGTTGGTGATGCCATCCAGCCATCTCATCCTCTGTCGTCCCCTTCTCCTCCTGCCCCCAATCCCTCCCAGCATCAGAGTCTTTTCCAACGAGTCAACTCTTCACAGGACGTGGCCAAAGTATTGGAGTTTCAGCTTTAGCATCAGTCCTTCCAAAGAACATCCAGGGCTGATCTCCTTTAGAATGGACTGGTTGGATCTCCTTGCAGTCCAAGGGACTCTCAAGAGTCTTCTCCAACACCACAGTTCAAAAGCATCAATTCTTCGGCACTCAGCTTTCTTCACAGTCCAACTCTCACATCCATACATGACCACTGGAAAAACCATAGCCTTGACTAGACGGACCTTTGTTGACAAAGTAATATCTCTGCTTTTTAATGTGCAATCTAGGTTGGTCATAACTTTCCTTCCAAGGAGTAAGCGTCTTTTAATTTCATGGCTGCAGTCACCATCTGCAGTGATTTGGGAGCCCAAAAAAATAAAGTCTGACACTGTTTTCACTGTTTCCCCATCTACTTCCCATGAAGTGATGGGACCAGATGCCATGATCTTCATTTTCTGAATGTTGAGCTTTAAGCCAACTTTTTCACTCTCCTCTTTCACTTTCATCAAGAGGCTTTTGAGTTCCTCTTCACTTTCTGCCATAAGGGTGGTGTCATCTGCATATCTGAGGTTATTGAGATTTCCCCTGGCAATCTTGATTCCAGCTTGTGTTTCTTCCAGTCCAGCGTTTCTCATGATGTACTCTGCATATAAGTTAAATAAGCAGGGTGACAATATACAGCCTTGACACACTCCTTTTCCTATTTGGAACCAGTCTGTTGTTCCATGTCCAGTTCTAACTGTTGCTTCCTGACCTGCATACAGATTTCTCAAGAGGCAGGTCAGGTGGTCTGTATTCCCATCTCTCTCAGAATTTTCCACAGTTTATTGTGATCCACACAGTCAAAGGCTTTGGCCTAGTCAATAAGGCAGAAATAGATGTTTTTCTGGAACTCTCTTGCTTTTTCGATGATCCAGTGGATATTAGCAATTTGATCTCTGGTTCTTCTGTCTTTTCTGAAACCAGCTTGAACATCTGGAAGTTCACAGTTCATGTATTACTGAAGCCTGGCTTGGAGAATTTTGAGCATTACTTTACTAGTGGGATATGCAAATCAAAACCACCATGAGGTATCACTTCACACATATTAGGATAGCTATTATCAAAAAGATAAGAGGTAAGCTTTGGCAAGGATGTGGATAAAACAGAATCCTTGCACAGTGTTGGTAGGAATGTAAATTGGGGCAGAGCCTATGGAAAATAGTGATAGAGGTTCCTCAAAAAATTAAAACTACCATATGATCTAAAAACCCTGCTTCTGGGTATATACCCAGTGGAAATAAAATCAGAATCTTGAAGTAATGCCTGTACTCCCATGTTCACTGTAGCATCATTCACAAGAACCAGGATACAGAGACAACCTAAGTGCCCAACAACAGATGAGCGGAAAAGGAAAATGTGATATGCAAGGAATTATAGCCATTATGTTGGCTATAATCTGTATTCTAGTATAATCAGTAAAAATACTGAACGATTAGGCTGTACACCTGAAACTAATATAATATTGTAAATCAACTATTGTTGTCGTTCAGTTGCTAAGTCATATCTGACTCTTCACGACCCCATAGACTGCAGCACTTCAGGCTTCTCTGTCCTGTCTCCCAGAGTTTGCTCAAACTCATGTCCATTGTTTCGGTGATGCCATCCAACCATCTCATTCACTGGTGCCCCCTTCTCCTGGCCTCAGTCTTTCCCAGCATCAGGGTCTTTGCAGTGAGTTGGCTCTTCACATCAGGTGGCCAAAGTATTGGAACTTTGGCTTCAGCATCAGTCCTTCCAATGAATATTCAGGGTCAATTTCCTTTAGGATTGACTGGTTTGATCTCCTTGCTGTTCAAGCATCTCTTAAGAGTCTTCTCCAGTACCACAGTTCAAAAACATCAATCCTTCAGCACTCAGGTTTCTTTATGGTCCAATTCTCAGCTATACTGAGAGTATATCAGCTATACTTCAATAAAAGAAGAAGATAGAGTACATATATACAATTGAATATTATTCAGTTATGAGGAAAAAGTAAAGTCTGCTGTTTGTGACAAGATGGATGCAACTTGGGGGCATGCTAAGTGAAGTTAACAGAGAAACATAGATACTGTCTGGTATCACTTACACGCGAAATCTGAAAAAGCCAAACTCATAGAAACAAAGAGTAGAAAGGTGGTTACCAGGGGCTGGGGGGTGGTGAGGTAAATGGGAAGGTGTTGATCAAACTTTTAGTTATAAAATGAAAAAGTTTGGAGGATCTAATGTGCAGCATGGTAACTATAGTTAACAATATACTTGAAAGTTGCTGAGAGTAGATCTTAAATGTTCTCACCACAAAAAATGAAATGATAATTGTGTAAGGTGATGGAGGTGTTGGCTCACACTGTAGTGGTGATTATTTCACAATATATGTGTATCAAGTCAACACACTGTACATCTAAAATTGCACAGTATTTTATATCAATTATGTTTCAATAAAAATGAAAAAAAGGTACTTTCTTTATTGGTAAAATGACAACCTGTGGGGAAAAAACCCACAAAAATGTATTTCTGTGATCGTATGCTGTACACTGGTTCTTGCCGCCCTGAATCAAATGCTTCATTTAAGTGACTGTCATAATATTATTGCTGACCTCCTCTCTTCAAAATATATACCCAACTATCACTTTATCTTACGGTCCTTCTTGGAATCTGAAATCATGTATTCTAAGGACATTCATGAAAAGGCGTTTTTAAATTTACTGCTTTACGTAGACTGGGTTGCATGCTCAGTCGCTTCAGTCATGTCTGGCTCTTTGAGATCCCATGGACTGTAGCCTGCCAGGCTCCTCTGTCCATGGGATTCTCCAGGCAAGAATACTGGAGTAGGTTGCCATTTCCTCCTCCAGGGGATCTTCCTGACCCAGGGATCAAACACACATCCACACATCGCCCAAGTCTCCTGCACTGCAGGAGGAGTCTTTACCCACTGAGCCACCTGGGATTGGGCCACTACAAAATACAATCTTTTTGGTCAGCTCCCTGTAGCCTAGACAAAGTATTTCTTTTCTCTCCAAGTCCATATTGTTGAAAATTTTACCTGGAGCTGCCCCAAAACTGGGTCTTGATGCTAAAGTGCACTCCTAGAAATGCAAAGATAATGTGTAAAAGGAAAAAAAATCTGTCAGTGATGTAGATGAAAATGAACGTTAGAGCAATTCCCAGGCAGCAGAGAAAGAACTCAGTGTTTACATAATCCTAATGTGCATACATGGCTTCTTCATATTTTCCTGCTAAAGCTCATCTGGCTTTGCTCAAGACTTCAAATGCAGTGAATTCTAGGCAGCACCTAATATTTATTCATGCCATTGTAAGAGCATCTTTGCAGTTCTTGCCAAGGTCTGTCATAGAATGTTTATCCAGCTGCATGGCAAAAACATCATACACAGTCATCATTTTACTCAGTCGCCTTCTCAATATTTTCTTCTATGATTAAATTAACTCATAAATATTACACCTTTAATGCCAGAAAGCTATGGTTCATCCAGCCAGTTGAATACTTGTTTGTCCATTTTCTAATGGCACTCAGTCATTTCATTATAGAGTCTGAAATAATGAAAATCATTGCATTTACTTAACATACACAATAAACAGAGCAGGACCCATCTATGAGCTCCTTTATTATGCAGTGCAAGCCTGCAGAAGAAATTTTGTAGGAAGAACTATAAGGATTGTGTTGAAAATGGTTTTGGTAAATACAAGCAAACAAGCTCTGACTGCTTAATGCATAGGATAGAAATGCTGACTCTATTTGCAACTGGCACAATTTTTTGCTCAACCCTGGAGGGTTTCAAATAAACACACACATCTTGGTCTTACTTGTACTTAATTCATTACCAGACTATGCTCATGAACCTGGTAAGCTGTTACCAGGTACTGTGGCATTTTTGAGACTCTTTCCTTTAAACATACACACCCAGTCTTTTTTTTTTTTTTTTAAGTATTCACCTCCATAGTAAAGGATGGGAGCGTTGGTCAAGAATCTGCTGTGCCCTCCAAGGCAGACCTTGGTGACAGAAGCACAATATGCTTCTCCATTGATATCTGGCCCTGGAGGCAAGAGCCACCTACCGCAGGAGCCTTATCAAATCACCTTCTGAATGACATATTTATAGTTGGCACTGCAGGGCAGTCAGCTTTTGTAGAATTATATCCAAATATTCTCCATCATTCTGGGAATAACCTTGGTTAGCAATTGCTCATAATGTCAATGCTTTTGGAAACTTTTTACAGTCATTTTATTGTTTTTATTTCAAAAGTAAAACTTAAAGGAGCTTGGAAAGTAGGTTTTTAGATGATCACACAATGGCCTGATTTCAGTGGTTTCAGTTCTGTGCATTTTACTTTATGTGCACCCACTGAAATTAACCAAAATTAATCCATATTTGAACAAAGACTGTGGATACAAATGAGCCCTAACTTCCTAGCTCCTCGGTGTACTGCGCTAGCTGAAATGTTTGGAACGCATTGGCCCTGGGAGGCGAAGAAGTTATGGCAAACAACATATGGGCTTTAAAATCTGGAACTATCCAAGACAGAGCAAGAAAACTATTTTCACTTTCCTTGTCCCCCCCTTTCTTTCCCTCCAGAAGATGAGTAATTACTAATCACATTTTATTTTCATCTTTAGAGCTGCATCCCCAAAAAGCCAGGTCAGTTTAAAACTGCTGGTGAATTTGCAGCCCCGTCCAATGATTATCTAATGCATTTGTGTCCTCTGCTTTCCCTGTCGTGTCAAAACGCACGAAGGAAATGTGTTAAGCCCACTGAGCTGTTCCCAGCTCTTTTATTCACCTTGCAGCATGCTAGTTCCTTCCCTTGGCATTGATATCATTATGCATTTGTCAAAGGCAGACTCTCACTTCAGGGGCCTTTATTATGTGTGACATTTGGCAGCAAATTTTGCCACTGGGGTTTGCTTATATCCTCTGTATGTTATTGTACTTCTTTGGCATTCAGTAAATTCCGTACACCCACTTCTTTGATGTTCATTCCAGCCCCTAAATGTGGAAACAATGACTGAAATTTTGGATCAAAGCATCTCATAGATGACAGGCAACACAACTCTCTGATTATTCACTAGAACAGAGGGGATCTCCCCTCCCCACCTCCCCCAGCTAAGATCTAGGCCAGTAGTCCCTCCAGGAACAGCTCTGACTTCCCTAGTGCAAAGGCACGAGAGGAAACTAAAGAAAACAAGTCCAAAGTTTTAGGAAAAAAGAGACTCAACCAAACAGCTGAAGTGAAGCTCATGGTCATTTCTAACTGTAGGGAAAGCTAACGACGGTTCCAGTTGGTCCTCTCATTTCTTTCCATGGGTCATATTCTAGTCTAGCACTTCTATGGGGCCAGGATTTTTTCAGGTTTTGGAAAAGTCTCCAGATCTAATTTCTGTATAACGTCAGCTATACAAGATGGCCTAGATTTTTTTTTAATGCATATTTAAAAGAAGAGGTAAAGGGGTCCAGGGATTAAGAAATTTTTAAAGTAATTGAAAAAACCCAAAACTACCCAAATTTCAACGAGTTACTTTTGCAAACTATAATTAGCTGTCTGGAACAGTTTTCAGTGTTTGCTTTTGCTTTACTCCTGGGATCCCAGTGCAAATAATTACTTCATTCAATTTACTTCACAGGTCAACTTTGACTCATAAAAGCATTAAAGCAGGTAACCCCCTAGGGGTGTTGGGAAGACAGATGAGCAAATAGATATGAAACTGTCGTAAGCACTTTGGGGGCGGTGGTGGTGAAGGCACTTTATAAATCCAGGATATTTTATGGTTATGTGTTCACTTCACTCCACTTGGTATCCAGAATGTGCTAGTTATAATTAATACACAATGTTGGGAACTATTATAAATGTACCAGACTCTTTATAAATAGTGAGGAAGATAATTGTGTTTGAGAAATTTCATCCTGTATAAATTAGAATTCCCAGTAGAGTGCCATAATTGAGAATAGGGCTGAGTGCACTGAAGGGAGAAGACAGTCGTCTTAGCATGATAGCATGTGTTCAACCAAAAGGTAGAGTGCCAAGAAGGAAGCATGAAAGCCCTTAAAATACCAGTTTCAGCTTGCCCAAGCGGGAAGCTTTTACTGCCCAGGCATATGCAACAGTGACATCCAGCGGTTGTGGAGATAATTACAAGTGAATCTCATTTTAAAATATAAAATGTTTTAAATTATAATAAAATATTCTGTATGGTCAAATGTTGTCTAGATTCTTTATCTGGCCACAGTGTAAGTCAATAATTCAGACTGGATGCCAACTGAAACAAAATTCACTCTACTTCCTAAGTAGTTTCCAAAATCTGTTTTGTTAAGTGTTATTTTGATGTTTTTTAAAATTTACTAAAATTATAGTGCTCCAAGGGTCTCCCTGACCCTCCTAAGCACACTTAGACATTTTTACAGACAAATGAGACTGTGTATATGCTGCAGACACAGCAGAAATGAAAGCTATACTTGACTCCTCTGTTAAATACTCCATGGAAAACATCCATGACCCTGAACATATTCATGGTTGTGGAATTGCTCTGAGAAGTTCATTATGATTTTTTCCAAGTCACTGAAGAGGAAGAGAAAGAAGAAGGGAAAGGGAAGAAAAGGAAAATAAAGGAGAGAAGGAAGGAAGGAAAAAAGGAAGGAAGATTAGGAGGGAAGGAGGGATAAGTGGGAGACGAGAGGGAGGGAGAGGGAAGGGAGGCGAGAGAACAGTACTCATTAATCTCCAACAAGTTTTGGTAATAAGTCCATGTAGGATAATATATCTGAAGAGGGAATTCAATGGGATAATTAGCTCCCCCCTCAACTTCTTGTTTTAAATTGCATTCCTTCAACAACCAACCAATTAACTAAGTTAAAAAATAATAATTTTCATTAAAAAATAAAATCTGAAAACAGCTGCTGTTGCTGCACCTAGACCACTGTCAGTTGTAGGAGGATGCTGGCAAGGGGGCCCTCTCAGTGACCCTGGGAAAGAACTCTCCACAGAAGCCTGTTAAGTCACCTCAACCTGTAAATTATGTATGTTCACGTCAACGCTGAGTAAGTCAGGTGACAGCTTACCAACTTCCCAGGCGGCATCCCGGAAAAATCATCATCTTGTGCCAAGCTTTTCTCAATTTTAGATTTACCCCTCCTATTGGGGTTCTTTCCCTTCATGTGTCTGCATCTTTAAAGTTCTCAAGTTGGGAAGAATTTACAGGCACCCTCTCAAATCCTGCTTGTTAGAGGAGGGAAATAAACACGTTTCACATCTATCCAACTCCAACAAGATAATCAAGACATAATTCCATAAAAAACTCCAAATACCGTTCAGCTCATATACCTCTCTGTTGTGCCCTAATGGAGGAGAAAGCACTGCTCAGAAGCAGTTGGATTGAAGGCGCGCGTGCACAGGAGACCTGCAGTGAGCACTCTGCAGAGACTGCCAGTCCAGAGACATGGGGAGGGTCCCGGAAGGAGTGCCTGCAAAACGACCTGTGTCAGTGAGAGTTCTGGGAGACGTGTGTTGACACAGAGCAGGTGAATCTGCAGGCTTTAGCCAGGTTTGTTTGCTTTTACAAGGCCTTTGAACTGCAGGAGGGATTATCCAGATTTTAAAGCAAAACAATGCGTTCCTATCACTGCTCTCTCAGTATCTTCACTCAGAGATCCCTCTGGCTTATTGCTTCTTTGTGGGAATATATGGAGAATTGGCACACCCAGGTCTCACCTCTCCTTTTAGTTCCGCAGGAGTCTGGCCGGGTGGTTCTTATCCAGAACACCCTGTAACTCTTATTTGATAATTTATTTCTAGAATCAAACCCCGGGGTCCCTCGAGAGCAGGGTAGAACCTTCCCTTGACAGGCTGGAACCTCCTACATCAAGGTGGCCATAGCCACCACATTACCAGCTCCTGCCAGCCTGAAGAGCAAGAGGCTGGCATGAGGGATCAGTTCCTTCTTTTCTCCCTAAGGAAAAATCCTGTCTTGCAAAGCTTCCTTTGATGTTTCAAGATTCCCTAAAAAAGGCAGTTGCCAACATGCATATCCTCTCCTGGCTTATAGCTTCCGGTATAGTTTTACTGCAGTATATAATGTAATAATCTGTTTAATTTCTTTAGAGAGATGTTATATATATATACAGGTGGCATTTGGGTGGAATCACATGCCATAAACCTGTCTGCTCCTATCCAGGTTCAGAATACAGAAGAATCTGTTTTACAGACATTCTAGAATTTTTACATGGTCAATTGGCTGGTTTTGTATTCTGGAACGTATCAGAGCATCTACAGGAAAATATATACATAAATTCTATAAAATGGTGGCAAGATTTCTGATTTACTGATACAACTGGTTTGAATTTTCACAAAAATATTTAGCTATAGGACAATGTATTAGGCGTGTTCTTAAAGGTAAATAACTGCAGCCAATAAAAGTTGGGCCTATAAAGGGTCCCATCTTCTACTAGTTTTCTGCACCGAGAATTACTACCAGTATAATCATGGCTCCCTGCACGCTAATATTTCCTCTGATACAGTATGATCAATGTTGTGGAAAAACATTTATTATATTTCTTCTAGCTACTTAAAGGCATTACTGAATTATGGGCATCGCAAAACGAATCCACTGTGCATTTTTTCTTTATGTGACGTTTTTACAATCTTCATTTTCTGCTTTGCAGCCACTGAGCTATAGAGATCCACACTCTGTCCCTCTTACAACTGCCACTGGGGCCACCCTCTCCTTTCTGCTTTACTACGTCTGAAATGCACTTCCTATGATAACATTCCTTTTCATTCTGTGCCGGACTCTTCTCTGAAAGGAGGAAGTGAAGAAAGAAATTATACAATGTGTTGTTAATAACAGTTCTTAATCTTCTTCCTTAATGAAGGTGATGAAGTTTAGACTGAGAAAAGGACAAGGGGAGGAGATGGTATTTTACGGAATCATTCCAGGAGAGCTGATGGACTCTGAATGGGTGTGGGTTTTGCAGTTTTGACATTTAACAATTTTATTAACATCTTCGCTTGTTGTGCACCTTAGTCCACAGGATCTGCAGTGGGGAGAGAGTGTCCAGCTAACAGCCCGTGACTCAGGCCCTGCCAGGGGATGAATCAATTAGCAAGAGAAGCAATGATGCAAACACTTCAGGGTCACTCAGGATGCTGTTTGCCTTTTTGATAGAGAAAGCCCGCCATAAATAACATCACACCTCAGGAAATCATTCCGGGAGGCCCACATGCCGGCGGGGCTGCAGCCTGGGACGGAAGGAATCGTTTGCTCATTGTGTGTATTTCCCCCAGCTCAGTCAATGGAGGATTTGTAGTAAAACCAAAGTATTTCAAAGGAGGACAGTATGTGGTAACAGAGGCATGTTTAGTGATTTCTTTTAGTACCAGAACCCATGATTTATGACCCAGAGTTAGAGCCAACTTTATTACAAAAATGACTTCACCCAGAATAACCTTATTCAGGGCTCTCAGGAGAATGATGTAGCACCCAACAGCATTATAATCTAGCAGATATTCACAAACAATTCCTTCCTCAGACTCATTTCCTTCCCCTTGCAAGAGGCGCCCTTCCGCCTTTACCTGCTGGCAGAAGCGGGGTCCCAGGCAGTGCTCTTTCTGCGGTGATCTGCCCGGGTCAGGCATTGACAATAAGCCACGGCAGAAGCCACCTCCTGGGTCTCAGTGGCATCTTCCCCAAGCCTGTGCCCTGAGGAATAATGCGCAGAAGACACCCACTCACCCTTCTTTCCCTCCCTGCACAGAGCTTGCCTGCTCCCTGCACTCTCACCCACTCTTCCAGAACTCAGATCCCCATCACCTCAGAGAGGCTTGCCGAAGCTCCCCGCTCTTCTGATTGCCATGGAAACCGCCAGCTGCACTAAAACTGCCAAGGCTGGGTGTCCAGGCAGGGTCCCCAGGGCGTACCAGGATCTGGGAACTAGTCCTCCATCCTATTAAACTCCGGTGTCAGCTCCTAGCAATTGTTTTAAATTTACACCCTCAGAGTGCCTTAGTGGGATTACATGTCCATTTGCATTAAAACAGTTTTCTGTCATTAAACTGCCATACAGTAAGCTTCCTTGGGACAAGTTAATGAGCTCTAAATATCATCAAGTAGAAGTTCACTTCACCAAGATGGCCAACAAGGGGGGCAAGAGGAAGTGACTGCTCAGAAATCCTAGCCCGGGAGAAATATAAGTGCCAACTACAGAAGGAGGTCTTGTCCAGGTCCTTCTTCACTGTGAGATAAGTGGCTCTGATTTAGAGCTCATCTGGGAGAGTTGGCAACATTATCTCTATTCACCAAGAGCCTGCAGTTCACTTCCTAGTCCCGATTCTGAATATGCGTTCCCCTGTGTCTGCTGAAATTCACCAAGGGATCGCTGGCCCCTCTACTCTGTGACGGTGCCTCAGGCTACTGTGTTTTACCCTGTTGTCTGTCTATCCTTGAGGAGCTTGTGTGCATCCAGGTTGTCTGAGGACAAATGCACGCAGCAGAGCATCAAGCAGCTGGAGTGAATGCTCCCAACTCTAAAATGCCCAGCTGGCTATAATGGGACTGTCTGGACCATCAGCTGGGGGCCTGGACCCTGGATCGCTGGTCCTGATAAGGAACACACCACATTGGTTATCTAGAAGCAGAATGAAAACATTGAGTTATTGAGGCTGGATTGTCTCTGTTCACAGAATTGCCTTGCCCTTACAAATATTTATATATGTGTGTCTAAGTAGAAAGATTTTATTAAAAAAAAAACAAAAAACAAGTAAATCAACCTCCAAACTTTCTTGTATGTAAAGGAGGAAAGACTGGCTGCAAGACAGACTTCCTGACCTGCAGAAGCTGTGATCTCATTTCTGTGTAGACAGACATTACAGGGGACAGTAATGTATGATTGAGACACTGCTATATTTAGAAATGACAGGATGGGCATTATTAATAGCTTAATTGACATTAAGGCAATTACCCCTACCCTTATTACAGTTTGTAGAATTACACAGAAAATATTGGCTGAGGCCTTTTTTTCCCTAGAGCTACCCAAGGATACAGCATTTTATTTCATGCCAGATCCCGGTTTTGACATTAGATACTTAGCTATAGAATGATTTCAGTAAATCATTATAAATGCATTATAATAAAGATGTTATGAGCTATCAGATATTAACCCCCAACCCCTAAAGAGAGATAAATAGCCCAGTTGCATGATTCCCACTTTTGTTTCATAAGAAATAAGCTTTTGCAAAGAGCAACTGACTAATGAATTATAAAATGGTGTGTTGAGCTCAGATAATTAAACAATGCATTTTAGTGTCTAGTGTAGGATGAACACTAAATCATATACAAATAAAAAGGGAAAAGCCTAAACCCCCAAGCCCAGCTCCTATTTTCAAATAACATTACGGTTGGTCTACAGTCCAGAAATGCTCAACTGTTTTCTCATCTGATTAGAGAAAGTTATCAAGTATAAGATCAGGACACAAGTAAGTCGACTAAACCAAGAGTCAGAGCAAGATTCTGGAGGTGTTGATTTCAGAGAAGCCCACAAAGTTATTTTAATGGAGGTTTTACATGGAGATTACCTTTCTTTCCAAAGTGTTTAATGGGGCAGAAGTCTAGAAGAATCCGGAAGTTCCCAAGTTTCTTTATACCTTTATATTTTATCTCTTAATTCATAATAAAACATACTAGTGGGGGTGGGTGGGTGGAGTAAAAGTCTGATACTGATAACAGTAAAAGTCTGATACTGATACTGTTTGGAAAGACAGACAGGAGGAGGTGGAGAAACACAGAGATGGGTTTGGGTTCTAACCATCTTCAGGTATACCACCAGCCCAGCCAGGCGACATCTAGTGGTCAGCCTTGGATCACCATGAAGGTTTTGCCTGAATGTCTCCCACATGGGGCTATCTTGCCATTGGCGGCCCTTTTGGCGTGTCCTGGGTTTGTCACGGGGTTTGAAGTTGAGTATAAGCATGGCCTGAATACATGTTTTAGTTTTCCAGTCTCTCAGAGATGTGGTGACTGCTCCAAGGCACTCCTCTCTTTCTTCGTCGAACAGCAAGACACTAATGATTGTTTGGACAAAATCAGAGATGGCCTTGGACTCCGTGTGAGCAATGACCGCCGGTGCTTGTGAGCAGGACTTCCCTGGGACGCCGGGTACTTCACGTTCCACTCGACCAGCTCTCTCCTGTGTTCCAGTCAAGCCAACCACACAGCCCTGTGCCCCTCTGCTTCCCCAACCCCATGTGTCACCTGATGCTATGGACCTCCTTCTAAGGCTTCTTTATTTCAAAATAAGATAAGGATATTAATATGTCTACCCAGGCAGTTGTGTGAGCATTACATGAAATTAGTTATTTAAAAGTACAGAGTAAGCCCACAACTAAAAGTTTTTTATTTTTAGTTTATTTATCTTGTAATTTTCCTTGCCTGGTTCTTCTATCTTCATTCTACCTTTATATCTTACAATTATCTCTCCCCCTCTCTCTCACACACAAACACATACACATACACATGTTTGCAAATCCCTGAAAGGCAGAGGCTCTGACTTGCTCATTCAAGCATACCTTTCAGTGTCTAGCATGTGTTTTGCTTAAGGTCACACTCCATACATGCTTGCAACACTGAACAATATTAATAATGTAATAGCTACTAGTAACATTTTCTGAGCTCTTGGTATGAGCCAGGCACTCTGCTAAGTATCATCACCTCATTTAATTCTTACAACAAGTCTCTTAGACAAGTACTATTTTCATCTTCATTTTATGGGAAACTAAAGTTTAAAGACATTCTATAACTTGATCAAGGTCACACAAGCTCATAATTGGGCACCCGGGATGCAAAGAATCAGCCCAGTTTGGAGTTTCAGCTCTTATTTGCCACGTGTTGAGTTGATTTTCTCAGCTTTTGTCTCTTTTAGGCTGAGCTCTGTTAAGGGATCAAGATGTACCCACTCTTACATGGATGATTTTAAGGACCTCGATCTTCGAGGTTCCAGGAAGTTCAAAAGTATATGCAAACTCTAGTTTATAGCTACTCAATAGTCACTTATCTGCAAACTCCTGGATCATTACATAAAACCATCCAAAAAGATTTTACAATTGCATATACCGTAAAGTTAATTTCACTTTGAGAGACTGTATCTGAGGGAAGTGATACACTCAGTTACGTACTCAGGTTGGTGGCCACAATAGATGAAGCTGTCTCATTATTCTTGACAGCCTGGCTCCCTGGCAGCCTCACTCCATCACATGGTCACAGGCAAGGGACATCCTCCCAGTCTTAGAATGCTTACGCTTCTTAGCGGTTCAAGTCTCACAAACCCCACACCTCAATTAAAGAGGTAAATTAAAAGGAATATTCAACCTCAAGGATGAATTCTTTTAGTAATTTGAGGTGGATGCTTTATTGGATAAAAAGACACACATGGGTTTATTAAAAATTCTGCCTTCATGTACAAGGATCTGTGGAGGAGGTTACCTAAGGTGGTGAGGAGTTTGTGTAGCCTGAGATACGTGCTTGTAAAACAGCAACCAGAGGGAACAGGCCTAAGGTCTGTTGCTGAAGGACACAGCTTGGCTCTTTGTTCTCTACTTGCCTTTCAGGCACAGCAGCCAGACATTTGGGATCACCTCTGGTCTTTATTTCAAACTTGCTGACCGAGTGCTGTGCTGGATACCACTAGGGTCAGAAAGAGTCAGGCCTCCTCTGCTCTCAGGCATATGGAGACTGCCACAGCTCGGCTCCTTAGCAGTGTGTGCCTGCTAAGATACTGCTGTGTGCCTGCTCTCTTGTTGTGAGCAGAGGTACTATGTGTCACTTCTGGGCCAAAGCATTTTATTTTCAGAAGACTCCCCAGCTCTCTCCTCCTGGGCAGAAGTGAGCTTGGAAGCCTGTGTTGAGATGATAGAAGGCCTAGTATCCTGGATTCCTAAATGACTTGGTGGAGATGAGTCCTCCACAGGCCCATGGTGGACATCAGCAAGAAGCAAACTCTTTTTAGATTAAGTCACTGACATTTGGAAGCTGTTTATTACCACAATAAAACCAAGGCAATCCTGAAAAATCCAGGAGCTGACTTTTTGTTCAGAAAATGTGGCCTTTCTTTCCAAGTCTTAAGATCTTTAATTTTTTTCCAATAGCTTTATCCACTGATTCAGTGGTTTACACATTTTTTTCCCCCATCCTTTTGGTAAAATCTCAGATGACAAAGATTGCCAAATGACCTTATTTGGAAAGAATGGTGGTTTGTCTTTCATCCATTGATAAATATTGGTACTGTGAAACAAGTGGGGGAGACGGAACACAAGATCACCTTCTGAAAAGAACACGGCAGAATGAGATGGTGAAAAAGAATGGGGAAATAGAGAGAAAAAAGAGAACTAGAGAGACAAAGAAGGAAAAGTAAAGAAATATGGAAAAGACAGAAAAGTAGAGAAGACAGCAACACAAAAGATGGGCCACTTATTTCACTTTAGCTATGGTAGTTGCTGTAGTTGTGTTCCAGTCCAGAATGTATCTCGCAGGGTATCTTTGATGTTTGGTACCTCGTGTATGCGCCTAGCATGTCAGGGTCCTTTGGTTGAAATCATAAATAAAGGAGTGAATGAATTTTCATTTTATAATCTTGGGAGCATGTTTTACTTGAACTGGTCTATGACTATGAATGAGCCTCCCATCATATAGTGAAAGGCAGTGGAAAATGTGAGAGAGGAACTAGAAATAATTGAGTTTGAATAGCTCTTTATAACCTTTAAACCTGAGTCCTTGAAAAGAGCAGCTATGAGGTCAGAGCAATTATTCTTTGTCCTAGAAACAGGACATCACTGATGACTCAGAACAATCTGTTTCACAAAGTGTTTCAAATAAACTGGGTAGAAATGTCCTTGTTTTGCTTGCCTCTGGCTTAGCTGAACTGAGGGTACAGTCAGCACTGAGGTATCTATGGCCTTGATGTTGTGGAAAGAAGGTGACAGGAGGGAAATGGAATAAAATTTGCTGAATATTTTTGAGAAAACGTCAAAGGGGACAAGGAATAGCAATATTACCAGAGGATTAATAAGAAGGTGGATCTGGGAGGCATTTGACTGCCAAGTGGGGACCTCCAGTAGAATATTCACCTAATTGGGAGTAATTCACTTTCCAGACATGTGCGGAAGGACTGTGGTAGGGCCGCCCCCATTCAAGGATGTTCTCTGGTAAATTCAAGGAAGCCCATTCTGAGGACATGAAAGGAAGTTAGTCCTTCCTTGGGGGGAGTATGAATCCAGTGTCTCCAGTCTGTGGGCTCATCTGTGTGCATGTTGTATGTGCTGTGTGTGCACACAGGCTCACACACTCATGCACAGTTCAGAGGTCTAGGAATTGTGATAGGAATGGAAAGCGCCGAATAAGCAGGAAGCTGCTAGACGGCAGGCTCCAGGAGGATGACTGGAGTGGGCAAGAGAACATTCTGCACAGTAAAATGGTATCCCTGTGAATTACATGGAAAATGCCGCAAAAGGGCTGTTAGCATGTTGGCTGCAGCTTTAAAGAAAAGGAATTCTGTTGGGATGAAATTTCTCTTGGAGATGAACACATTCTGTATACCCAAATTCTAACTCATCAACTTCTACCTGCCATCTCGAGCTACACTTGTCTCTCATTTCTTATCAAAGGGACAAGCATTTTTCTTTCCTTGGCTCAAAATCATGAGCTTCTTCTCCTCGCTCTTCCCTTCATTCAATCTCTTCCCCTTTAAAATGTTTCTTGGAGTCCCTCTTTTCCTCTCCCTGCCTGGGCACATACCTAGCTGGTCTACCTAATTCTGGATCGTCTCTCTTCCTATTCTAAATATAAGACCCACATGCAAATAATGACATACTATCTCATAATCCAAAACAGAAATGGTGAGTGTTATAGTAACAGTGGCCCTCTGTGCTAGATTTCCCAGATAATTCAGCTTTCATGTAGTTTTATTCTTTTCAATAAAGGCAATTTGTTAAAGGCACATACGTGATGAAATAAAAGAAAATTTAAATATTATGTGATTATTTTTGCACTTCTTTTTCTCCCCTTTGACCTTCCTCCTATTCAAGCAGTTGGCCATGTCTCTTGCTCTTTAGCTCAAGGAAGGGCTGAAACAGCATTAAAGAGACGAAGCATTTTCTTCCTAACTTGCATATTTCAAAATTCACTCTCTTGGGTGAATAATAAAGACATTATTATTAGGGCAGAGGCCAAAGAGTAGGGCTCAAACATGAGTATAAACTAGGCTCTTCCTCTTCACCTCTTACCAAAGAAGAGACCACCACAATTGATGGAGGAGGGAGATTTGGAGGAAAGCAAAGGGAAGCAAAGATTTTGAGGGAACAGAGATGAGGGGACCTACATCCCTTAGAATAAGAACTTGGATCCTGTCAGCTGACTGCAGATGGTAAAATGGTAAAAACCCATGGTAAAAACCCATGTAATTGCTTTTGGGAATAGAGGTAGGAGGAGTGAAACTGGAAAATTATAATAGTTAACCTTTGGAGGTTAATTTGGAAGTATTTGAAACAAAATTGAAACTGTGGATAAATTTTTATATTTATCTGTAAAGATATCTGTACAAAAATATTTATTGCAGCATGACTTCTTAAGAGAAAAAAAAAATTTCCAACAACTTACATGACCATTTACAGAAGGGATAAATTAAATGTGGGATTTTGTGGCATCCATAGACTACTGTAGAGCAATTAAAAGATACTGTCTCTTGAGAGTCCCTTGGACTGCAAGGAGATCCAACCAGTCCATTCTGAAGATCAGCCCTGGGATTTCATTGGAGGGAATGATACTGAAGCTGAAACTCCAGTACTCTGGCCACCTCATGCAAAGAGCTGACTCATTGGAAAAGACCCTGATGCTGGGAGGGATTGGGGGCAGGAGGAGAAGGGGATGACAGAGGATGAGATGGCTGGATGGCATCACTGATGCAATGGACATGAACTTGGGCAAACTCCGGGAGATGGTAAGGGACAGGGAGGTCTGGCATCCTACAGTTCAAGGAGTTGCAAAGAGTCAGACATGACTGGGCAATTGAACAGCAACAGCCCTTAGAATCCAGTTGCCTAATAAACCTTAAGACTTGAAACATAAGTGCCTCATTTTACAGATGAGAAGGAAGAGGGGCCTGAAGTTAAATGGTTTCTCCTTTAGACAACAGCCTGTTGTTTAGACTTCCAACCTCACCTTTTGTCCATGATGTCATCTGACAACCTAAGTTGTCTGGTATAGTTTTCAGTCTACTCCAGGAAGCAGAAAGTTGTTCCCTCCCCTCTCCCCAGTATGCTAGCACAGAAGAAGAAGAGAGAGGGAGAGGGAAGGAAAAAGAGGAGAAAGCTGTCTCCCCTTGCTCTTGAGGTCACAGTCCAGAAGAAAAGCAGAATCAAAATTGGAAGCCATAAAAACCCCTAAGTAACCTGTTCTCACATTTCCCTCATTCACAGTAAGGGGTTTCCAGGGTTTTCCTCTCGCATCTCCATTGTCCTATCAGCAAAACAAAGGGTTCAGCTAGAAGAATTATATCCACCTTTAAGTTCAAAATATTATCCCTGCAATGAATCTACTTTTAGCTATAAAATCTAGCTGCCCAAATTTCACTGTTGAAATCTCCATGTATAAGCCAGGGTTTTATCCACTTTCCCAAATCTTTTGTCCATGCCCTACAATTTTCCACTGGTTGGTCAAACCTACAGACCATATTCAATCCTTCTTTTCCATTATAATGTTTGATTCTCAACATTCCTAAAAATTATTGGGAGTGGGAAGGATCTTCTGTCTGGGCTTTCAAGATAGGTGCTAAATAAAAATCTCAACACTAAATGTCAGTCCCAGGAGTTTTTCTAAGATTGGCAGCCCAAGGTCAGCGAAATGGCCTTGGCTGCATCTCTGGGAAAGCCTCAAGTGGGAGTGGAAGTCATCTCAGCCCCAGCACTGACCCTGGCATGGTCTGGTGGGCTGAAGAGGAGTGGGAGTCAGCAACCCCACGTTAGGTACTAATTGTGCGACTGACTTGGGCTGTGACATTGGAGGAAACTGTTTCACCTCGAGGCTTCTTTCGCAAAGCAAGAAAAAGCTGCAAAGAGTTCTCTGGAAAGTACATTCTGCACTAGAGGCTAAACGTTACAGTCATTAAGGAAGCGTCTTCAGCCAGAACTGAGTCCTTTTGGTGTCTCCACCCACACAGCCAGTGGCAGAGTTTAAGAGTGTTATCGTCCAGCCATCAGAAGCACACCCACTCTAACGCAAATGCCTCAAATTCACTCTTCACTTTTAAAGGAACACACTTTTAAAAATCATTAATGGTTTAGTTGTGTGACCATCCATTAATGAAGGGCATTTCCTGCTCCCACATCTTTAATGGAAATAATTAATGAGGTGTTAGAAATTAACAACAATTAACAGTGCACAGGAACAAAGGCAGAAGGTCAGAGACTCCAAAGAAATACAATTTAGATTCCTGGGTAGAATTTTGCCATGTCAAGAAGTGACACGCTTCTCATGAAAGAGAAGCATCTTCCGTGTTAAATGTGTTGCCATTATACTGATCTTTCAAATGGGGAAAAGTCAGACAATAGTCCTAGTAGTCTCACTTGTAACAGTACAGATTTCTCTAATAAACTCTGAGAATTCCTAGCTTTGGTATATATCTCGGGGGCACAAATACACCCATTGCTCCAGAACATGGGCTCAAACACCATTATTTTTTAAGATTATGATGTTAACAGAAGGAAGTAAATTACTTGGCACTTTTATCAAGCATATGGTTTTGCTGAACAAAAAGAAATACTATAACATAGGACATTTTTCAGCTTAGTATTGATAAACATTGCTTGATAGAGCAGACTTACAATTTAGCAGTAGTGGGATCATTTTAGACTGTATTGGATTCTAGTGGATTCCTGGAAATAACTGCCACTTAGAGTAATTATTAATGTATATCAGTTATACAAATTACATGTGTGTTTTTATATTTAGTTATAGGATACTGGTGAGCATCATTTTATATATTTATATCTATATACACAACGGCTTCCCTCGTGGCTCAGATGGTAAAGAATCATCTGCAATGCAGGAGACCTGGGTTCAATCCCTGAGTTGGGAAGATACCCTAGAGAAGGGAAAGGCTACCCACTCCAGTATTCTGGCCTGGAGAATTCCACGGACAAAGAAGCCTGGCAGGCTACGGTCCATGGGGTCACAAAGAATCGGACATGACTTAATGACTTTTACTTCACATACACATACATGCACGTAAATTCATAAATAATTTGCCTTAACCTTATCTACCTGATAGATAAGTGCCAAAGAATATTACTTCCAATATACTAGGTTTCCCAGCTTCACTCCATGCATTTGTTCCCCTTTTCTAAAGCACAGCCAAGAGTCCTTGAGCCAAGGTCTTACGTATATCCCCAATATTGAAAATATAGTCAGAGGGAGTGAGTCAAGCTCAAATCTACAACTAGATGACCTCACCAAGGATATCGACCAAGGATATTTTACTAGCAAATGGGTATGGGATAGACCTATTCCACTTCTACCCACAAAGTAATTATAATTATAATTACATTACCTGCAATTATAAACATAATTAATTATATTCCTGCAGCGCTTTAAAGCTTACAAAGTACATTCACAGACATTAATTTTTTAACCTCGTCAGTACTCTGTGAAGCAGGCAGTGCAGACCTGCAGAATGGCACCAAGGACTTCTCACTGAGACCAGACCTGTTGCCTCCAGGCTTCCATCTGCTCCTGTCTCTCATGATTATCTCCTTAAAACAAGCGTATGCTGAAAGTGAAGAGAAAAAAAAAAAGACAGTATCTAGAGGCAATGATGCTTCTGGCTTCTTGGTCAAGCCGCTTTCAAACAAAGCAGCACAAGTGGTGTTCAGAGAAGGAATGAGCCAGAATTTGCGGGAGGAGGTACCAGGCTCAGTGACCTCAAGGCTCTGGTTCGGTCCAGGTTCCAGGACCAGCTCACATACCCAGAGCTGCAGTTGGGTTCTCGTGGACAAGAGTCATCAGCAGAACAACAGACTCTGGGAGCTAGAAGAGCAAAATGTCTGCGGCACACCTAGGATATGCACCTACAGTCGGGAATGCCAGCAGTAAGTCAGAGCCCCACACGGCTCTGGTAACGGGACGGGGTCTTGTCATGACACCATGCAGTTCAGCCCTTGGCTCTTGCAGGTTAGAGGCTCAAATGCACAGTCTTCCACCTGCTTTTCAAGGATCTCCCTCATACCCACCTCTCAAAATGCAACCTAACACATCACTAAAGGCTCACCCTGTGCCTTCATGTCCCATCTACTCACTGTCTCACGACCACGCCACCTCCTGTTCCTGGTCCCAGGTTCCTCGCTGTAGGGCTCCCAACCCTGCGCTCCTTCAAGGCCCAGTCCAAGGGCTCCTCCTCTGGGTAGAAGGGAAAGTATTAATAGATGTTGGCCTTTCCGCTGAGAGCTTGGTTCCCTTGAAAAAGAAATTTATACTCAAATAACTACAGTAGAAGTTGTAAGATGTCCAGGGCCCTAAAACAGCACCACTTAAAGTGTGAAAAGTGACATCAGTGGTACCTGGAAACTGGTTGGAAGTGTAAATTCTTGACTCCCACCCTAGATCTACTGAGTTAGGATCTTCAGGGCTGGGCCTAGGAATCAGCATTTTAAGAAGTCCTCCAGGTGAATGAGATAGCTGCTAAAGTCTGAGAGCCCCTGCCTTAAAGGGAGATTTTTATGCTACGTCAGAGAGGAAGTGCTTCTGGAGATAGCCCTTTGGGACTGATAGGATTCAGACACCTGGAGACAGGTAACAAGAATTCCAAAGGTAAAGGGAAGGGAGCAGAGGCCTGATCCAGGGAGGTGGTCTGGAAGTAATAAGGATTTCCATATTGCTACACCTAGGATGGCTGCAGAGCTGCTGGTAACTTTCAATAACATATTAACCTTGGGGCTTTTCTGGTGATCCAGTGGTTAAGAATCCTTGTGCCAAAGCAGGGGACATGGGCTCGATCTCTGGTCCTGGAAAGTTCCCACATGCCACTGAGCAACTAAGCCGGTGCACCGTGACTACTGAGGCTCCGTGCCGCAGCATACTGAGGCCTGAGCGCCTCGAGCCAGGGCTCTGCAGCAAGACAAGCCGCTGCAGTGAGAAGCCTGGGCGCTGCAATAACGATTTCTTGAATGCATTCAAGCAGGTTTCTTCCAAACCTGGAAGCAGACAGAACATACCGAGTGAAGCCAAGTTAATTAACTCAGTACTTGTCAACCTTCTTCAGACACCAGAATCACCTGTGGAGCCTTCCAAATGTGCCACGGGTGGGACTGCACACCCAGAGATCAGGATTCAGTTGGTCTGTGAGGCCAGAGCAGCACTTCCTGTTTGTTGTTTGTGGCTCCCCCAGGGGTTCAGTGTGTACCCGGCACTAAGACTACAGAATTGGCCAATGGACAAGCATCTGCTGCTCACCTACTCAGTGGTAGGGGCTCTGCTCCACATAGCGGTCAACGCCAGGAATAAATAAGACACTGCACCCACCCTAGGAGTGGATATCTTCCAGGATCCGCAAAAGACCAAGGGGGAGATAGAAACAGTATTAGGCAGCAGAGCAAAGGAGGCGAATTTAGCTAATGACTCAGAATTAAACCCTAGAGCCTGCTAGGAGAATGTAGCGGGACTCAAGAAGGACAGTGTTTACACTAAAGAACGCAGATAAGGAAACAATCAGAGATTGCTGTGTAAAGTTATGCTTCCCCTTTGGAGGTTAACTGGCATAGGCTAATTTGTCACCTTCTGCCTCCTTTCTTAGCAAGAGGAGCTCTGAATGGTTTAGTATCCAGGCCTGGGTCAGGGTCTGGCGCCTATACTGCTGATGGTGGGACATGTCTTTCTCTTGGCCAATGAGAAAAGAAGGAAAACATTTCAGGAGCCGCTAAATCCCAGTGTCTTTATTTGAACTTCCCTGGACCAGGCAAGTTAGTGGTATTTATGGCTTAAAAGAATTTCCATCTGCAAGTTTATCTTCCTGTTAAAAATCAGCCACCCCCTACCCTAAACAACCAAAGACAATAAATCAGGGCTTAAGTAAAAAACAAATACTTCTCTCCACAAATTAGAATCCCTATGGTTGCTAACATACTATTTTTTTAGTATCAGACATCGTAAGAGGTTAAGTGATTTGTGGACGGGAGTGAGTTTCCCTTCAACTGGGTACACAGAAGGCGTGGAAGTGAGACCAGATGTTGTCCGAGCTAAAGGAGGAAGAGCTGGGCTAACATTTCCTGATGAGTCCCAGGGCTTAGTCAAACTTTCACCTCTCCCGAATGAGCCACACTGGGGCTGCAGTTATTTTTAAGCAAGTCTGCCAATTGATGACTGTCTTCGCCAGTCTGGTTCCTTTCTCTTTCACAGAAACAACGGTGTCAAAACAAGTTCGTCTCATTCCTGCCTACTGAATTGATGTACGGCTCTGCCATCGTCATTGACGGAAGGACAGCACAGTATCATGCGTGTGCTTGTTCACTTGTGTCCGACTCTTTGCTATTCCATGAACTTGTAGTCTCCTAGGCTCCTCTGTCCCTGGAATTTCCCAGGCAGGAATACTGGAGTGGGTTGCCATTTCCTTCTCCAGGGGATCTTCCCAACTCAGGGATAGAACCTGTGTCTCCTGCAATGGTAGGCAGATTCTTTACCACTGGGCCAACTGGGAAGAGCATAGCAGAGTATAGTGGCCACCAACTGGTGCAATAAACTACTACTATTTTTATTAAAATCTTTTTTTAAAAAGGTGTTATTTGTTGCCTGCTAACCTCAAAATATCCTCTTTCAAGAAGGCTCTATACTTTTCATGTTCACACCTGGGCTCAAGCATAACATCAGTGATGGGTCCAGACAATAGCCTTTCTACCCTGACACCCCAGTTGTACCCACTCCCCATCCACATTGCTGGGGGTGTCATTTTCCCCCTGTTCAAAGTCAGCCCTGTTTAGAGGTACAGTAGAAGGAGCCCATGTAAATAGACCTTTTTACATCAACTATGTCTACTGATCTGTCAATATCACATTGTCTGAAATGTCTTCTTTTATGAAAAATTTCTGAATAATCTTTGGCAATTTTTTGTTTTGGAAAATTTGGGACAATTTCTCACTCTCTCAGAACCTCACTTAAAATGTATATGATCTTTGGGGATTTGGGTTTCACATCTTCAGCCATTCTCTGTTATTTATTCCCCATGACACAGTGAGTTTTCCAGTACTATATACTAAATGATAATACATACAACAGAGTTGTTGAGTTGAATTTAAAACCTACAAATCATGTTCATAAAAATTACTTGTTTTTCACAAACACCATTCCATGTGGGCAAACTGAGCCTTCACCTCTCCGTGTTAAAAGTAGCTGCCTGTCTCCGAGGAGTGCTCTGTGGTGCAGGTTGCGGTGAGAAGTCAAGAGAAGGGAAACAGCCTGTCATCAGAAAGAGCTTTTTCCAGGGAAAGTCCAGCATCCACTCAGTTTTTCTTCCTTTCACAAAGGGAAGTGCACATTGCTACAGTCTGTCAAAGCTCAAAGGGAAATCTATACAATTCTTTCCCCCAACAGACTTTTCTCCCACCCCACCGCCTTTTCTTGGGAAATTTAAAAGACACAGAAAAGTTAAACTCTCATACTCACCCTTCCCAGAGTTAACAACTGTTAACATCTGGTCATACTTTTCTCCAGGTTTGTTTGGTTTTTTTAAGAAATAATATGTTTCAGATTCCAAATTCCATCCTCTTTAGCCAGAATGCTCCTCCCATACCCGCATCCATAGAAACAAAACCACTTTCATGAGTTGGGTGTGGATCTTTACAGTCTATTAAAAATATATGTTTTATACATATAAAACATACACATCCTCATCCATCAGAGGGCTGACAGAATGAAAACCACAGCCACAGAAAGCTAATCAAACTGATCACATGGACCACAGCCTTGCCTCACTCAATGAAACTATGAGCCAGGTCGTGTGGGGCCACCCAAGATGTGTGGTGGAGAGTTCTGACAAAATGCGGTCCACTGAAGAAGGGAATGGCAAACCACTTCAGTACTCTTGCCTTGATAACCCCATGAACAGTATGAAAAGGCAAAAAGATATGACACTGAAAGATAAACTCCCCAGGTTGGTAGGTGCCCACTATGCTGCTGGAGATCAGTGGAGAAATTACTCCAGAAAGAATGAAGGGATGGAGCCAAAGTGAAATCAACACTCAGTTGTGGATGTGACTGGTGATGGAAGTAAATTCCGATGCTGTAAAGAACAATATTGCATAGGAACCTGGAATGTTAGGTCCATGAATCAAGGTAAATTAGAAGTGAAAAGATGCTCAACATCACTCATTATCAGAGAAATGCAAATCAAAACCACAATGAGGTACCATTTCACGCCAGTCAGAATGGCTGTGATCCAAAAGTCTACAAGCAATAAATGCTGGAGAGGATGTGGAGAAAAGGGAACCCTCTTACACTGTTGGTGGGAATGCAAACTAGTACAGCCACTATGGAGAACAGTGTGGAGATTCCTTAAAAAACTGGAAATAGAATCGCTTTCAGTTCAGTTCAGTCGCTTAGTCGTGTCCGACTCTTTTTGACCCCATGAATCGCAGCACGCCAGGCCTCCCTGTCCATCACCAACTCCCGGAGTTCACTCACACTCACGTCCACCGAGTCCGTGATGCCATCCAGCCATCTCATACTCTGTTGTCCCCTTCTCCTCCTGCCCCTAATCCCTCCCAGCATCAAAGTCTTTTCCAGTGAGTCAACTCTTCACATGAGGTGGCCAAAGTACTGGAGTTTCAGCTTTAGCATCATTCCTTCCAAAGAAATCCCAGGGCTGATCTCCTTCAGAATGGACTGGTTGGATCTCCTTGCAGTCCAAGCGACTCTCAAGAGTCTTCTCCAACACCACAGTTCAAAAGCATCAATTCTTTGGTGCTCAGCCTTCTTCACAGTCCAACTCTCACATCCATACATGACCACAGGAAAACCATAGCCTTGACTAGACAGACCTTAGTCGGCAAAGTAATGTCTCTGCTTTTGAATATACTATCTAGGTTGGTCATAACTTTTCTTCCAAGGAGTAAGCGTCTTTTAATTTCATGGCTGTAGTCACCATCTGCAGTGATTTTGGAGCCCCAAAAAACAAAGTCTGACACTGTTTCCACTATTTCCCCATCTATTTCCCATGGAGTGATGGGACTGGATGCCATGATCTTCGTTTTCTGAATGTTGAGCTTTAAGCCAACTTTTTTGCTTTCCTCTTTCACTTTCATCAAGAGGCTTTTTAGTTCCTCTTCACTTTCTGCCATAAGGGTGATGACCCAGCAATCCCACTGCTGGGCATACACACTGAGGAAACCAGAATTGAAAGAGACACGTGTACCCCAATGTTCATCGCAGCACTGTTTATAATAGCCAGGACATGGAAGTAACCTAGATGTCCATCAGCAGATGAGTGGATAAGAAAGCGGTGGTACATATACACAATGGAGTATTACTCAGCCATTAAAAAGAATACATTTGAATCAGTTCTAATGAGGTGGATGAAACTGGAGCTGATTATACAGAGTGAAGTAAGCCAGAAAGAAAAACACCACTACAGTATACTAACGCATATATATGGAATTTAGAAAGATGGGAATGATAACCCCATATGCGAGACAGCAAAAGAGACACAGATGTATACAACAGTCTTTTGGACTCTGTGGGAGAGGGAGAGGGTGGGATGATTTGGGAGAATGGCATTGAAACATGTATAATATCATATAAGAAATGAATCGCCAGTCTAGGTTCAATGCAGGATACAGGACGCTTGGGGCTGATGCACTGGGATGACCCAGAGGGATGGTACAGGGAGGGAGGAGGGAGGGGGTTCAGGATTGGGAGCACGTGTACACCCGTGGTGGATTCATATTGATGTATGGCAAAACCAATACAATATTGTAAAATAAAAAAAATAATAATAATAAAGAAAAAAAAAAGAAGTGGTCAAACAGGAGATAGCAAGACTGAACATAGACATTTTAGGAATCAGTGAACTATAATGGACTGAAATGGGTGAATTTAATTCAGATGACTGTTATACCTACTATGGCAGGCAAGAATCCCTTAGAAGAAATGGAGCAGCCCTCATGGTCAACAAAAGAGTCTGAAATGCAGTACTTGGGTGCAGTCTCAAAAATGACAGAATGATCTCTGTTCGTTTCCAAGGACTATTCAATATCACAATAGTCCAAGTCTATGCCCTTATCCAAAATCACTGCAGATGGTAACTGCAGCCATAAAATTAAAAGACGCTTACTCCTTGGAAGAAAAGTTATGACCAACCTAGATAGCATATTCAAAAGCAGAGACATTACTTTGCCCACAAAGGTCCGTCTAGTCAAGGCTATGGTTTTTCCACTGGTCATGTATGGATGTGAGAGTTGGACTGTGAAGAAAGCTGAGTGCTGAAGAATTGATGCTTTTGAACTGCAGTGTTGGAGAAGACTCTTGAGAGTCCCTTGGACTGCAAGGAGATCCAACCATTCCATTCTGAAGGAGATCAGCCCTGGGATTTCTTTGGAAGGAATGATGCTAAAGCTGAAACTCCAGTACTTTGGCCACCTCATGTGAAGAGTTGACTCATTGGAAAAGACTCTGATGCTCAGAGGGATTAGGGGCAAGAGGAAAAGGGGACGACAGAGGATGAGATGGCTGGATGGCATCACCGACTCGATGGACATGAGTTTGAGTGAACTCTGGGAGATGGTGATGGACAAGGAGGCCTGGTGTGCTGTGATTCATGGGGTTGCAAACAGTTGGACACAACTGAGTGAGTGATTGAACTGAACTGAACTGAACTGATGCCCCATCAGTAATGCTGAAGAAGCTGAAATTGAATGGTTCTATGAAGACTTCTCTTAGGAAAAGGCAATGGCACCCCACTCCAGTACTCTTGCCTAGAAAATCCCATGGACAGAGGAGCCTGGTAGGTTGAAGTCCATGGGGTCGCTAAGAGTCGGACATGACTGAGCAACTTCACTTTCACTTTTTATTTTCATGCATTGGAGAAGGAAATGGCAACCCACTCCAACGTTCTTGCTTGGAGAATCCCAGGGACTGGGGAGCCTTGTGGGCTGCCATCTATGGGGTAGTACAGAGTCAGACATGACTGAAGTGACTTAGCAGCATGAAGACCTACAAGACCTTCTAGAACTAACATCCAAGAGATGTCTTTTTCACCATAGGGGACTGGAAAGTAAAAGTAGGAAGAGATACCTGGAGTAACAGGCAAACTTGGCCTCAGAGTGCAAAATTAAGCAGGGCAAAGGCTAACAGAGTTGTGCCAAGAGAACTCACTGATCATAGCAAACACCTTCTTCCAACAACACAAGAGAAGACTCTACACATGGACATCACCAGATGGCCAATACCACAATCAAATTTATTGTATTCTCTGCAGACAAAGATGAAGAAGCACTATACAGTCAGCAAAAACAAGACCGGGAGCTGACTATGGCTCAGATCATGAACTCCTTATCACCAAATTCAGACTTAAATTGAAGAAAGTAGGGAAAACCACCAGACCATTAGGGTATGACCTAAATCAAATCCCTTACGATTATACAGTGGAAGTGAGAAATAGATTCAATGGATTATATCTGATGGACAGAGTGCCTGAAGAACTATGGATGGAGGTTTGTGACATTATTCAGAAGGCAGTGATCAAGACCATCCCCAAGAAAAAGAAATGCAAAAAGGCAAAATGGTTGTCTGAGGAGGCCTTATGAATAGCTGAGAAAATAAGAGAAGCTAAAGGCAGAGGAGAAAAGGAAAGATATAACCATTTGAATACAGAGTTCCAAAGAATAGCAAGGAGAGATAAGAAAATCTTCCTCAGTGATCATTGCAAAGAAACAGAGGAAAACAATAGAATGGGAAAGACTAGAGATCTCTTCAGGAAAATTAGAGATATCAGGGGAACATTTCATGCATGATGGGCTCAATAAAGGACAGAAATGGCATGAGCCTAACAGAAGCAGAAGATATTAAGAAGAGGTGTGAATAATACACAGAGGAACTATACAAAAAAGATCTTCATGACCTAGATAACCACAATGGTGTTATCACTCACCTAGAGCCTGACATCCTGGAAAGTGAAGTGAAAAGTGAAAGTTGCTCAGTCATGTCTGACTCTTTGTGACCCCATGGACTATATAGTCCATGGAATTCTCCAGACCAGAATATTGAAGTGGGTAGCCTATGCCTTCTCTAGGATACCTTCCCAACCCAGAAATCAAACCAGGGTCTCCTGCATTGCAGGTGGATTCTTTACCAACTGAGCTATCAGGGAAGCTCAACATCCTGGAATGCAGTCAAATAGGCTTTAGGAAGCATCACTATGAACAAAGCTAGTAGAGGTGATGGAATTCCACTTGAGCTTTTTCAAATCCTAAAAGATGATGCTGTGAAAGTGCTGCACTCAATATGCCAGCAAATCTGGAAAACTCAGCAGTGGCCACAGGACTGGAAAAGGTCAGTTTTCATTCCAATCCCCCAAAAGGTCAATGCCAAAGAATGCTCAAACTACCATACAATTGCACTCATCTCACACACTAGCAAAGTAATGCTCAAAATTCTCCAAGCCAGGCTTCAACAGTATGTGAACTGTGAACTTCCAGATGTTCAAACTGGATTTAGAAAAGGCAGAGGACCCAAGGATCAAATTGCCAACATCTGTTGGATCATAGTAAAAGCAAAAGAGTTCCAAAAAAACATCTACTTCTGTTTTATTGACTATGCCAAAGCCTTTGACTGTGTGGATGACCACAAACTGTGGAAAATTCTTCAAGAGATGGGAATACCAGACCACCTGACCTGCCTCCTGTGAAATCTATATGCAGGCCAAGAAACAACAGTTAGAACTGTACACAGAACAACAGACCGTTTCCAAATTGGGAAAGGAGTATGTCAAGGCTCTATATTTCACCCTGCTTATTTAACTTATATGCAGAGTACATCATGAGAAATGCTGGATTGGATGAAGCACAAGCTGAAATCAAGATTGCTGGGAGAAATATCAATCATCTCAGATATGCAGATGACACCACCCTTATGGCAGAAAGTGAAGAGGAACTAACGAGCTTCTTGATGAAAATAAAACAGTAGAGTGAAAAAGTTGGCTTAAAGCTCAACATTCAGAAAACGAAGATCATGGCATCTAGTCCGTGGCATCTGGTCTATCATTCCCTGGCAAATAGATGGAGAAACGTGAAAACAGTGTCAGACTTTATTTTGGGGGGGCTCCAAAATCACTGCAGATGGTGACTGCAGCCATGAAATTAAAAGATGCTTACTCCTAGGAAGAAAAGCTATGACCAACCTAGACAGCATATTGAAAAGCAGAGACATTACTTTGCTGACAAAGGTCCGTCTAGTCAAGGCTATTGTTTTTCCAGTAGTCATGTATGGATGTAAGAGTTGGACTATAAAGAAAGCTGAGCACAAAAGAACTGATGCTTTTGAACTGTAGTGTGGAGAAGACTCTTGAGAGTCCCTTGGACTGCAAGGAGATCCAACCAGTCCATCCTAAAGGAAGTCAGTCCTGAATATTCATTGGAAGGACTGATGTTACAGCTGAAACTCCAATCCTTTGGCCACCTAATATGAAGAACTGACTCACTGGAAAAGACCCTTATGCTGGAAAAGATTGAAGGCAGGAGGAGAAGGGGACGACAGTGGATGAGATTGTTGGATGGCATCATCAACTCGATGGACATGAGTTTGAGCAAGCTCCAGGAGTTGGTGATAGTCAGGGAAGTCTGGTGTTACAGTCCCTGGGGTTGCAAAGAGTTGGACACAACTGAGCAACTTAACTGAACTGATACATTTTTGCATGCAACAATATATAGTATTACTTCCTATATGTATTTTGCTATTTAAATGAATGACATCATTATTTATAGTTTTTGCAACTTGCTTCCCACTCCTGCCCCACTATATAGCATTAGGTTTTTGGCCATCTATCCATGTTGAGGTACGTAGACCTGTTTTACTCTTTCCATTATGTATATATCACATTTCTAGTTCACCATTGATGGATATTTAAATTCTTTCCAGCTTTTCACTATTTTCTGCCAGGCTGCAGCAAAGATTCTTGTCCAAGTCCCTTTGTACACAAACAACAGTTTTTGTGGGAAATATACTCAGTAGCAGAATCTATGGGCCTAGTACATGCATGATTTCTATTTTACTTAGGTTCTGCCAAAAGACTCTGAAAGAGACCACTGATTTACATTTATTTCCACCAGCAGAAGGTGGATTGGACCAATACATACTGGACAATGCATAATATTATAGGACATTTAATATTTTTCCAATTGAATGGTTAAAAAATAATGGCTAAGTATTGGTTTTATTTCTCATTTCCATGACTATTAGTAAATTAAATGATCTTTTCACAGGTTTATTAGCAATAGCAGTTTTCCTTTATCATATTCTTTACTTATTTTTATTATCGTATTTTTATTATTATTAATACTTTGTAAGGGTTCACATTTACCTTGGATAGTAATCTTTTGCAAATTATACACATCTGTTAAAAAATCTTCATTTCTTATTTTTGAATTGGTAATGTATATACATGCTAAAACCTAAAGAGTTACAAGCATATATAATGAAAAGCATTTTTCTAGGTCTATTACCCTCTCTCCATTCATTTTACTTTCTTGAAGAAAAGTAATGTTCTAGTGTACCCTTCCAAAGAGTTCTATGCATATGCAAAAATAATAGTTTATAGTTTCCTCTACAATTACTTTTTATAAATTCATAAAATAATATACTATCCATTCATTCTGTATCTTGCTTTTCTTCACTTAAAGCTATCTTAGAGATCATCCTAAATCAGTTTATATTTCTTCTCTTTTCTATTTATTTATTTTTGGCTGCAGTCTTTTATTTTATTGATGGACCAAAATTTATTTAACTAGTTTCCTACTGACTGACCTTTATGCTGCTTCCCATTTTTATTATTAAAAATTGTGTTTCAATGGCTCCTTTTATATATGTATATTATCTCATATCTGTACAGATGGATGGAACAATGGTAAAGAATCTGCCTGCCAATGTAGGAGACACAAAAGATGTGCGTTCCATCCCTGGATTGGGAAGATCCTCTGGAATAGGAAATGGCAACCCACCCTAGTATTCTTTTTTTTTTTTTCACCCTAGTATTCTTGCCTGGAAAATTCCATGGACAGAGGAGAGTGGTGGGCTACAGTTCATGAGGTCACAGAGTTAGACATGACTAAGAATCTGAGCATGCACATGTACAAATTGTCAGAAGTGAAAGCATTATTTAAAGCTAAGTGTTTTAAAATTTTTAATAGGTATTACCAAATTATCCTCTGTAGAGGCCATGCCAAATCACACTTCTACCAGAAATGTGTCATTCGTCTTGTTTAAAGATTCTTAGAATAATAACAGATAACACTTACCGAGTGTTTATTATAGGCTAGGCATGGTTCCAAATCCATTGCTTGTATTTTTAAGAAATCTTTATGGAAAATGTCAAATGTGACTAAAAGAAAAGAATGTAATGAGCTCTCATATACCCTTCATCCAGCTTTAGCAATTAAGAACATATCCACAGTGCTATATGTCAATTATGTCTCAATAAAACTATAAGAAAAGAACATATAGCAAATCTTTTATCTATACACCCACCCCCATTCTCTTTCTCATATCTGTTGGATTATTTTAAAGTGAATGCTAGCACTGTATCATTTCATTCATAAATATTTCAATAGCATCTCTAAGATATATGGATTTTTACAAAAGTAACCACAGCATCGTTATCATGCCATAAACATTTACAATAATTTTTTATGATCATTTAATCACCAGTCAGGATACAGTTTTCCCCAACCAACCCACTAACATCTTTCTATAATACATTTGGTTTCTTTGAATCAGAATTCAAACAAAGTCCACACATTTCATTTGGTTGCTACATCTCTTAAATCTCTTAGTTTCTAACAGCGCTTCTCCCTCTTATTTTCTCACCATTTATTTATTAACGAAAAAAGTGTCCAGGTGGTCAAAAGTTACAAACTTCTAGTTATAAAACAAGTAAGTCATACTGTTATAACATAACAGCATGGTGACTATAGTTAACAATACTGTATGGTATATTTGAAAGGTGCTAATACAGTAGATCTTAAAATTCCCATCTCAAGAAAAAAAATTGTAACCAAATGTGCTAATGGATGCTAACTAGACTTATTATGATGGTCGTTTATATACAAGCTTAAAAGGTTGAACACCTGAAACTAATGTTATATTAATACATTAATTATATCTCAATAAAAAGTGTCATTTGTTCTGTTCAATTGTATTTTAACTTTACTTATAGTGGGTTTTATTTGTTTGTTGCCATATGAAAGTATTTTATATGGAATTTTTCTATAATCAAATTAAGTACATTTTTCTCTATAGTGTGTGTTTTTTGTATCTTGTTAAAGAAAGTCTTTCCTAACCCAAGAAAAAAAATTGTTTTCCACATAGGCTTAAAGCTATGTGATTTACATTTTAAGCCTTTAATCTTGTACTTTATACCATATGCAAATTATGCATATGGTATAAAGTAGAGATCTCATTTTTTTTTTTCCCCCATGGAGTGGGTCCATTCTATACCCTTTCTTCATTGATTTGCAATGTTATCTCCAATACAATGGACTTCCCTGGTGGCTAAGATGGTAAAGACTCCGCCTGCAATGTGGGAGACCTGGGTTCAATCCCTGGGTTGGGAAGACCTGCTGGAGGAGGGCATGGCAACCCACTCCAGTATTCTTGCCTGGAGAATCCCCATGAACAGAAGAGCCTGGTAGGCTGCAGTCCATGTAGTCACAAAGAGTCGGACACAACTGAGTGACTAAGCACAGCACCCTCCAATGCAACGTGTGGCTCAGTTTATAGGCTCTGTCTTTTTGATTGATCTATTTATCTGATTTGACTCCAGTATCTCACTATTTAATGACTATAGCTTTGTAATATGACAGGCCATTGTTAGGACAAATCTGGTTTCAAATTTTTTTTAATGTATAATAAAATGAGACTAATCAGATCCTTCATATTTAAAAAAATGATGGATTTTGGTTTAGGGGGATAGTGACAATTTACAGGTTGTTAGAATTGAGGTAGGAATCCATGTTGTGCTGAAAGGTGACATTTAAAAGCTAGATTTACTTTGTTTGTAAAGGTTTCATGTAGTTCTTCCATAAGTACAGTACTTTCACAATGTCTTCTCAGATCACAGAGGATTTTACCCTTTCTTCCTCTTCTCCCCCATCCTTATCCACACACATGGGTAAAGAGAAAGGGAGAGAGTGCTCGTGAATTCAGGAGGCAGGTGAAGGTAAACATGCAAGCCTTTGGTTTATAGACTAAGAATAAGAGGTCCCAGAAGTGGGAGAAGGTCAAGCCCCAAGTCCTAGGACTCTTGTTATTTACTGTCCTGCCGACTACTAAACATAGTAGATTCCAGTGCCTCAAAGAGCCAATGAGTAATTCATCAGATACTTCCTGCTTGAGCAGTCTTGAAGATGTGGGAGGGGTGGGGCAGTGAATGTACTGATCAGCTCTCAGATGAGAAAGAAGTGTTCTTGCAACAAGGAAAGAACATGGAGAGCCCCAGACTGAGAAACCTGCCTCACTTCCTCCAGGGTGAACATCAACTGAACTTCTAGCTGTTCTCCACATGGCCCCGCACTTTCCAACCCCTCCATGCTTTTGTCTATGCCATTCTTGCTGCCTGAATTGTCTCCTCTACCATGTCCATGAAACCAACTTAAATGACATCTCTTCTATGACACCTTTACATATACCTCAGGTTAGGTATGTCTCTCTACCTCTCTTACCATAGAATCAAGTAATTGTTTTCTCCAGGCTGGATTGAAAAGAATGCTAATGGACATCTCTTCCCCTGCTGTCTCCTCTTCCAGGGAGTCCTGCACACCACTGCTGGATAAAGGCACACATTCTTCCTTCCATTTGCACTTTTCTGCATTAGAGACACTCCAGCATCCTTGCCTAAAATACGTGCCCTTCAGCTCTGCAGTCCAGGGACCCCATGGGTAAGGGACGGAAGCTGACTTTCCCACCAAAGTAGTCCCTCCCTTTTGTCAGATGGGTTCTACCTACATCCCCACCCATGTTGCTTGACCCTTCCTCTATGCTCAGGCCATTTTTTAACCCCAAATTCTTTCCCCTCTTTTCTGCTAAGAAATGTTTTATACTCCCCTCTAGAAAGACTTTCTTAACTAAGAGGGCTGCTCTTTTTATTTTAGACTTCTTGATTACTTGGCCAGACAGAAATCAAGTGTCTGGCTCTGTAGTGATATGAATTATTTCCTAGCCGTTTGGAGTATTGACATCTTCTCTTCCTACTAGGAATGTATATGCATGTGAGCATAATTGCTCAGTTGTGTCCAAATCTTTGCGACCCCATGAACTATAGCCCACCAAGGTTCCTCTGTCCATAGAATTTTCCAAGCAAGAATACTGGAATGGGTTGCCATTTCCTTCACCAGGGAATCTTCCTGATCCAGGGGTCGAACCTACGTCTCTTTCGTCTCCTCCATTGGCAGGCAGATTCTTTACTGCTGAGCCACCTAGGAAGCCCCACTAGGAACATGAGCTACCTCATATTTCTTTTGCCCACTCCCACCTACCCAATGTATCTAGCACACAGGAGACAATAAACATTTGTTGATGTTCATTAAACAAGTTATATTTTATCAGTAGCCATCTCATCAAAAAGCAGCTTAAACTATATTTTGTGCTGAGAAACAAAACTAAATAGAGAATTTTTTAAAAAATTTGCAAAGGGGAGATCAAGAAGAGAAACTGAATATTAGCAGTGAAACAACAAGGTTAGAAAAAATCCTTAATAGCTTCCCAAAGGAGTAAGCATGACCACTTTAATTGAAGCAGAAAGACACAAATACCAGAGATGTGTTCATTTCACACCGGGAAGATGAATAAGAGAAGCGGCTCCAAATATTTTCTTTTCCCTGAGTGATGTATTATGTGATGAAAAGCTTATAATACGTTATGGTTGTACCCTTGACATAGGATTTAACCCATTGGTGCACTGTCTGGATTTCTCGGTTCGCCTCTGTCTGCGTCTAGGCTTTTGGAAAGGAGATTCTGAAATAAGAGCAGAAACAGAGCCTTATAAGGGTTTGATGTAGACAATAAAGTCTTTCTGCAGATTAATGCTGAGAATTCACAGTAGCTTAACAAGAATTGCGAAGCTAAACAGTCCAATATGAAAGTCATTCCTTAGAGACAGATCACTCTGAAGTCTGGCTCCAAGTGGTCTTCCTACTTAAGCTTCCAGGCCGAATGATGGCAGGCGAATATATTGCTAGAAATTGGAGATGCGGCATTTCACTCTTCCAAATGTTTCCAGAAAGGTAACTTTCATTGCAGGAATGTCTTCAGTACAAAGGAACACTGAGCCACTGTGCAGATCCTCACCTTGACCCAGGCTGAGGGAGATGGCCAGTGCCCAACTGGCCCATCAGAATGTTCTGAGAGGGAAGCTTCAGAACATTCTGACATAAACTTGGTGAAATCAGATCAGGCGTAGAGAAACAGGGGGTCCTCTCTGCATGCCCTTTATGTTCTGTTAACCCACACAACTCGTGGGCATGAGCTTAAAGCTACTAGCTTAAACCTTATTTTCTTTCCCAGTAAAAGTCTTTTCAATATTTTAACAGAACACATGATTTCTTCACTTTAGAGCTATGCTGCTAGCTCATTTTTTAAGTGCGTTACAATCCCTAAATGTTTTTCTGCCCTGCTTGCATGCAGCCAGCCCAGCTATATCTCATGTTTGGCAAGTTAAATGAGTTTCCTCTCCTATCTCTATTTTCCATCATGAAAATCATTCCTGAAGCATTTAAGCAAGAATGGACTCAGCCCAATACTCATAAACCTTGCCTTTTTCTGCCTTCTGGGTCATATTGACCTGGTCTTGGGATTACCACTCTGGTTATATTCTGTTAGCTGGTTGAACACCCATCTAACAGTAGTGTGGTCTACACAGCATCTTCCTCCAGATGACTGATAACTACCGTACTCAGGAGCATATTAAAACAAAACAAACAAGAAAAAAAGCAGAGCACAATAGAAAACAAAGTATATAATCTGCTTCCTTTCAACCCATCAGGCCCACCTCATGGGCGTTGATCCAGGCTAGTTAATGAAACATTTTCTGACTGCTACCCTGTTCTCAAAAATAATTTGCTATGGCTTTGCTGAGTTAGAATCAGTGCCTCCTTGCATTTGCTAGATCTCTGAACTCCATCTGTGGCAATTAGCCTTAGATATTCATTTATGAAGCAGTCTCACCACAAATTCTATATCTCGGTTTCATCTGCACATGATTCAAGACTCCTCCTTCCCCTTGTCTTCCTGCTCCAGGTTACAGCCGTAGGATAAACTCTAGGCTATTTATTCTCTGTGATCTCTCTTCCCTGTCCTTTGGCGAATGTGTAGCCCATCTTTTCCTCCAGGATTCTGCTTCACAGGAATGTATATGGATTAAACAATAACACTTCTCATCAGAGGGCTTGGGGAGGTGTGTGAGCGAGGTGGGGTGTAAAGTGCCTGACTCAGGCTTACCCACAAATCTGAGAAATGAATCTAGAGTGTTCTGCTGTCCTTTTAACAGCTGTCTTTGGAGGGAAAGAGCTTGCAGAGAGAACAGATGTTCTGAGTCCACCTAACAGAGTTATTTCACTGAATCAGGTGTGGAATCAGAAGGACAAACAGAGCAGCAGGCAGACATGACGTAATAACGTGACCCAAAACTTCCCCCAGGATGGACAAACTGGGTGTCTCCTTTTTTAAAAAGCTTCTCCTTGGAAGTGGATGTTCCAACACCAGGTGGGACTCCTTAGCTCAGACCAGGAATCTAAGTTTTGTCTAAAGTTAGGATCTCTATTGAGGGAAAAGAGAAGATAATAGACACTAGATTATCATATTCTACTGATCTAGCACAAAATCTTCAAGAATGCTTTAGCTTCTCAATCCATCTAGGATTGAAATGACAAATGGTAAATAAAAGATTGAACTGAGGAAAAGCAAGTTAGTGTACTTAAAACCTTTTGTTATTAACACTAATAACAATTAATTACAAACATAAATTCTGATTTATGGACACCTGCTTAGCATCAACAACACAGACCCACCCTTCCAATTATTTAGCGATACAATGGCACATTCATGTCGCTCAGAGGTCCACGACTTTTCTCATTTCCTGTGTAGCCACCTTCAGTTCTGTGTATATCTTCCTATTTTAAATCACCACCAGGCCTCAAACATATTTGCCTGGTTTTGAAAGCAGCAGGAGGTGCTTTTTGAAGTTTCTGGAATGCATACACATGGGTGTATGCATTTGCGTGCGTGCGCACACCCAGAGGTCATTCCACCCACCGACAACGTGGTATGATCCCTTTTATAACAAAGTTTTCCAAGGACTTAATATCACTCAGATAACAAAACTTTTTCCCCCTTACTTGAATGATCTATCAAATTAGCTGTGTTTCTTATTTATAACACTCTTTGCAACAACAAAAAAATGTGGGGTAAGTGATGATCAAAATGACTTCAGAAGTCAGCATACGATGTGATTTTCTGCTATTAGTCCTTACCAATGTCAAGTGCAAAATTTAAATTAACAAGCACTTCCCTTATTGGAATGACTTCAGCATTTCTGCTGCCTTCCATTGATTTCTATTTACTTTGGCAGGCACAGGCAAGAAGAACATATTTCTGTGCTTGAAGAATCAACCTAAGACTACACGAGGCTGTAGAGATGCAAATGTCAGGATGAAATGTTGCTGTGAGGTTATTCTAAGAATTAACATAATACAGCAGGACCACTATTTATGTAGTGTTCCTGCAGGCCTTAACTTCCCGTTAGTGTTGTGTTAGAGCCGTCTCTCAGCTGTATTTCTCATATTAACAACTGGTCTATAGTTCTTTCACCTAGCAGTAAATATGATGTCAAAGCCATTTAAAAACTAAACAGCTTACCTGCAAATATGTCATACGCCAGCTATCCCCAACCAGAGGTAACCTTGACCCCAAACTAGCTCCTGGGGAAGAAGGCCATGTTGCCGCTTCATCACTAAGTTACTGTTGGTAACTGGTGTCTGCAAGGGGTTATTCTTCATTAGAAATGCCAATAATAAACATTTCCACGGTCCAACTCGGCCTCAGAAAGGTATGAAAATCTACAGAAAGGCCAAAATAAGCTTTAGACTTATTGTCCAGGTGTTTTTTGTCTTTTAATTCATTTAATCTGCTAGTCTCAGGTGTTGTTTTGTTTTTTTTTTTTTTGAGTTGAAAAGTGGGTGGAATAAGCAATCAGAAGATATTCCCTCTCTCTTTTTTTTTTCTCTTCTCCATCTCATCATCTGCAGTAAAAACTCCAGCCATACAATGGTATCAGTTCAGTGCAGTCGCCTAGTCGTGTCCGACTTTTTGCGGCCCCATGGACTGCAGCACGCCAGGCCTCCATGTCCATCACCAGCTCCTGGAATTTGCTCACACTCATGTCCATTGAGTCAGTGATGCCATCCAATCTCATCCTCTGTCGTCCCCTTCTCCTTCTGCCTTCAATCTTTCCCAGCACCAGGGTCTTTTCCAGTGAGTCAGTTCTTCGCATCAGGTAGCCAAAGAATTGGAGCTTCAGCTTCAGCGCAGTACTTCCAATGAACATTCAGGACTGATTTCCTTTAGGATTAACTGGCCTGATCTCCTTTGCAGTCTAAGGAACTCTCAAGAGTCTTCTCTAACACCACAGTTCAAAAGCATCAATTCTTTGGTGCTCAGCTTTCTTTATAGTCCAACTCTCATATCATACATGACTACTGGAAAAACCATAGCCTTGACTAGATGGATCTTTGTTGGTTTACTATGGTATATTCAATTCAAATTCATCTACCAAAGGTAACCCCGGGCAGAAATGTGAGTCACCTGATTTTCATGACCCTGTCTTCTTTATCCTGGCGTTGCAAACATTTGCCAACAGCCAATAGTCGCCCTACTGGCTTTATCAATTGTGTAGAAATAAAGAAATAAAGTTAAGGTAAATTCGTAGCAGCTCACTCAAACGTAGAAAACTACAGAAGACATTTTCTCACTGTTTAAACTAAAAAAAAGACTCTGTTGATCCAGTATCAACCTCAGTCCTCCTTCCAGACCTGGTGGCAGCTGGACACAGCCCTGGGGACAGGACAGAGGACCAGAGGGGACACTAGCAGCCGGGGGGGGGCCAGTATTTGACCCTCAGGAGGCAGCTCATTCAGCGGCGCCTTAACCAGAGCGCCTGTGCTAACACTCCCTCCAGGGTGGGAGAGAGGGGCCTCCGCTTCCTAATGACCCCGCAGAGTCAGGACCTCTGTTTTATGTCTTATCGCAATTACTGGGGTGCCGGGCCGGGTAAGTCAAAGCAGCTGCGGGCCCACGTGCACATGAAGCACGGATGCGTGCCTCCTTCAGATGCCCCACACAGGCACCGACCACCCCCCAACCTGGGCCAAATCCATTTCTTTAAGGCATTGTACACAAATGCTGCTTCTCAGAAATTTCGAGTTACTTTTGAACGCTGCACTGTGCTTATTATCTTCATCTCTCTGAAACATTGGCTAGTGATATACATAGGGGAAAAAAATCCACCAGACGCTACAGAAGTGGATACTAGCCAAGGAGGAAATTCCTACAGCAGAACATGTCTCACAGCGTCTCTTGCCATTTTGATGGGTGATTCCTACGCAGCTGTGCTAATGGCCTGTTATCCATTATCTGGTCACCTTATTGACCCACCTTTGCTTTCCCTGAGCAGGTCAACACACCTGTCCTGACTCCTGTAGGAGCCAGGGCCTTGCTCTCACTCAGCTTCTAAGTCAAGGGACAATTCATTACTGAGGGGTGGTGAGTGTGCAGAAAATGAGAACAAAAACTATAACAACTATAAAAATGAAGGTTCTCAGGCCAGCTACACAGAGACCACCTTTGCTCTGTAAAGGTCAACTTTAAAGGAGGCAAAGAAAACTTTTGAACCACTTTGGTGTAAAAGAACACGTAGTCTTTCAGGCCCAGATATGATTTCCGCCTATATTCCTAGAGGGAGGTTGTCAAGGTTAAAAAGTAATCTAAATGTAAACTTCTGCCTCCTTAGAATATAAGCAAAGGCTGGACTTTGTTAAGTCTTGCATCCAGTTACCAATTTCTTTACAAGCTGCTTTCCTCATAGTCACTGGAAAGTAGTATTGGGGGATTTTGAATGCATTTATTTGTTAAACACCACTAGTTTTAACCCATTAAAGCCTCACTGGAGCCCTGTGAGAGAGGTGCTGTTATTGACCTGTTTACTGATGAGGGGACTAAGCACTGAAAGGTTAAACAACAGCCACAGGGTCACACAGCAGGTGAGAGTACTAACTCCCACACAGTCTTTTGTAATCTGTCTGGACATCTGTCTGTCAGGGAAGCTCTCTGAGAATGACAGTCTGGACAGCTCATCCTCATCCCCAAGTCACTCCATTCTCTGCTACCTGCTGGAAATACCCCCACCTGAACCCTATGTCCACAGAAAATCTGCTCCGTGCCAGGAAGAGCAGGAGAGCATCAATGCAAACCCCTTCAGGCCCTGAAGCCAGGGGTGGAAGGACCAAAGCAGAGTCCACTCCCCCAGACTTGCAGGAGGAGAATCTTGTGCCTAAGAAATCTCAGGGGAAAAGAAAGTCTAATTATAAAAGTTTTAAAAGAGGCCAGGCAAACCTCCAGATCTGCAAGAGCCCCTGCTTCAGGGTAGGAAAGAGGTAGAAGGGGGCAGTCTGGCTCACACCCACCTCGGCACTCCAGTGCCTGGGTGATCTGGCTCAGAGTGCCCTCCCTGCCCACCCGATGGCTCAGAGGATTTGATGAGGAAAGAGCAAGCCTTGGTTTCTTTCCTAGGAGTCTAGATATCATGTGTAACCTTGACCATGACAGTGTGACAGATACCACCAGTCAAACTCCAAGCATTTTGATGGAGAACTGCTCTTGCAGTATAGGCAAGGGGCATTTGCAATTTTGCACCACAAAATTAACCACCTGCAGTTAACAGAACAGAAGGCATCAACACTAAAAGGAAGACACAGGCTTTTTCAAGGGTGGCAAAGCGAGTTCCTTGACACTAAAAGTATTCAAGCATCACTTGGCCCATATGTTTCAAAGGGAATTCAGGCATCTAGGTGGTTCAATGAGATCAACAGCTTCCAAACCCAGACGTTCACCACAGTCTCTTGGAGAACTTTGAAAAAATACATATTGCTGAGCTCAGTGCCATATGGTCAGATTCATTAAGTCTAGAGTGGAATGTAAGGAATCTATAATTTTCATAAAAGTCACAGCTATTCCAGTGCTCCTGGGACTGGGAACCTTTGGACAGGATAACTCTGGTGATTCCTTTCATCCCGAGAAGCTATGATTTCTTGCCAAGTCTCTGAGCCTCACCCACCACATAATGACAGGTAGAAAAATGCTGGTGTAGGTTGCTTGTCACTGGGGAATGGTTTTTACCCCCACGCAATGCAGTGGTTTGCATATTTGCTGATGTTTCCCCCAAAAGCACGCGGGAATGAATCATTATTGAAACAATTTACTTTCAGTTAGTGCATGAATGCCTTCCCATGATGCTCCGATGCTTTGTTTGTCCTCCTATAAAAATTATTTATGACCCAAGTGTGATCTTTTAAATCAGAATACTTATTCCTGAAATCAAAGCTCTGGCATGCTAATGCAAGTATAAACCTTGATAATTTTTCAAAGCCATGTTGAATATTCAAAAGCTGGAACTGAAGGAAAGGAGTTAACATTAATTAATATTTGAAGCAGTAAAATAAAAGCAACAGTGAAGCTAATTTTGCAGGACAATTAATCATGAGTCTTGCTAATTACACATGGGATTTTGCAAATGATTTTTTTTTCCTCAGGTAGCAAAGTAAAAATGATAATCCGCTACCCATCAAAATCATTGGCTTCTCACCAATGTCCCCAGCAAGAGCAATTAGTGGGAACAGCAGAACCCTAGTAATTGCATGTCAAGAGAGGAGAATGTGAGAATTTTAATTGCTCTAAATAAAGACCACTTGCTCATATGTACACCTGATTGTCCAAAACAACTCTGCAAGCTGGAGCAAGTATGCCTCCACTTCCAGGTGCCCGCATAAAAATAACTCTGGGGGAGCAGTATCTCCCAGCAACCCATGCAGTTTCTGGAAGAAAATATCAATATGCATTCACATTCTGAACTGCAGTGTCATCACTTGAATATAAGAACTGCAAAAAAAAAAAAAAAAGGCACCCACTTGGGAAAATGTGCATATTCTTTATATTTGCCAAATATTTATTGCTGACATTTTTTTTGAAGAACTTTAACTATCTACAAGGTGCCAAGGGCTTCAAATTTACTGAATTTTAGGATCACCAATAAAATGTTTTTAACAAGACATCTCAAGAGGGCATAAAATAAAAAATTACCATATTCATGAGTGTAAGCCTCTAAGATTGCAATGCTATAAACTGGATGCTTATAATTTGCTTGTGGCTTTCTTAATTAAAAACTGGTAATTAGAAACTCAAGTACTATTTTTACACTTCATCTTCTACACTTTCCATGCTACAGTCACTTTTCAGTCTAATATATATACACATGGATGCACACAATTGCAAATGATCAATAATATTTAACTGTGTGTCTAAAACCTAAATGATGATGGATACATTTAAATATTGCTTTCCAGGAGATTATTATTGCAGTGGCCATGTCGTGGCTTAAACATTTAGTTTAAACAAGACAGCTACCATTTTTTGCTCTTCCAAACATGCATCATTTACTCTCATTTTTAAGCTGATTTGCTGAATTGCCTTCCATGTACTACTGGTATCTATTGTCTGCATGCCTGGACTTGCATCTTTACATACACCATATTGAGGTGCTAAACCACCATGCTCTTACCACTATTAGCTTTGTCGGCTGGGTGTTAATCAAGGAGCAGTAACCTCAGCTTCTACCACATCTTCTTTCCAGATCCAAAATTGGACTATACCATTTACTACACCAGGACATGGCAGGGCTGCTTCCTTCCCTGAATTGCTAGCAGATCACAGGTGTGTATCTGGCCCCCAGAGGTGATTCAGGTAATAACACTCAGAAAGTGATTTAAATGGTTAGAAGCTTTTTCAGGGAAGATGGTCCTCACAGTCGTATCATTTTGCAGCTATTGCTCACAAATGCCAGATTATTTACCCAGACTTCTTAAGTGATTGCTTTTGATTTTTACTATATTTTAACAGAGAAACCTTTGGAGATGGATGCTTTACTGTCGAGGCACAACCACTACGCCATCCTTAAGTTAGAATTCCTTCTTTGGGTTATCATATATACATATCTCACGAGACCTTACTCTAATCCCCTCCTTTTTTCAAACATCAATTTGGGGTCAAAAGAGGATCTGAGTCAGAACAATCATTATTTACTTAGAAGCTTTTTACTAAGGCACAAACAACATGCTGTTTATTTTTGTAGGAAGATTTTCCTGAGGAACTGGAATGAATTGACAAAGAAAGCCATGAGGGCAAAAAAGCTGACTGGGTAACATAGCCTTGTGGCTACATCTTAGGTGGCCCTAAAGAATCTGATCTGAATTATCAGATGATTTTTAGAAAAAGCATAGTTTTCACAGATCAAGATTACAAGGACATACCATTATACTAAACTTCTAAAGAGCAAAAGCAGTACGGTGCAGAATTCTCCACGTTTCTTCCTTGGGCTGTAGAAGTTCTTTCAGCAGCATATAGAATGCTCACATATGCATTTCGTTTCCTGGGTTGTTTGGCATTAACATCCAGGATTGCTAAAGTGCTATTTATATTGGTACTCATTACTGGGAAGGAGAAGGACAAGGAAGCTTTTTGATAAAAATGTGTAATTTCCCAACATTAAATGTTTATAGAAGAATTTACAGTAATAAGGGGTTTGGTGTGCCAGAAGTTTCCAAATCAAGTGCCAAACCACTTCAGAGCAAACTTGGCGTAAGTATTCCTAGATTCTAACTGCCCAGTAAGGGAACAGAGTAGAGCTTGGCCTGACCTTTGCCCCACACGACCCTCAGGACCTTTTGTGGTTTTTCGTGATTATTGCATCTGCAGAGACGTTGGTAATTTTTAACACCACGGCCGACTACAATTGTAATAAGGCAAATCTATTGTATTAGCCCTTTCACAGAGTTTATGGTGCTACATCAATTAAAAGGCCCTTTCACAGAGTTTATGGTGCTATATCAATTAAAAGAGACAGTGAGAAGACTTCCTATCACTCATCATTTGGGAAGATATTTTCAGGAAAATAAATTTTCTACACACCTATCAATTTAGCATCAAGTCAAAAACAGACATATACATAAAAAGAAAGGAAGAGGATAACAGAAAAAAATATGAAACTGGACAACCCAAGGCAGGTCACTTACACTTTGGGGCTTCAGTTGCCACCTTTGGTCTTGGAGCAGATCAAAGGTTCTTAATCTGGGTTTCCAGCATCCCCTAGGGAGTCCTCTGATGGGCTTAACTGTACCCGTGAATCCTTTGAGATCATGGACCAAATGTTTGTTTTCACATATGCATGTATTTCTAGATTTGGCTTTTATGGCTCTTATGAGATTCTCAAAAACAGATCATCATTCAGATAAGGATAATGACTTCTGGAATAAATGGTTTTTCAGGCCTCTTCCAGTTCTAGTTTTTACAGTAAGGGAGAATTTGATAAAATTATAAATTTTAAAAATTTAAAGCTTGTAGAAAGCAAAGACATCACTTTGCCGACAGAGGTTCATACAGTCAGAGCTATGGTTTTTCCAATAGTCATATACAGATGCAGAGAAGGGAATGGCAACCCACTCCAGTACTCTTGCCTGGATAATCCCATGGACGGAGCAGCCTGGTAGACCACAGTCCATGGGGTCGCTAAGAGTCAGATACGACTGAGCGACTTCACTTTCACTTTTCACGTTCATGCATTGGAGAAGGAAATGGCAACCCACTCCAGTGTTCTTGCCTGGAGAATCCCAGGGACAGCACAACCTGGGCTGCTGTCTATGGGGTCGCACAGAGTCGGACATGACTGAAGCAACTTAGCAGCAGCAGCAGCAGCATAAACAGATGTGAGTTGGACCATAAGGAAGGCTGAACACTAAAAAAATGATGCTTTTGAATTGTGCTAGAGAAGATTCTTGAGAGTCCCTTGGACAACAAGGAGATCCAACCAGTCAACCCTAAGGGAAGTCAACCCTGAGTACTCATTGGAAGGACTGATGCTGAAGTTCCAATACTTTGGCCACCTGATGCAAATAGTTGACTCATTGGAAAAGATCCTGTCGCTGGGAAAGATTGAAGGTAAAAGGAGAAGAGGGCAACAGAGGATTAGATGATTGGATGGCATCATCGATTCAATGGACATGAACATGGGTGAACTCCAGGAGATGGTGAGGGACAAGGAGGCCTGGTGTGCTGTGGTCCATGGGGTTGCAAAGAGTCAGACATGACTTAGTGACTGGACAACAACAACAGAATTTGATAATCCTGTTTCTAAAGGAAGACTGTTCCAAATGGCTCTCTCGTACTCAAGAAAGCCCAGAGCTCAAACTCTTGTTTTAGTTGTATTGTTTAACATCATTGCTTTCTGTGGTTGGCATACATCTAGCAGTTTGAGATCCCTCAGCAAATATTTCACAAGGTTTCACTTTAGTCTTTGTTGTCCAACCCTTCTTCAAGGATGCAATACTTAATTGAGATGCATTAATTGCCATAAAGGAAGAAAAAGGAGGTAAGCACTTTCCTCTACTGAGGGCCAGAGCCACTTGACTATCCAGATGGCCTGAGCAGTAGCAGGTCTTCTGTGGGTTGATAGCACCTCTGGGGTTAGTGAGTTGGTTGAAGTTAGCTATATTGTTATTACAATGACATTACAAATTGTATTTGTCTATTTGATTGTTGAAAATGAGCTATTGCTCTAGCCTCTACACCAGACAGTAGTCTTGCTATATTCTTAGAGTTTCTATGGACTGTGTGTCATAGATTTTGAAAGGGTATTTATTTATTTTTAAGTTTATTTATTTTTTAATTGAAGGATAATTGCTTTATAGGATTTTGTTGTTTTCTGGCAAACCTCAACATGAATCAGCCATAGTACATATATCCCCTCCCTTTTGAACCTCCCTCCCATCTCCCTCCCCATCCCACCCCTCTAGCTTGATACAGAGCCCCTGTTTGAGTCTCCTGAGCCATACAGCAAATTCCCATCGGCTATCTATTTTACATATGATAATGTAAGTTTCCATGTTACTCTTTCTGTACATCTCACCCTCTCCTCCCCTCTCCCCATGTGTATAAATCTATTCTCTATGTCTGTTTCTCCACTGATGCCCTATAAAGAAACTCTTCAGTACCATTTTTCCAGATTCTGTATATATGCATTAGAATACGATATTTATCTTTCTCTTTCTGACTCACTTCACTCTGTATAATAGGTTCTAGGTTCATCCACCTCATTAGAACTGACTCAGATGTGTTCCTTTTTATGATTAATATTCCATTGTGTACATATACCACGACTTCTTTATCTATTCATCTGTTGATGGACATCTAGGTTGCTTCCATGTTCTAGCTATTGTAAGCGGTGGTGCTGCAATGAACATTGGGATAAACGTCCTTTTCAATTTTGGTTTCCTCAGGGTATATGACTAGGAATGGGATTTCTGCGTCATCATTTCAGTTCAGTTGCTCAGTCGTGTCCGACTCTTTGAGACCCCATGAATTGCAGCACGCCAGACCTCCCTGTCCATCACCAACTCCTGGAGTCATATGGTGGTTTTATTCCCATTTTAAATGGCTCATGTGTTAGTTGCTCAGTCATGTCCAACTATTTGCAACCCCATGGACTATAGCCTGCCAGGCTACTCTGTCTATGGGATTCTCCAGGCAAGCATCTTGGAGTGGGTTGCCATGCCCTCCTCCAGGGGATCTTTCAGACTCAGGGACTGAACCCAGGTTTCCTGCATTGCAGGCAGATTCTTTACCGTCTGAGCCACCAGAGAAGCCCAAGGGTCCCACATTTATGTTCAAAAATTAAGGGAAAGGAAATTTAAGAAGTTGAAAAGAGCTGAACGTGTGGATGCACAGGAAGTCTGGGATTCTCTTGAACTAACTCTTTAAACACAATCAACAAAATGAAATGAAATCACACACCATGGATTATTCAAAATAGAGAGAGCTCTAAGGGTGCGTGCATAGTCTGACAGTAATGGAATTTGAAGGGGCAATCGGCAGCTGGAGAGAAACAGGTAATAAAATAATCTAACTGAATTCTTAAAAGGCAGTTTCTAATTTTTAAAATGTAAATATGGGTGTCCATTTTCTCCACTAAATTGAAGGGGTCACATAAAAGGTCCTCTTTAGCATTACTACCCTGAAAATATAACACTAAAGACAACATAGAAAATACTGCTCTTGAAAATTATGAGAAGAGGTTATAGGGAGGATGTTACAACAAAAAGTTATAACAGGAAGATGGAAACATAAGCAGGATACGGCAAGATGCCACAGGAGAGCAATCTTCCCTTCTCTCAAACTCACACACTCTGGGGCTCATCAGGGCTGGAAGCAGACAGTATTGGGTTTGGTGTTCAACAAGGACACTTTTTGCAAGCAAAAGGTGGCTCAGTGGTGGAGAACCTGCCTGCCCAATGCTGGAGATGCAAGAGAAGCAAGTTGGATCCCTGGGTCAGGAAGATCCCCGGAAGAGGAAACGGCAGCCCACTCCAGTTTTCTTGACTGGGAAGTCACATGGACAGAGGAGCTTGAAGGGTTACAGTCCATGGAACTGCAAAGAGTCAGACAAGACTGAGCCTCTGAACATGCGGTTTAGTGACTTTAAATTTATGTGGTCCTTAAACGGAAGTAGATACGAAATGGAGCATGGAAGTAGACACAAAATGACATTTTCTTGTGTAAAAGTTTTCACGCTGACCCAAATTAAATAAAGTTATTGGGCTTTTATTCAAACAGATGACCTCCAAGAGAAATTTCCAGCAGGGAGAGAATATACTGTGTGTACTAAGGCAAAAGCAGCCTCTCTGAAAGCCAGAGGCGTGGCATGTCAGTGAGCTGCCCCAGGGAGCAGGGTTAGGCCCTTCGCAAGGGAGACTGAGCAGTCTTGGGCCCCTCACCAGGCAGGCCCCACAAAGTCAGGCCTGTGCTGGCACCGCAATCTCTCCTTCCCAACCAGGGGATTTTCCAAGTGCTCTGAGAAAACATGCCCAGGTAGCTTTAGAGTCTCTGGGCTCTGCAGTTAAATGAAAACACTGTTAATAACCCAGGTGTGTGATAAAGGGGTGAGTGAAGATACATGGAAAGTTAGAGCTCTTTGAACAAAGGAGGGAGAACCCTGTGATTCCACTTTCTCTGTCTTCTTATTTCCAAAAAGCATCATCTTCACAAATTCAAGAAACCTCTTCTTCATGCAGTAAAGGAAGTCGGCCTGAGCAAATCATCATCTTTACAGACATTAATCACCCCCCTCCTTCTTCCCCTTGAATAAAACATACGTGCCTTCTCCTTTGCTCTGTTAACTTGTCCTTCCTGAGAACTCCCTTCTTAGAAACAGCTGCTCCATGTCTCTACCATATTTCTGTTTCTCTTCTCTCCTTGACCTTGTAAACAAGCTATTGGCCTGGGATCAAATTGGGAGCACTGAGAAAGCATGAGGAAAGGAGAGGTGCAGAAGTGTTCAGGACACCAAAAAGAAATGGCCAAATAATGATGCCCATGGGGGCCTATGCCAACACCCATAAAGACTCTGACTCCAGAAGGAGCCTAACCATCACTGCAATGCTGATTTGGAGATCAGGATCTGATACCCTCCCTTTCCCCTTGCAGACTGTAAAACTGGTTAAGAGTCCTCAACACACCATGTGTGATACTAGGAATGTGGATTATGGAACACAAAGAGAGGTGAATTATTCTCTGACAAAAAAAATGTAATTTTTTTCTCTTTTAGTTTTCTAGATACTGGATTAAATTTTCATATTTTTTCCACTTCACTCTGCCAGAGATTATCTGGTCAGTGCAGTCTTTATAAAGCATTTAAAATACTGCAAACTTTGCATGGCAATTTAAACAAATATGCATCCTATGAAATACACACGCCATCAGTCAAAATATGTCTTATCATTTTGTTAAGAGTAAGGAGACTTCTAAGAATCTCAAAGAATTTTGTGATTATCACATTTTGAGAAGGGGACTAAAAAGATAATCTGAACAGCTAACATCAGAATTCTTCTTCAGGAATAAACTATCTGCTGGGGAAAACCCCTCAATAAGCTGTGAGGGGGAGATGATGAAACCCAGAGGGCCCGGGAGCTAAGGCAGAAAAGAGACGTAAAGTTGCTCTTCGGGCGATGAAGGAGAAAGAAGAAAAGAAAACAAAAGGAAGACGAGAAGCCAGGAGGATGGCCTGAGGCAGGGCAGGCAGAGATGATGAAACTAGTGAGAAATAATCTCCTGTGGTAGGGAGGGTATGGGGGGACTCTTAAGAAGAAAATGAATAAATTCAACTTGATGTAGTCACTTAATATTATGATGCAAGTCCCTCCTGTGTCCCCAAAAGCCTCAAAGAAAGTGTATGGAACATGTCTTGGATTTTTTTTTCCTTTTGGTAGACGTCAAAGAATGCATCCTATCCCACGTCACATTGTGAGGTGCTGGGGGTTAGGATTTCAGTAAAGGAAATTGATGAGGGAAAATACTTCCGCTTCAACACATTGTTTCACGCAACATTATACATGACTCTTAAATGCATATACAGAGTGAAAGACGCCAGTCTCACAAGGCTATATAGTGTGCAATTCCATTCAATGATATTCTGGAAAAGCAAAACTAAAAGTACGAACAAAAGATCAGAGGTTGCAAGAGGTCAAAGGTGAGGAAGAGTATAACCAGCAATGGGTAGCACGAGGTAATTTTAGGGAACAGGGGGCATGGAAACCATTTGGTAACTTGATTAGGGTGGTGTTTACATGACTCTATGCATTTGGCAAAACTTACATAACAGTAGACCAAATAATGAATATTCCTGCATGTAAATCAAAAATTAATTTTAAAAACTTGGGTTCCAAATTAGAAAAAGAAACGGTTTTAACAATCTGTCAATTTAGAGAAAGACCCACCTGTGGAGCAGATAGATGAGGTGTGGTTTGCCCCATGATAGCTCAGTTGGTAAAGAATCCACCTGCGATGCAGGAGACCCTGGTTTGATTCCTGGGTTGGGAAGATCCCCTGGAGAAGGGATAGGCTACCCACTCCAGTATTCTTGGACTTTCCCTGGCTCAGCTGGTAAAGCATCTGCCTGCAATGCGAGAGACCTGGGTTCAATCCCTGGGTTGTGAAGATCCCCTGGAGAAGAGAAAGGCTATCTGCTCCAGCATTCTGGTCTGGAGAATTCCATGGACTGTATAGTCCATGGGGTTGCAAAGAGTTGGATGTGACTGAGCAACTTTCACTTTCAGGCATGACCTCTCCACATCCTTTCCATCTCTTCTCCTCAACCTGAAGAAATCATTATTAAGAAACAAGGTTCATGTTCTCTTTTCAGGGTTTCCTCCTAACATGAATTCCACTCAGAAAGTCAAGGTTTAGCTACTTCCATAGGTTGGTCTCCCTGGTGGGCTGGGAGCATGCATCCTGACTCTCACACGGGAGAAAGGAACCACTGTCTGAAATCCTGAGCCTCAACTTCTGCTCTTCACCGAAGGGTGAGGCTCTGACTCCTGCTCTCTAGCTCCAGCTGCTCCCTTCTTGTATCCTTTTTCCCCAAACCCCATAAATCGAGAAACTGCAGCTTTCCCATGCCCTTCCACACAGGGGAATCTGTTGTTTTGGTCATAGTCACAGTTATTCCTAATAAATCATCTTCTGCTCATACAAAGCACTGATGGAGCCATCTTTTATTTACATTTGTTCATTTATACTTTGTCTACTTCCTAAAAGGTTCTGGGTGAAGTTGCTCAGTCATGTCCAACACTTTGTGACCCTGTGGACTGTAGCCCTCCAGGCTCCTTCGTCCATGGGATTCTCCAGGCAAGAATACTGTAGTGGGTTGCCATTTCCTTCTCCAGGGGATCTTCCTGACCCAGGTCTCCCACCTTGTGGGCAGATGCTTTAACCTCTGAGCCATCTGGGAAGCCCAGCTTAGTTTGATTTCATTAAATAAACATTTACTGAGTCCCTACTACATGCCTTTGACTGTGTGGATCACAATAAACTGTGGAAAATTCTCCAAGAGATGGGAATACCAGACCACCTAACCTGCCTCTTGAGAAATCTGTATGCAGGTCAGGAAGCAGCAGTTAGAACTGGACATGGAAAAACAGACTGGTTCCAAATAGGAAAAGGAGTACGTCAAGGCTGTATATTGTCACCCTGCTTATTTAACTTATATGCAGAGTACATCATGAGAAACGCTGGGCTGGAAGAAACACAACCTGGAATCAAGATTGCCAGGAGAAATATCAATAACCTCAGATATAGTGAAGAGGAACTAAAAAGCCTCTTGATGAAAGTGAAAGAGGAGAGAGAAAATTTGGCTTAAAGCTCAACATTCAGAAAACGAAGATCATGGCATCCGATCCCATCACTTCATGGGAAATAGATGGGGAAACAGTGGAAACAGTGTCAGACTTTATTTTTTTGGCCTCCAAAATCACTGAAGCTGGTGACTACAGCCATGAAATTAAAAGACGCTTACTCCTTGGAAGAAAAGTTATGACCAACCTAGATAGCATATTCAAAAGCAGAGACATTACTCTGCTGACTAAGGTCCATCTAGTCAAGGCTATGGTTTTTCCTGTGGTCGTGTATGGATGTGAGAGTTGGACTGTGAAGAAGGCTGAGCACCAAAGAATTGATGCTTTTGAACTGTGGTGTTGGAGAAGACTCTTGAGAGTCCCTTGGACTGCAAGGAGATCCAACCAGTCCATTCTGAAGGAGATCAACGCTGGGATTTCTTTGGAAGGAATGATGCTAAAGCTGAAGCTCCAGTACTTCACTCATGTGAAGAGTTGACTCATTGGAAAAGACTCTGATGTTGGGAGGGATTGGGGGCAGGAGGAGAAGGGGATGGCAGAGGTTGAGATGGCTGAAAGGCATCACTGACTCGATGGACGTGAGTCTGAGTGAACTCCGGGAGATGGTGATGGACAGGGAGGCCTGGCGTGCTGCAATTCATGGGGTCACAAAGAGTCAGACAGGACTGAGCAACTGAACTGAACTGAACTGAACTGAACTGAACTGAACTACATGCTAGGAGGCTGGGGATATGGGATGAAATCATAGTCCCTGCTCTCGAGATCCCCACAAACTAATTAAAGGGCAAATGAGAGCACAGATGGTCATAACACACTGCAGTAAGGGTCCCGGCAGAGGAAGACATGGGCTGCTCCAGAACCTCAGAAAGTGAAAGTTTCTCAGTCATGTCCAACACTTTGTGACCCCATGGACTATACAGTCCATGGAATTCTCCAGGCCAGAATACCAGAGTGGGTAGCCGATTCCTTCTCCAGGGGATCTTCTCAACACAGGGATTGAACCCAGGTCTTCTACATCGCAGGTAGATTCTTTACCAGCTGAGCCACCACTCAGAGAAGGAGTGTAAATGCCTGCTTGGGAATCAGCAAAGGCTTCAGAGAGTTGGATCTTGAAATGTGAGCTGGAGTTAACCAAGAAGAGTGAAAAGTGGTGCAGAAAGGGTTGAAGTTGTTCTATATGGCTGGGACATATGTGGGACAAAGGAGGGAGAGGTTGCTGGAGAAAAAGGCAGAAACCGATCATGAAAGGCCTTATGCCTCTGTGAAGGAGCTGATCCAACAAGCAGGGGCATGGCGAGGTCAGATACAGAAAGGCCTCTCTGGCAGCTCTGTGGAAAACAGGTTGGTCCAAATGAACCTGGAGGCTTGGAAACAGGGGGACACATTTCTATAGCATTTCAGGTAAGAGAAAGTGAGTGGACCTACACAGATTCAGGAGATAAAGAGAAGACAGATTAAAGGCACAGCTGCAATCATTTGTACACTGTACTGAACAAGCCCAGGTGACATTCATCCACTTAAGCTGGATCTAAATCTACTTATTGATCTAAATACAGTAAGTAGCTATTACATGGACAGTTCTCCCTTTTGATAGGAATGCACATTTTTCATTGTTATGTTAGGTCCTCATTTTCTATTTTGGAAAAGAATTGTTTAATATGAATGTGAGCTTTTTATGTATGTAAAAAGTTTAACAGAATTATGTTGGGTAATGGACTATTGCACGTAAAGATTTACACACTTCAAATAGAAGTGCATTAGACATGTTAATATGCCGAAATGCACAAAAGGAATTTAAATATGATGATTAATTCATCACCTGTTGACAAATAGCATTTTATACGTAATGTTAGAGGAAAAATATTTTTCATGAAATGGCCAGTTCTAATAAATATGCCAAATGTGCTTGTAAATTAAAGGTGATAATGTTAGGCAGCACGTTATAAACCCCCTGAATTCAATCTGCTCAAAGTGCTGTGAGTGCAAAAGAGAAGGGTAATAACACAGTGACAGGAGAAAGAGCTACAGCTAACCTAAGGGGGAGACGTTCCAGGTCTGAAGACAAAGGCACATGCGTGGTTCGCCTCACCTGTTTTGCTTTCCTGATGGTGCAATTAATTTTCAGGAAGACATCACGAAACATGTGTTCCTGGGTAAAGCCCTAAATTCTCGGGCTTTATCACAGGCTGGGATAAAGAGTTTCTTTAGTCAGTGGCATTTTTCCTTTTAAGAGCAAGTTTATGTTTTACAAATTAGGAGGGACTTCCCTGGTGGTCCATTGGTTAAGAATCCGGACTTTTAGACTCTGTGGGAGAGGGAGAGGGTGCGATGATATGGGAGAATGGCATTGAAACATGTATACTATCAGGTAAGAAATGAATTGCCAGTCTATGTTCGATACAGGATACAGGACGCTTGGGGCTGGTGCACGGGGATGATCCAGAGATGATATGGGGTGGGAGGTGGGAGGGGGTTCAGGACTGGGAACTCATGTACACCCGTGGCTGATTCATGTCAATGTATGGCAAAACCAATACAGTATTGTAAAGCAAAATAAAGTAAAAAAAAAAAAAAAAAAGAATCTGCCTGCAAATGCAGAGGACATGGATCTGATCCCTGGTCCCAGAAGATTCCACATGCTGTAGGGCAACTAAGAGCTGGAGAGCCACAAGTACTGAAGCTCATACTTTGCAGCAAGAGAAGCCACCTCAGTGAGAACCCCTTGCAATTAGAGAAAGCCCATGCACAGCAACAAAGACCTGTTTTACAGCTAAGTGAAATAAATAAATAAATACAAACTTTAAAAATAATACATTTATTTAAAAATAAAATTAGGTATAACTTCAAACATCTCTATATTTGAGAGAATTTTTTGATTATTAGTTGCTTTTAGCTATTGATTAATAAATCTAATAAACAAACCAATAAAACTGGTTCCTGGGCTATTTTTCTTTTTCAAACAAAGGAGTTGTCATACACTGTTATGACCATTACGTGACCAAGTACACACTGCACAAACTATCACTGTGAAATGGAGTTCAAAAAAAAGCGTGGGTCGGGGAGGCGGGAATTAAGCAGTGTTTTAATGTGAGCAGGTGACCTATTCTTTGATGTTAAGCTCATTACGTTTTCTTTTAAAATTCTTCACTGGAAGAACTTTAAAAAGATGGGAAAACTCATCTTTTCTCTCTTCGGTTTCACAGAATTAAATTTGATTAAAAGTTTATAATATACAAAGTTTGCTAGGATTTATCTGGATTTTTTAAAAGAAAAATTTCTACTACCCAGCACCCTTTTATATCCACAAGACAGGTTACTTGGTTTTTCATAACAATAACCATAAAGTGTAGTAAGATTTTTCAGAATTTAAAAAAATTTTTTTTTTCTTTTGGAATTGAAGAATAGTTGATTTACATTGATTCAAGTGTACAGCAAAGTAATTCAGATATAGATAAGATAGACGGCTGATGGATATCAGGGAATCTTTTTCAAATTCTTTTCCATTTTATGTTATTACAAGAATTTGAATACAGTTCGCTGTGCTATCCAATTCTTATTGTTAATCTATTTTAAATATGGTACTCTGCATGTGCCTTTTCATACTGTCCATGGGGCTCTCAAGGCAAGAATACTGAAGTGGTTTGCCATTGCCTTCTCCAGTGGACCACATTTTGTCAGAACTCTCCACCATGACCCATCTGTCTTGGTTGCCCTACCTGGCATGGCTCATAGTTTCACTGAGTTAGACAAGGCTGACAGAATGATCTCTGTTCATTTCCAAGGCAAACCATTCAACATCACAAGTAATCCAAGTCTATGCCCCAACCAGTAATGCTGAAGAAACTGAAGTTGAACAGTTCTATGAAGACCTACAAGACCTTTTAGAACTAACACCCCCAAAAGACATCCTTTTCATTATAGGGGACTGGAATGCAAAAGTAGGAAGTCAAGAAACACCTGGAGTAACAGGCAAATTTGCCCTTGGAATGCGGAATGAAGCAGGGCAAAGACTAATAGAGTTTCGCCAAGAAAATGCACTGGTCATAGCAAACACCCTCTTCCAACAACACAAGAGAAGACTCTATACATGGACATCACCAGATGGTCAACACCAATATCAGATTGATTATATTCTTTGCAGCCAAAGATGGAGAAGCTCTATACAGTTAGCAAAAACAAGACCAGGAGCTGACTGGGGCTCAGATCATGAACTCCTTATTACCAAATTCAGACTTAAATTGAAGAAAGTAGGGAAAACTGCTAGACCACTCAGGTATGACCTAAATCAAATCCCTTATGATTATACAGTGGAAGTGAGAAATAGATTTAAGGACCTAGATCTGATAGACAGAGTGCCTGATGAACTATGGAATGAGGTTCGTGACATTGTACAGGAGACAGGGATCAAGACCATCCCCATGGAAAAGAAATGCAAAAAAGCAAAATGGCTGTCTGGGGAGGTCTTACAAATAGCTGTGAAAAGAAGAGAGGAGAAAAGCAAAGGAGAAAAGGAAAGATATAACCATCGAATGCAGAGTTCCAAAGAATAGCAAGAAGAAGTAAGAAAGCCTTCTTCAGCGATCAATGCAAAGAAATAGAGGAAAACAATAGAATGGGAAAGACTAGAGATCTCAAGAAAATTGGAGATACCGAGGAAACATTTCATGTAAAGGTGGGCTTGATAAAGGACAGAAATGGTCTGGACCTAACAGAAGCAGAAGATATTAAGAAGAGGTGGCAAGAATACACAGAAGAACTGTACAAAAAAGATCTTCACGACCCAGATAATCACATTGGTGTGATCACTAATCTAGAGCCAGACATCTTGGAATGTGAAGTCAAGTGGGCCTTAAAAGCATCCCTACGAACAAAGCTAGTGGAGGTGATGGAATTCCAGTGGATCTGTTTCAAATCCTGAAAGATGATGCTGTGAAATTGCTGCACTCAATATGCCAGCAAATCTGGAAAACTCAGCAGTGGCCTCAGGACTGGAAAAGGTCAGTTTTCATTCCAATCCCAAAGAAAGGCAATGCCAAAGAATGCTCAAACTACCGCACAATCAATTGTGCTCATCTGACATGCTAGTAAAGTAATGCTCAAAATTCTCCAAGCCAGGCTTCAGCAATACGTGAACCGTGAACTTCCTGATGTTCAAGCTGGTTTTAGAAAAGGCAGAGGAACCAGAGATCAAATTGCCAACATCCACTGGATCATCGAAAAAGCAAGAGAGTTCCAGAAAAACATCTATTTCTGCTTTATTGACTATGCCAAAGCCTTTGACTATGTGGATCACAATAAACTGTGGAACTTCCTTAAAGAGATGGGAATACCAGATCACCTAACCTGCCTCTTGAGAAATCTGTATGCAGGTCAGGAAGCAACAGTTAGAACTGGACATGGAAAAACAGACTGGTTCCAAATAGGAAAAGGAGTACGTCAAGGCTGTATATTGTCACCCTGCTTATTTAACTTCTATGCAGAGTACATCATGAGAAACGCTGGGCTGGAAGAAACACAAGCTGGAATCAAGATTGCTGGGAGAAATATCAATAACCTCAGATATGCAGATGACACCACCCTTATGGCAGAAAGTGAAGAGGCGCTAAAAAGCCTCTTGATGAAAGTGAAAGTGGAGAGTGAAAAAGTTGGCTTAAATCTCAACATTCAGAAAACGAAGATCATGGCATCCGGTCCCATCATTTCATGGGAAATAGGTGGAGAAACAGTGGAAACAATGTCAGATTTTACTTTTTTGGGCTCCAAAATCACTGCAAATGGTGACTACAGCCATGAAATTAAAGGACGCTTACTCCTTGGAAGAAAAGTTATGACCAACCTAGATAGCATATGCAAAAGCAGAGACATTACTTTGCCAACTAAGGTCCATCTAGTCAAGGCTATGGTTTTTCCTGTGGTCATGCATGGATGTGAGAGTTGGACTGTGAAGAAAACTGAGCACCAAAGAATGATGTTTTGGAACTGTGGTGTTGGAGAAGACTCTTGAGAGTCCCTTGGATTGCAAGGAGATCCAACCATTCCATCCTGAAGGAGATCAGCCCTGGGATTTCTTTGGAAGGAATGATGCTAAAGCTGAAACTCCAGTACTTTGGCCACCTCATGCGAAGAGTTGACTCAGTGGAAAAGACTCTGATGCTGGGAGGGATTGGGGGCAGGAGGAGAAGGGCACAACAGAGGATGAGATGGCTGGATGGCATCACTGACTCGATGGATGTGAGTCTGAGTGAACTCCGAGAGTTGGTGATGGACAGGCAGGCCTGGTGTGCTGCGATTCATGGGGTCGCAAAGAGTTGGACACGACTGAGCAACTGAACTGAACTGAACTGTGGTCCACATGATCAGTTTGATTAGTTTTCAGTGATTGTGGTTTTCATTCTGTCTGCCTTTGGCCTGGTAAGAGGCTTATGGAAGCTTCCTGATGGGAGAGACTGACTGTAGGGGAAACTGGGTCTTGTTCTGATGGGCGGGGCCATGCTCGGTAAATCTTTAATCCGTTTTCTGTTGATGGGCAGGGCTGTGTTCCCTCCCTGCTGTTTGACCTGAGACCAAACTATAGTGGGGGTAAGAAGATAATAGCCACCTCTTTCAAAAGGTCCTATGCATGCATTGCCACACTAAGTGTCCATGACCCAACGGCATCACCAACTCGATGGACAGGAGTTTGAGCAAGCTCCAGGAGTTGGTGATGGACAGCGAAGCCCGGCTGTGCTGCAGTCCATGGAGTCTCAAAGAGTCGGACACTTGCCAATCCCAACCTCCTAATTTTTCCTCCCTGATCCTTCCTCCTTAGGTAACCAAAAGTTTGTTTTCTATGTCTATGAGTTTATCTCTGTTTTGTAAATACTCATTTGTATCATTTTTAAAGATTCCACATGTAAGTGATATCATATGATATTTGTCTTTCTCTGTCTAACTTCACTTACCGTGAAGTTGCTCAGTTGTGTCCGACTCTTTACGATCCCATGGACTAGCTACCAGGCTCCTCCATTCATGAAATTTTCCAGGCAAGAGTACTGGAGTGGGTTGCCATTTCCTTCTCCGGAGGATCTTCCCAACCCAGGAACTGAACCCAGGTCTCCTGCATTGCAGGCAGATGCTTTACTATCTGAGCCACCAGGGAAGCCCACTTCACCTAATATGATAATCTCTAGGTGCATCCAACTGCTGCAAATGGCATTATTTCATTCTTTATATGGCTGAGTAATATTCCGTTGTATTTATCCATGTTGTTCAGTTGCTAAGTGGTGTCCGACTCTGTGCAACCCCATGGACTGTGGCACACCAGGATCCTCTATCTTCCAATATCTCCCCAAACTTGCTCAAATTCATATTCGTTAAGTAGGTGGTACTATCTAACCATCTCATCCTCTGCTGCCCCCTTCTCCTTCTGCCTTCAATCTTTTCCATCATCAGGGTCTTTTACAATGAGTCAGCTCTTCCCATCAGGTGGCCAAAGTATGGGAGCTTCAGCATCAGTCCTTCCAATGAATATTCAGGACTAATTTCCTTTAGGATTGACTGGTTTGATCTCCTTGCTGTCCAAAGGACTCTCAAGAGTCTTCTCCAACACCACAGTTTGAAATTATCAATTCTTTGGTGCTCAGCCTTCTTTGTGGTCCAACTCTCATATCCATACACGACTACTGGAAAAACTATAGCTTTGATGATCTGGACCTTTGTTGGCAAAGTGATATCTCTGCTTTTTAATATGCTATCTAGGTTTGTTATAGCTTTCCTTCCGAGGAGCAAGTGTTTTTTTAATTTCAAGGCTGCAGTCACCGTCTGCTGTGATTTGGAAACCCAGGAAAATAAAATTGTCACTGCTTCCACATTTTCCCCTTCTATTTGCCATGAAGTGGGACTGGATGCCATGGTCTTAGTTTTTTGAATGTTGAGTTTTAAGCCAGCTTTTTCACTCCCCTCTTTCACCCTCATTAAGAGGTTCCTTAGTTCCTCTTTACTTTCTGCCATTAGAGTGGTATCATCTGCATACCTGAGGTTGTTGATATTTCTCCTGGCAATCTTGATTCTAGCTGGGGATTCATCCAAACTGGCATTTTGCATGATGTACTCTGTATACAAATAAGCAGGGTGACAATATACAGCCTTGACGTACTCCTATCCCAATTTTGAACCAGGACAGTGTTTCATGTCCAATTCTAACTTGCTTCTTGGCCCACATACAGATTTCTCAGGAGACAGGCAAGGTGGTCTGGGTATTCTCATCTGTTTAAGAATTTTCCATAGTTTGTTGGGATCCACACAGTCAATGGCTTTACCGTAGTCAATGAAACAGAAGTAGATGTTTTGCTGGAACTCCCCTGATTTCTCCATGATCCAACAGATGCTGGCAATTTGATCTCTGGTTCCTCTGCCTCAAGCTGTACAAACCCAGCTTGTACATCTAGAAGTTCTTGGTTCATGTACTGCTGAAGCCTGGTTGAAGGATTTTGAGCATTACCTTGCTAGCATGTGAAATGAGTACAATTGTACCTCAACCTAGACATCTCCTACTTGGCCACGTCCAATTTACCTTGATTCATGGACCTAACATTCCAGGTTTCTATGCAATATTGTTCTTTACAGCACTGGACTTTAACTTTCACCACCAGGCACATCCACAACTGACAGTCGTTTCTGCTTTAGCCCTGCCACTCCACTCTTTCTGGAGCTATTAGTAATTGCCCACCACTCTTCCCCAGTAGTATATTGGACACCTTGCAACCTGAGGGGGAGGGGGGGCATCTTCCAGTGTCATATCTTTTTGCCTTTTCATACAGTTTATGGGGTTCTCACAGCAAGAATACTGGAGTGGTTTGCCATTTCCTCCTCCAGTGGACCACATTTTGTCAGAAGTCTTCACTATGACCTGTCCATCTTGCATGGCGTGGCTCATAGCTTCACTGAGTTATGCAAGTCCCTTCACCATGACAAGGCTGTGACCCATGAAGGGGCATTGTATATATATGCCACGTTTAAGTTGTTTCCATGTCTTGGCTGTTGTAAATAGTGCTGCTATTAACATTGGGGTGCATGCATCTTTTCAAATTATAGTTTTCATCTTTTCCAGATATATGCCCAGGAATGGGATTGCTGGATCATAAAGTAAGTCTATTTTTAGTTTTCAAAGGAACCTCCATACTGTTCTCCATAGTGACTGCACCAATTTACCTTCCCACCAAGAGTGTAGGAGGGTTCCCTTTTCTCCACACCCTCTTCAGCATTTATTATCTGTAGACTTTTTGAGGATGGCCATTCTGACTGCTGTGAGGTGATATTCATTGTAGTTTTGATTTTCTGCAGAATCTTATAAAACATTAAATCAATATATTATGGGAGGTACCATTTTAGAGTTAGCATATTTTATCATAATTTGAAAAGTGTCTGAGTATTAAATGTATATATCAATGTTATTTTTCAGAACAATTGATTCAATAGGCATGCAAGTAATAAAGTTTGAGCAGTTGGTCAAGGACACATCTGTTAAGTGTGATAGACTTGATTTGGAATTCCAGTCCTTCTTTTTATTAACAAGTGATTACACTTTCTTCATCTGTAAAACAGGAATACATTAGTACCTATCCTATAGTGTTGTCATGAAGGTACGAGATCATATAGCGGAGCATTTAGCATAAAAATAGGCACAAGATATACACTCTAAGAGAGTAACTAATATATTATTTTGAGTTTTCTGACTATTGTGGGAAGCACATGTAGTTAGGGAGAAGGCATGTAGATAGGGAAAAACTGAGAAAAAATACTCTCCAAAAGGCTCAACACAAGAAGGGTCACTCTGAATTATCAAAGAAAGGAAGGAAAGAGAGAAGGAAGAAATGAAATGCTCATCTCAAGCCTGAAATAATTAAAAAACAATGGTTGCTCTGAGCAAAAGGATAAATTTCTCTAAAGGGAAGAGAATATTACTTTAATATATTATTAAGGAAAGCAACAGTCCACATAAACAAGTGTTTTGAAATGAGTCTTTAAAAAAAAGAAACTAAGAAAGGAAATGCCCAGTCTGAGATTCACCTAGAATTGCCAAGGTCACTGAATTTTGGTGAGGAAAGCATCTGGGGTGTAGAAGGGAGCAGGGCAGGGCTGCTATGCAATGCAGGTCCAAAGCACCATCCACAAAAGACACTACAGAGAGACCGTCTCCTCCTCTCGCTTCCGGCTGTTAAGTGAACAGAAATGTAAGAACCACTGTCACTAAAGCTTTTCACTAGCTTGTTTATTTACCCATCAAGAACCATAAGGACCTTTACTGCATAAAATGCCAAGTGTGGTGGTAATTGACATCAAACGATCCATGTCTACCAACAAATAAAAGACTAAAGTAATAAACATAGAGAGATGAGTGTTTAATGACCTTCAACAAATTTTTATTGTAAGATCCATAACAGTTAACTATATACACTGACATCTCTGGCCTCGAGCAGTCTCCGTTTTCAAAGTCAGAGGAAGAGGCCCAAATCCTGCCTTACTACAGTGGCTCATGAAAACTGGCTTGAATGTATCAGCCTGGAATGGGCTTGCCAAAACTGTTCAGGTCCCTGAGACTCCCATCATGTCCATAAAATTAGAATTTTTCACCTTGAGTGCCACCTCCCACCATACCCCACCCCAACACATTCCATTAACTCCTTCCATAGCTGGATAAAATACTACAGTCAGCAGATACTTTTTCACTTCCCCAAACTAAGATATTCATGTGAAACATAATAAATACCATCATTCAAGATGCAAGAATGTTTTCTAATACAATAAATGTTTTCTAAATTCTTGTCTATGATAGCTGTTTGGGATACTAAATAGAAAAATGATGGTTTTAATTTTTATGTTTTCTAAGATATCAATTAAATTATAATGTTAGTTTAAAAAAAATTTCAGAGGCTATGAATTCAACTGGATATGGCAAAGAAGATTGGTAGAGGAATATCAGTTTAGAGGAGAAGACAAAATCATCTTGGTACCTCAAAATCTTCAGAATCACTTTTATAATGATGTAGGCTTTGGAATTAAGCATGACCCTAATTTCTTGTGATTTACAAGTTTCTATAATTCAGGGAGGGAACTCTCCAAACACTGGGAAAAACTGAGGTAGAAGTTCAGAGTTCTGGACTTTGACTTTGGTTATTATTTTGTTTGACCAGAATAAGATGCTTCTTTAGGAAATGCTCCTTCTAATATGTGCTTCATAGAGGAGTGGCTGTTTTCTAATAGATCTTATGTCCCACATAATGTGGGTTTAGGACCAGCCATCCCACTAAATCTAAGCCAATCATTAAGCAAAGCCCTCTGGTCACTATTGGTCCAGGGGATGGCACTTAATTCAAACAAATCAATCAGAGTTCTTTCTGAGCTATTTTTACCTTGAGATAAGGACAAGTCTTAGTGCCTCTTTGCCTCTCTGGGACTGAAATGAAAGGTAGATGTCTACTGCTGCTGCTGCTGCTAAGTCGCTTCAGTCGTGCCCAACTCTGTGTGACCCCCACAGACGGCAGCCCACCAGGCTCCCCCGCCCCTGGGATTCTCCAGGCAAGAACACTGCAGTGGGTTGCCATTTCCTTCTCCAATGCATGAAAGTGAAAATTGAAAGTGAAGTCGCTCAGTCGTGTCCGACTCCTAGCAACCCCATGGACTACAGCCTACTAGGCTCCTCTGTCCATGGGATTTGCCAGGCAAGAGTACTGGACTGGGGTGCCATTGCCTTCTCCAGATGTCTAGTAGATACAGGTTAATAGGTCCAAATCATGTAAAAGAAATTGGTTTTCTGTAAAAGAGAAAGATACTGACATTCAGAAAACAGAGCAAGATAAGGAATGCAAATAGAAGATGCTGGAAACATCCCAATCACCGGATTCAGTTGTCTTCCTCCCTGTAATCTGATTATATTATATTTCCACTGAAATAAAATAATTGTGAAGAGATAAGTAGATAAGTTGTTTTATATATTTATTACCTTGTTCTTAATACAATTTATTTAATTGCAAGTATATATAATTTAATTTTTATTGATGGTTTTGTTTAGCAATGGGCTTCACTGATGGCTCAGCAGGTAAAGAATCTGCCTGCAACACAGGAGACACAGGAGACTCGGGTTCAATCCCTGGGTCGGGAAGATGGCAACCAACTCCAGTATTCTTGCCTCAAAAATCCCATGGACAGAGGAGCCTGGAAGACTACAGTCCAAAGGGTTGCAAAGAGTCAGACCCTACTGCGAGACTAAGCATGCACGCACTGTTTAACAATCAGCTTGCAAATTCCTAATAATTTAATCATCAGGTCTGATAAGAGATGGATGATGCAAGCACACACCTGGACCTTGGTAATCTTAATTAGCTGAAGTTTTTTTCATATTAAAATTTTAAATTCTTGTATAGTTAGAGCTATCAAAACTTTGTGAGTTTTGCCTTTAGTATTATATTAGGAAAGTTTTTGCTTATTAGAGGATTATAAAAACATTCATATTTTACCCCAGCATCTTCAGCTGTCCATGATAAAATAAAACAAAAAATCTTTATCTTAAATTCATATACACGTAAAGCATGACTCCCCAGGTGGCTCAGTGGTAAAGAACCTTCCTGCCAATGCAGGAGACATGGGTTTCATCCCTGGATCGGGAAGATCCCCTGGAGAACTGATAGGCCTAGAACAGGATGATCAAATAGTTGGCTTAGAAATCCCATTAGAGAGATAGAGAGGGAACTTTGGGGGCTTTGGGAGACCACAGTAAGACTAATGATCACTGAAGAAAGTAAAGGGAAAATTCTGAAACAATGTGGGCTTGCTTGACTCATAAAGCAAAACAAGTCACTTAGTATCAAAGTCAGACTGGCTTGCTTAACCAGAAAATCCAGCTAACTTGCTTAGCAACAAAACTATGCAACAGAAGCATGGGACATGTTCCAAGAACAATAAAACAATCGTGGCATGAGACCTACGTCCTTCCCAGTGAGCTCAGCAAGTTAATAAACCCCAAGACATGCTCTTTGGCTCCTCAGGCATGTTCTTAGCACAATGCCTCCAAAACTATAAAGCAATAATAGAAAATAAGGCCCAAAACCTGCCCAGTGGTGTCATCAAGTTAATGACCCCCAAAGCATGCTCTGTGCATACAAAAAAAAAACAATCATTTATGGAAAGGTTGACTTTTCCAAATGAAAGACCCTCATTGTACTGAGACCTGAACACATTTTCCCAAAGTTCTATGACAGTCCTGGGCCTGACCATACAGGGACAAGAAAACTTCGCCACTCTCCCTGGCAGAGGAGCTGAGGAGCGAAACATGACATCTACTCAAGAAAGAAAAGGATCTTCTCCCTCTCCCCTATCTTCCTCTGATTAGAAAAATGTAACCCACTGAGTACTCAGGGCAGTGCAAGCTTGCCTGACCACTGGTGAACCTTACAAATATCCTAATAAATCACTTTTCATCTATCACTTTGCCTCTTGCTGAATTCCTTTCTGTACTGAGGCATAAAGGACTGTGGTGCCTGAGCTCTTTGGGGCCCTAGAAACAAGACCTAACAGTTTCAAGAGGAAATAGCAACCCACTCCAATATTCTTGCCTGGAAAACCCCATCGAGAGAGGAGCCTGGCAGGCTACAGTCCATGGGGTCACAAAAGAGTAGGACACAACTCAGCAACTAAACAACAACAACAATGAGATAAAGACCTAATCTTTTCCTCCCAAATGTTAAAATGTTGTCATAATACCTTTTATTTGAATAACCCATCATACTTTACCCTTATAATAATCCTGATGGATACTTGGATGTGTTCCCTGGATTTCTGTTCTGGCCCATTGATTTATCTCTCTCTGTAAAGACCAGTATCACACTGTTCTAATAAGTGAATCTTTAAAATACATTTTTATCTCCTTTAAAATAGCTCTTTCAATTCTCTTTTAAATCTTTCTGAGCTATTTTTGTATGAATTACATAATCATTTTTGTCAGGTTTCAAAAAAAATCCCATTAGGATTTTGATTGCATTTGTATTAAACTTTTTGCCTCCTCACAATATTGAATCCTTCCAAAAACATGGTATTTTATATCTATAGCTATATGCTTATAATTATATCTCAATTTATTCAAGTCCTCTTTTATTCTTGCAGTTAAGTTTTATATATATAATATATACATATAAATTTTTAATTTATGTCTTACACTTTTCTTATTGCTTATTTCTACAAATTTTCTATTCTGTTGTTTCTATATTCTATAGTTAGTGAAATTTTTCATTTTAATCAATTGGAAATTTTTATTTAAAACTACAAAAGAGTCCATTTGAAAGGCTATTGTTTTGTTTAGTTTACATACTTATAACCCAGCTTGCTGGCTTTCTTTCTAATTCTAATAGTTCTTATTTGGTTCTTATCTACAAATAAATATGCTTTTACTTTATCTCCAATTTTTATAGCTCTTTTTTCCTTGCCTTGTCTGATTGCATGGGCTATGACTGCCAAACAATATTGAATAATAATGATAAAAATGGACATGATTGTCTTATTTTTTTCTCTTTATGCAAATTTATATAGCTTTCACCTTTAGATAAATACTTTTTATTATTTTAGAGTCATTTCATTATAATCTCATATAGCTAAAGGATTTTATTGATTGAATATTGATTTTTATCAAATGTTTTTCTGCCTTATGAGATTTATACTGTTTTCCCTTTATTTTTTTAACAAATCTTTTAATGCTGACATATTCTTTTATTCCTGAAGGCTCCTTAACCTTGTTATTTTTTAATATTTGATTTGATTATAGCATGATGACTTTCACAGAACAGATACAAAAAATACTGATTGATTTACTGGCTAACCAATTAGAAAATGCAAATCAAATTCACTGATCTTCTCTATTAATAGTAACTGAAATTGTCATGATGACTTTCTTTTCCTTAGGATTCCGAAGGAAACGAAACTCAAACTGATGAGGTCCAGGAGTGATGAATGCCAGAGATGAAATTCCTCTCGGTAATACGTCTCAGTTTCTGGGAGAAGGTAGTTACTGGCTTTAGAGTAGACCTTTATGTCTCTTGACTTGATAGACGCTAAAGTCAATTGGGCAGGTTAACATCTGAAAAAGAGATCTGCCGTGGGAACCCTTAGGAGATATCACTCTGTCTGAAAATGTTTCACTGGAATAACTAAAACAGTGGAAAGTTCCTGCGGCACAGTGTCTGCCAATATGCTCTCTTTTGCACTCCATCCATAGTAAATGGTTTCTTCATTGCTTCCACTCTCCAGCTGTGGAATCTGAGCCCAGAGCGGGGACCACCTCTTCCTCCCTCCACAACCCTACTGCCAGTGAGAACTGAATCTAATCCAAACTACCCAATATTCAAAATCTGTAAAGAAAGGTGGGAACCTTGTCCTAAAGACAATTTTCAGGGTTTCACAGTCAACTTTGTCAAGAAACTCTTCCTAACATCTAGCCTCAATTCCTCCCACTCTCTTTCTCTTGTATTTGGCATTTCTTAATTGCTCTTGTCAAAATTCTGCCAGACTAGTTCTTGCCCTTCCAGGTAGTCTCCCTCATTAGGAATAAAAACTAACTGAGAAATCACTACAAAAACACCTTGACTCTCTCAACTTCCATTTCCTCAGCATGGGTTTGCTTAGCACCTGTTTTGTAACAAGCACCAAAGCAGATGCTAAAAGGGAGTAGAGAGGGGAAGATAGGGAAAATTGTAACATAAAAGGGAATCAGACCTGGTCCTTGCCCCTTTGAAGCTTGTGAGTTACCTGAGGAGCAAATCCGAGAAACATAAATTTATTCCCTGTGGGTACTTTCCAGGGCTTGTGACTTCAAAATGCGGATCTTGCTTATGGGAGAACGTTACCTGCAAACATTCAAAACAAAGCGTTTCACACTATTTGATGTTTATATAGATCATTTTCCAAGAAAGTAGAAATGATTTATATATGTTTCCTCAATATTTACACATCCCCCTCACCCGCCAAGGGCCCTGCTTCCCTTCACACACACTTAGGGCTTTTATCAACTTCAAAGGAGGCGTGGTGCCTAAGAGAGAGACCCACAGAGGCTGAAATGGATACACACTGCTATTAATCTCGGAACACTTCTCTGAGCTGGGGAGTCAGGAAGTGCTGTTACAGGCCTTTAAAGACAAAGGAATTAGACCCAAAGATTAAACAGCTTTCTCAGAGCCAAAATGGTTCCTGGAGTTGAGCATGGTGGCAAAACGCTTTGGCTCTGATGCTAGATTGTTGGACTGTTAATCCTGGCCCTAATTCTTGCCACCAGTGCAAACTCAAGCAATTAATTAACCTCTTAGTGGTTTCTTTATCAGTAAGATGGGGATAAAAACAATATCTACCATGGTTTGAGGATTAAATAAGTAATGCTTGCAAAGTATTAGAATACTGCTTGTCATTTATTAATTAATTATTCCTAAGAAGAGACATTATTTTGCCAACAAAGGCCCGTCTAGTCAAGGCTATGGTTTTTCCAGTGGTCATGTATGGAAGTGAGAGTTGGACTGTGAAGAAAGCTGAAGAACTGATGCTTTTGAACTGTGGTGTTGGAGAAGACTCTTGCGAGTCCCTTGGACTGCAAGGAGATCCAACCAGTCCATTCTGAAGGAGATCAGCCCTGGGATTTCTTTGGAGGGAATGATGCTAAAGCTGAAACTCCAGTACTTCAGCCACCTCATGCGAAAAGTTGACTCATTGGAAAAGACTCTGATGCTGGGAGCGGTTGGGGGCAGGAGGAGAAGGGGACGACAGAGGATGAGATGGCTGGATGGCATCACCGACTCGATGGACGTGAGTTTGGGTAGACTCCAGGAGTTGGTAATGGACAGGGAGGCCTGGCGTGCTGCGATTCATGGGGTGGCAAAGAGTTGGACACGACTGAGCGACTGAACTGAACGGAACTGAACTGAAGCATCTGTAAACATTGTTCTGCCATAAACAGTACAGGTTAGTTTCATGTCTTCTGCATAAGTATTAAAGTCGCAGAAAACCCAGAAATTGAAACATTAAAGACAGAAGTCACTCTTAAGGCGTCTCACTAAATTAGAAATAATGGAACTAGGTCCAAACTAGTTCAGCAAACCCCAGACAAAATTAGGGTCTGTCCTCCCTGCCATCTTCCTGTAATTTCTGTCTTTCCATTATCCTGAGTGTCCAAAACCAAAATTTCTTTCAGCTGAAATTACGTATTTCCATTGCCCTGTTTCCATTTTTTATGGCAAGATCACAAAGATGACATAGAGCCTGAGAAGGTTCATTTTGCCTGAGGAAGATTACCTGGCTATTTCCAAAGAGACATTGCATACAAGTCTTGAGGAAGGAAAGAACATCTCATTCTTATGGCCAAGCTATAAAAATTTCTTATATCTAAATCAAATTGTCAGGTCATTCTTCATTTTTAGTTAGTTTCATATGGGAAATATTACTATATGGTCATGATTATAAGCTGTGCTTTTAAAACATCCATACACCAAACAAAACTGGATGTTAAAAACCTTGATCTGTAAAATCTTGCTTCCCATCACATATAGTCATATAGTCCTCTATAGGAATCTGTATTCTAAATTTATTGTGATATAATAGAAGCAAGATCCATACCCTCTCCTCAGCCCAGAAAAGCCCTAGGTTAACCTCCATTAGCCAGAAGTAATGATTCATCAGCCTTAAGCAAAATTCAGAATTCCACCTTTATTTGAATCATTTACCTTGCCCTTTCACACGGTTACAGATGGGCACCACTGTCCCCAGCCTGACTGAATTCAGCTGGTGTTGAATTCAGGGCCTTGCTCAAGAGCCATTAGAATCAGACTAATTATGAATTCAGAAGGCTTGCCCAAAGCCTCAGATGATAGTGTAAGCTTTAGTTCTGTGTGTCTGCTCCCTTATAAACACTGTAAGCAACACTATCCATTTCCATTCTTGGAAAAAAGTGACATTTTGATCCAACTGATAAAGCACTAAGCATTGGGGCTATTTAATTAAGAACATAAAAATATATTACTCTTTTTTAAATTTGCTATAAGTATATAAGTATAGAAGAGGTTTTTGAAATATCTGCTCTGACCCCACTGACCAAGCTTGTCTGAGAGCTGCCTGCCTCACCCTCCAGGGTCAATCCTTGGCAGCTATGTTTATAGCTATATTACCCTCCTTCAAAAACCGAAGTTATGCACTGGCCCAAGTTGGACCAATCATATCTCCTCTCCTGAGAATCTGGGGTTGACTCAGCCCCTTTGTCTGGGCTGGACAAGATGCAAGTAAAGAAGATTCAAAGTCCTCTTTCTGGTCTCTCCTCAACAGGTTTGCAAATAGCATGAAGGGGACTGGAAAACCCAGTCTAGGGGCCTGCACTGTTGTCAGCAGCAGCCAGAATAATGTCACCTTGTTGGGAGAATCACTTCCTGCCTGGGGAGTTGCCTGGTGGTCTAGTGGTTAGGATTCGGCGCCAAAGGATCACTTCCTGCAGGAAACAGTGTCAATGACTGGAGTCCTGCTGACATCACAGGAAAGTGGCCCTGGCGTCAGCAGCTGACAGCCCAGACAAGGCCAGGCTGGGGGACAGGCGGAGGACACAGCTCGTCACATGAGAGGATGCTGTCCTTGCCTCAGGGTGGCTGACAAGTTGCTCCCTCACTTTCTGAGCCCCTTCCCTGGTGCGACCTCCGGCACTCTCTGGGTACCAGTTTCTCACACACTCTCCAGGCATTTAGTCACAGAAAGTGGTGAGTTCACCCCTTTTAGGGGAGTCCCTATAAATAACTCTAAGTGTTACTTCTTTAGGTGTTAGTCATTCAGTCGTGTCTGACTCTGTGTGTCTCCTCTGTCCATGAGATTCTCCAGGCAAGAATACTGAAGTGAGTTGCCATTCCCTTTTCCAAGACCCAGGCATCGAATCCAGGTCTCCTGCATTGCAGGCAGATTCTTTACCACCAGGGAAGCCCCAAAACAAGATATTTTTAAGGTGGAAGTCAGTATTGGAGTGGAGAGATCTCCTTCTCCAGGAGATCTTCCCTAGCCAGGGATCAAACCCACATCTCCTGTCTCCTGCATTGCAGGCGGACTCCTTGTGAACTGAGCTATCAGGGGAGACTTTAAAGGATATTTATATTTCTATAGGCATTACTACTACTCCAGTAGTAGCAGTGATATTAGGACTAGTACTCCACTACTAGTAGTAATAATAATGGATAACAATTTGAAGACTTCTCCTAAGGTACCGCAAACCAGACATCCCCCATATGCTCTGCCACTGCCCTCAAGCACCCTCTCCTACACGGATACCCGCCCTATCCCAAGGAGCCCCTGTGAGCTCCAGAAGTCCTGGTGAAGGCTCTCACACTGCCTTCCACCTTGGATTAGCTCCTGAACTGACTTTATTCAAATGTTTCAGAATCCAACACACACAGGGAGACAGGCAGAATGGGATCTGGGATTGGAAATCATTGCCTGAGAACGGAACCCTCCGAGAAAGAGGGTAGGTTAGGAATAAGGCCAAAGAGTGATTTCTGGAGAACACAAGATATAAGGGGCAGGGGGCGGAAAAGAGGAACTCGAGACAACACGGAGGAACCAAGGGAAATATCAGAAAGGTGAAGGTGGAGAGCAAGTGTTTAAGGATGGAGGCTGGACGATTAGTGCCGCAGGCAGAGAAAGATGGAATGGGAGGAGAGTCCGCACCTGAGAGGCAGTGGAGGCCTGGGCTCACCCATCTCAGGCTGGCACAGGATGAAGATGCAAGCACTGGCCAGCTAGGGTGGTCAGAACCTGCCCGGGAAGAGGCGAAACCCAACAGCAATAGCAGGCCAGAGACTAATTGGCTAAAACTAGTCCTAGGGAGTCACAGATATTGAAGTTGCTAAACTGAGAAAAATTAAGTCAATATTATATAGAAAATACTTTAAAAGGCTATTCATCAATGTCACTCTCCTCTCACCACCACCAAAAAGGCATAGTGCGGGCACTTCACACTGTCCCAGAGGAGTGCTACTGTGCCCGGTGACAGTAATGAAACCGATATATTGACCAGCTATCTGGAACTTTAACGACCCAGATTTTATCCACCTGTCCTCCACTTCTAAAGCAGGGAGGAAAGTTATTTTTTTAAAAAGGTACTACATTGGAGAAATGTCTATTTAGTTCTTTGGCCCATTTTTTGATAGGGTCGTTTATTTTTCTGGAGTTGAGCTGCAGAAGTTGCTTGTATATTTTTGAGATTAGTTGTTTGTCAGTTGCTTCATTTGCTATTATTTTCTCCCATTCAGAAGGCTGTCTTTTCACCTTGCTTATATTTTCCTTTGTTGTGCAGAAGCTTTTAATTTTAATTAGATCCCATTTGTTTATTTTTGCTTTTATTTCCAGTATTCTGGGAGGTGGATCATACGGATGGCTAACAAACACATGAAAAGATGCTCAACATCACTCATTATTAGAGAAATGCAAATCAAAACCACAATGAGGTACCACTTCACACCAGTCAGAATGGCTGCGATCCAAAAATCTGCAAGCAATAAATGCTGGAGGGTGTGGAGAAAGGGAACCTCCTACACTGTTGGTGGGAATGCAAACTAGTACAGCCACTATGGAGAACAGTGTGGAGATTCCTTAAAAATTGCAAATAGAACTCCCTTATGACCCAGCAATCCCACTTCTGGGCATACATGTACCCCAATGTTCATCGCAGCACTGTTTATAATAGCCAGGACATGGAAACAACCTAGATGTCCATCAGCAGATGAATGGATAAGAAAGCTGTGGTACATATACACAATGGAGTATTACTCAGCGGTTAAAAAGAATTCATTTGAATCAGTTCTGATGAGATGGATGAAACTGGAGCCGATTATACAGAGTGAAGTAAGACGACCCTATATGCAAGATAGGAAAGAGACACAGATGACATTCTAACATGTATACTATCATGTGAATTGAATCGCCAGTCTATGTCTGACGCAGGATGGAATGCATGTACTATCTTCGTATGAGGTGGCCAAAGTAAGAACCTTAATTTATCTGATAAAACTACTGGAAACCTAATAGTTTACAATCTCTGGAGGGAGCAGATAGACAAAAACAATAAATGTTTCAATGTTGCTTTCAAAAAAAATAAAAAATAAAAAAATAAAAAAAAATAAAAAGGTACTACACATTTTAGAGATTTACTCAACAAAGAAATACAGAATCTGTACGGATTCAACTCAAAACTCTCATGCTTCTTCCAGCCATACAAGAACAGATGTTTGGGATAATAACCCTGAAATAAAAGATCCCAATCACTGAAAAACTACTGATGCTCACATACTTTACTTAACAAAATCTTATCCTTTAAAAAGTTCTGTTCTACTTAACCTTGTCAACAACCCTAAGAGGTAGATATTACCTCATTAGCATTAATCAAACTCAAGTAGAGTAACCATTGGTTGTAGAGACTCACAGTAAATTTATTTTGGAAATATTATAGGCAGTCTTGGTGCTGCTGTGAGTTTCAGAAATCAAAAATTAAATCACTTATGAAGAGAACAGCCTCATGTGTTCTGAGAAAACACTTTTTTTTTGAAATATTCCATTCCTTTCTGTAACTATTTTTAAATTATTGAGATATGAAATGAAAAAAAAATTTAAAATGCAGTATGTTTGGGAGGTTTCCTTGTATTCCCTAGGCTCAAAAATAACAAATTTAACAGGATTTTAAGTCTCTAACTTGGGTGAAGGGGTTCTACTGAAATATCTGTGCCCCTTGACTACTTTGCTGATAAGTTATTAGGAAAGTAGGAGAGGATATTAAACCGGTATAGAGAGAAGGCAAGTTTATCACTAATTTTGCCCAATATCCTTTCTTTTATATTTCATTTCACTCTATTGTTTTCTCATCCATAGACTCTCTAAATTAATGGTAGACTCTTACTAGAAAAATTAAGATATGTTACTCTAATATGTTAATCAATGAAATGTTGCATATATCAATATCGACCCCAATGCCCAGATGTTTCTCTACATGGTTAGGAATTATCATATTCAGCTAGAATGCATGGTGCCTCTCATATTCTCTCTCTCTCTCCTCAGTCAGCCTTTCTGACTAGGATGCCTTGTGAAGGGTTATTGGGCTGTTGACTGACTGTTGTTGACTGACAGATCCCTCTGGGTACCCAGTAACAGCTGACTCATTCTCCTTTTCCACTGGCCAAGCCATGTAGTCAGAGGAAAGGTGGCCAGCTATGAGAAAAGAATCGCTCCAGGAAAGGGCATATGTGCTCAGGGCAGCTGTTTCCCTTCTCTCTCAGGACATCCAGGTGCCATTACTAAATTTCCTGTATGTGGGGCCCTGGAAAAGTTCCCTGGCCTCAGACAGGGATGTAGGGAGGGGCAGGGAACACTTTTCCCTTTCAAACTGTCTTTCTTTACGCATTGTAACCAGAGGATCGCTGCTCACTATGTTGTCTTACAAATTATTCCTGTAAGATTTATAGTCATTTCTATGCTTCAAGTCAAACATTCTTTTAAGGCCAAACAGAGTAATTTACTGGATTGTGTCTCTAACCAATCTTATAAATAGTTGCTCTCTAGTTCAAGGTGAATAACAGTCGGTGGCAGGCTGGTATCAAAGAATACTGATTGCAATTCAATTTTATTACCTCTGAGGATTCACCCTGAGGAATAGGGCAGACTGGTCAAAAATCTATAGGCTGATCATTGTGGGTCTACATTAGAAAATCCTTTCCAAGTTAACACCTCATATAAGGATTTTTGCCTTCTCTCTTCATCGATGACCATATGTTTTTTTTCTTTCCTAGAGACACCAAGATGACAGTATTGCTAATCGCACCTGCAGTTATGGCTGAGACGGGCAGTGCGTGTTCTTTCCAGCCTGCTTGCACACAAAGCCTGAGCTCTAGGTTGTGGCTGCAGATGCTTGTTTAGACCCTGACACACCCCATAAACGCCCTCTATCCCTGACATCATTGCAAGTGGCAGTGAACACAATGTTAACACTCATTAATCTTCTCATTCTTGGTTATTTCACTTGCAATGTAAAACTCAGATAGATGATTTTCAGGAGACTAGATATTCTGTCGGCATATTTAACTCTCATGGTTCTAGAAATATGCCTATTAGCCTATGCTCTTTGATTTGGCATGCAGTTTGATAACACATTGATAGCATTTTCTCCCTGTATACCTACCATAGAATACACAAACCTCTTAACTTTCCCCAGAGTTAAATGCAATATTCCAAAATGTGCCACTGGACACAGTCACCCCAGGAAAACTGTGGTAAGGAAGTGCAATACTGTGAAAAAAATCTAGAATAGGAAACTCAATTCTGGTGGTGATTTTAGCCTAAGGGAACACAATAAGAGTAAGTCATGCTCACATCTGTTTTGTATCATGTCCTTACAATCCAGAGAATACTTAGCCAAAGTAAAAATTTAACTTTTTATCAAAGATTCCTCTCTCTCATTATCTCACTTTTCAAGTCTGAAGCATTTCAGGCTTCTCCAGGACCAAACTCGGTACTCAGTAAACAAGATTTTGCCAAGTGTGCATGTGCGCTGCCTTAGCAACTAGATGTCAAGGGTAAATCAAAGGTGAGGAAGAGGAAATGAAGTGCAGATAAAATTGTAATGTCTTTGTTATTGGTGATGTCTGTGAGATAGGAACCAAGTCATCATTGTGAGGTGCAAAGGATTTGCGTTAACATTACAACTAGGTCAACTTTATTGAAACTACCTTTCAGCTTCCAAAAGAATGCTACTGCATTGAAGCTAGCTACCTTAATGTTCATCCTGTTATATTTCTGGTTGCTATGGCAATATCCTCCTAGGTATTTGTAAGGTCACAAAAGGAAGAGCTAACCCTCTTACTCCTGGAATAACTAATGCGGTTCTGTTACTTGCTTGATGTAAATGGTCTCAAGTGACAGCGAACTGTACATATAGTCAATTACAACTGCTCAAAGGAAATGATTTGTTGTAACAGCCGCTGTTCAACCTCTGTGACATCAATGTTTCTATGGAAACAGTTGCCTATTGCACTGCTTTGAATTGAGTATTGATCAAACTAGGACCAACACTATTTCAGAGACTTGCTACTTTACTGTGTGGCAATTTACGATAGGAACTCATAACATCACTGTATATTTCAAGCCCCAAGGAACCAATTTAGCAGACAGTTACAGTAGAATATTAACAGAGGTCAATAATGGAAGTCTGATTATAGTCCTAGGACAATTATTCAATGCTTTTGTTGTCTGCCCTTCCAAATTCCAGCAGCGATTACAGTTTCCAAATAATAATATTCATGCCTGAAGAAAGTGCTATATTCATTCATCTCCTATTTTAAACTTTATTTTTCATTGTTATGTTATGTATCAATAAAATTATTTGGCTATATTAACCAAGCTGTGACCCCTCAGAAGTAAATAACTATTGATCAAGGAGTAAAGATCTACGGGTGCACAACACTGTTTTCCATTAATGATCTTATTGGCCCAGCCGATTAGATGGTCATCCTCAAACAACTGAAGATGCAAAAGCAAAGAATAACATAGATATAATTTCCACAAAGAACAGCTAGGTTTGAACCCCTATCTTTGGTAAAGAATGGATTCTTCCAGCTCAGTTGAAGGAGCAGTGAAAAGAAGAGCCATGTCGTGCCGAATCCTTCTGCAAGGCTTTTGCACTGTGCAATATTCCTTTGTCTGCAGATGTTTCATTCAATCTGCTTTGCAAACAACCTTCATGATGATCTCATCCAACCCGCATCCTTTACAGATAAGGAAACAAGGTGACATGGCCTCTCTGGTGTCTTTCATAAGATAAATGTTCTCCTTTCAAATATTTGTGATATTTTATATTGAAAAAAATTCACGATTTACTCATCTGAATGAAAATACATGCCAATTATCTCTACTCTTAGACTGATTTATCAGAATCTCAGTCAACAAATTCTATAAAATTATTTATTTCTATCCTTTCTTATCCTGGAAAAGGTCAGTTTTCATTCCAATCCCAAAGAAAGGCAATGCCAAAGAATGTTCAAACTACCACACAATTACACTCATCTCACACACTAGCAAAGTCATGCTCAAAATTCTCCAAGCCAGGTTTCAACAGTATGTGAACCGTGAACTTCCTTCAAGCTGGATTTAGAAAAGGCAGAGGAACCAGAGATCAAACTGCCAACATCCCCTGGATCATCGAAAAAGCAAGAGAGTTCCAGAAAACATCTATTTCTGCTTTATTGACTATGCCAAAGCCTTTGACTGGGTGGATGACAATAAACTGTGGAAAATTCTGAAAGAGATGGGAATACCAGACCACCTGACCTGTCTCTTGAGAAACCTATATTCAGGTCAGGAAGCAACAGTTAGAACTGGACATGGAACAACAGACTGGTTCCACTCAGGAAAGAGTACATCAAGGCTGTATATTGTCACCCTGCTTATTTAACTTCTATGCAGAGTGCATCATGTGAAACGCCGGGCTGGATGAAGCATAAGCTGGAATCAAGATTGCTGGGAGAAATATCAATAACCTCAGATATGCAGATGACACCACCCTTATGGCAGAAAGTGAAGAAGAACTAAAGAGCCTCTTGATGAAAGTGAAAGTGGAGAGTGAAAACGTTGGCTTAAAACTCAACATTCAGAAAACTAAGATCAGGGCATCCAGTCCCATCACTTCATGGCAAATAGATGGGGAAACACTGGAAACAGTGCCTGACTTTATTTTCTTTGGCTCCAAAATCGTGCAGATGGTGACTGCAGCCATGATTTAATGATGCTTGCTCCTTGGAAGAAAAGCTATGACCAACCTAGATGGCATATTAAAAAGCAGAGACATTGCTTTGCCCACAAAGGTCCACCTAGTCAGAGCTACGGTTTTTCCAGGAGTTACGTATGGATCTGACAGTTGGACTATAAAGAAAGCTGAGCACTGAAGAACTGATGCTTTTGAACTGTGGTGTTGGAGAAGACTGTTGAGAGTCCCTTGGACTGCAAGGAGATCCAACCAGTCCATCCTGAAGGAAATCAGTCCTGAATATTCATTGGAAAGACTGATGCTGAAGCTGAAACTCCAACACTTTGGCCACCTAATGTGAAGAACTGACTCATTGGAACAGATCCTGATCTGGGAAAGATTGAAGGCAGGAGGAGAAGGAGACGAGAGAGGATGACATGGTTGGATGGCATCATCAACTCGATGGGCATGAGTCTGAATAAGCTCCTGGAGCTGGTGTGGACAGGGAAGCCTGGCATGCTACAGTCCATGGGGTTGCAGAGTCAGACACAGCTGAGCAACTGAACTGACTGACTGATTCTTCCTTCAGTTCAGTTCAGTTCAGTCACTCAGTCGTCTCCAACTCTTTGTGACCCTATGAAACACAGCACGCCAGGCCTCCCTGTCCATCACCAACACCCGGAGTTCACTCAGACTCACGTCCATTGAGTCAATGATGCCATCCAGCCATCTCATCCTCTGTCGTCCCCTTCTCCTCCTGCCCCCAATCGCTCCCAGCATCAGAGTCTTTTCCAATGAGTCAACTCTTCACATGAGGTGGCCAAAGTACTGGAGTTTCAGCTTTAGCATCATTCCTTCCAAAGAAATCCCAGGGCTGATCTTCAGAATGGACTAGTTGGATGTCCTTGCAGTCCAAGGGACTCTCAAGAGTCTTCTCCAACACCACAGTTCAAATCATCAATTCTTTGGTGTTCAGCTTTCTTCACAGTCCAACTCTCACATCCATCCATGACCACAGGAAAAACCATAGCCTTGACTAGATGGACCTTTGTTGGCAAAGTAATGTCTCTGCTTTTGAATATACTATCTAGGTTGGTCATAACTTTTCTTCCAAGGAGTAAGCATCTTTTAATTTCATGGTTGCAGTCACCGTCTGCAGTGATTTTGGAGCCCCCAAAATAAAGTCTGACACTGTTTCCACTGTTTCCCCACCTATTCCCATGAACTGCTGGGACCAGATGCCATGATCTTCGTTTTCTGAATGTTGAGCTTTAAGCCAACTTTTTCACTCTCCACTTTCACTTTCATCAAGAGGCTTTTTAGCTCCTCTTCACTTTCTTCCATAAGGGTGGTGTCATCTGCATATCTGAGGTTATTGATATTTCTCCCAGCAATCTTGATTCCAGCTTGTGCTTCTTCCATCCCAGCGTTTCTCATGATGTACTCTGCATAGAGGTTAAATAAGCAGGGTGATCATATACAGCCTTGATGTACTCCTTTCCCTGTTTGGAACCAGTCTGTTGTTCCATGTCCAGTTCTAACTGTTGCTTCCTGACCTGAATATAGGTTTCTCAAGAGACAGGTCAGGTGGTCTGGTATTCCCATCTCTTTCAGAATTTTCCACAGTTTATTGTCATCCACACAGTCAAAGGCTTTGGCATAGTCAATAAAGCAGAAATAGATGTTTTTCTGGAACTCTCTTGCTTTTTCCATGATCCAGTGGATGTTGGCAATTTGATCTCTGGTTCCTCTGCCCTTTCTAAAACCAGCTTGAACATCAGGGAGTTCACGGTTCACATATTGCTGAAGCCTGGCTTGCAGAATTTTGAGCATTACTTTACTAGCGTATGAGATGAGTGCAATTATGTGGTAGTTTGAGCATTCTTTGGCATTGCCTTTCTTTGGGATTGGAATGAAAAATGACCTTTTCCAGTCCTGTGGTCACTGCTGAGTTTTCCTAATCTGCTGGCATCTTGAGTGCAGCATTTTAACAGCATCATTATTTAGGCTTTGAAATAGCTCAATTGGAATTCCATCACCTCCACTAGCTTTGGTCATAGTGATGCTTTCTAAGGCCCACTTGCCTTCACATTCCAGGATGCCTGGCTCTGGATCCTTCCTTATTCCAGCAGAATTTGGGGCAGATAGCCAACCACTTTATTGCAGTGACATTGACCACAGCACAGATTGTGAAAATTAATTTTTGCAGCAGAACTTATATAACTTCAGAAAGCACTTGAATAACATGGCTACATGCCAAAGTAGGGCAGGTATCTATGAATGAATTCTGTTTCAGTACCTAGATAGAACCACTAACTTTTTATTACCATAACTGAAAAATTATGGCTTGGGGAATGATTCTTGTCAGGTAATAACAAATTCATCCACCTTCTTGAAAGAAGCTCCTCCTTAAATAAGGGAAAAGAATATTCTCCTAGCTAGCTATTGCTTTTTAAAATCCTATATGGATAACTTGAAAATAAAAATCAGTTAAAAAATTAGTCTAAGTATAAAATAGTAGTATAATCAGTCTGGATCTCATCATACATTTTTTAATCACTAAGACCTGGAGTATTCTTGGTAATAATTACTGTCTGATTTAGGAGATGAGCTTTTCTTGTTCATACAGAAAGTATTTATTGAGCACTCACTGGACGCCAGATACTGGTCTGAACATGAAGATACGGGGCTGAATGAGGCTAGTTCTCAGTAGTAAGTGGTAAGAGTCCTTAGTCATGTAGAGTAAGGAGTAGGAAAGATGTGGTCTCTGATCCCTTACAAAATGTTCTCCCTTTGTCTCTTTTACCACATTTTAGCACCATTTTTGCCTGCTTATATATTTATATTCTGCTTTGCTATAGAAAGGATTTGAGGTGGACCATAAATTTGATTGTGAGCTTCCCAGCAGCCAGCACAAAAAAAGGAAACAGAAGCAGCCACATGACTCTACATCTGGAAAATTAAAACAAAACTAAGCAAAACAAAAAGTATGTGTGCAAAAATGTACAACAACCACTTTGTGTTGAGACCAGAGAGAATTATCTCAGGTCCTTAGAAACCAAACCTTGACAATGTGGAACAACATCTTGTTCAACACAATTCCCATAAATATACCACTGTGTTTTGGAGGGCTAGAAGTGTACAGCTTTCCAAAGTCCATGAACATACACCAAAGTGCAATTCAATAAACACAATCCTGCAGGAGAACCAGATAATGCCTTTTCTGAAATGCTGTTTTCTGTCAACATATAGATCTTGAGGAGTCATAAAAAATGAAACTATTAGTAAACCATCTATATAATACTTAATTTTGAATAATGTACCTTCCTAGTCTACCCTGAAAGTCAAGCAGGTGCCAATATTTACACCTAAATATTAACAAAGAGATGAGTTGGCTTACTCTTCAATCCCTCTGTCTATATCCATCTGTAATGTTTACTCTGTAAGTGAGCTAATGTAGAAGAGCTTTTATCAAAATGTTAATTCTGGTTTTAGTCTATGGATCTCAAACTGTTTTGACTTGGACCATTCCTAGCTTATCCAAACTAGATCATTTGTATTGAAGAAGCAGGAGGAGAAGGAGGAGGAGAGAGAGAGAGGAAGAGGGAGAAGGAAGAGGATGACAAGGACAAAGGGGAAGATGAGGAAAGGGGGAGAAAGAATTCTATGAAATAATCCTGGATCTAGCTAGTCCAGTGGTGGCATGAAGTTACTTAAAAGCATATTAAGCAGGAAAGGCTGGCACACAAGGCTGCTTTATCTCCATTGAGTCATCAAAAAGCCCTACATTGAATTCATGTTGCTTAATCCATACATAGAGGAAAAGCAAGAGAAGGGCTCAGCAAAATTCCACCACGAATCTAACAGATCACTCTGTGGAGCAGTGAAACTCATATCAGAGGTCACAGAGGAATAGCATTAAAGCCCCCTTCCTCCTCATGCTCTTTGTGACTTTTCAAAAAGGAAACTGGCTTGCTTTTGACTTACACATTTACAAGTCTGTAATCCAGAAGAACCCACAGTCAAGGCAGCTTGAGAGTTACAAAGTCCAAAGCAGTTAAATAGGGAATAGTGAGTTTCTTAGGTGTCACTGGAAACTGACTTTCACTTACAACCAGTGTACCTGATCAGAGGTTAATATCCAAAATATACAAAGAACTCATAAAACTCAACTTAAAATAAATAAACAAAAACCTGATTTTAAAATGGGCAGAAGACCTGAGTAGACGGATGGCCAACAGACACGTGAAAAGATGTTCAATATCACTAATCATCAAGGAAATGCAAACCAAAACCACAGTGACATATCGCCTCATACCCACAAGAATCATCAAAAAGATAGAAAATAACAAACATTAATAAGAATAAGGAGAAGAGGGAATCTTCATGTACTGTTGGTGGGACTGTAAATTCATCTAGCCCTTCTGGAAGGCCATTTGCAGTTTCCTAAAAAATTAAAAATGGAACTGCCTCATGATCCAGCAATTTCACCTCTGGATATTTATCCAAAGAAAACAAAAATACTAATTCAAAAAGATATACACATACCAATGCTTTTTGTAGCATTATTTATATTAGCCAAAATATGGAAGCAATTTAAATAATGTCCATTACTAGATTAATGCATACAGAATATGTGATACATATATATGTATGTGTATATATACACACACAATGGAATGTAGGCTCAGTTGCTCAGTCGTGTCCGACTCTTTGCAACCCGACAGACTATAGCCTGCCAGGCTCCTCTGTCCATGGGATTTTCCAGACAGGAATACAGGAGTAGTTGCCATTTCTTCTTCCAGGGAATCTTCCTGACCCAGGGATCGAACCCACATCTCCTGCATCTCCTGCCTTGCAGGTGGGTTCTTTACCTCTGAGCCATCAGGGAAGCCCCAATATCACTTAGCTATAAATAAAAATGAAACCTTGTCACTGTGATAGCATAAATGAATTGAAAGGTTATTATGCTAAGGAAAATAAGTCAGACAGAAAAAGACAAACACTTTATGATCTCATACATGGAATCTAAAAAAAGAAAACACACGAAACAAAATGAAAGCAGACCCTTAGATACAGAAAATAAACAGCCAGTTGCCAGAGGGGTGCCTTTGCAGCTGTGTCTGAGTCCTGACCAGATACTGCCAGCCTCCTGTTTGCTCCCCCCAGGGCAGTGTTGAAAACTCAAATCTGCATGCTCTCTCCCAATCCCTCTGACTCAGGCTGGCTTTCTGCACGTGCTCACTAGTCATCTACAGAAGCTCCGCCTTGCTGCCTTTGGGGTCGGGCTCAGGGAGTTAGTCACAGGGTGGAGGTGGAGGGTGGTGGTGTCATGCCCAGAGCACTGGGGGTGCCTGTGGGCCAGTTGAGGGGATCCCCAGAAGCTCATGGGCAGGCTTCTTGTCGGAGTCTGTGAACGGTTAGCAGGCTTGGTGTCCTCTGCTGCCCTCTGACAGAGCTCGCTGCTTTTCCTCCAGTCCTTCCTGCACCCCTGGGCAGCGCAGCCCAGCGTTCTGGACGGGGCAAGAAAGAAGAGGACCTCTCTGAAAGCATCCCACAGAACCAGAGAACCCAGATGCTCACACACAGGCTCTGATTTTCCCTCAGGGGAGTAGCATGGGCCATGAAGGTCTCTCTTGACTCTGACCTGTTTTATGGCCTAAAGCAAACGATTTCAGCTAAATGCTACTGCACCTTTGTTCTTCGGGACCCCAGAACCAGCTTAGAATTCAAGTATAGAGGTCATAGACCCAAAGGGCTATCACTATACCCCTTAGGTCATGAGCTCCCCTAGCCTGACAGTCGGAAAATAGTCACAATTATAAGCACTCCATCTGAAACCAGCTCCATTTCCCCATCTCTCCAGTACCTCCTACAGACTTAAAAGTTCCCACTCTCCTTTGAAAAAAACTATTGCTAAGATGTGCCCTAGAAATCCACAATGAACTTAGTGAGGAGGTGCTATCAATTCTGGCTGATTTATTAATTAACTAAGGAAATTACATATTTATATATATATATAACATATAATAATATATTATTACACAATAGAAAATCTCTTTAAGCAAAGACTTCAGTGGAAATTTGGACTAGCTGAACTTTTCATTTGGATACCTAATATTAATATTTTGTGGCTATTCCATATGCCTTGATTTCACAATTATTTTACACATTTTCCCAATATCTTTTCCCACCCTCTAACTGTCCTTATTAGGAAGGTCAACATGACCAATCTTGAGCTTTGAAGTAAGAGGAAGGTGGTCATATATACCCCAACATTTATTTGCTCCAGGCTTCTGAAACAATGACTTGAAAAACCTTTATGTTTTTTTCCTAGGAAACTGGTGAAGTTATTGGATTGGGTTGGGAAGATGCCTTCTCCAAAAACTGCAATTTATATTGAAACTATCTCTGGAAATACAAAGTCCTTGAGAGTATACCAATGTATAATTTTCTGCCTTCATTGCAGGCATGTAAACAATGAGTTATTGATGTTCTATGAATCTCCCTGCTGCTGCTAAGTTGCTTCAGTCATGTCCGACTCTGTGCGACCCCATAGATGGCAGCCCACCAGGTTCTGCCGTCCCTGGGATTCTCTAGGCAAGAACACTGGAGTGGGTTGCCATTTCCTTCTCCAATGCATGAAAGTGAAAAGTGAAAGTGAAGTCGGTCAGTTGCGTCCGACTCTTAGCAACCCCATGGACTGCAACCTACCAGGCTGCTCCGTCCATGGGATTTTCTAGGCAAGAGCACTGGAGTGGGATGCCATTGCCTTCTCCCTAGCCTCTGACAATTTTGCACCCCATCACATCCTAAGTTTAGCAGATAAGTAGGTAGAGCCGCCTCCCTGGAATTTATAGGTCCTTCATGAATGAAGAGCAGCTGCAGTAGGAAGGATGACCTACTCCAGTGCCCATGACCCCCCTTCCTGACCTGATCTTGTTCTTTCTCCTGGGGACGTACACTGAGAACTGGAATCATCGGGCTGGGTGCACAATGACTGCAGTACTGGGGGAGGGGCTAGCGCAGGGGGATGGGCAGGGATCAGGCTGAGAGCTGAAGGGCAGAGCAGGGGATTCTCTCAAATGCTGAGGATGCGGCGGAGGGAGCCTGCAGCCTGTGTCGCTTCATGACCGTTCACCCACAGATATTCATCACTTCCTGTATTCCAACCTCAAACTCAGCACACAATGGACATTTTGCCACACCATGTGGGTCAGACATGTGGTTTCCCTGATGGCTCAGACAGGAAATAGTCCACCATGCAATGCAGGAGACCTGGGGTTGACCCAGGAGAGGTTTCTTTGTCAGGGCTACGCATCATAAGCACACAGGCCAGAAACAGGAAGCCCCCAAGTCAGAAGCCCTTGACAGTGAGCTTCTTACAATCCTCGGTCTTCCCCTTGAGTCACCCCTTTGAGAGGTGCATGGGAACACCCTGTGTCCCAAATCCTACTGCTACCCTTGGCTTTTCCTTCACTCTGGTCTGGATTACCTCATGAAGAAAACAACTTACAGCTCAGTAGTGCATTCCTGAGTTTCTCTTATTTATTTCGTTCTCAAACACAAAAGCCTGTATCCAGGGACGGCACTATAAACCTCCTTAAACCCAAAAATAAAACTTGATATTTCCATAAGGCCACAAAGAAAAAGCACTGGGCCTGACTTAGCTATTCCCCTGAGTTCTCTCCAGAAGTCAGGGGTAAGGAAAGCTATATTTCCCAGCATGGACACAGCATACACCTTTATGACTGAAAGAGGATGTTTTTATTTGCACTGCATTATACTCATAAATTCCATCCACTCAGCAAGTCAAATTATTGCTGGCCTCCAAAATACATTAAGTTTGGGTTTAAATCAGTCACTTTTGAAGATATACTGCAGCCCACTTCCTAGCCATATTTGTAATATATTCACCCTGCAAATGTTCTTTAAAATGCATTGTTTGTGGAGTTGTCTTCCTTCAGTCAGCCATGTGAAGATATAGGGAATACAAGCTCTAATTTGCAGTTTCTTTGTGTGTGTGATTGCTCATGATCCCTGCTCGTGGGGCTAATGGCTGCCAAAATGCTTTCGTGCTATGAAGAGAAAGAGCTAGCTGAATCTGAATCAAATTAGAATTAGTGGTATGATAGTAAACAGCAATGGAAAAATATGGTGCCCTGAGCAGTTTATGTTAGATTTTGGTAAGAGCAGACAAGCTTTTCCAGAAAAGAGTGGGAAGGGGAAAGCCAAGGAGTTATTTGGGATGCTTAATGGTGTATGACAAGATTAAGGTATGCTTAATGGCGACGCTCAAAGTTTCCTTTCTTTACCTAGAATTACTATTTTACCAAGTGTTACACACTTGACTTCCTCATCAATTGTTATTCAAATAATTCCAACACAATGAACTGATTCAGAGAGTGCAAAAGCCAGATCAATTATCATTTTAAGAGGCTAAGAAAGAGAGATATAAGATTTCCATGGTTCTCTTGGGGAAGAAGACCTGTTTTCTCTGAACTTTCCTTTGTCGAGTTGATCTGTGCTTGAAGGGGTGGAGATGGGCTCCATGAAGGGGGGGTGGGGTTCGGGTGGAGGGGTGAAGGGGGGGCACCTAGAGATGCTCAGTGTTCCTCTGAGCTGAGTAAGGAACCTGGATCTATCAAGCTTGGGAGAAGCAGCACATGTGGATAGTTTTGCACCTGCCCCTATTGTTTATGCCCACCTTATTTCAAAAAAGTTTTAAAAGATAAAACCTGCTAACACCTCACCAAGAAGGAAGATGCAACACACATTATCCACGTTGAAGGTAGCATCTTTAAAATAATACAGCATGGATGGTTCTTTGTCTTTCTCAGAAATCAAGCACATATGTTTTTCCTTTCCAAGGTTATTTGTGAGGCAATTTCCCATGTAGATACACAAGCCATAATTAATATCTGGCCAATATTAAGATGGGTATTTCCCATAACCCAAATGCCAGGACCAATTGATATGTATAATATTCCACATTACCTGATAATCAAAATATTTCACACAGATTTAGGGACTGCTATATGTAATATAAAGATATAATAATACAAATAACAATCACCCTTTTTGGTAACTTACAAGCCAAGATCCTTGCTGGGTACTTTATTATCTCCCTTGTACAACCTATCAACTTTATGATAGATGTTATTTCCATTTTGCCACGGAGGAGACTGAGGATCAGAGAGGTTAAATAGCTGGCTAGAAATCACAGAGCTAGGAAGCAGCAGAGCTAGAATTTAACCTGGGGTATCACTCACCCTAGAGCTGCTCCAATCACTCCCCACATCTTTCCCCATGATTATTGTACACTGGGGATCAGGGGTTTGCTGGAGGCCCTCACGTCACCCTGGAAAAGCTAACTGTTAAATTTTCAAGAAGTCTGTGAGCTGGTTGTTGTCATGTTGGTGGCTTAAAATTGGCCACAGAGGGAGTATTTGCACAATGGAAGTAGGCAAACCGAACAAATAAGGGCTTTTTTTTAAGGGAACGAGAGCATGAGTTTTTAAACATTTACCAACATAGCACAGCCAAGGAAGAACATTTCCAAGTACTACAGAATTATTTGGCCCATTCTTCCTCTCCATATTGTTGTCTCCAAAACACGTAATATGACAATGTTAGCAATAAAGCAGGACTAATACCCTGAAAAATGGTGCCAGTCTCTAGACCACGTATGTCCCTACACAGTCTCAGCATCAGTGCCCAGTCGGACCTGATTCTGCCAGTTCCCTCCAACTACTTTCTTCCCTCACCTCACCTGTAAACCACAAGGGGATTGGCAGAGCAAATAGAAACATTTGGTACTGTTGTTTCAGTGAAAAGTTCTGTCAGCCAAATTCAGTTCTTGGACTCAAAGTTAATAACCTCAGCCTAAGGCATGGATTAGTTCTTTCTCAGCTCTTTCTTTCCATCAGATGACTATAGCATAAATCCAAGGAAAGATATATTCTCAACACAGAGGGCATCCCTTTATGTCCACAACCTGATTTTCACTGGGGAGTCACGCTCAATGTTCTTTATTATTACACAATTAACATTTATTGAGTGTTAATAGTGAGCTTATATATAACACAGAGATCATTACTATACCTGGTTTCTTGGCAGATTGTGGGAACAGCATGTTTTTGATATCTTGGATGGCACTCTGCTCACTATAATTTCCCAGTGAAGTCAGTTGCTCTTAATTTCCTGAACATCTGTGCATCAAATTCATTAAATGGCTAATGAATCCAGACATATAAGGTTCATAAAAATATTTATATCTGACATTAACAAAATGGCACTCCTGCTTTTTTCCTCTACGTGACACTCTTAAGACAATCGAGTTTTCCTCACTGGCTGGAACTTGGTAGAAGAAGGCAAATAACTGAAATCAGTGGCCCTAGTTTCTTTCACAGAAAGAAAGGATAGAGAAGCCAAGGCTGAAAGCGGGTAGTGAATAAAGAACAAAACAGACGGAAATAGGAGCCGGGGTGCAGACAAAGTCAGAAGATGTCCACATCCCATAGAGTCAAGTATGTGCAGGTCCCAGAACACATGGATTGAAGCTTCACTATGGGTAGAGCATTGGGTGGGTGTAATCAGTGATTACACATGTGATCTCCCCATGCTCTGACTACCGCCAGCAGCCAGGTCCAAGGTCTCCAGGCTAAGCCCCTACTTACAAAAAAAATAATAATAATCATAATGCTCTATTCTTAGAACTTTAAGTATTCTGGCAAATATTTCAGAGACACTCTTTGCATGAACTAACAGTCAAATGTTGGGGTTCTTCTCTGAACACTGACATTCCCTGACTAGGTAACCTTGTACCTGTTATTGGATTCCTCTGTTGCCTCAGGCTCTTCTGCCCGCATGCACAACGAATGTGTTGGAGGTTAGATTTCCAGCCCCTTCCATATCTAAAAGTTTTAGGCTTGTTCTACTGAGGCAAGTAGAAGGCTGGCAATTAATGTTTGCCACTAGAACTTTAGGCCAAAGTTTACAAACATTGCTCATTTTTAGTTTTCACACTCTAAGGAAAGGGCTTCATCAGAGCCTGGCAGGAGAAACCTGCAATTTTATATCCTCTCTGCAGACAGCTTTTCACTTCCCACTGGAAGTCAAGTATGCAAACCAAAGGCAAATTTGGTTAGGAAGAGAAAACCAGGAACTCAGAGATGTGTGAGCTCCAAAACATCTTTCGCTGGTTCACAGAAGAGCAATGCTTGCCAAAAGCATCGAGTTAGGTGGCGGGATTGGGCAGCACATCATCTAATGAGGGGACCTGTAACCCTTAACACAGAAACAGGACCCACAAAAGGGCCTTATTTATCACCAGGATCATCCACGGCAGAAGGAGTTCAGAAGTCTTCCAAATTTTATTTGCTTAAGCAAAACTATCTCAGGTTGCAAGTATACCTGTGTTAATAATAAATGCTGGAGAGGGTGTCGAGAAAAGGCTTCCTACACTGTTAGTGGAAATATAAATCGGTGTGGTCACTATGGAAAATAGTATAGAGGTTCCTTAAAAAACTGAAAATAGAGTTGCCATATGATCCATCCATCCCATTCCCAGGCATATATCCGGAGAAAAGTCCAATTCTGAAAGATATGCACACTCCAACATTCATAGCAGCTTTATTCACAACTGCCAAGACATGAAAGCAACTTATGTGTCCACTGACAGATAAATGTATAAAGAAGATGTGGTACAAGAACGAAATAATGCGATTTGCAAGGACGTGTATGTAAATAAAGATTCGATTCAGTTCAGTTCAGTCGCTCAGTCATGTCCGAATCTTTGCGACTCCAATAAGTCAGAAAAAACATACCATATGATGTCACTTATGTGTGCAGGCTAAAGAGATAACACAAATGAACTTATTTACCAGGTAGAAGTAGACTCACAGACATAGAAAACAAATTTATGGTTACCAAAGGGGAAAGGGGAGTGTAAATTAAGAGTTTGGCTTTAACAGATACATTCAGTATAAAATAGATGAACAAGGCCCTACTGTATAGCACAGGGAACTCCTATTCAATATCTTGCAATAACCTATAATGGAAAAGAGTCTAAAATTTACACACACACACACACACACACACATATATATATATATACAACTGAAGGGCTTCCCAGATTGCTCAGCAGTAAAGAATCTGCCTGCCAATGCAGGAGACACAGGTTCGATCCCTGGGTCAGGAAGATCCCCTTTCTTTATGACTCTGAAAGTCACAAAGAAGGAAATGGCAACCCATTCCAGTATTCTTGGGAAATCCCATGGACAAAAGAGCCTAGTGGGCTACAGTCCATGAAATCGCGAAGAGTCAAGACACAGCTTAGTGACTAAACAACAAAAATATGACTGAATCATTTTGCTGTAAACCAAAAACTCATACAATATTGTAAATCAATTATACTTCAATTTTTAAAAAAATATGCTGTGCTTATATGCGGATCAATTCTATTAAGTACCGAACTCTCAGAAAATGTTCTTCAGTTATTTTTTATCTTAAGTTATGAAAATGGTGAAAGAACTTCCACCGAGAAAGAGAAAGTATAGAAGGAGGAGTGAGACTCAGAACGCCCCAGGGGGCACATCTGCAGCTTTGTGATGCGCCCACAGTTTTATTGCCCGGAAGGGCCCCCCAGTACCTTGCACCAGCCCTTCTCCCACACAGCTCTGCCTCCACCTATGCTCTTCACTCCTCGAAACTAACTCAGCCCCAAGGGATCACCACATCATTCTCAACTTCTCCAAAGCAATCCATTTTATAATCAAGTACTGCTTTGTGATGCCACTCTTTTGCTATCAAAGTAGTATTCAAATTATTATTAGTATCTTTTAGATATGCACAGTTTATTGTTCTGATTTGATTATAGATTCCTTAAGAGAAAGCTTTGTGTCCTTCACTCCAGAGTGTTCCCACAAGACCCTGGTAAGTTGCTCTAGTAGGCTCTGTACCTTAGTTTTTTCATTTGTAGAATGGGCGATAATGATAGTACTTACTTTACAGACCTATTGTGAAGAGAAAGGGAGACTGTGAGGAGGAAATTATGACTGATTCAATCATTGTCGGATAACGTATTTTATTAGTATTATCAATATTCCATTAGGGGAAAAGGGAGAATACAGCACTAGAAATGAGTAAAACTGAAACTTCGTTCCACTTCTATCAAAGGGTAGTTTGTGACTTTCATAGTCAATTAAATTATCCGAACCTCAAATCCTTCGCTCGGAAAAATCCGAAATGCTGATTTTGGCATTTCTGTTAGCACTCCCTGCCAATATCCCATTGCTGTGAAGATCAAATAAACACTTTGAAGGTGTTTTACACATGTACAATTTATTGTTTCTCAGTAAATATTATTTGATTTGAGAATTATGTTGGCCTTACTTTATCACTCAGACAGCTTATTTTTGCCCCTTTGAGGCTGCCAGGGCACCAGTCTAGCATCTCACAGGCTCAGAGCAGAAAACGGGGAACTCTGGATCCTCTGAATTCCCAACAACTAGTTCGTGTTGCAGGATTCACAGCATCTTGGCCTCCTAAGTTCATACCCAGGCTTCTCGGTGTTTACTTTAAATGGATACTTCTATAACATCAGAACAACCAAAATAAAAATGTAAAATGTCTGCCAGCTATAACCTGTCATTTTGTTTAAAACAAGTAGCGCATAGTTTTAAATAGCCAGTTGATCAACTCCTGCTTGATTGGTTACACCTGTACACTCACTTAAAAGAGAATCTTAAGAGAACCAGAAAGCTCCATGAGCCCCAGGGATGTCACAGGGTGCCTCCCTTGGGGACAAAAACCTCCTCCAGCCAGAGCACAGAGGAGCCTCAGCACAGATACAGAACAAGGTTCCTAGCCCATGCCTAGACAAGGCTGTCAGTTTCAGGAAAAGCCAAATGCATCACTGCTTCCCTGGCAGCTCAGATGGTAAAGAATCCACCTGCAATGAGGAGACCTGGGTTCAATCCCCAGGTTGGGAAGAACCCCTGGAAAAGGGAATGGCTACCCGCTCCAGTATTCTGCCTAGAGAGTTCCATGGACTGTATAGTCCACGGGGTCACAAAGAGTAGGACACGACCAAGACACTTTCACTTTCACTTCACTAAATGTATCACAGTTTAAAATTTCACGATTTGATTTCTTAACTTCTTATGGTCTAAACTTACTCTTTTACCTGCAAACCATAAATATGACCATTCTTTCCTTTCCAACCTCATGTTATTAGGTGTTAGATGCCAGAGGTCATCTAAATTATAGTAGCAACACACCAAATATTCATTTATTTATCAAATAATTATTTAACATGACTATGTACAAGGCACCTGGGACACACAAGATGAATGACACAACCTTTTTTTTTAAAAGAGAAAGTATTATTCAAGTAACAACATATGGTTAAAATACTTAGAATTTAGTGTTCTTATCCATTCTTTAAAGACAATGAAAGGTGAAAGATTATTTGAGAAAAGTATTTGATATTCTGAAATGCTCACCTTCATTGCTTCCTGTTTTCACTGTACAAGTGCATTTTTACCAGGTATAACAAAACAACCCAATAAAAAGGTAAAGTATGGTTGAAGTATACAGGCTTTATGATATTTCTTGAAATTACTCTGCTTTTATAGAGGATGATATTCATGCTAGCAACAGCTATAAAAATATGGAAATGTAAAAGAAGAGAGATTAAATATGGGATTTATCTATAAGCTGTGGTACATTAAACCCTTAACATACTTGAAATATGATAACACCCTAGACCTTCAATATCAGGATCATAAAGGGAATTGTAATGGTGACCTATGTCTTCTCTTCCAAGATTTTAATTTTTGTTGTTTTAAAGGTGTTTTACATATATACTCAACTTGTACAATCATAGAAATTTGTCAGTTTAACCAACAGGATTGAAACCATTTGACATTTGTGATGTCAGGTTATCCATCTTGATCTGACATACAACAAGTAGAATCTGGTCCTTGGTTTCCTTTTTCAGCTTCCCACAAAATGGGAGTCTAGGCTATGCCACCAGGGTAGACATCGTGGCAGCAATCACCCCTCTGGGAACAGGCAGGATGCCCAGTTCCAAATCCTCTGCCCATGAAACACGCCATAGCTGTGCATCAAAGTGGGGTCAGTCTTGAATCTGCAAGCTACTGGGAAGCAAGGCTGTCATTCCTTCATCCGTTACCTGCAAAGGCCTCCCAACCAAGGAACCAGCTGACACACTGGTCCTCCCTAAAGAGTGGGAGGAAAAGGCAAGTTCACCCAGCATATACTGTATCTAAACAATTGAGAACATGATCATCAGGATCTACCAAGATCTTGATGAATAAAACCAGATGAAAAAAACCTTGGGGAGGCAACGACAGAATGAACATAATGCCTGTATTAAGTAGACCTGAGGGAATGGCTGTAAAATAAGGTTTTAATCCAGGCTTAGGAAGAAGAGGAAACAAGAAGTGATAATAAAGAGAAGTCATGGACATCAGGGGACAGCTGGAGAGTAAAAGCAACCTGGCAATTAATTTTTAAAATAAAAAGACGCCAAGGAGATTCAATTTAAAATGACATCTGGCTAATAGCCCTGATATAGTCTTTTACAGACACACACACACACACACATTCAGTAGAAGACAAATATTTACATTACCACCAAAAATTGAGATTGACAGTCAACTCCTTACTACTAACTGTAAGGTCAATGAACCTGGATATTTAAAGGCAATTAGTGGCCCACCTGTGCTTGCTACCGGATTTAGAGAAAGCCCACCTGTCTGAATGAGAAAGGCCCATTATACCTTCCCCACTGTCTGCCACCTGGCTCATTAAATCAGACAACCATCCTTCTACTATGCAAGAGCCCTAAAAGCTGGAGTGTTATTTTCTTTCCATATCCAACCCCTCAGCCACAGCTCTGGTCAAGAAAACAGTGAAGGCAGTGAACCAGAAAGAACTGGTCAGCAAGAGGGAATGGGAGGAGAGGCTCATTCAAACCAGGAAGGTGTCCCCATGAAGAAAGTACATATGAGAGAAGAGAGAACAAAAACATCTCTGGCTGCCATTCATACTGAATATTACAGACTTCACATACAGAAATGCAATGGAAGTATGACAAGAGCTAACACTGGGTGGGCATTAATGGAATGAAAGCAAGTCAAACACCAGAAATCGAGCTACCAACTTGCACTCTGGATAGAGTTCTGGAAGGGGAATTGAACTCATTTTTGAGTGAAACACCAAGTCTGGATAGATCTTTTGTGTTAAGAAAAACGACAAGAAGAATAACTAACACATGCATTTTGATAAATAACAAAGAGATAGAGACAGAGATAGAGACTATCATCCTAAGACTTAGAGGGAACACAAACCGCTGAAAACAGTTTATCACAGGAATTGAAAGAAATTCTCAGAGAAAGTTCATCTTCAGTAGAATTCAAGAAGTAACACCCTTTATGGGACAGGAGTAGATATCCATGAGAAGAGACGAGGTCACAAGAAAGAGACAGCAATACGAGATGTAAAGAACGTGTGTAAATAAAAAAAGGATTGCTATTATTTTAAATCAATTATACTTCAATTAAAATAATAAATAATTTTTAAAAGAACTTTTAAAACTCAATAACAACAACAACAAACAGACCTAGAACTTGAATAGACATTTCTCCAGAGAAGATATACAGTTGGCCAAGAAGCATGTGAAATGATGTTCAATATGTATAGTATTCCAACATACATATACACCTCATTTTGTTTATCTATTTGTCTGTCGATGGACTTTTGGGTTGCCTCCACCTCTTGCTACTGCAAATAGTGCTGCTATGAACATGGGTATACAAATATTTCTTCAAGATCCTATTTTAAGTTCTTCTATATATATCACACTAATCATCAGGGAAATGCAAATCAAAACTTCACTGCAATATCACCTCATATCCATTAGGATGGCCTCAATCAAAAAAGCAGAAAATGACAAGTGTTAGTGAGGATTCGGAGAGACTGGAACATTTACACACTGTTGGTAGGAATATAAAATAATACAGCCACTATGGAAAACAGTATGGAGGTTCCTCAAAAAATTAAAAACGAAGCTACCATATGACCTAAAAATCTCAATACTGGTTATATATATAGAAGAACTTAAAATAGGATCTTGAAGAAATATTTGTATACCCATGTTCACAGCTGTACTATTTGCAATAGCCAAGAGGTGGAGGCAACCCAAATGTCCATTGACAGACAAATAGGTAAGTAAAATGTGGTGTATGTGTATATTGGAATACTATGCAGCCTTAAAATGAAGGAAATCCCATCAAATGCTACAAAATGGATGAAGCTTGAGGATATTAATGAGTGAAATAAGTCGATCAGAAGCTTTTAATTTTAATTAGATCCCACTTGTTTATTTTTGCTTTTATTTCCAGAATTCTGGGAGGTGGATCATAGAGGATCCTGCTGTGATTTATGTCTGAGAGTGTTTTGCCTATGTTCTCCTCTAGGAGTTTTATAGTTTCTGATCTTACATTTAGATCTTTAATCCATTTTGAGTTTATTTTTGTGTGCAGTGTTAGGAAGTGATCTAGTTTCATTCTTTTACAAGTGGTTGACCAGTTTTCCCAGCACCACTTGTTAAAGAGATTGTGTTTACTCCATTGTATATTCTTGCCTCCTTTGTCAAAGATAAGGTGTCCATATGTGTGTGGATTTATCTCTGGGCTTTCTATTTTGTTCCATTGATCTATATGTCTGTCTTTGTGCCAGTACCATACTGTCTTGATGACTGTGGCTTTGTAGTAGAGCCTGAAGTCAAGCAAGTTGATTCCTCCAGTTCCATTCTTCTTTCTCAAGATTGCTTTGGCTATTCGAGGTTTTTGTATTTCCATACAAATCTTGAAATTATTTGTTCTAGTTCTGTGAAAATGTGGCTGATAGCTTGATAGGGATTGCATTGAATTTGTAAATTGCTTTGGGTAGTATACTCATTTTCACTATATTGATTCTTCCGATCCATGAACATGGTATATTTCTCCATCTATTAGTGTCCTCTTTGATTTCTTTCATCAGTGTTTTATAGTTTTCTATATATAAGTCTTTAGTTTCTTTAGGTAGATATATTCCTAAGTATTTTATTCTTTTCGTTGCAATGGTGAATGGAATTGTTTCCTTAATTTCTTTTCTACTTTCTCATTATTCGTGTATAGGAATGCAAGGGATTTCTGTGTGTTGATTTTATATCCTGCAACTTTACTATATTCATTGATTAGCTCTAGTAATTTTCTGGTGGAGTCTTTAGGGTTTTCCATGTAGAGGATCATGTCATCTGCAAACAGTGAGAGTAAGGAAAATATAAGCAAGGTGAAAAGACAGCCTTCTGAATGGGAGAAAATAATAGCAAATGAAGCAACTGACAAACAACTAATCTCAAAAATATACAAGCAACTTATGCAGCTCAATTCCAGAAAAATAAACGACCCAATCAAAAATGGGCCAAAGAACTAAATAGACATTTCTCCAAAGAAGACATACGGATGGCTAACAAACACATGAAAAGATGCTCAACATCACTCATTATTAGAGAAATGCAAATCAAAACCACAATGAGGTACCACTTCACACCAGTCAGAATGGCTGCGATCCAAAAATCTGCAAGCAATAAATGCTGGAGAGGGTGTGGAGAAAAGGGAACCCTCCTACACTGTTGGTGGGAATGCAAACTAGTACAGCCACTATGGAGAACAGTGTGGAGATTCCTTAAAAATTGCAAATAGAACTACCTTATGACCCAGCAATCCCACTTCTGGGCATACACACCGAGGAAACCAGAATTGAAAGAGACACATATACCCCAATGTTCATCGCAGCACTGTTTATAATAGCCAGGACATGGAAACAACCTAGATGTCCATCAGCAGATGAATGGATAAGCAAGCTGTGGTACATATACACAATGGAGTATTACTCAGCCGTTAAAAAGAATTCATTTGAATCAGTTCTGATGAGATGGATGAAACTGGAGCCGATTATACAGAGTGAAGTAAGCCAGAAAGAAAAACACCAATACAGTATACTAACACATATATATGGAATTTAGGAAGATGGCAATGACGACCCTGTATGCAAGACAGGGAAAGAGACACAGATGTGTATAACGGACTTTTGGACTCAGAGGGAGAGGGAGAGGGTGGGATGATTTGGGAGAATGACAGTCTAACATGTATACTATCATGTAAGAATTGAATCGCCAGTCTATGTCTGACGCAGGATGCAGCATGCTTGGGGCTGGTGCATGGGGATGACCCAGAGAGATGTTATGGGGAGGGGAGGTGGGAGGGGGGTTCATGTATGGGAACGCATGTAAGAATTAAAGATTTTAAAATTTAAAAAATAAAAAACTAAAAATAAATAAATAAATAAGAAATAAGTCGATCACAAAAAGACAAATACTGAATGATTCTGCTTACCTGAGGCATCTAAAGTAATCAGACTCTTAGAAGGAGAAAGTAGGATGGTGGTTGCCAGGGTGCTGGGGAAGTGAAAAACAAGGAGTTGTTCAATAGGTAGAGAGTTTCAGTCATGCGAGATGAAAAAGTTATACAGGTCTGTGTTACAACAGTGTGCATACAGTTAATAATACTGTACTGTACAATTAAAATGTTTAATCTTATGGATTTTCTTAACCACAACAAATTTTGATGGCCCTAAAACATGGCAGGCTTGAAAATACAAAATTTTTACGCACCAAACATCAGAGCAAGAATTAATAAGTGATGCCCATATATCAGACCATAAAAAACAACAATTAATTCCCAAAGCAGAAATTCTACATTTTTCTAACCATGATACAATCAAAACAAAAACTATAATCACATATTTAAGCAAAAAAATCATAAATAGGTCAAACCAATAGCTTTGAACTTCTGGAAAACAATCTTCTATACAAAGTTACAAGGGATATCAAATCCTTCATTATAGACTAGATTTTAAATAGCATAACTAAGAAATAACAGGACTAAAAATACTAATAAAAATTGTGGGATGTGGCCAAAATTCCAATCAAGAATGAATTCATATTGTTTAATGAATTTTTAAATCAAGCATAAAAATAGGTAATATGATAAACTGGTTAATCTGATAATTGATAAAAATAAGTTGAAAATAAAATGATAATGATAAAGATGTTTGAGCACTGATCATGAGTCAGGTACTCAACCAAATGCCTTATACAATTATCTTGTTGAACTCTCACTTTATTCCAGAAAGATGGGTATTATTAGTTGTATTTTATAAATAAAGAAATTAAGATTTCAGCACATTAAGTAATTTGCTCAAGATCACACAGCCAATAAATGACAAAAATCAAGATTTATTCCAGGTTTATCTGACTCCAAAGTCTTTGCCTTTAATCACTGCTATTATAGGATTAGAAAACAACAAAGAGTCTAAATGATAAATACAAACAAAATTTGGCCCTTTGGGAAAAAACCTGGCAAACCTAATATAGAAAACAGATAAAAAGAAAGAACAAAAAGCATTTTAGTAAGAAGAAAGAGAGTATATCAGATACATTATAATTTTAAGTGAATTATTCTTTATGTTAATAAATTTATAAATATTGATGAACTGGTCTATTTCCTAATAATATATAAATCATTGATTGTGTAGAGAAAGAAGTAGATAATCCAAACAAAAACTAATAGCTGTGGGGAAAATGGAAAATTATCAAAGGCACAATGGTTAGAGTGATTTACCAGTGAATTTTAAGTTTCAAACAAGAATAATCTTTAAAACTCAGATAGAGAAACAAAATGAACAAGTGTCACATTTTATCAAGACAGAAAGAAAGATGTGAACAAATGTTCCTAAATAGGAAAACTCAATTTTATAAAGATGTTAAAAACATTTCTTCTAAAATTAATTTGAGGATTTAACTCGATCTTCATGGGGATAATTTTCAAAATTCAGCAAAATATTTCTAATGTTTAGCAAATAAAAACAGAGAATAAGCAAATTTTTGGAAGATTAAATGAGTAATGAAGTGATTAAAATGTCCTATAAAATTTGCACAATTAAACTATAAAATAAACTGTAAAAAACTGCTACAAAAATCACTGGGTAGATTGACGGAATGGAATAAACACCTAGAAATACACATGATATATAAAGGAATTAGCATGTTATAAAGGTTCCAATAAAATCAGAAGGATAACTACGAAGGACAGAGTATGGACAGGAATTAGATCCTTCGCTTACACAACACACACGCACACACACAGTTTAAAGACATAAACGTAAGACTGAAGAAATTCAAAATTATTTCAAAACCTTTGAAAGTAGATGAATACATAATATAAGGATTAAGGGAAGGTTTTCCAGGCATAAACACGATGGAAAATATCAAAAAGGTAAAAAGTCAATAGGCTTGCCTGCATCAAAACAGTTAAATTTATCTACTTCAAAGAGAAATATAAATAAGGTGTAAAAGCAAGCAAAGTGGTAAAATATTTTTTGTTATGTGACGGACAATAGGTTGATACACTTTGTGTATAAAAAGCTCACACAGCTGGATAAAATTCCATGTGTCTATAGTTTAGGTGCCCACTTCCAACACCCCTCTAATTTGGAGGAAATTCCCCTGTGGACAGGCTGCCATCCTTGCCCACTGGCCAATGGTGGGATCTAAACATGTGATCTAAACACAGGCAATCATATGCTGAGCCTTTCCCTTTTGGAAGGTGAGACAGAAACACATAGAATCTACTAGAGATTACTCACAGATGCTGCAGTGGAATTCAAAGGCCAGAGGATTCATGGTCACACAACCATGGTACCAGAAGTCATGCTGCCAACCACTGTCCAGCTACAGCCAGTGGTAGCTGTGCGGGCCTAATTGTTCCTGTGGCAGAATGTCAGCGTTCCTGGTCTCTCTTTGGCTACTGCCCAAGCCTGTTTCTCAGCCTTCCTCTCAGTTCTGTGAGCTACTCAACACTCTTAGCAGCCAATTCTTCTTAAGTGGCATCTTCTAAAGTTAACTGAAAGTTCCTGCCATTTGTAACCAAGAATCCTGACTAGTACACCTCTCTAAATAAATGGTCAAAGATATAAAATGGAAAGTCACAGAGAAAGAAGCACAAATTGTTAATGTTTTTAAAGTATTCAGTCTTACTGTATCAAATTAATTACTTCTAGAAAATCAAAGGCATAATTTGGGGTTAAAATTAGCATGCTTCTTTATTAATGATAATACTTTGAATTAGCAAACACATGGAGAAATGATAGGTGCACAAATTTATATAATTTTTAAGAAAGAAAGTCGATTATATACACCAAAAACCTTCCAGATGTCCATAACTTTGTTTTAGATAAAAGAATTATTTTTTCCTAAGGATTTTAAAAATTCATTCATTCATTCATTTCTGGCTGTGCTGGGTCTTCACTGCTGTGCACAGGTTCTCTGGGGTTGTGGTGAGTGGGGGCTGCTCTCTAGTTGTGGTGCATAATCTTCTCATTGCAGTGGCTTCTTTTGTTGCAGAGCACGGGGCTCTAGGCACACAGGCTAAACAGTTGTTGCTAGTTGGCTCTAGAGTGTGGCTTCAGTAGTTGTGGTACACAGGCTTAGTTGCTCCAAGGCAAGCAGGATCTTCCCAGACCAGGGAATCAAACCCCTGTCCCCTGCATTGGTAGGCAGACCCTTAACCACTGAAGATGTCCGTAACTTTTGGATGTATCAATTCTTATTCTAGGAATTTATCATAAAAAATATTTATGCAAAGATTTACATATAAAAACATTAATTCTAGCTTTGCTTTTTTAAGGTTAAAAAGTTTAAACAAAAATTTGTTCAACAATGTGAAAATGAAAATGTTTAAGAACATACAGAGGAAGCATTCTCAATGTGCTTGTACTTAACTAACTTGCCTGAATGGTCAGTAGTCTATCAATTATTGTCACTTATTAGGACTCTGTTAAACACTGAATATTCCTCATTCATAAACCCATGTACTGTCCCTCTCCACAATTAGGTGGACATTTACCAAGAGTGGGATTCATTTGTGCCTAGGCCTTTGCACAGACTTGGAACCTGCTATTGTTGCTATGAATGCAAAAGAAAGACAATAGCTATTTCCATGAAAGTTGAGTGCTTTGCAAAACTTAGCTAAAAGCAGATTGCTAAAAAAGAAAAGAAAAAAAGAAGGAAAGGAAGTTACTGTTACTAGGCAACAGAGGAAAATCAATACACTCTAGAGCAGTCATTCTCAAAATTTTTGGTCCATTTACACTCTATTGTGAGGAACCTAGAATGTTAGGTCCATGAATCAAGGAAAATTGTAAGAGGTCAAATGGGGGATGACAAGAGTAAACATTGACATTTTAGAAATCAGCAAACTAAAATGGACGGGAATGGGTGAATTTCACTCACGTGACCATTATATCTACTACTGTGGGCAAGAATACCTTAGAAGAAATGGAGTAGCCATCTTAGTCAACAAAAGAGTCCAAAATGCAGTACTTGGATGCAATCTCAAAAACGACAGAACGATCCCTTCATTTTCAAGGCAAACCACTCAGTATCACAGTAATCCAAGTCAATGTCCCAACCAATAATGCTAAAGAAGCTGAGCGGTTCTATGAAGACCTACAAGACCTTCTAGAACTAACACCCAAAAAACATTTCCTTTTCATTATAGGGGACTGGAATGGAAAAGTAGGAAGTCAAGAACTACCTGGAGTAACAGGCAAACTTGGCCTTGGAGTACAGAATGAAGCAGGGCAAAGGCTAATAGAGTTGTACCAAGAGAACTCATGTTCAAAGCAGACACTCTCTTCCAGCAGAACAAGAAAAGACTCTACACATGGACATAACCAGATGGTCAATACTGAAATCAGATTGATTATATCTTTGCAGCCAAAGATGGAGAAGTTCTATACAGTCAGCAAAAACAAGACCGGGAGCCGACTGTGGCTTAGATCATGAACTTCTTATTGTCAAATTCAGACTTAATTGAAGAAAGTAGGGAAAACCACTAGGCCATTCAGGTATGACCTCAATCAAATCTCTTACAATTATACAGTGGAAGTGACAAATAGATTTAAGGGATTATATCTGACGGACAGAGTGCCTGAAGAACTATGGACGGAGGTTTGTGACACTGCACAGGAGGCAGGAATCAACACCATCCCCAAGAAAAAGAAATGCAAAAAGGCAAATGGTTGTCTGAGGAGGCCTTATGAATAGCTGAGAAAAGAAGGGAAGTGAAAGGCAAAAAAGAAAAGGAAAGATATACTCACTTGAATGCAAAGTTCCAAAGAAAAGCAGGGAGAGATAAGAAAACCTTCCTCAGTCATCAGTGCAAAGAAATAGAGGAAAATAATAGAATGAGAAAGACTAGAGATCTCTTCAAGAAAATTAGAGACACCAAGAGAACTTTTCATGCAAAGATGGGCTCAATGAAGGACAGAAATGGCATGGACCTAACCGAAGCAGAAGATATTAAGAAGAGGTGGCAAGAATACACAGAAGAACTACACAAAAAAGATCTTTATGACCCAGATAATCATGATGATGTGATCACTCACCTAGAGCCAGACATCCTGGAATGTGAAGTCAAGTGGGCCTTAGGAAGCATCACTATGAACAAAGCTAGGGGAGGTGATGGAATTCCAGCTGAGTTATCTCAAATCCTAAAATATGATGCTGTGAAAGTGCTGCACTCATTATGCCAGCAAATTTGGAAAATTCAGCAATGGCCACAGGATCAGAAAGGGTCAGCTTTCATTCCAATCCCAAAGAAAGGCAATGCCGAAGGATGCTCAACCTACTGCACAATTGCACTCATCTCACACACTAGCAAAGTAATGCTCAAAACTCTCCAAGGCAGGCTTCAACAGTATGTGAACCATGAACATCCAGATGTTCAAACTGGATTTAGAAAAGGCAGAGGAACCAGAGATCAAATTTCCAACATCAGTTGGATCATATAAAAAGCAAGAGAATTCCAGAAAAACATCTACTTCTGCTTTATTGACTACTCTAAAGCCTTTGACTGTGTAGATTACAATAAACTGTGGAAAAAATTCTCCCAGAGATGGGAATACCAGACCACCTGACCTGCCTCCTGAGAAATCTGTATGCAGGTCAAGAAGCAACAGTTAGAACTGGACATGGAACAACAGACTGGTTCCAAATTGGGAAAGGAATGTCATGGCTCTATATTGTTACCCTGCTTGTTTAATTTATATGCAGAGTACATCACGAGATAAGCTGTACTGGATGAAGCACAAGCTGGAATCAAGATTGCCGGGAGAAATATCAATAACCTCAGATATGCAGATGACACCACCCTTATGGCAGAAAGTGAAGAAGAACTAAAGAGCCTTCTGATGAAAGTGAAAGAGGAGAGTGAAAAGTTGGCTTAAAACTTGACATTCAGAAAACTAAGGTAATGGCATCTGGTCCCATCACTTTACAGCAAATAGATGGGGAAACAGTGACAGACTTTATTTTCTTGGGCTCCAAAATCACTGCAGACATTGACTGCAGCCATGAAATGAAAAGAGGCTTGCTCCTTGGAAGAAAAGCAATGACAAACCTAGACAGCATACTAAAAAGCAGAGACATCAGAATGGCTGCTATCCAAAACTCTACAAGCAATAAATGCTGGAGAGGGTGTGGAGAAAAGGGAACCCTCTTACACTGTTGGTGGGAATGCAAACTAGTACAGCCACTATGGAGAACAGGAGATTTCTTAAAAAACTGGAAATAGAACTACCATTTGACCCAGCAATCCCACTGCTGGGCATACACACTGAGGAAACCAGAATTGAAAGAGACGTGTACCCCAATGTTCATCGCAGCACTGTTTATAATAGCCAGGACATGGAAGCAACCTAGATGTCCATCAGCAGACGAATGGATAAGAAAGCTGTGGTACATATACACAATGGAATATTACTCAGCCATTAAAAATAATGCATTTGAATCAGTTCTAATGGGTGGATGAAACTGGAGCCTATTATACAGGGTGAAGTAAGCCAGAAAGAAAAACACCAATACAGTATACTAACACATATATATGGAATTTAGAAAGATGGCAATGATAACCCTGTATGCGAGACAGCAAAAGAGACACAGATTATAGAACAGTCTTTTGGACTCTGTGGGAGAGGGAGAGGGTGGGATGATTTGGGAGAATGGCATTGAAACATGTATAATATCATATATGAAATGAATTGCCAGTCCAGGTTCGATGCATGATTCAGGATGTTTGGGGCTGGTGCACTGGGATGACCCAAAGGGATGGTATAGGGAGGGAGGTGGGAGGGGGGTTCAGGATGGGCAACACATGTACACCCGTGGCAGATTCATGTTGATGAATGGCAAAACCAATACAATATTGTAAAGTAATTAGCCTCCAATTAAAATAAATAAATTTATGTTTTAAAAAAAGAAAGTGGAGACATTACTTTGCCAACAAAGGTCTGTTAGTCAAAGCTAAGGTTTTTCCAGTAGTATTATGTAGATGTGAGAGTTGGACTATAAAGAAAGCTGAGCACCAAAGAATTGATGCTTTTGAACTGTGGTGTTGGAGAAGACTCTTGAGAGTCCCTTGAACTGCAAGGAGATCCAACCAGTCCATCCTAAAGGAAATCAGTCCCAAATATTCACTGGAAGGACTGATGCTGAAGCTGAAACTCCAATACTTTGGCCACCTGATGTGATGAACTGACTCCTTGGAAAAGACCCTGATGCTGGGAAAGACTGAAGGCCGGAGGAAAAGGGGACAACAGAGGATAAGACAGTTGGATGGCCTCACAGACTCAGTGGACATGAGTTTGAGTAAACTCCAGGAGTTGGTGATGGACAGGGAGGCCTGGCATGCCGCAGTCCATGGGGTGGCAAAGAGTCAGACATGACTGAGCGACTGAGCTGAACTGAACTACACTGTTAAAAATGATTGAGAACCTTAAATAGCTTCTCTTTATCTGGGAAATATCTATGGACATTTCCCATATTAAAAATTAATAAATTATTAACTTTTAATTCATTAAAAAAAATAACAATAATAATAAATCCACTAAAAGTGAAAGTCGCTTAGTTGTGTCCAACTCTTTGCAACTATACATGGAATTCTCCAGGCCAGAATACTGCAGTAGGTAGCCTTTCCCTTCTCCAGGGGATTTTCCAAACCCAGGGATTGAACCCAGATCTCCTGCATTGCAGGTGGATTCTTACCAGCTGAGCCACAAGGGAAGCCCAAGTATACTGGAGTGGGTAGCCTTTTCCTTCACCTGTGCATCTTCCTGACCCAGGAATTGAACCAAGGTCTCCTGCATTGCTGGTGGACTCTTTACCAAGTGAGCTATCAGGGAAACCAATAATAAATCCATTACATGTTACATAAATAACATAGTTTTGTAACAAGTACGTACATTCCCAGAAATATTTAGAGTGGTGAGCCTGTTATAAATTTCTAATACCTGGCATAATCGAAGGCAGTTGGCTATTCACATTGCTTCAGTTTTCAATCTACTGTGGTATATCAAGTCATGTAGCCTCTAGAAAACTTTGCTGAATGCTCATAATCAGATGAGAGTGGGAGAGATAAAAACACCTTAGTGTTATAGGTCAATTATACTTCACATACAAACAAACTCATTAGAAAAAGAGATCAGATTTGTGGTTACCAGAGGCAGGGCTGGGAGAGGTGGGTGAGTTGGATGAAGGTAGCGAAAAGGTACCAAACTTCCAGTTATAAGATAAGTAAGTACTAAGGATTTAATGTACATGATAAATATTGCTAACACTGCTGTAAGTTATAGATGAAAGTTGTTAAGAGAATAAATACTAAGAATTCTCATCACAGGAAAAATATTTGTCTTTTGTATCTATATGAAATGAAGCATGTTTACTAAACTTTAACATGTTAATCATTTTGTGATATATGTAAGTCAAATTATTACGCTGTACTTCTACAGAGCTGTATGTCAATTTTATCTCAGTAAAACTGGAAGGAAAATAAATAACAAAGTGGGGGGAAAAGAAGCATGTGCATTTTAAGGATAATTCCACATCATTTATTTTACTGCTCCCACCAGCTATTTCACTTTGGGCCACAGTTAGTTAAGCACTCATTATTTCACATAGGAGTCTGAAAGCATGTGGTTCCAAGGTTGATTAATCCAGCGACTAGAACACAGCAGGCTCTGAGTTGGCATCCCTGAGGTGGTCTTCACTTTCCCCCCAGTGTTCACAAGATGACAACCACAGCTCCAGGGAGCCGATGGCAGGAGAGCTGCAGATTGGAGATGGCAAAGTTTTGTGTCCTGCTTCTCTCTCCTTAGCCGGAGGAAACCCTTTAACAAAAGCCTTTAGCAGACTTCCCCTTATGTCTGTCTGGCAGAACTGGATCACATAGTAACCCCTAGACTATTCACTGGCAAAAAGAATGAGACTGTCGGGACTGGCCTAGAACAATCATAGGCAGCTCAATGTGGGGGCTTACATGGATATCCAAGTTTATCCTCCCAGCCTAGAGAATGTGCACCTTCTCTGAACAAATTCTTTCTACACATCTGAACAAAATCAGAGTCATTTCAGCTAAGACAAAGAGGGGAAGTGTTTTGGCAGGAGATGACAACAGTGTCTACCTCCCTCACTTTAAACCAAATTTTTCAATTACTAACCACCAGCCTGAAAGAAAGTGAACGTGAAAGTTTCTCCGTCAACTCTTTGCGACTCCACGGACTATACAGTCCATGGAATTCTCTAGGCCAGAATACTGGAGTGGGTAGCCTTTCCCTTCTCCAGGGGATCTTCCAAACATAAGGATCAAACCCAGGTCTGCCACATTACAGGCAGATTCTTCACCAGTCTGAGTACACAGACTAAAAGGGTACATCCATAACCAGTTACTAAAATTATTTTTTAAAGCAGAATTGTTGCTGTTGTTTAGTTGTTCAGTAGTGTCTGATTCTTTGCAACCCCACCGACTGCAACACGCCAGGCTACCCTGTCCTTCACTATCTCACAGAGCTTGCTCAAACTCATGTCCATTGAGTCAGTGATGCCACCCAACCATCTCACCCTCTGTCGCCCCTTTTCTCCTCCTGCATCCAGTCTTTCCCAGCATCAGGATCTTTTCTAGTGAATCAGCTCTTCGCATCAGGTGGCCAAAGTATTGGAACTTCAGCTTCAGCATCAGTCCTTCCAATGAATATTCATGATCAGTCCTAACAATGAATATTCAAGACTGATTTCCTTTAGGATTGATTGGTTTGATCTCCTTGCAGTCCAAGGGACTCTCAAGAGTCTTCTCCAACACCACACTTCAAAAGCATCAATTCTTTGGTGCTCAGCTTTCTTTATAGTCCAACTCTCACATCCATACATGACCACTGGAAAAACCATAGCTTTGACTAGACAGACCTTTGTTGGCAAAGTAATGTCTCTGCTTTTGAATGTGCTATCTAGGTTGGTCATAACTTTCCTTCCAAGGAGTCAGTGTCTTTTAATTTCATGGCTGTAGTCAACGTCTGCAGTGATTTTGGAGCCAAAGAAAATAAAATCTGTCACTGCTTCCATTGTTTCTCCATCTATTTGCTGTAAAGAGATGGGACCAGATGCCATTACCTTAGTTTTTTGAATGTTGAGCTTTAAGCCCAGCCTTTTCACTTTCCTCTTTCACTTTCATCAAGAGGCTCTTTAGTTCCTCTTCACTTTTGCCTTTAGGGTGGTGTCATCTGCATATCTGAGGTTATTGATATTTCTCCCAGCAATCTTGATTCCAGCTTGTGCTTCTTCCAGCCCAGCATTTCTCATGATGTACTCTGCATAGAAGTTAAATAAGCAGGGTGATAATATACAGCCATGACATACTCCTTTTCCTATTTGGAACCAGTCTATTGTTCCATGTCCAGCTCTAACTGTTGCTTCTTGACCTGCATAGATTTCTCAGGAGGCAGGTCAAGTGGTCTGGTATTCCCATCTCTGGGAGAATTTTCCACAGTTTATTGTAATCTACACAGTCAAAGGCTTTAGAGTAGTCAATAAAGCAGAAGTCGATGTTTTTCTGGAATTCTCTTGCTTTTTATATGATCCAACAGATGTTGGCAATTTGATCTCTGGTTCCTCCACCTTTTCTAAGACCAGCTTGAAAATCTGGAATTTCTCAGTTCACATATTGTTGAAGCCTAGCTTGGAGAATTTTGAGTAGAATACCATATTGTTTTTATCATGTAAAACCAATATATATATACATATACATATTGATGTAGGTATTAACTGAAGATACAATAATGTGTGTTTGTTTTCTTTGGGTTTATGAATTGGTTTTAAGTTTCCTCCCTATAGCTTTTTATATTTTCTGAGTTTCTCCATGGATACCTCTTTTTCATAAACTGAAAAATTAAGCATTATTTTTAGTGATTTTGTGAAATTAAGTAGTGACAATATATTCATACTTTTTATTTGCATAGCAGTTTAAACACATTATTTTATTTTCTTAACCTGTAAAATCAGGATAAGAATACTTCATATTTCCTAAGAAAATTGAAATCACACATAAAGAACACCAGCAATAGTGCCTAGTAGATAATGAGAGTTTATAAATGCATGCTGTTAGTGTTATTTCACATTTACTTGGTGACATAGGTAGGGCAGGACTTACTATCTTCATTTTATAGATTAGGCAACCAAGGCTAAGAGAAGTGCAAGGCCTTCCCCAATATCATATTGCTTGCCAAGATTATTGTTCCTTTCAATTACACCATCACTGCCATCATCCATGGTATAGATGAGAGACAAGAAAATTCTGTTCCTAATGCTTGAGAATGTTTCTCATGATAGATTTTTAAAATATACATATATTTTTGTTGTTGCTATTGAGATATGATTAACATACCATAAACCTCACCCTTTTGAAATGTACAATTCAGTGATTTTTTAGTATATTAACAAGGTTGTGAAACTATCACCACCATCTAATTTCAAAATATTTTCAATGTTCCCTCCCTCAAAAAAAAAAAGCAAAAAAAACACAAAAAACCCATGTCCATTATCATTCACTCCCTATTCCTTTCTCGCACAAGGCCCTGGAAATCACTAATCTCTCTCCTGTTCCTATGTTCCTATTTGCCTATTCTGAACATCTCCTGTATACAGAACCATACAATATGTGGCCTTCTATACCTGACTTCCTTCAGTTAGCACAATGTTTTTAAGAGTCATTCACGTTGTAACACGTGTCAGCTCTTCATTCCTTTTTATGGCTAAATAATACTGCATTATATGGATATACCACATTTAAAAAATTCATTTATCAGTTATATATTAGATTTCTGGACACAGCCATCTGGCGGTTTAACCAACTAAAACAAATAGCAAGTAAGTCAGTAACATTCAGTAAACCAGAAAAATGACTGAATAAAATGACCAGTAATCAAACACAAATCAGTAAAATTCAACTCATCTAGTTCATCCAAAACTTTTTTACTTTATTTGTTAAAAAATTAGAAATAATAGTTTTTCACCTTTTGTTGGAATCATTTCTTGTTTGTTTTCTGTTTATTTACCAGACACCAAGAATATTTCAATTGTTTCCAGAATTGTTTGTCCTTCAACTCACTTGCAAATCTTTCAGTCTAAATTCCTTCAATCATAAACTACAAAATACATGCATCTCTGATACTCAGGTAAGATGCCAATGGGAAGCCTAATCCCCACTCCCCCACCCCCAGCCTGGGGCTCCTGAACCTGTGCTTATTTTCTCCAGACATAAATGGAGAAAATATTTCTCCTTAAAGAGATGCCCTGTGTGCTCTCATGCAGTCCCAGGCGCCTATGACTCCGGTTCCCTGTTCACGTGTGTAGCCACCGCGGTCTCCACCGCCACTCCACTCCAGTCCACCTTCACCTACCTCCACTCTGTTTCATTCAAGCCGAGGAGTTTAGATAGGATGAAACTTCCCGTGGCTCTGGTGGCAGGAGGAAATGGACATGCTGACAGTAGCAGCGTATGACACCAGCCTCAGAGGCTTATATAGCCCTCTACAGTTTACAAAGCAATTCTCCATGCAATTTCTCATACAGGTTCCCATGACAGGCCCTTGAATAAGTCAGGCATTTTATCAAGGAAGAAACTGAGATCTGGAAACTGGCCCAGTTCAGACTGTCAAGTGACGGACCCTGAGGCTCCTGTCTCCCAGTCTGTGGTCATCGCATGGCCTCACTGCACCACTCCACCTCCAAGGGCACTGGGACAGTGAAGAACGAGCAGCTGAGGCCAAGTATCGACGGCTTGTAGTTGCTTACAGAGGTCACAGGATGGCTATTCACTGACATGCCTGTGCTGAGTATGAGTAAAGGAAAGGGTGAAACACGAGTCAAGGGACAGTCAACGGAACTAGTGAAAAAATATATGAGGATACTGAAGACCAACACATGAAGAACAATTATTAGCACCTACGGGGAGTTTTTAAGGAATGAGGGTTTCCAAACAGATTGTGGAGGGTCACTTAAACTTAGCACTACTCATCCAGTCCCAGACCTCCCCCTGGAACATTGCTGAGTGATGTGATGGTCTTCACGCTGAGCTTTGAGTAGGTAAGTTGCTATTAGGGACCTAGAGGCAAAGAACACACTGCCAGGTGTAAACCATTCAGAGAACAAGCTGCCTAGTTTGGCATTTCAATCCATTTCAACATCCATCAGGTCCCCCCAAAATTTTCAACAGATTCCAAGACCTACATTTTGTTCCCACTCTTATTAACACCATTCCCTGATATATATCATCTATAGGTGTTTTACATAGATTTCATTGCATCACACCTGTGAGTTAGGCATTATTATCCCCTTTTTACAGAAGGACAAATTGGGCTCATAAATATGAATAAATTGCTCAAGCCACTTGGGGATAGAGCTGTTGTTTAAACTCAGGTCTCTCTTGTTTCAAATCTCTTTTCTTTCTGATAAAATGCAGTACCTCTATTCTAACTCTCTATTAGAATTTCAATCGAAATCTTGCCTGCAGTTAAATTGTATGAAACATTTTGAGGTAGTTTATATTAGTATAAATTTGTGAACATTCCAATTTCTAAATATGCTGATAATATATTTATTATAAATTCAATTACTGAAATAATGAAACTGCCTTGATAAGCACAGTTGCAACGGGCATTCTAGCTAGGCCTCTTACTTCAAGCTATATTTTATTTAGAGTGCATAGAATTGAGAAAATCATGGTTCAGTAGGTACAAATGTCTTTTAATAATAGTTGTAATAGTCTCAGTAGTGGTTTGTGATCTCAAGTCATATCTTGACTAAACAGATATGACAGAAAGAGTTATTATGTCTGCAAAAAAAGGTTGCTAAGCTGGTTGCAGAAACCGACATACATTTTTGCCAGTATGTTAAAAACTGTTACATGTAACATTTTAGTGTGGCATGTTATACTTATTACAATTTTAGTAATAGTTTAAAGTGTATTTAATATTTCAGAATGAATTCTCCCAAATTGATCTAAACATTAAATTTAACCCTAATTAAAATCCCAAGTCACCTTTGAAGAAACTGACAAGCAGATACTAAAATTTGTTTGAAAATGCAGAAGACCTGGACTAGCCAAAACCACTTTGAAAAAGAATAATAAAGTTGGAGGATTTACCCTACTTGATTCTAAGACTTATAAGAAAGCTACTAAAATCAAGAGAGTTAGAGCAAAGATAGACTTACACAGTGGTTGAACAGAACAGAGTCCAGAAACAGAACCAAACTTACATGGTGAACTGGTTTTTCGACAAAGATGTCAAGATAATTAAATGAAAAAATCAGCAAATGGGATATCCAGCTAAAACAACTGGGTATCTGTAACAGAAAAATTTTAGCCTCTACCCATATCTTATCTCACATACAAAAAAATGAACTCAAAATAGATCATAGATTTAAACACAAGACCTACAGGAGAAACTGCTTGTGATAACCAGTTAGAAAAAGTATAAAGGCACAAATCATAAAAGAAAATAGTCACTAAATTAACTTTTCCAAAATTAAAAGCTTTTGCTCTTAAAAAAAAAGCTATAAAGACAAAGTTATGATTTCACAGTACAAGTATATATAAATCAAGTCATTATGTTGTACATCTTAAACTTACAGGCTGCTGTATGTCAATTATACCTCAATAAGACTACAGGTTGGGGAGGGGAGGCAAGCAAAAAACTGTGATATGCAAAACATATATCTAACAAATGTATCCAGAATATATAACAAAGTTATACAGCTCAATAAGAGGGTGTGCTTAGTCTCTCAGTCATGTCCGACTCTTTGTGACCCCATGGAGCCCTTCAGGCTCCTCTGTCCATGGAATTCTCCAGGCAAGAAAACTGGAATTGGTAGCCATTCCCTCTTCCAGGGGATCTTCCCCACCCAGGGATTGAACCCAGGTCTCCTGCCTTGCAGGTGGATTCTTTACTGTCTGAACCACCAAGGAAGCCCCAATAAGAAGGAAACAACACAATAAAAATAGGGAAAATATTTGAGCATTTCACAAAAGAAGATATATAAACGCCGATTAGTATATGAAAAGATGTTTTATATCGCAAATTATGAGAAAAATGCCAATTAAAACTACATGAACTATTTATCACATGTGCATGCGTGCTAAGTCACTTCAGTTGTGTCTGGCTCTTTGCAACCGTGTGGACTGTTGCCCACCGGACATCTCTGTCCCTGGAATTATCCAGGCAAGAATACTGGAGTGGGTTCCCATGCCATCCTCCAGAGGATCTTCCCGACCCAGGGATCGAACCCAGTCTCTTACGTCTCCTGCATTTGCAGGCAGGTCTGTACCACCAGCGCTGTTCATCAGTTCATCAATATTATACATTTATTAACATACCACTGGGAAGCCCCACATGACACCGAACTCACTCCTAGATATTTACCCCAAAGAAATGAGAATATGTCTACGCAAACACTTTCACATGAATGTTTATAGTAGCATTATTTATAATAGTCAAAAGCTGGAAACAACCCAAGTACTGATTAGTGAATGGAAAAACAGATTTGGTATATACATACCATGGGATACTACTCAACACAGAAACAAATACACTGCATTTATATGTATTAATACACTCAACAGTATAGATGAACGTCAAAAACATTAAGTGAAAAAAAGTTAAACACAAAGGACTACATATTATGATTCAACTATATGAAATCCAAGAGAAGGCAAAACTGAGTGACTGTAAATCAGCAGTTGCCTTGAAGGCAGGAGCTGGGGGAGTGGATTGATGGAAAAGGGGCTCAAGGGAACTTTTTAGGGTGATGGAAATGTTCTTTCTTGATCATGGAAATGGTTAGACAACCACATACAATTACCTAAATTTATTAAACTGTACACTTAGAATTTTATCCTATGTAATGCATACCTCAATAAAACCGAGGCAAATAGTTCTTTTAAATACTAGGGCTTCACCCTAAAAAAGAAAGAAAAAAAAATTTTAGCATTAGAACTGAATATGTACACTTCTGCAAAATAATACCAAAGAAATACACATAAAAGTTATACAATATATGTAAAAGATTGACTTTTTGAAGCTGTTTTGAAATTTTTTGTCCCTCTAATCTCTATCTGAATAAAAATTAGAAATAAATAAGCTACATCTTAAATGATTTTGGCTGACTTTAATATATACAAAACTACCTGTATGTTTAAATATATACAAAACTACTTAAATAGATTCCCAAAGAAAAATCTTCGTTACAGGAAACTTTTTCACTGGACCATGGCTCCTTAAGGCATTTGAAGACAGTGAGAAACAGAATGTTTCAGCTTGTTAGTTTTGAGTGTTTGAGAGGTTTTGTTTTTTATCTTTTGGTTTCCAGGGTGTGGTGATTTTTTTGTTTTTTGGCAGTGCTTAGCCACCTCATCATGCTTTCTTATTGTCACAAGGTGTTTTTATGATTCATCAGTCAACATCCAGGGTCAGATAATTAGCCATAAACATACTTCACCTGTACTGTGATGAAAATAATATCACAACGTGCAAGAGATCCCCTTGAAGATGAAATTGAAAGAAATTGTGGCCACATGTTGTTTCAAACCTGTATTCATTACACCTCCTGACTGCATGTCAGCCAAGAGAGGCCAAACAGATGTGTAAAAATAGCTGTTTAACAGGGGGGAAAATACTGTAAAATTGTTTATGGCAGGACAGCGGGTTCTTATAGGCAAAGTAAATTACAAATAGATTTCTCAATTACTTTTTAAAGCCTGGTATTTGATTCTTATATAACAGTCAAAAATCAATTTTGCATGGAATTTATGTGAATACCTCATTATTAATAAAACAGCGGTTGGCGGCTGCTACTTGCTCCCCACAAAAGCGGCACGCAGTGGGGAAGCATTCACGTGCCAGGCTATGTAATCGTTTATCTTTTTATCCCCTGCTTCAGCATCATAAAAAAAGAAAGGGAAGAAATGAATTCCAAGCAAATTTTAGACATTGCTTCTGGCAGTCCCTCATTCAAGGGGGCCAGGAGGGGTGCCTGAGAGTGCTTAGTGGCAGGTGTTAGAGCAGTTCTCATGCCCCACTCCCTGCTCATATTGTACCTCAAAGGTCTTTTTTAAAATAAACATCTTAAGCAAATAACTCCAGTTGTTGGAAAAGACATTGAACTCCACCACTCACTTTATGCCTAGCGTATCTCATCTCAGTACTGGAGCTCACTGTTGACCAAGTGAACTTATTCAAAATGATCAGCCAGTGGTGCTTTTTTCCAAATCGCTTAATGACAGTTACTAATTTTTAAAAGAAAAGAACTTGTTCTTGACTCAAACATTCTATGCACCTAACAAGCATATTTATCTCCAGTTCATAAATAGGAAAACTGAATTCCATTAATGTCTAGATTTTGTGTTTAATTCATCGAACCATGAATACTCCCTTCCAAAAGGAAAAGTGTAGTATAATGAGCAAACTAGCTTCTCTAGTTGGAGAGGGCAATGGCACCCGACTTCATTACTCTTGCCTGGAAAATCCCATGGACAGAGGAGCCTGGTAGGCTGCAGTCCATGGGGTCGCTACTAGTCCGACACAACTGAGTGACTTCACTTTCACTTTTCACTTTCCTCCACTGGAGAAGGAAATGGCAACCCACTCCAGGGTTCTTGCCTGGAGAATCCCAGAGATGGGGGAGCCTGGTGGGCTGCTGTCTATGGGGTCGCACAGAGTCGGACACGACTGAAGCAACCTAGCAGCAGCAGCAGCAGCAGCAGCTTCTCTAGTTGGCTTTCTTTTTTTTATTGGAGTATAGTTGCTTTACACTCCTGTGTCATTTTTTGCTCTAAAACAAAGTGAATCAGCCGTACAAATACATATATCCCCTCTTTTTTGGATTTCCTTCCTATTTAGGTCACCACAGAGCATGCAGTTACCTGTGCTATACAGTGGGCTTCCCTGGTGTCTAGAATGGTAAAGAATCCACCTGCAATGCAGGAGACCTGGGTTCGATCCCTGGGTTGGGAAGATCCCCTGGAGGAGGGCATGGTAACCCACTCCAGTATCCTTGCCTGGAGCATCCCATGGATAGAGGAGCCTGGTGGGCTACAGTCCATGGGGTCGCAAAGAGTCAGACACAACTGAGCGACTAAGCACAGCAGTCCCTTCAGTCGTGTCTGATTTTTTGCAACCCTACGAACTGTAGCCCACCAGGCTCCTCTATCCATGGGATTCTCCAGGCAAGGATACTGGAGTGGGTTACCATGCCCTCCTCCAGGGGATCTTCCCGACCCAGGGACTGAACCCTTGTCTCCTGTGGCTCCTGCACTGTGGGTGGATTCTTATTGCTGAACAGCCTGGGAAGCCCCAGTTTCTCATTAGTTATCTATTTTATACATAGTAGTATATATATGACAATCCCAATCTCCCAATTTATACCACCCCTCCTTTTGCCCCTTGGTATCCATACATTTGGGAGAAGGCAATGGCACCCCACTCCAGTACTCTTGCCTGGAAAATCCCATGGATGGAGCAGCCTGATAGGCTGCAGTCCATGGGGTCGCGAAGAGTCGGACACGACTGAGCCACTTCCCTTTCATTTTTTACTTTCATGCATTGGAGAAAGAAATGGCAACCCACTCCAGTGTTCTTGCCTGGAGAATCCCAGGGACGGGGGTGGGCTGCCGTGTATGGGGTCACACAGAGTCAGACGTGACTGAAGCGACTTGGCAGCAGCAGCAGCAGCATCCATACATTTGTTCTCTTCATCTGTGCCTCTATTTCTGCTTTGCAAATAAGATCGTCTGTACCATTTTTCTAGATTTCACACATATATATTAATATATGATATTTCTTTTTCTCTTTTTGACCGGTTGGCCTTTCTTAACCAAGCAAGTGACTTCTAGTAAGTTCTGTCATTGCTTTAGGGATTGTCTTTTCACTAAAAAATTAGTGTTTTCAAAAATGATCTGAGGTTTCTTTCAGTTCATAAACAGCTTTAAGACTCAGGGCAGTGAGCAAAAATTCATTTTGTTTTGTCACATGCAAAAAAAGAAAATAAGGCTTGGCCACCAACATGAGTAAATGCTCATTTTCAGACGTTAAAGACAGTTTAGACCATAGCTATCTGCTACTTCTTCTACTGAGTCTACGCTTTGAAGATCCTGGCAGGGAAAAAAGGCAAGAATCTCCCTGCCTCTGGGTGTTTGCAGCACATTTCCCACAGTGCTGATTTCTCCCTTCTTTGAATCTCTGCTCATGAATGATCACACCTGGCAGCTGTGGGCAAGCTCACTTACCCCCTACACCTCCGAGTCAGCAGCTAATTAGAAATACAGTATGAACACAATCACTAAACCAGCCCAAAAAGCTGTGGCAGAATCTAGTTTACAAAGTCTGTTTGAGACAGAGGTGTACATAAGATGACTCCTTTTAAATATAGAATGCCAGGAGTTTACTGAAGAATAAAAGTCCAGGGTAGATAAGAAAAGTTTTCTTTAAGGACTGGGTTTAATATCCATTGTGAAACAAAATGACTTAAACATGATCAACATATTCAGAGTTTTAAAATACAATTACTTTCCTTTTATTCCTTCTCTAATTCTTCACATAGTTAATCTGACTTACCATGTCTTCACTAAGAATCATACAGTTAATCAACTGAAATCAGTAAAATTAGTATTCTTTTGGAAAGAATACATTTTTTTCAAAAAGGAAAGATACATTTTTTTTTCTAGGTCAAATTCACATTTGTGATTTGTTTACTCAAGGGCTGATAATGAGCTCAAAGAGAAGCTTATTTACAGTTGATTGTGGTTGATCACATGAATAGCCTCAGTCCTTCACTCCTCGTTGTATCTAGGCCTTTGCCCTGTGACTTTATAGTTCCTCTCATTTAAACGACAAATCTGTTTTCTCATCTCTTGAATCTGGTCTTGGACGTGTGACTTGCTTTGGCCAACAGAATGAGATGAAACTGACAAGTGTGCCAGTACTAAGCCTAGACTTCAAGAAACCTGCCTGTTTCTGCTTGTTTTGCACTTCCGCCATTGCCAGGACAAAGGGCATGCCTGTGTTATCTGGGAATCTCAGGAGAAGGATGAGGGACATGTAGAGCAAAGCCAAGTCACCCCAAACAACCCAAACTAGATCTAACAAGCCCTCAGACACAAAAGAGAGCCCAGCTGAGGTCAAAGGAGCCCTGTAGATGCAGGGGAAGAAAAGGTCTACCGTCGTAGTATACCCGGAGCTGCTGTGCTGGTTTGCTGTGCAACAGTTTCGTGGCAATAGCTAATGACTTCATTGATCTTCCCTAAGACTAACTGGTACTGATAATGATGTTGAAATTGCCACACCTCAAGATATTTGTGACTGTCTGGTCTCTCCCTACTTTTATTAGCACGTGTAATTCATTGATTCTGAGTCCTTGTCATTGTATTCTTTTTGGTACACAAACTTTCCATGTTCTCTGAGCATCTTAGGCAAGGAGTTGTCAGGTTTTGATGTGGCCAGAAGAACTACCCGGAGGGCTTCTTAAAACATGTATTTCTGAGCCCTACCTCCAGAGTTTCTGATCTAGTTGGTCTACAGTCAACCCCAGCCTCAGAATGGGCATTCCTCACCCCAGCCTCAGAATGGGCATTCCTCACAAGTCCCTATTCTGGTGCTGATGCTTCTAGTTCCAGGACCACATTGTGAGATCCAGTCCCTCAGGCTATCAAGGGTTAAGCGCAAGGTTGCTGGTTCACATACCCATCTGTGTTTTCCCAAAGCACGTTTTCCATCACCTTTTCTGACCAGTAAATGAGTTGGGCTGGAGCCAAGATTCCACAGCCTTCCAGATGAGTTCCCTCTGCAAGAGACATCTCTGCAGCAAACAGCAAGCAGGGCTCCCAAGCCTGCACGGGACTCAGCAAGGGCTCAGCACACTCTGCCCACAGACTTACAGCTATGCCAGTGACTTGAGAAGTTTTCTGGCTTGCATCCAGGAAGGATTCAGGAGGATAAAAGAGAGTTCACACTTCTCAATGTCCACCTCAAAGCATTTGTTCTTAAATTTGCTTTCTTAGAATTCTGGAATTTTACTGTCAGGAAAAACTCTTAGCCCCATCTATTTAAATGTGTACAATCAATTTCTCCCTCTCAAATCTCCACGGCAGGTATTCTCATTTCTTCCTACTTGCTGGGTGTGCAGTGATCCCCTACTGTGAAAACAGAACAGCTTTTGCTCATGGTACAGCTCAACTCTGCCTGATCTCTTTTTCATAACAATCTTTCACAACAGTTGAACTCAGACACTCAAGCATGGCTCTGTAGCATCAGCAAGAGTTGGCAAGAATCTGGGTCCTCTGAGTGATTTTTATTTGCAGTGTTGCCTCAGAAAATGAAACCAAACTGAAAAAAACTGTCCCTTGAAATGTAACATTTTAAAAACACAATAGGGAAACTGTAAGCATTCATAAAGCACTGGCCAGCCTGCTTCACCTTTCACTTCCTTTCTTTTAATAAAGCATGGTTTTCATCTGCTAATTGCTGCATGATTTTAACTCAGTAGCTGTACTTTGAAGAAAAGTAGGGTTGTCCTTGAGGTGTGCAAACACTTGCCCAGGGGCCTGGGGAATGTCTGGCACTTTTCTGCTCATAGTCTGGCATCCTGGAAATACTTCCCATCTGTTTTATAAAAGTAGTTTGCCCCTATTTTGAAAATCTTTTATTTTGCAAAGAATTTTTATAAGAATCTTAGAACTCAATGTCACAATCAGCCACTACTTTGGCTATCATTAAAGCCATAAACTACTTGACATTAAAACCAAATGGTTGTAGACTATTTCTATTCAATAGATAATTTATCAAGCATCTACTATGCATACTTACTTTGCCTGGTAAGAGATACAGAAGTGAAAATATCCCCTCTTTGCTTTCAAAGTGCTTATAATACTTTTGATAAAACCAACCTCAAAACAAATAATTATTCCTTCATTCATTCAACACATATGTGTTGAGTGCCTATTATGTCCTTGGCATAGTACATACTGTACGTAGAACATGCAACAATAATAATGGTGGGCTTGATTCCTTCTCAAAGTTTAGTCTTGTAAGGAAGTCAGACAGTTACAAAAAGGGTGATAAATATCACTTGGGACAGCCATATGGCAAGAGCATGAGGCAGGAGACCCTAGTTTAGTCTGTGAAGTCAAAGAAAAGCTTTTGGAAGAAATAACACATAAATTGAGACCTGAAAGTACAAAAGAAGATGCTGAGAAAGATGGAGAGCAAATGAGGACGAAATAGATTTGCAAAGGTGGAGCTAATTTGCCACCTATAAAGAATTTTTTAAAAATCAGTATAATGAGGGCTTCCCTGGTGACTCAGCAGTAAAGAACCCACCTGCCAATGAGAGACACACAGGTTCAGTCCCTGGTCCGGGAAGATCCCACATACCGTGGAGCAACTAAGCCTGTGTGCCACAACTACCAAGCCTACGTGCCCTAGAATCTGTGCTCCGCAGCAAGTGAAGCCTCTGCAATGAGAAGTGCATGCATGAAAAGGAGAGAGCAGCCTCCACTTGCTGCAACCAGAGAAAGCCTGCACACAGCAGCAGAGACCCAGCACAGCTCAAACCAGCGCTCTGTGACAATTCAGAGGGGTGGGATGGGATGGGAAGTGGGAGGGAGATCAAGACGGAGGGGATGTATGTGTGCCCTCATGGTATTGACAGTTAAAATCACTTATATGGGGCATTTCTTCCAGGTTTCCTCTGGCCAGTCATTTTGCTTTGATTGGTCCTGAGTCTGTTTTTGAAATATCTCAGGGTCCTCCCATGTGTGCACGTGGATCTCTTAGCCAAGATGGAATTCCAGTGAAGAAACCTATATGCAAGTTGACACCACCTACTCTGGAGGTGCCCTCTCCTTTTTTGACCTTCAAGGAACTGTATAGTTGGGAAGGTCTCCTTGACTTTGAGAATGAGAAATGTGTGGTCTCTATTTTTTATCTGGGCAGAATTCAGCTTCTCCAATTGCTATTATGGAGTATCTGTCCACAGGGGATGAACTACAGCTGCTCAGTCTGGGGTCCATCTGCTGCTGCTGCTGCTAAGTCGCTTCAGTCGTGTCTGACTCTGTGGGATCCCATAGACGGCAGCCCACCAGGCTCCCCCGTCCCTGGGATTCTCCAGGCAAGAACACTGGAGTGGGTTGCCATTTCCTTCTCCAATGCTGGGGTCCATCTATCTCCTGCCTTAATATGAGTAGAAGTAATGGAACTTTATCTTTAGCTGGGGGTCTAAATCTTCCTGGTATACTCACTCTGATGCCTTAGACTCCAGGCAGCCCAACAGTCCTTTCATGCAGCTGCACTTGCTCAGCCAATCCTGCTTGTCATGCGAGACTTAATCAAGGAACAGAGACAGACCTCATTCCTTCTGAGTCCCCTGCTCCTTAGCTACTCCCAGCCTCTCCATCTTTCAAAGTAGGGGAGTCCTATAGTGCATCTAAATATTGTGAAAATCCCTGATTGCATTTTTCCAAACAGAATTCCTCTGGCTTCTAATTCTGAACTTCTTATTTGAGAAATGTTTGTTTCCCATTCCCATTTCTGATCAATAGCTGGTCTCTACTTAAAATCAATTTCTTTTTCAACTATCTCTGAATTATAGTATCAGATAGAAACTGCCTTTTACTCAAAGACTTAGTATTAGAAAAATAATCGCAATACTAAAATGAAACGTAACTTTCTTTTCATTTATGTAAGATGTTTGAATTTTTGTAGGTCAATGCTCCTCAAATTTTAAGTATACCATAATTCTCCATGAAAACATTGGAATGGACCCACACCTGCACTCAAGGGTCCCCACCCCTGACCGCTGGAGTCCTGCTACGGGTGGAAGAGCCACGTGGGCCCGCAGGTGTGCCCTGGCCAGGCTCCCACTCAGGGCTTTGTGAGCCCATCTCACCCGGTTGTGATGGTCACCTCTAGTACTGACCTGGTTCATGGAGGCCACAGACACACACATACACCCACCTCATTCCGGTTTCCAGGTCCAAGCCTTCCTCCCTGCTTAGTCATGAGGACCCTGATCCTCTGGGGTCCTGACACCCAGAGCAGGGCCTGCAGATACCTGGTCTCCCTCCTAGAAACATGGGACTTATTTTTCTGATTGAAAAAAATATAAAGTGCTGTGCAATTATTTAAAAAAACAAAAACACTGGAACCAATTTACACCAGTCATGGGATTCCAAGTAATGGACCAAAAACAACAGACTCCTTGCTTCCCGAGTCTGAGTTTAAAACTGAAGGCATATTGATTTCTGGAGAGGTACAATCTTCTACTTTTTTAAAGCAGCAATTAGGACAGTGTTCATACAGAAGGTCTGAAGTGCAAACACTTTCTATACATTCTGGATCCTTGCAACCCTAAGTGTAGTCCTTGACCATTTGTATTAACCAGTTGCTTGTCGTAAATGGAGAACAGCCTGCAGTGCAGACCTACTGAATAAGAATCTGCATTTTAACGAGATTCCTGGGTGATTCACATGAACATTACAGTTGAAGAAGAAATGTAAATAAGATGATGTTTGGGTTCCAGGATTGTTCTTCCCACACAAAAAAAGTAGGGTGGGAGAAGACAGTGCTTACATCTCTGGCTCTGTTAAAATATTCTCAACATTTGTCTTCAACTCTGCTACCTTTGCAGTCTTTGACTAAATTCATTCCGACAGTCAGCACATCTGGGCACCTGGAAGGTATAGTAGCCCTCTTGCAACAGAAAACTCCTCAGCTTTGCTTCCAGCATGTTGACTACAATGCTCTCCACCACGAGGCTCCTTAAGTTTGATATTATCTATCATCTCTCCTTCCTTCTGAATCCTGCATTTTTATAGTGTTGAGAGTGCCTGGACACATAATACAGCGGAACAAAAGGAAGACAGACTCCTACATCTTCACAGCATCCCCCTTGACCCTGAAGATTGTTGTTGTTGTTCAGTTGCTAAGTCATGTCCGACTCTTTGCCACCCCATGAACTGCAGCACTCCAGGCTTCCCTGTCCTTCACTATCTCCCTGAGTTTGCTCAAACTCATGTCCTTTGAGTCAGTGAGACCTTCCAACCATTTCATCCTCTGTCATCCCCTTCTCCTCTTGCCCTCAGTTTCTCCCAGCATCAGGTTCTTTTCCAATGAGTCAGCTCTTCACAACAGGTGGCCAAAGTATTAGAGCATCAGCTTCAGCATCAGTCCCTCTAATGAACATTCAGGGTTTATTTCCTTTAGGTTTGACTGGTTTGATCTTCCTGATGTCCAAGGGCCTCTCAAGAGTCTTCTCCAGCCCCGCAGTTATAAAGCATCAGTTCTTCAGTGCTCAGCCTTCTTTATGGTCCAGCTCTCACATCTGTACATGACTACAGGAAAAACCATAGCTTTGATTTGTTGGACCTCTCGGCAAAATGATGTCTCTGTTTTCTTAATATGCTGTTTAAATTACTGCTACCCAATAGAACTTTCTGGGATGATGGGTCTCTTCTATATCTGCACTGCTCAGTCTGAGAGCCATTTGCCACATATGACTGCTGAGCAACTGAAACACAACTGGTGTTGGGAATTCCCTGGCGGTCCAGTAGCGAGGACTCAGCACTTTCAATCCATGGTCAAGGAACTAAGCAAGCTGTGCGATGCAGCCAAAAAAAAAAAAAAAAGCAACAACCAAAAAAAAAAAACAACCCAAATTTAACTATATGGCTGAAAAACTGATTTTTAAAAATTCATTGGCTGTTTAAATTTAAATCTTAAATAATTAAAAGTAAAAAAATTTCTCAATGTGTTTCTTCAGTCTCACTACTGACATTTAAGTACTTAATAGCCACATGTGTAGCTACTGGCTACATTTTTGGAAAGTGTAAGTCTAGATCTTTCTCCTGAGGGTTTCTTGGCTCCCTACTTTTACTGATGCCTGGGTGGTCCTTGCATCATCATTTAATGTCCAATCACAACAGCTGCAGTGACTACGTGTATGTGTGTGTGTGAAGGCGGGCAGAAATCCTTACATCAGGATATGACTGATGTTTTTATAGTTACCATATATTTCCACCCCTAGTAGAGAAAACACCTTGGAAACTAAAGCTCAAAAGGAGTTTGTTTGTTTCTTTAAATGATTACAAAGCACTCTAAAAATGCCCCTAAGAAAATGACCACCTTGTGATAACCTCAAAAGGGTTATTATAAACTACTTTGAGAGCTTTCTTCTTTCAGAGTCTCCAGAGGTACAGAAAGGAACCAGCATCACCAGCAAATTTTACCATCAAACAATTGAATATGTTAGATGGAGAAATCAAATATTCTGATTGGCTGATAAGAAGTCTGAGCAGGGACTAATGGAATATAACTCTCTGTTCAGAATTTATGATGCTTCATCGTCATTTAATTAACAATATAAATATTAAAAAAACATTTTATAATAAAATTTTATAATTGTAATAAGACACCCTAGCACATGAATTATGGGGTATTAATTCCCACCCACTTTTGTTGAAACTGGACATGAATGAATATATTAAAATGCCCACTATGTCATGTCTTCGTGCATAAAAAATAAAGTGGCAAAAAAATGTTCCAAAAGTCAAAATCATCCCCTTAGAAAATAAGCAAAGAAAGTCAGTGAAAATGTAATTTATGGAGTTTTAGCTCTTATTCATTTTTCCTCTGGTAATTACATTACCCACACAGGAGACAGTTATTGAAGAGTTTCAAAAAAATTAAAGGTTTTTTTTTTTTTACCCTAGATTTGTAAGTTTCCACTCCTGTACAAAGAGGCCATGTTTTTTCCTCCTAAATCACCCTATAATTTAAGAACACAGTAATAAAAAATATATTAGCAGTATGCAGAACACAAGGATTAGAATTTTCTGAGCAGCAGTCTTGAATCATATCCAGTATCACAATCATTTATTTATAAATATATATATAACTATATATAATATAATTACGTTTATAATTATAACAACATTTATATATATTTATAAAGTACCCCACACTGTGCAATGTGCTTTGCATATGTTGTCTCAGTGAATATTTACAGTAACCCATGAGGTTATAATTATACCACTGACTCACTTTACAGGTGAGAATACTGAGGCTTAGAGCAAGCTACCTAGAGAAAACTAGTTAACTGTAGAGATCAGATTCAAACCTAGGCACTCTAATTCCAAATCTAGCTCACTAACCATACACTACTTGTAGGGTAGTCACTGAAATTAACCCTATTGATACATAAGGAAGACCAAAGCAGACAGATCAGAACTCAGTCACCAGCCTCACAGTTTAGGCTGCAGCTTGTTGAGCCTGGAGTAACAAAGCAATTTTTGGAGTCCAGTAAGTCCCTCAAGATTGAGGAGAGGCTCGAAGAGTAGGCGTAAGGGAAAAGCAGAAGAGATAGTTTCAGGAAACATGATCAGAAAAGTGCCTCTGGGAATTCATTAAATTAAAAAATAAATATATGGAAACAGGATTCTATGACTGCAAGTGTTCCGATTTTCCAAGGTTTAACGATCTGCTTTTGTTGGAGAACATTCAGAGATTTGGTGGAGGGCTGGAACCTCCTGGGAAAAGATGCATCTGGACAGTGAGGCACACCAGCGTGAGCACAATACTTAGTATCAGAGAGAAGAAAGCAGTGGCCATCTGAGTTCTCAAGGATTACAGAAGACGCTCCAGGGACAGGGTCCAGGTCTTCAGCAAATGAGCAGGCAGAGTGGGAGCACAGCTGGTGGGTTTGGCCATTATTAGCAGTTAGAGGTTTTCCCAGTTCGAGCCCAGCCGGGGGGGGGGGTACAGAGGCAGTCTCCTGGTGGTCAGGTTTGCAGAATATGTAAGACATCCCTGGGGAAACATAAAGTTGCAGGAGAGCTGAGTGGAGAAGTACATTCTGTGATGCTGCTGATGATCTGATTTTCCGCTCCAAGCTGGTGGCGGGCTCCTTCTGACGGAGGAGGGCGAACACACAATGCCACCTGCCAGTGGTCTGGAGTTGGAGAGAGACGGTGATGCCAGCCCAAGACAAAAGGAAGTGAGGGCTCCAGTGTGGGGCACACAGTGAAATCTAAACGTGGACTGTTGGAGTTCAGATGGGGGGAAAACGCCAACACAAGGCTCTCTTAGGACCAGATCTTCATCCAATTAGATCTGTGTGACTCTACTAGCTGCTCGCTGGTAAGACCCCTCTCTGAAGTAGTGCAATCCTGAATCATTCTGAGAACGTTTCTTGATAAAGTTCAAGCCACTGAATTCTGATATTACCACAACTTTGTCACTTAATTCAGTCTCTCTGAAGAAAGCATGAGCGATATGGGTCAATTATCTCTCCACTTATGCCTTAGTTTTTTGCTTGCATTTCGTTAACCTACATGGCTTATGCCTGAACACTCACCTAGGTACAAAATAACAAATTCCAGATGAACGGATGGGGTCCAGGCAGACAGTTTAGTCTACCACAGCATTACCTGCTTTAATAAGGCAAATGCTAGTGCCCAAGACGATGATCAAAGAAAATTCAGAGCCAAGTAAAAAGTCTACACAAAATTTACTGAGCGTTCTAAAAACCATCAAGGCCCCACTCCCCATCAGCTCAGCCAGCCTCTGCACACTGCCACCACCACCACTCCTCCCAGAACCACAACATAACCTCTTCTCATTGATGAATGAATTATCTTCAGATTTTTCTCTCTATGACCATAACCGAGCAAGATTGAGTTCTGTCATTAGAACTATGCTGGCCAGTATTTCACACTAAGTGGGGAAACTGCATTAATGGCTAATATTTCCACAAATATTCACAGCAACACTGTTCTCCAGAAATGACTTCCAGGCTTGAGAAGGAAGAGAATGGTAGGATTAGCTGAGATCATTGGATGATTTAGAAAGGAAATTGGGGTATTTCCTTAATGAAACTGGCAATTCCTACACAGACTGGGGCAGGTGTCACGAAACACACCTACAGGTAAAACTTTAGACCTTTCAGATATTCAGATCTTGTAAAGTAAAGAGACACAGAAAGAAAATGTTGAAAACGAAATTGAAGATATAAAAAATAGTGAGTAGGTTTGATGGGCCTTAAGAAAACCCAGTAAAGAAGGAAAACATTTTGATACAGGCTTTCTGAAATTTCTGTCCTTCAGTCTCTCCTTCTTGCAACTATACCAGGTGGTGGCTGTTGCCTAGAATCCTAGAATAAAGGAATCAAAGTTTTAAAGCCACATCCCAGGTTTAAAACAGAAACGTTTGAAGAGTACATGATCAATAAGAAGGCCAGTTTTTCCAAACCCTGAAGAAAAAAGAGAGTTAGGCTAGGGGAACGATGTGAGCATTTAAGACTCCAAGGGCTGCTCCTGAGAAGTCCTAATCCCCATCCCATCACCCCTAGGCTGATTCCAGGGGTGGGCGATGAAGCAACAGAGTGTCCCCTCATGACTGTAGGAAAACCAAGACAGAGAAGACCAGTGCTTCATATCCTGTGGGCCCAGGAATGCAGCTAGGAGTTCTGTCACACCCCAGGGTGAGGCTGGAGCCCTTGAGTACAAATACCTGTATGGGGTGTCTAGGACAAAAGTCTTGAGGCAACCTCACCAAGTAACAACATGTTCTCTCTGCAGACATGAGACCACAGAGCTGCTGGGGCTGCCCAGCTGGACAGGTAGGACACAGTAGTGGGTGCAGCTGGAGACCATACAAGATGAACCAGGATTTCAAATAGAAGAGGTAAAGCGATGAGAAACCTTGAATTAACTGAAAATCACCCTGATTAGACAGACTTCACCCTAAATTGTCAAACAACACATTTTCACTCTCTACCAGGCAGAATGAAGTCTTGAGATGAAAATTAAGTGTATTATTTAGCATGATCGTGTGTGTGTGTGTATGTGTGTGTGTGTGTGTGTGTGTTAGTCACACAGTTGTGTCCAACTCTTTGCGACCCCATGGACTATATCCTGTTGGGCTCCTCTGTCCATGGAATCCTCCAGGCAACAGTACTGGAGTGGATAGCCCTTCCCTTCTCCAGGGGATCTTCCTGACCCAGGGATCCAACCTCAGTCTCTCACATTGCAGGCAGATTCTTTACCATCTGAGCCACCAGGGAAGCCCAAGTATGTGAAAATAGGCAGCCTCCAAAAAGACAAATCAGATGCTGGTTCTTTCTATTGTTTAACAAAAAGAAAACCCTTCTTTGCTGAATCCCATAGGGTACTTTGAACAAAGTAGCTGCTCTCAAGTTGAGTGACAGGAAATATTCTGCTAACAATAATCTCCCAGGTGCACTTAAAGTCTTATTTGAGTCAAGTAAGGATTTATGCACATGGTATCTCTAGCATAGTACTATTGTGAATTCGAAATACACCAATATGCAAAAAAGGGAGGGAATGTTTCAGAGTAATTAATAAGAGGTAAGACAAAAGAAAATTAAGGGTATTTATTCAAAGAAAATAAAAACTCTAACTCAAAAAGATATCTGCACCCCCAAGTTCATTGTAGCATTGTTTGCAATAGCTAAGACCCAGAAACAATCTAAATGTCCATCACTGGATGAATGAATAAAGAAAAGATAGACAGATATCTGTATATCTACATATGTACATATATACAAACTATATATATATATATATATATATATATAGTGGAATGTTATTCATCCTTAAAAAAGAAGGAAACTCTGCCATTTGCCACAATCTGTATGGACCCTGTGGGCATTATGCTAAGTGAAACAAGGCAGAATGAGAAAGATAAACACCATATGATCTCACTTATATGTGAGATCTAAACAAACAAACAAACCACACTCATAGATACTGAGAACAGATATCTCATTTTTTAAAAGGAAAGTTAAGGAAGATACATGCTTAAATGGAAATTTCTCTCTCAAATAATGAAGAAAGGCTTGTTGGAGAAGATTATCCTGAGGTCAGAATTTGACAGATCTTTGATAACACCCAAATAGCCCCTTAACCAATAAATTTTAGAACTCTTCTTGGGAGAAAAAGATTTTACAAGAACTGTCAGCCATTTGTGAAATGTACAGTGATTTTGATCGCTCTGCCTCCAAAGGGTTTGCAAACAAGTAGCAAAATGGTTAAGGGAGTGAAACAATGAACTAACAAACTTGAAAACAATAAATTTGTTGAAATCAAGAAATCTGAATTGAAACCTGTGTGTGCTAAGTCACTTCAGTCGTATCCGACTCTTTGCAACCCTTTCGATTGTAGCCCGCCAGGCTCCTCTGTCCAAGGGATTCTCCAGGTGAGAATGCTGGAGCAGGTTGTCATGCCTTACTCCAGGGATCTTCCCAACCCAGGGATCGAACCTGAGTCTCTTATGTCTCCCGCATTGGCAGGTGAGTTCTTTACCACTCGGGCAACCTGGGAATCCCTAATGGAAACCCACAGTTTCTTTAATATCTTGATAGACTCTAATGTCTTTTGTAATTCTGATTCTCAAGCATTTGCAAGTTCACATATATTTTTGTGTTTGTTTTGTTAGCATCAAGTGATGAGGTGTTTGGGAAGAGGAGATCTTCCTGCTTGATCGGAAGCCCAGGGCTCAATTGGCCAGCAGACTCTGGCTAGTTGGCTATGGTAAAATGTTTTGCCTACACAAGAAAATCCATCTTTTTCTGAGCCTATATTACTGACAAATAAAAATAGCCCATTTTGAAACTAAAGCTGTATTGCAAGTAGACAGCTTACTAACTTGGGTACAATTAATTAACTGTACAGTTCATTTTTATAAATATTTGGACTCTAGCATAATTTTAGCAATGTCCTGTGAAATTGATGAGAGCTTCAAGGCTTTTATTTTCCTTTTTATTTGGACATGGGGAAGAACTGACAGCGGTGTGGGATTTATTGGAAGAATAAATGTGGTTATCTAAATAAGTGATTATTGTTTAAGGTCTATCAATAAAAATTTAGTGATTAAAAGCAGAAGTGTCAAACTTGTTCCAAGTTCCCTGGCTCTTATTCAATTAGAGTAGATTTTTAATGTTCTTTTAATGGAATTTTCATGAATTAATTTAATTGAATATTGAGATGCCTTACTCTACTCTCATATACATCTTTTTAAAACACAGATAAAGGATAGAACCAGAAAGAAACAGAGAGAGAAAAGGAATGGAGGGACAGAGGAAGGAAAGAAGTTTCCAAGGAGGGGAAGAAGGGAGGAAGGGTGGGAGGAACAAGCAAGCAAACAGCCTGACTGTTTCACTGCTGATGCTGAAATTCCTGATCTCCTTTTGTCAACCTTTCCAAAATGACAGTGAGTTTATAAAGCACATACAATATGTTGAAGTCCTGGGTTCTCCTGATCCCACAAACCTAATCACTTTACTAGTATACTAACAAATCGAACAGTATAGGCACTCTTGTAAAAACTGATAATCAGAATTATAATAGATAACAGAGCATACCAAGAATTATAGTACCCCCAAATTAAAGTAGTAATTCAGAAGTCAAGCTTTTTAGATTGGCTTACGTAAAGCCCAGATTGCCATGCCCTTTCTCCTCTGGTTTTTCTCTACCTGTAAAATCTTTCAAACTCTTCCCCGAACCTAGAAGAGATTCATCATCATAGATAAATTTTGATATATTACTTACTGAATCTTACCTAGTTCAAATTATTCCAATTTCTTATAAACTTTTTAAAAATGATTTTTTGATGTGGATCATTTTCAGTCTTTACTGAAGTTTTTACAGTATTGTTTCTGTTATATGCTTTGTTTTTTTTGGCCCCAAGGCATGTGGGACCTTAACTCTTTGACCAGGGATTGAACCTACACCCCTTGCATTGGAAAATGAAGTCTTAACCACTGGACTGCCAGGGAAGTCCCAAAAGGATTCCAGTTTGTAAGTCAACTAGCTTTATCTCAAATTGCGTAATTCTGGAATTTATTTATAAAACCGGTAATCAAAATTTTCAAGTAATAGAAACCAGAAGGATTCTGCATGACATATGGCCTAAATTACACACATTAACTATAAATGTATTGATTCATCCTTTTGGCAAAAAATAAATAAATCGCTCCTTATAGTGAACCAATCTGGCTGTATTCCTACAAGTTCTCTGATGTATGACCAAATATCTCCTAACTCAGAAAAGTCACCCGTAACTTATGGTTTCTTTGGGGATGGGCTAAAAGGCCTTTTTTCTGGATTCTCTCTTTCAAGAGTTCCCCTGTATACCTTGTATTATCATTATGATTAAAGGATTATTGAGAACCTACAGTATACCAGACTGTTTTGGTGTCTAGAAGTACACAAGGGTATAAAACAAAGACTGCTGCCTTGCTGTGCGCTTACCTTCTAATGGAGGAGATAGACAGTGAACAATAGCCAAACAATAAGTCAAGAATTGGAGGAGTTTTATAAAGTTCAAGCCAGATCTATTTCATCTCTCTGAATGATTACCAGTCAATTAACTCCCTGCCTTAAATCCCTTCTTGCTAAAACTAGCTAGGGTGGATTCTGTTTGCAGCGACTGAGCCTCGGCCCATGAGATTAGAAGCTGCTTTGTGAAGAATCCTCCCCAGTTTCTCTTTTAAAATTATAATAATGAAGCATATGTGTCCTTTAGTAACTACATTGTTTAAGAAAAGAAAAAATCACTGAAGAATGTTAGGCAGCTCTTAGAATTGCCTGGAAGACTAGCGATCCAGGCTTGGAAAACAGACACAAAGGAGGGCCAGATGGCAGAAGCATGGCCCAGTGTTAGCCCACAAAGCAGCATCTCTCACTGCTGACTGAAAGCACGGGAAGGGTTGGCAGCTGGGCTAGGGAGCTCTTTACACCATTGGTCCTTTCCATCAGTAGTTCCATAGGCATCATCCTCAATGGATGTACCTGATTGACCAAACTAGGTGTCTGTCCTCCAGCTGATAAAACTGAAAAAGTTATCTAGCTTTCTTGGCTTCTGTAAATGGGAGAGGCCGTGGCAAGGGTCATAAGTTGGCACGTTCTCCATACTTAGTAGGCAGAGAGTACCAATGCTGGACAGCTCCACCAAAATGACACACATCTTTAACAAAGGATTTTCTCTAAATTTCTTAAAAGGTATGTCTCTTTTTACAAGATTATATCTGTACCTACTTATAAATATTTCAAACATCAACAGTATAAAACTAAATACACAAGAGAAAACGTAAAAACACTCACAGGCCCAGAATGTGGCCAAAGAGCCAAGCTGTGGAAGTCCTAGTCCTTCTGGCTGTCAGGTGAAGAGGTAACCTCATCAGGTGGGTCCTCAGGCTGGCCCTAGGGCCTTGGGTTTGGAATACCTGGGCTTCTTCCATCAAGGACATATTTGCACTCAATAGAAAGCAAGTGTGAGAGATAAGGTTGACGGTAAAGAGGAAACTTGTACCTCACTACTTCTCAAGTCATCATCGTATATTGAACATATAGGAATACCACGTTATGAGGAGGCTTCCCAGGCAGTGCGGTGGTAAGGAATCCACCTGCCAAAGCAGGAGATGCAGTTTTGATCTCTGGGTTAGGAAGATCTGCTGGAGTAGAAATGGCAACCCATTCCAGTATTCTTGCCCGGAAAATCCCATGGACAGAGGAGCCTGGTCGCAAAGAGTCAGACATGGGTACACATACACATTACGAGAGGCCTCAGAGCTCCTGTTCTTGGCAAACCAGCCCTTTGTCTACCCTCACTGTGAGAATGAGCTAGGTTCTCCTCCTGTGTGTCAAACAGGATGTTCCTGCCTTTATCAGATTGCTCACCCTACTGTAAATACCTGCTCTGTTCACTTGTCTGTCAGCCCTCCTGGACTGAAGGTGCTTTTGAAGAGCCTAAGCTATTCCATCTTGTAAAAGAACTCCATTTTGTTTTGGGCAAACAGACTTAGACTTTGGATATTGCCTAAACTTGCCCCACTGTGTGCAAGCCAATCAGCCCTTAGGTTAAACCTCCTGACTTTAAGTTCAAATTTGTGATTTACCTTGGAAGTAATGATTTACCTTTGTGATTTACCTTGGAAGTAATGAGTTACATTTGTGTTTTACCTTGGAAGTAATGAGTTACATTTGTGATTTACCTTGGAAGTAATGAGTTACATTTGTGATTTACCTTGGAAGTAATGATTTACCGTGGAAATAAGAAAACCAATCAGAACCCAACACCTAGCCCTTCCACAGAAGGTAACCAATTAGATGTCTCCCAACCCAGAAACTCCTGTTTTTCAAATTTTTCGTGTGAGAATACCCTATATAAGCAATGTAACCCAGAGTTCGGGGCTCCTCTCCTTAGCCGCTGCATCGGTAATGGTGGGAGCCTCAGCTCAAGCTTGGTAATAAAAACTCTCTTGCTTTTGCATTGGATACCGGCTCCCTGGTGGTCATTGGGAGATTTCGCGACTTAGGCATAACAGTTTGAGGAAAGAGAGTTTATATCTCATTCACAAATCACTTCACTTGATACCTATAAGAAATAAGTTGATATTTGTTAAACAAATGAATGAAATAAAGCTTCAATGTTGTGACTCCAAACCACCAGTGAAGTTGCTCAGTTGTGTCCAACTCTTTGCGACCCCATGGACTGTAGCCCACCAGGCTCCTCCCTCCATGGAATTTTCCAGGCAAGAGTACTGGAGTGGGTTGCCATTTCCTTTTCCAGGGGATCTTCCCAACCCAGGGATCAAACCCAGGTCTCTCGAATTGCAGGCAGATGCTTTACCATCTGAGCTACCTTTTGTGACTCCAAAAGGCAGAAATTAAAGATAAGAGGTGCTTCTGTATTACTTAACAACCTCAGAATGTTAGTCACAATAAAATCTCAACTATGTTTTTTGTAAAAGATGACCTTGCAAACCACGATGCACCATGACCTTCAGGTAACGTTTGGAGTGTTAGGCTTGAGAGGTGGCTTTAACTGCATGTTCTCTCTGCCCTGGCACCACGCTCCTTAGTTCTTTGCTCAGTTAATATTCCAGAGTCCCAGTCCCAACATACTTCACCCAACCCCTCCTCCCACTGCACCATCACGCAGACCCATCACTCACCATCATCATTACCATCCTCTGAAAGTGAGTGAACTACACCTAAGGACCAAAAATGCCAAACACCTCGGTTGAAATTAATTGCTTTTTATAAGACTTTTTCCTGTACCTAGAATTCATCTAGCTGGGGACTTGAAGCAAAACATCTAGTCTCCCACACACCATTCTAAATAGCTAGAATGGAAAAGATAACCATGCCACTCCACATTGCTTAGCCTGTGTTGCGTTACACACCACCCAAAACTTGATGGCTGCCAATAATAGGCCTTTATTATTGCTGGCAAGTGTCTGGTCACTTGAGTGATTTAGGGCAAGACTGGTTGCTTTTGGCTGGCTTTGCTGATGCATCTGTGGTCAGTTGACTGGTTAGGTGAAAGCCGGATGGTCTAGGATGGCCTCACTCACGTGTCTGCAGTTGTCTGGAGTGGTGAGGGTAACCAATCCATGTGTCTCTCATCATCCAAAAGGCCAGCATATCTTCTTCAGATGGTGATGGTAGCCACAGCCTCATAGGCAACAAAAGAGGGCAAGGCTCAATGTGCAAGCAGTTTTCACATCTCTGACTGTCTCACGTTTGCTATTATACCACCAGCCAAGGCAAGTCACATGGTCAAGCAGACTCAGCGCAAGAAGGGACAGTCCTGAGACATGGGTACAAGGAAGCCATGAACAAGTTGGAGGCCATTGCCCAACAAACTACCATACACTCTTGACCCAAAGTGACTTCATTCTTCAACCTCTTTAAAACATCTACCCTACAATATATGTGAAGACAAACTGACACTAACTTGGGAGGTGTCTCATCATTTCTGATTTCCTCCGTGTGTGGCTCCGACAGTCGACTGTGTGCTAGTACACGGTGCAAACACTGCACACAGCAGCCAAGCAAGTGAGCTTTTGAGAGCAGCCAGCCGTTCATTTGCATGTTCGTGTACACAAGTTTGAATCCATAAAGACACAGATTTGGTGAGTCCCATTCCCAGGACAAAGAAAGGCCTGATATTTGCGGGAGGGCATTCATTCGGCAATTCATTTTTCCTGAGCTCCTACTGTGTGCATTGCAGTAGTGCTGGAGATATAGAGTGGGGGTCGGGGTTCCAGTGAAGAAAGAATGGAGGTCCAGACTAGGACAGAAGCAAGCAGGTGGAACAAAGTTGCCAGAATTGAAAACTGAAGGAGAGGAAATCAAAAGGATTTTGTGATTGATTACATGTGGAAAACAAGTGTGAGGGAGAAGTTAAGGATGACTGCCAGGTGACCAGGTGGATGGTAGTGCAGAAGAAGACAATGTTTCCTCATAATGTAATCGCACAGATTCAAAGTGCCTACTCTATTGTTTTGATAAAAATTGTGGCTAGAAAAAAAATAACAACCCACTCCAGTAAGGATGTATGACTTTTCTTAGTCCTATGCATTCTAAAGAATCCTGTAAATCCACAAGTCTTCAATATCCTTGTAATTGCCTTTTCAATGTCTACCCAACACCAGCTCAAACATGTAATCAAACCTAAACTTAGTAAAATTATTTTTCTATAGAGTAATATATTTTTATTGTCCTTGTCCACTGCTAGAAGCCAAAAATCTCTTTTTTATTGGTATTATCTTACAATCATAAAGGCTCTGCGATTGGGTTATGATTGCTTCAAATGAAGAAACTTAGTCCAGGTAATTTCTCACGACAGAAGTCCATGAGGAAGGTTAAGTTTGAAATCAAGCATATCAGATAATGCATCCAAGTTCAGACATTTGATTTATCGCCTATCCTTTCTAATGATTAAATATTCGGCTGTCCCCATTGAAACCACACATAGATTCATACTATAATGTTCAAAGCAGGTTAACTGTATACTAAGTTTCCACCTTCATCCTCTAGAGAAAAACATCAGCCTGGACACAACTCAATAACAAAGAATTAGATACTAAGATCCAAGAAAGAGAAGAAGAAATTAATGAGGACATGAGCATCAGATTTCTCTCCTAAGCACCAAGTCCTAGTAAAGTTTTTCTTTGTGGTAAAGGAACTCAAGAACAGCTGTCAAAAATATGGCACTGCTAACCCTTTAACAAATTAAAAAGCACCATCTGCACACACTGAAGTCTGGATAAGCAGATGTGCGCCAGTACAAAGCCCAGGGAAGAGAAAATAGCTTGACGATGCTGAGGTTAACGGGTCTGAAAGCAGACAGCATATGTTTCTCCAATAAAAGGAGCACTCCACTACAGAAGCCAACAATTTGTAATGTTTATAAATTGTTATTGAACCTCTAATGTACCTCTAAATACCTGCATTCATGTTTTCAAAGTTTCTTTAAGAACAGTAAGTAGATCAATTACAGAGGACTACAAGTTCAGCATCTTTCCATGTACCATTAGTCGTTCAGTTTAGCTGAAGAAGGTCCCTACACTATCTTTAATCTGTTTCTCCCCCCACCTCGGCCACCCCCCATCCAGTAACGCCTCTCATTAAAACTAACTCTTTTGAAATATGCAACACTGGCTAGCTTGTCCCACTAGCTAATGGTCCTGAATTGATTCTTAATTAGTTGCAGTTTTGGAAAGAATCCAATTAAAATAGTGGGGGATTCCAATAGCAGAAAAGAGCCAGCTAATATGTGTTATGCTCTGAGCTGCTGATCTTTGCATTAAACTTGCTCAGGCAAAAGGCAGCTCTGCAGAATATGGCAGGATTCAAATCCTACTAAACATGTTCAGGTTTTAAACAGAAACCTTCACATGGTAATTTATCCCCTAGCCATAAAATATGATCAAAGAAAGGCAGCCAAATGCTGTTAGAAAAATTACGTTCCTTCATTCCACTTTCTCTCTCTTCTTCCTAAAAGGACAGGTTACTAATTCAAGAGAAGACAGCGGAATCTTTTCAATAAATTATACTATATTTTTATTTGCTGTATATTTTCCAGTTCCCTATTCAAATTCCAAAAAAAGGAAGAGGAAGCTCAGTGTGGGAAGAATTGGAAAAATAAAATAAAAGATAGAGGAGGGAAGTCTCCAGGAGGATAAATAGGATATTTTCCTATGTTCTTTCCAAAAGCAAAGAGTTGCCACCAGCAAAATTCCCGGTGTTGTTTATGAGGGCAGCTGGAGGGCATTTGACAGGTATGGCTTTTATGGTTCGGATTTAATTATAGAAAAGCAAGGGCTCAGGAAAGCAAGGTCTCAGGAAACCCAGGCAGGAGAAGGACTGTGCCACTGCTGTAGGTGACAGTCACGTGACCAGCTTTGTATTCAGCAGTAATAACTCACTGCCGGCTACCGGGATGGAGCCCAGCTCGCCTATCCCCTGAGGAGCTTCCACCAGGCTTGGATTCACAGAGTCTCTGATCTGCAGATTAACATGATCAGGACCATAGGCTTTGTCTTTTGCAAACATCCTCAGTCCCTGGATTTGTATCCAACATAATGTTGAGCCCGTATTTATTTGAGTAATGAATTGCAGTAATTAATGCACACATTGATTTTTTTCAAGTCTCCCTGAAGGCTATTTCTATTTTTAATTTATAGAAAATATATACCATTCCCTTAATAAGAGACCGCTCTCTGTTTCCAAATACATAGAAGAGACACAATCAAGCAAACAACAAAAAATGAAAGAAGCAGGTGATGTTAAAGATAGGACCAGGGACTGAATTAAAGTCACTTTTTAAAAAATCAGTAGGAAGGGCCTTTTCCTGTGGAATTTCAGTCTACTCTGGATCTGTTCAAATACTTCGTCAAGCTGTTTAAAGAAACAGTTATTTGAAGTATCCAGTATTCACACAGATAAATATCTCCTTCTTTTAAACTAAGCTTCTTTTCAACTGTTAATAAACGGATATCCTGTGCAGAAAAAAAAAGAAAGAGATGAAGAAGAGAGTTAAATCTGAATCAGATAAACATTGTTGTGGAATTTTAATTTTGTTTTAAGAATAGGTAATATCAGTTCTTCCGATGTCCCTGACTAAATACCATTTAAAACAGAGAAAGAGCTAGGGAGAGAGAAAAAGAGGATGAACACCCCTTGTCTCAGCTGCATCTTAATTGAAGTATCCCTAGGGCTTGAAATGATGGGATTTTTCTTACTTGAGAAATAATTCTTTTCTGCACCAAGGTTCTTAGTAAATGCCAACAGAGAGAGGGGAGTGTGTAAGTGATACAATCCGATATTTAGCTGAGAGTCATAGGTAAGAAATAGTGGAAAAGCTTTTGTGGCAGGCATTTGGCAGTGGACAGGCACAGCTCAGAAGGAAGGGGAGTTTGGAGGCACGTGCAAACTAAAGAAATACCTGATTAACCTTTCGCTGACTCTGAGCCACGTGATGCGCAGTGAGCCTTCTTAGAGTGATGGCTTTAGAAGAAGATGTTAAATTTAACCTCTGGCGCATGATAAATTGACAATAAAAAATTCAATGGCTTGGTAATTACCAATCACTTTGGACATCGGCAACATTTTTCAGTTCTGTCACTGCGCATTGGCACAAAAGCTTCAGCTGAAATTCTCTCGATCTTCCTCTTTTTAACTTTGTTTTCATGATGCAGATTAAATCTGCCACCCTATTACAGATTCATTTTCCTAATTTTTCATGTCTGCACCATGCCCCAGCTGCACCAGACTGATAATTGTGGAGCCCAGCCCTGATGATTAACATCAGAAGAATTAATTATGCCTGCCATTAAAATTCCGGGTTGCACATGGTGATCAAGAAAAATTAAGTTTCTCTAGGCCTCTAAATCATTTCACCTTTACAGGGAAGGATAGTGGACAGCTAAGCTGCAACTGTTCCTACCGAGGTCGAAACCAGGTTGAATGCCCTTTGTGTAATTCAACACATGCTTTCCCTGTTATTTTTTCTAGGATTTGAACTAAAGGATTTAATGCTTAGAAAATTATATAGAAGAAAAAAAACCCTGAAAGATATTCTCTACCCTACACTTTGAGAGAGGAGAAAAATACCTTTATGGAGGCTCAGCTGTTGTTTCAGAAATATCTGTTATACTAATTTGTAGAGGAATGCATCCTGTGGAAAAAGAAATGAGGAACCCTTGAAAATAGTTGGTGAAACGAGGGTGGAAAGGAGTCTAGCTTTACAGTCATTATAAATGGGAAGAAAGGAATGTTCATTCAAGAAGGTAAAGGCAGGGACATTTCTTAGAAATAAATCGATAACAGAATAAAAACAGATCCTCAGATCTTTAGGCTAAATAATAATGAGTAAAGGAAGCCTGTTGACCGGCGCATTTCCAAAATGATTGTTGTATGAGAAACTCAAAATATATTCAGTCTAGCCTAAGGTACAAAATTTACTGGAGCTATAAAGAGTAAGATGATATGCATTTATCATGTTCTTTTTCTACTCTATGTTCCATTTTTAAATTACCATAATAATGTATATTATAGGCATGGCTTTAGAAGACTACAAAAGGAGTCATATTTTGATGAACAGATGTAAATATCTTATGCCAAATGGTAAATCTCTTGTTCACCTCTATGCAAAGAGTATGCATCAGCTATGCATCATATCTGTTTCATTTATTATATTTAAGAAGTGATATCACAAGACAACTATTTCAATGCAGATACTCTTGTTAGTTTTTACTGGCAGTAAATTTACAGAGTCAAGTTAACTATCCACTAATCCCAGGTGAGGTGGGGCGGGGGCAGGAGAGGAGGAAACTGAAGAATTAATTCTATCTTTCTAGAATCTGTACTAGAAAATTTTAGAAGCTTGTATATTTTGACGTTGGCTGATTTTCACAGGAAATCTTGGGTTTAGTGACATGAGAAAAGCCCAAACATAATGATTTAGTAGCTTGAGCTAAATATGTCTTATATTTCTTGAAATGACTACCTTCCGTACTAATAATCCAGAATTCCTTAATAACACAGTTTCACAAATGACAAGTTCTGCAAGCAGGGCTGACTGCAAATTTATTCATCTCATAAGCATTTTGAGATGAAGATAACAAAGACAACATAACAAAAACTAGAAAAGTCTATTGAAATATCAAAATTTGAAAAGTCATAAAATACACTTAGAGGACCGTAAGAACAAATGAGATAAAAGCAGTGTGTGCGTGCATGCTCAGTCATGTCCAACTCTGTGATTCCATGAACTGCAGCCTGCCAGGTTCCTCTATCCGTAGGATTCTCCAGGCAAGAATACTGGAGCCGGGAGCTATTCTCTTCTCCAGGGGATCTTCCTGGTCTAGAGATTGAACCTGGGTCTCCTGCATTGGCAGGTGGATTCTTTACCACTGAACCACCTGGGAAGCCCATAAGAACAAGTGAGATAAACACAGAGGCTTAAGTAGAGTTCTTCAAACTCTTCTTCACTGTGCACAGAGCTGACTTTCTAGTATCCATTTTTTAAATCATACACAAGTCCCTCAGGAGAAGAAACAGAAGGAAAAACTGGCCCCAAACATTCATATCAACCCCAGATTAAAGAAAGTAGAATTAAAATACAGAGCAAATAGTAGAATAGATTCTACCTTTTCCATAACAAACAACGTAAAGGTATAAACACTGAGAAGTGATGGGGCGGCAAGTGGAAGAGAGGAGGAGAGGAACTTGCAAATATCATCATATAAGCATCAAGACTGCATGATAGGAAAGTAGATAACACTACAACTTTCTGATGATCAGGGAAAATAAACCGGGAGGATAAAAAGGTAACATAAGAATCCAATAGGAGTGAAATGACTAACATTAGTATCACTATAGAAGAAAACCAAGATGGTAGCTCAGGGGAAATATCTGAATTTTTCTTATAGGTATTGTAAGGCGCAGTAAGGGTGTCCCTGGTGGCTTAGATGGTAAAGAATCCTCCTGCCAATGTAGGAGACCTGAGTTCAATCTCTGGACCAGGAAGATCCCCTGGAGAAGGGAATGGCTACCCACTCCAGTATTCTTGCCAGAGAATCTCATGGACAGAGGAGCCTGGTGGGCTGTAGACCATGGGGTCGAAAAGAGTCTAATCGCTTGCACACACACACACACACACACAGAGCAGTAGATGGAGGGGAGAGACACTCCCAAGTGCAATAAACAATTAGAAAACAGATGTGAGGCTTCCTCTAACTACATTGAATAATAATGATGGGACAAAAAGATGCAAAGATTTCCCACCGGCATTCATTTTCCTTATCACAAATTCTCAGTAAATCCGAAATAAATAGACTCTCACGTTATTCTCTCTTTTCAAAATATTTATTCTTTTGTTTACTGGACTGCAATGGGTCTTAGTTGAGTTGTGCAGGGTCTTTAATAATAGCATTCAAACTCTTAGCTGTGGCATGTGGGATCTAGTTCCCTGACCAGGGACCAAACCCGGGCCCCTGCGTGGGGAGAATGGAGTCTCAGCAACTGGACCACATAGGAAATCCTACATTATTTCTCTTTATTTGTGGCAAAGAGGACGTAAGAGAGAATTTTGGATATTATAAATAATTTTGGTTTTGCTTAATATATCTCTAATGTTCTGTTGATCTTTATTATTATAACTGGCACATATAACGCCAGGACAAAGTGCAAAGTGTGAGTGTATTTGTGTGCGAGTGTGTGTGTATGTGTGTGTGTTTAGGAGTGAAAATTTTTACAATGTTCCTCTAGGTTTAGGGGAGGGACTGAGGCGATCACAATGTTACCCAGAAACAATCTATATAGATTACGTGTGTAAGGCTTTCTGGTCTAAGTAAATAGAACTTATCACAAAATGATTCAGGCACAGTAGTTATTGAAATATATAATCATAATAGTGCTATTCTCTTGGAAAGAATATAAATAGTTAACATAAACTGACACCATTTATGTTACTAGTAACCAGTCGAATAAAATGTTTCTTCTGCTTTGTTAGATCTCCATGCTGTATTAGCCAATACCAATGAATGAAAATTCCAGTGATCAGTGGGGGCCCTCTGCATCTCTGATGGTATGCTGTCTCCTGAAGGAATGCAAATAAAACACATGGTGTCACGAAGCATTCTTGCCAAAATTGTTTAACCTAACTCTAAACAAACTTTAGATCCAATTCCCAGCACACAGGAAATACAGAGGATAGAGGAAAAAGTTAAATGACACCACAAGGAGACAAATCCAGAAAGCAGAATGTTCTACAGAAAAGCCAGTCAAGTCTCTTCAACATGTCAGTTTCATGGTGGGGGTGGGGGGACAGCTCCTGATTAAGAGACGTTATAAGTTCACATGCTGCAAAGCATTCTGATTTGAACAAAGTAGCTATACAAGACATGTTGAGAAAATCATGGAAATGTGAATATGAGCTGAATGTTAAATGACTGAATTTTTACTTTCATTAGGTATGACAATACAGTTGTGGCTATGAAAGAAAATGTCATCTTATGTAGACACTCTGGAATAAAGTTAAATAATATGAATAACTTTTTTTCAAACAAATAGTTCAAGCAAGAATATTGGAGTGAGTTGCCATTTTTTTCTCCAGGGGATCTTCCCAACCCAGGGATCGAACCCAGGTCTCCTGCATTGCAGGCAGATGCTTTACTATCTGAGCTACCAGGGAAGCCCTCAAAAAAGATAGAATATGGTCAATTTTATGTAGGATGAGTTTATGGTTGTTCGTTATACAGTTGACCCTTGAACAATTCAATTGTTATGGGTGCTGACCCTCCAGGCAGCTGAAAATCCACCTGAATTTGATAGTCAGCCCTACAAATCTGCTGGAGAAGGAAATGGCAATCTACTCCAGCATTCTTGCCCAGAAAATTCCAAGGACAGAGGAGCCTGACGGGCTACAGTTCATGGGGTAGCAGAGAGTCGGACATGACTGAATGACGAACACACAAAAATCTGCGATTCTATATCCAACAGTTCAATCAACTGCAGAGTCTGTACAACTATAGTATTTATCGTCGGAAAAAAAATCCGCATGTAAGTAGATTTACACATTTCAAACCCACATTGTTCAAAGTTAACTGTATTCTCTGCTTTTCTATACATCTAAAAATTTTTTGTAATAATAATGTACTGGGAAGTGGTTAGTATTGTAAGGTAGATTTCTATAAAAGATGATTGGCTCTGAGTAATAACTAAATTGAAGTAGTCACTTGTGTTATAAGTAATGTCAAGGTATAGAGTCAGCCCAAACCACTGGAAGTCATTTGAAGGATCAGCGGAGTCTAGGATAATGGGTCCAAGAATATCTGATTCACATATTTTTTTCATTTGAAAGGTCTTTAGTTATCATCTAGTTCAACTGTACCATAGCAACAGGGAAAGAGAAATAAAAGTGAGGGCATTGCTCATTTCTTGAACCACAAAAGCAGAAACAATTCTTTTGACTTTAAGCCTACCCTACTTCTTCTCATCCTATTCTACATATAAACGTCCATGATTCTATTAATACATTTTTAACAATAAGGTTAAATTATACTTTTATACATTTTGTAGTTTTTTGTGTACTTTTCATACACTATTTCTTACAATGCTTCCTAGAACCCTAGCGATAGATTCTTTTACAGATAAAGAAACCGAGGTGCTAAGAGGTCAAACAGCCTGCCTACCTTCAGAAAAAAAAGAAAAACTTGAGCCTAAATCAAAGCATGGCAGCACTCCTAGCTCTACGCTTTTGCATTATTCTAGGGGTAGCACCTATATGCGTGAAATGACTAGTTTGCAGGATCTGATTCCCCAGGAGCCTGGTTAGGGGACAATATCTTGCAGCAGCAAGATATTTACTTTATTTGCCATATTAAAGTCAAAGGCATAACATTATATAACAACCCAATGAAGGTAATTAACTATACCAATGCTTCTCAGCTCAGGTTGCATTCCATAGACTCTAGAGTAGAGTCTGATATTCTGGGTTTTCTAAACGTGCTGCAAGCTGGAAAGTGAGGGGCAGGGGGAACTCTGATATGCAGCCATGATTTTAAAACCTCTGAAATAAACTACCACCATCCCGGTGTGCAGCCTTCTGGTGGTCTAACATGACCTAGGGATAGAATTTCTAAATGTGTAAAAGTAAATGACACATGGATAAAGATCTCACATGCGGAGGGGCAATTAAGCCTGTGCACCCTGGGATGACCCTGAGGGATGGGATGGGGAGGGAGGTGGGAGGGGGGGTCCAGGATGGGGAACACATGTACACCCATGGCTGATTCATGTCAATGTATGGCAAAAACCACTACAATATTGTAAAGTAATTAGCCTCCAATTAAAATACATAAATAAAATTTTTTTTAAAAGCCTGTGCACCGCAACTAGGGAGTCTGCATGCTACAACAAAGACCCAGAGCTACCAAAAAATAAAGTAGACTGGTGGTTGTCTAGGGCTGGCGTATATTGATGACTCAGAGTGATGGCTAAGGGATGCGGGGTAACATTCTGCTGCTGCTGCTGCTGCTGCTAAGTCGCTTCAGTTGTGTCTGACTCTGTGCAACCCCATATAGACGGCAGCCCACCAGGCTCCACAGTCCCTAGGATTCTCCAGGCAAGAACACTGGAGTGGGTTGCCATTTCCTTCTCCAATGCATGAAAGTGAAAAGTGAAAGTGAAGTCGCTCAGTGGTGTCCAACTCTTTGCAACCCCATGGACTGCAGCCTACCAGGCTCCTCCGTCCATGGGATTTTCCAGGCAAGAGTGCTGGAGTGGGGTGCCATTGCCTTCTCCGGTAACACTCTGGGGTAATGAAAATGTTCTAAAGTTGATAGTGGTCTATAAATATACTAAAAGCCACTATACCTTTTAAATGTGTGAGTTGTGTGGTATGTAAATTAACTCTCAATAAGGCCATCAGTTTTTAAAAATGAATGCTCTGTATGTCTAAACAATCCCCATTTTCACCATTTCTCTTCCGCCCACTTCTTGACAAACTGGAGTTGTGCTTTCATTCCCTGATCCAGCATATGTTTGCCAACCAGGCTCTGTTCTAGGAGTTCGGGATATAACAGCAAACATGGCAGAGAAGAGTCCTGTCCTCATGGAACTTATATTTTAGAGGAAGGAGATAGGCAGTAAACACATAAATAGAGGACGATTTCAGACTGTGATATAAGACAAAGGAAATAAAACTAGGTGAAGTAATAGTAATGCTGGGGGCGTGGGCCACTTTGAATGGGGTGATCAGTATATGAGGTAACTTTCAGGACTTGTGAGCCTTGAATGACATGAAGTAATAAACCATGCAAAGATCTGGGGGCTGAGCCACTGGTGAAGAACAAATGTCTTCGGGGGCAGTAACAGGTCTGATGTGTTCAAAGGAGGAAGAGAAGGGCAGAATGGCTGGCCCCAAGTGAGCAAAGCAAACATGGGCAATGAGCTGGGGAGGCTGGCAGATGTCAGGTCACATGGGGCAAAGATTGGACTCCAAGAGAGCTTGGAGGATTACACATTATGCGTCCAGATCAGAGTATTCCTGAGAGTGAAAGAGGGTGCTTTATTAATTACATAGGAACAATAGGTACAAACTGTGGACTGTCACAGACTAAACAGGATGTCTGCTCACCATACAAAAAGATCAAGATTTTACTCTAGAAGGTGATGGAGAACCATTGGACTCCTTGGAAGAAAAGTTATGACCAACCTAGACAGCATATTCAAAAGCAGAGACATTACTTTGCCAACTAAGGTCCGTCTAGTCAAGGCTATGGTTTTTCCTATGGTCATGTATGGATGTGAGAGTTGGACTGTGAAGAAGGCTGAGCGCCGAAGAATTGATGCTCTTGAACTGTGGTGTTGGAGAAGACTCTTGAGAGTCCCTGGGACTGCAAGGAGATCCAACCAGTCCATTCTGAAGGAGATCAGCCCTGAGATTTCTTTGGAAGGAATGATGCTAAAGCTGAAACTCCAGTACTTTAGCCACCTCATGCGAAGAGTTGACTCATTAGAAAAGACTCTGATACTGGGAGGGATTGGGGGCAGGAGAAGAAGGGGACCACAGAGGATGAGATGGCTGGATGGCATCACTAACTCGATGGACGTGAGTCTGAGTGAACTCTGGGAGCTGGTGATGGACAGGGAGGCCTGGCATACTGCGATTCATGGGGTCGCAAAGAGTCGGACACAACTGAGCTACTGAACTGAACTGAAGCTGCATTGCATAAAGTTTGAAATTATCCTCCTAAGGGGACCCCGGAACTATTGTTTAATTAGAGAGATAAAGAATGGAAGTGGCACAGGCAAGCATCTGTATGGAAGCTAGAGGAACCAGCCCACCACACAGAGGAGGAGGGCAGCAGCAGGGACCCCGCAGTAAGACAGCCAGCACTCTCCTCCTTGGGCAGCCTGGGGTTAGTTCCAGTACATGAAAAATGCTCTGCTCAGCCCCCAGGGTTCCATGACATACAGCAGAAATCATTTTGGCTTGGAAAATTTTCAAAGCAGGTGTTGCTAGTCATTCACTCTAACCATAGAATAGTTTCAAAAACACTCCCTAGCTTCTTCTGACCCAGAGCATGGGAATTCTGTCACTTCCCAGGCATGAGCTATAAAACGCATTCCCAATTAACTGCTTGGAATTATGTAACAGGTTTACTGAGTTTGGGAGCTTGAATGGGTAACACTGAATTATTCTTTGGGTTTCTGCTTAGATACCAAGGCATTATTGAGTAAGAAACATCTAGCAGCAATCAACCATTTTTGCCCCTAATATCTGCTTTGGGAACAGAATCTAGGAAAGGTTGGAGGAATTCAAATTCTAAGAAGCATTCATAAGGCGTCTACAATTCTTTTTGAAAACAAGTTAACAATTTACCATTTATTGAGCACCTAGTATTTGCCAGACATTATGCTAGATACCATACTTGCTTTACCATCTGCAACCTTTTACTACAGACTTGCCAGGTGGGCGTTATTCTCATTTATCTGATGAGATTTATTGTCATTATTCTGATGAAATGTCTCAAATGTTATATTCTTAAAGTCATATCCTTAAGAAACTTCGACCTTAAGTCTAGAATTGAATACATGTTTATTCCCAAATGCCTTGACATGTTCCCCTCTGATGAAATAAAACATATTTTTTTATTATGCAAACATGCAAATGTTCCATGGATGTACCCTCTTTTTTACTCATACTGTATATGGAAATCCAAATAATGCATAACAAATAAATTAGAAGTTATTGTTAACATTTCAGTGGGTTTTACTTCACTGATTTGTTAATAGCAGCTTCCCCAGGTGGCTTTATGATTTGTTTTACACATTTTCCATTTACATGCACCTATGCAGAAATGTATCTTCTGAGTGTCCTGAAGTTTAGATTTATAACCCATTCTATAGCATATCTATTTTTGTTCTGTCTCATACCCCAGCCCTTCATGCAAAACATTTATACACCCAGCTGTTTACCATAAAAATCTGAGCGCTAAAGTTGGTTTAAATGTTACTATTAATGGTGGCTGGCGGTATATACATTTATTCAAAAGGCACTTCCTTGCCCTTAAGGCAAATTCAAACTTCTTAGTCTTGTTTACCAGGCTCTTCACACTCTTGCCTCCTTACTGATCTTAGCTGCACCCGACAGTCACCCAGGGGCCTGTTAGACAAAAGGAGAGCTCCAGTTTGGGGGAACTGACAAGCAGCTAGCAGAGAGGGTGTCCCCCCGTGAGGGGTGGGAGGCCAGGTTCAAAGACCACTCCCCACCACACAGAGGCCAATTAAATCAGACTCGGCTGGGGCCTTTGTTTTGAATTTGCTTGCTTGTAGTTTAGTTATTTAATCTCTCATTGATGCTCCTGTTTAGCCAGGACTGAAAACTTCACATCCCAGCTCACCCACTCGCTTGGCTCTTTGCTCTCCTTTACACTCTGGAAGCTGCCACGCACCGATGCACTCTCATCTCAAGGCCTCTGCACAGAAAGGAATGCCTAGAACACACTCTTCCACAAGTCTCCTCCTGCGTCTCCAGCTATATTCCTTCAGCTATACACTCCAGGAAGGTTCCCCCATCCCTACAAAACAGGTTAGCACAGACTAAGCTCAAACCTCAGCCCTCACAGAGCACTTGCCTATTTAATCTGCCTGCCACCCCCTACTCTGTGCTCCTGCAGGACAGGTTTGTCTGTGTTGATCTTTGTATTCCTGGTGCCTAATTCCGTGCCTGGCACATAGGACATGCTCAATGAACCGTGTGAGAAATAGGTTCCATTTCCCGTCTGAAGCAGTTCGCCAGTTGATGGGAAATGACTGTAAGTCACTACGGGATGTGTTAAATGCCTCCAGGAGTGCATAGAGCATGCTTTGCGGGGAACAGGCTCTCTTTTATTTCATACACACTCCTCATTCCTTGACTTGCTTTTGGTGACTTGTATTCACCTTCTCAGACATTACTGTTGTTCAAAAATTCAAAATAACGTTCACCTAGAAGCCCTACATCTAACTCTATGCTTGTCTCTCTGATTAACCATGCATTTTACTGCACAGACGTCTGCGTCCACCAGCAGCCTGGCTGTGACCATGTCCTTGGAGTGACCTTGAGAAGCAGATGTGAGAATGTTACCTTTAAAAGATGATTGTATTAATATCTGTGATTATGGACAGAACCACATTTTGCTATTGTCCCCAAAATAAAGAGATTCATTACTTTTATCAAAGTTAGTAACTAATGATCAAAGATTAATGACTGCCATCTTATGTTTACATCCTTTAAAATTTTCTCTATCTGTACCTTTTCTACATATGTCAAAACAAAGATTTTTTATTATTTTTAAAAAGTGGGAGCATAATTACAGTTATCTAGCCTGCCTTTTTTTTCCATTTAACAATACATGGGATATATTTTTCCACGTTAATAAATATGTATTTACCTCATCATTTCTAATGCCTGTAGGTGATCTGTGGTAAACCATTAGTTATTAAATCAGCCACTATTGGCCGTCATTTAGATTGATTTCAGTTTCTGTTATAAACAATGCTGTGATGGATACCCTCATCTGTACAATTTTATGTGTCTATCCAGATTCCCTTCAAACACATTTGAAGAAGTAGAATTCCTAAACCAAGGAGTTTACAGAGCTTTCATTCCGACATTATGCTGAGCTGCCAACAGAATATGTTAGATGAATTTTTATCACTATCAAAAGTTTATAAAAGCATATGTTCCCTATTTTCCTATCAGCAACAAGTTCTTTCAATATTCATTCATTTCATAGAAGAAGATATCTATTGCTGTTTGAAGTTGTAGTTCTTTGATTATTCGTGGGCTTTCGTATTCTTTTACATATTTTTGCTCTGTATTATTCTATTATCATGTTCACATTTTTATTAATTTGTAGGAGCTCTTTGCATATTAGAGATGTAATCCCCTTGTCATATGCTGTATGTCTTTTCCATGTTTGTCTTTATCTTTACCTTTGATCGTGCTTGTGCTGTACTATGGTTTTGTTTTTAATGTTGTCAAATTATTAGTTTTTTCTTTTATGTTCTTGGTTTTGATGGCATAAAATTTTAGCATGTTATATAGTTTCTGAGATTTAAGATGGATTTCTCATTTTGTCAACAACAAAATGTCACCTGGAAATCAAATTAGAACTGTTGAAAATACCATTTAGGCTATTTATTACACAACTATAGTCCTTAACCCTGGGTTGAGAAGATCCCCTGGGGAAGAGAATGGCTGCCCAATCCAGTATTCTTGCCTTGAGAATCCCGTGGACAGATGAGCCTGGCTGGCTATAGCCCGTAGGGTCACACAGAGTCAGACACAACTGAGTAACTAACACACAGTCCTTTACACCACTAAAAAAAAAAGTTTAATGATGACTAAAGTTAACACACTTATCAATATTTTTAAAGGGGAAAAATAATCAATATTTTCAAAATCCTGTCTGTGCCAATTTGTAGGTGACACTTTGAGTCTTCCATATTTATTATCTGAACTAACATGATCCCAGTAGAAAACTCTGATTTGGTCAGGAAACAATTTTACAAGCTGTTGCAGAATACAGATGCAAGTATCACAGCTTCAAACTGTGAGGCGAGATCCAGCCAGGGCTTGACTGGAAATGTTTCCATAATGACCACACATGGGATAAAACAACAGAAAATCATCCACTCTCATTGGCAGGTGAAGCATTCTAGAAAAGTTTCTCTTCGCTTTCCTGGAGATGCTACGTAGGACCCCCAAAGCTCATGAAGGATAGAGTGACAGAAATGCGGCAGCCTGCTGCAGGACCTCCACATGCGCACACACCATTCTTTGATGAGGACTTGCTCAGTGAACCAACATTTGGTCCCTATAGGCTTTCCTTTGATTTGTTGTTAATCCAGACCCCTGGTCAAGAAAGTACAGCTGGCTTTAAAAGATCCAACTTTTTTCTGATTTCATAATGCCAGTTCAGCTCCCTTTAAATTCTGCAACAAAATTCTTCTCAGCAGGTCATAAAATAATGGATTTATGAAAGCCAGTGACAATTCAAATTTCTCTTTTTAAAATTGATAAAATTAACAATGGCAACAATAATGAAATCCTTTGGGCAGCATGAGTCAAAAGAAACCATTTCCTGTAACAAAAACAGCTGTGTAAGATAAATCTTCATTTTGATCTCTTGAAAATATAAAACAATTTTAGCTGTCTTTTCATTCTTTGTATTTTACTATTAAGTACTATAAAAATATCAATTAATTAATAACAGATAGTCTCATATTCAACACGCTCACAACTGTACCCTCATCTAATGAAGAAACACTCTCCTATTGGTTAGTGATTGTTAGATGAAATGGAGTGCTGAGCCAGGGATATAGGGGATCCACAAAAACAAAAATAGAATCACTGATACAAAGACTCATCATCCATAAGGAAGAGTGGAGAAATTTAAATGGGAAATAAGTACATGATAGATTTAACTAAGAATTTAAATCCTATGATTCAGGAAAGAATGTATAAGCAGAGGCTGCGGCATAAGACAGTTCAGTGGAGAAAAATGAAATTGAGCTGGATGTTAAAGAACAAGTGGGAGAAATGTTCAAGGAGGGAAGAAGGCAACAGTTCCATAAGAGCGGAAAGGTAGAAACGAGCATGGTACATGAACAAAACATGATTCACTTGTGGAACCATCAAAGACCCTCTCACTGAAAGGGAGACAAATGTCCTACCATAAAAGGAAGGAAGAGAAAATAAGACAGGGAGATGCAAAGAGAGGCTTGAGGAATGAGAAGTTTCACCAGGTTTGAGTAGGCTATCGCTACCCCACCTCCCGATCTTCCAGGTTCAAAAATAGAAATATTGTGTTTTTTTAATATAAAAGTTGCTTATAGAATCCTGGGGTGGGCAAAACACTATCTACTATAATATTGTATATTCTTCCCTTACTGTGTGTCCACCTCCCATTACACCTGGATAATTACTTTACACAGGGAGGCATGAAAAAGGAATTTTAGACTGAATAAACTAATACAAAAACAAATGATAACATTTTTTGAGGTGTTTATTATATTATTATTATATCTAGACATGAACTTTTGGGGGTTTCAGGGGACTGGAAGAAGAATGGTGGGAGAAAGGAAAACCAGCTATTAAGCTACTGCAGAATATCAATTATAAAATGATAAGGATTTAGATTTAGGAGGCAGGAATAGGAATAAAAACAGAGACATTAATTTAAGAAAATTATGTCGAGTCATTAAATGATTTCTATTCATGGCTATTCCCATCTAACACCCAGGTCAAGTTTAGGTGATTTGACCAACTATTCCACACATTCATTCACATGGAAAATATCTACTGAGCCCCAGGCACTCTTTTGGCCCCAGGGTCCAAAGTGAAATTCAAATTTATTTTCTTCAAATTTCTGACTGATCACATAAAGCCATGAACCCTGACAACCTAACGACTCATGTACAATTGGTCATTATCACAATAATCATCCCTGATTACCAAAATAACCTGGCATGTATTAGGCAAAAGGTTTGAAAGAGTGAATTTTAAGGCTGAGTAGCATTAAGACAGTCCCAACTGTGTATATATTGGAAACATTAAACAAGGAATTAAGCACTTCATCTCCAGTCACTTCACATTATTTATCCAAGTGAGACAGAGTTCCAACCAGATATAACATTTTAGGAAGCATGAATTCAGATAAGATTTTTAAGGAAGCAAAAACAAAAAAAAATTGCCTAACAGCAATCATATATGGATCATGAGTCAAAATTTTTATAAATCCAAATTTGAACATGTGTAGTTTAAATTTGATGTTCTTTAACTTTGCCTTTAGGCTCCACATGCCTTTCTAAATATCTACATCAAGATTAGAAGTCCCAAAAATCACTTAGCATATCACTCCCCAGGGGAATCAAGTTTAATAACCCCTTTTCTCCTCTCTCCCTTCTTACCTCCTTTTCCCCCTCCATCTCCACTTTTTCCTTATTATTCCATCCCTTCCTTTCTTATCTATTGAGTGCCTATAACTCTTCAGTGTAGTATTCAATTCAGTTCAGTCGCTCAGCCGTATCTGACTCTTTGTGACCCCATGAATCGCAGCACGCCAGGCCTCCCTGTCCATCACCAACTCCTGGAGTTCACTCAAATTAATGTCCATCAAGTCGGTGATGCCATCCAGCCATCTCATCCTCTGTCGTCCCCTTCTCCTCCTGCCCACAATCCCTCCCAGCATCAGAGTCTTTTCCAATGAGTCAGCTCTTCACATGAGGTGGCCAAAGTACTGGAGTTTCAGCTTTAGCATCATTTCTTCCAAAGAAATCCCAGGGCTGATCTCCTTTAGAATGGACTGGTTGGATCTCCTTGCAGTCCAAGGGACTCTCAAGAGACTTCTCCAACCCCACAGTTCAAAAGCATCAATTCTTCGGCGCTCAGCTTTCTTCACAGTCCAACTCTCACATCCATACATGACCACTGGAAAAACCATAGCCTTGACTAGACGGACCTTTGTTGGTAAAGTAATCTCTCTGCTTTTCAATATGTTAAGTATAGTATTAGGTTGACCAAAAAGTTCATATGGAAAAACCCAAACAAATTTTTTAGCTAACCCAATACTAAATGCTGGGAACTCCCATAGTGAATCTAACAGACAGTATGACAGTCACTGGAGGGCTCTCTTGACTAAAGCCAGCAATTCCAAGTCCTCCAAAATAGAATCCCATCCTTTCCAAGGCTTATACTTCCTGATTACTACCCCAAACCACTCAGAACTTCAAAACAGACCAGTAGAACTTCACATTAAGCTTTTAATTCCTAGAGTTTGGTTTTGTTGTTGTTTCTGTCTCCTGAAACTGTGAACTTTCAGGTGTTCGAGCTGGATTTAGAGAAGATAGAGGAACCAGAGATCAAATTACCAACATCCGCTGGATCATCGAAAAAGCAACAGAGTTCCAGAAAAACATCTACTTTTGCTTTATTGACTACGCCAAAGCCTTTGACTGTGAATCACAACAAACTGTGGAAAATTCTGAAAGAGATGGGAATACCAGAGAGACCACCTGACCTGCCTCCTGAGAAATCTGTATTCAGGTCAAGAAGCAACAGTTAGAACTGGACATGGAACAGACTGGTTCGAAATCAGGAAAGGAGTGTGTCAAGGCTGTATACTGTCACCATGTTTATTCAACTTATATGCAGAGTACATTGCCAGGCTGGATGAAGCACAAGCTGGAGTCAAAATTGCCCAGGAGAAATATCAATAACCTCAGATATGCAGATGATACTTACGGCAGAAAGTGAAGAACTAAAAAGCCACTTGATGAAAGTGAAAGAGGAGAGTGAAAAAGTTGGCTTAAAACACGGCATTCAGAAAACTAAGATCATGGCATCCAGTTCCATCACATCATGGCAAATAGACGGGGAAACAATGACAGACTTTATTTTGGGGGGGGCTCCAAAATCACTGCAGATGGTGACTGCAGCCAGGAAATTAAAAGACACTTACTCCTTGGAAGAAAAGCTACGAGCAACCTAGACAGCATATTAAAAAGCAGAGACATTACTTTGCCAACAAAGGTCCATCTATTCAAGGCTATGGTTTTTCCAGTAGTCATGTATGGATGTGAGAGTTGGACTATAAAGAAAGCTGAGCACTGAAGAATTGATGCTTTTGAACTGTGGTGTTGGAAAAGACCCTTGAGAGTCCCTTGGACTGCAAGGAAATCCAACCAGTCCATCCTAATGGAAATCAGTCCTGAATATTCATTGGAAGGACTGATGCTGAAGCTGAAATGCCAATCCTTTGGCCACCTGATGCAAAGAACTGACTCATTGGAAAGACCCTGATGCTGGGAAAGATTGAAGGTGGGAGAAGGGGACGACAGAGGATGAGATGGTTGGACGGCATCACTGACTCAATGGGCGTGAGTTTCAGTAAGCTCTGGGAGTTGGTGATGGACAGAGAAGCCTGGCATGCTGCTGTCCATGGGGTCGCAAAGAGTCAGACACAACTGAGCAACTGAACTGAACTGTCTCCTGACACTTGGTCTTTCACTGCCCCTTTGGAGAAGGAAATGGCAACCCACTCCAGTATTCTTGCCCGGAAAATCCTATGGACAAAGGAGCCTGGTAGGCTACCATCCATGGGGTCGCAAAGAGTCGGACACGACTGAGCGATGTTCAGTTCAGTTCAGTCACTCAGTCGTGTCCGACTCTTTGCAATCCCATGAATCTCAGCACGCCAGGCCTCCGTGTCCATCACCAACTCCCGAAGTTCAATCAGATTCACGTCCATCAAGTCAGTGATGCCATCCAGCCATCTCATCCTCTGTTGTCCCCTTCTCCTCCTGCCCCCAATCCCTCCCAGCATCAGAGTCTTTTCCAATGAGTCAACTCTTCGCATCAGGTGACCAAAGTACTGGAGTTTCAGTTTTAGTGTCATTCCTTCCAAAGAAATCCCAGGGCTGATCTCCTTTAGAATGGACTGGTTGGATCTCCTTGCAGTCCAAGGGACTCTCAAGAGTCTTCTCCAACACCACAGTTCAAAAGCATCAATTCTTCGGCGCTCTGCCTTCTTCACAGTCCAACTCTCACATCCATACATAACTACTGGAAAAACCGAAGCCTTGACTAAACGGACCTTAGTCAGCAAAGTAACGTCTCTGCTTTTGAATATGCTGCCTAGGTTGGTCATAACTTTTCTTCCAAAGAATAAGCGTCTTTTAATTTCCTGGCTGCAGTCACCATCTGCAGTGATTTTGGAGCCCCCAAAAATAAAGTCTGCCACTGTTTCCGCTGTTTCCCCATCTATTTGCCATGAAGTGATGGGACCAGATGCCTTGATCTTTGTTTTCTGAATGTTGAGCTTTAAGCCAACTTTTTTGCTCTCCTCTTTCACTTTCATCAAGAGGCTTTTAGTTCCTCTTCACTTTCTGCCATAAGGGTGGTGTCATCTGCATATCTGAGGTGATTGAGATTTCTCCCGGAAATCTTGATTCCAGCTTGTGTTTCTTCCAGCCCAGCATTTCTCATGTTGTACTCTGCATAGAAGTTAAATAAGCAGGGTGACAATATACAGCCTTGATGTACTCCTTTTCCTATTTGGAACCAGTCTGTTGTTCCATGTCCAGTTCTAACTGTTGCTTCCTGATCTGCATACAAGTTTCTCAAGAGGCAGGTTAGGTGGTCTGGTATTCCCATCTCTTGGAGAATTTTCCACAGTTTCTTGTGATCCACACAGTCAAAGGCTTTGGCATAGTCAATAAAGCAGAAATAGATGTTTTCTGGAACTCTCTTGCTTTTTCCCATGATCCAGCAGATGTTGGCAATTTGATCTCTGATTCCTCTGCCTTTTCTAAAACCAGCTTGAACATCAGGAAGTTCACGGTTCACATATTGCTGAGCAACGTTACTTACTTATAATACAGTGCCCCAATCTGACACAGTCTGACCTGGATTCAAATTCTAACTACATTATTCTGTCTGCAGGATCTTGAATAAGTTAATTAATCTCTGGGACCCTCACATTCCTAATGAGGTAAATGAAAATAACAATACCTACATTTCCAGGATGTTGAAAAGATTAAATGAGATGATTTAATCTCTCTCCTGTGTGAAAGCATCGAACAGAGGCTTTATGATGATTTTTCTGGGACAATTATGGGAAAAAGTGAGCTATCCTACCAAATTCCCAGAGCATGTTATACCACTGCACTTTCAAGCCACCTCCAATTATTAGTTATTTTTTAATTAATTTATTTTTTAACTGAAGGATAATTGCTTTACAGAATTTTGTTGCTTTTGTGTCTACCTTAACTCCCTGCATAGGACCAGAGGAGGAGACAAACCGATTTATGGCTTCCTGATACCTGAGACATACATAGTTGGTCACACTGAGGGGAAAAGGAGAAGGGTGGTTAATGATCTTTGATGCCTCATGGTTAACATTAGTAGTTTAAAGATTCTTCTGAATTTAGAGACTCATCTAACATTCAGATTGTTCCTCTGAGCGTTACCTAATCGTGCAAATGGGGAGTCACCTCAGAACGACCTCCTTCTTTTATTTCTGTTGTTACTGAGTTTAAATCCAAATACGAAGGCTGAAAATACTCATATCTAAATACTGTCCAATTAATTTCATATTGCTCTTCATGTTTAATAGCCATGAAACAATTAACTTCAAACCAAAAAGAGAGTATTTTGTAATACAACAGATCGCCAAAATAGGAACCCAGGCAGAAAATTAAAAGGTTAATGAAGAGTCAACCCAGCCCAGCTGGCATGCTAAGCCAGTGACTAGCACCCTCACAATAATAAGAATCACAAGCATATGCCTCCAAAGAAATAATTGAGGCAGAAGGGACTCATTTTGCTAGGCCATCATCATGGCCGAACTTATACCTAAGCAAATGCAACTTCAGAAAACTTATGACTCTTGCCTTAAGAAGCTTCAGACCACTTTACAGAATCACTGCGCTAGTCAATAGCCCCCTACTTCTTCAAGAGTAATTTATGGTCCCCTAAATCAAGGACTTTCCACTGTTCAATAAAACTCTTTCCTGAATTATAACAAAAGTCAAAACTAAGTTCACCCAGACTGGCAACATGTAACCGGAAATTCTCCGTGGCCCCTGTGCATTATTTCAGAGAGGGCAGAAGCCCTGGCGTCTGTGAATCGCACCCCGCAGCTCGCCACTCCCCAGTGTGGTTATCCCCACACCCTGCCCCTGGGCCAGGAATCTGGAGACAAGCTACAGTGCGGACAACCTGTCTTCTTGGATCAAGATCGAGGAGCATCTTGCTCCTCTGATAGACGGACATAGCTACTGTATAAAAGGCTGCAAAATGACCAAAGGGAATCTTTTATTTTGTTGTTGTTGTTGAAGTATAGTTTATTTACAGTATTATATTAATCTCAGGTATGAAGCATTGTGATTCAGTATTTTTACAGATTGCACTCCATTAAATGTTATTATAAGATAATGGCTATAATCCCTGTGCTACATAATATATCCTTATTGCTTATCTATTCTACATACAGTTGTTTGTCTCTCTTAAACCTATACCCCTAATTTGCAACCCCTACCACCCCCTTCCCCTTTGGTAACCAAAGGAAACCTTTCAAAATGTACAAGTATTTAACTGCAATATAACCTCGATCTGAGCTGCAATTGCTTCACATGGAAAAAATCCAAGACCTTCCCAATGGAGAACTCAGACTATGAAGGTGATGGGCACTAAGGAATAGGAACAGGTTGGCAAGATTCTCAGGACACGTTTGGATATAATTGCTTATTCTTTTTTTCCAGGAAAAGTCCCCGTAACAGGGAAGGAACCCCTCCTTGCCCCTTTCCAGTAAATTCTCCTCATAGCACGTTGCACCTCCCCTGGGACATTTAGAGACTGCCATTCATTTAATTGCTTGAAAAGCCCAAACCAAACAAGAGTCACTGGAGCTTGGCCCTGTTTGTTGGCTGTCTGCAGATTTACAATTTAGCACCATGTGGATCTTCCAAACCAAAGTGTTAGAAATCTAAGGGGCGCATTCCACCTCTCAAAGTACAATGGGCAAGCGTGGAAAAGCTTGAGAGTCCCCACAAGGCAGCAAACCCAATTACATTGTAACACGTGTGCAGCCCTTTAAGCTGCTCATTAACATTTGGAAAATTCTTCTGGTAAATGTCTTCATATCCAATTTAGCCTTCTTTCCCCTTCTCTCCACCACCCTCATTTCATAGACAGGCCACAGTAATGAGCTATATAAACGTAACTCTTTAAACGAAGAATGTCATCACTTAGGAATACAAGAGAACGGTGCATGTTGTGTGTGTCTACAAACTGCAGTTGCTGTCTGTTAGAGTTTGTAGCAACTTTTAAATCTGTCAACACGGCATGAATTTCATACTAAGCTCCTTCCCGGTGCTTGAGCCAGGAAGCAAAGGGGGAACAGGCTGTATCATTTATGGGCAGGCTGGTATTGGGTCAACTGTGACATCACACTCCGCTACCACTGTAACGAGGTGAAAGGCTAGGCTGCGACAACATGGCACTTTGTTTATTGGGAAAATTTAAGTGGGGGCTGTATTTCAACTTCTGATAAAACTGGAACAAAGACTAGGGATTACAGATTTTTAACAGCTCCAAACAAGATGAGAGTGAAAAAGAGAGGAGCCATCTAGGAACTTAGTGAAAATGCCAAGAGTCAAAGGATCCAAGGAGGCTCCAAGCAGACTGGTTCCTTGGCATTTATATTGGACATGTCAGCTCCACTAAAACATAGGCACATCAGCCAAGTGTCTAATCTTTATTTCTTCCCCATGATTAATATTTAAGCAGGGAGGAGAAACCTAAATTGTGTGTGTATATTTTTAAAATATAGGTCCTCTGTTTAATACTCTGGCAAGTCTCTACCTTGATCAAAGTTTTATATTCAGAAGTATAACCTCAAATATGTTTTCTAGAGTCTTCTTTTGTCCACACTGATATTGGGTACCATGATCAAATCCTGTTTCTCCACACAATTATGTACAACATTTGAATTCATTAATAACCTACTGAATACAATATTGTGTGCTAAGAGATATTTGGCAAATAAGAGAGAAAGAAAAAGTTTTCAAGATTGAGCTATATTTAGAATTAGGAAATTTTTATGTAGATTTGTAGCTAATACCTGCAGCTTGGTGTATTTATTTGTCCCACCTAGAGGCCCCATCCGTGCAGAGTGCCCAGTGTTTGGGAAACCATCATGTCAACAGCTGACTATGAGGTAAGGCAGAGTAAAACGAGGACACTGAGTAAGTGCAGGTGCTAATGGCAATCTGAAGAAAAAGGCACTAAATTCACCTAAAATTATTTTATCTTCTGCGGAAAGAACCCCTACTCCCAAACTTGTCCTTTATGTATACATACATATATCAATAAGGCAATGCTGCTGCTGCTGCTAAGTCACTTCAGTCGTGTCCGACTCTGTGTGACCCCATAGACGACAGCCCACCAGGCTCCCCGTCCCTGGAATTCTCCAGGCAAGAACACTGGAGTGGGTTGCCATTTCCTTCTCCAGTCAATAAGGCAATAGGCTTGAGCTATTCCTATTGGGATGGGATCCAAGTTCTCTCTCAAGAGAGAAAGACACCAAAGCATCATACCACCAAAATCTGGAGGAGCTTATTTTTCAAATTGCTCTAAATAGTTCTACTTCATGTAAGTGAGAAATTTATTCTAAGAGAAAACATCCATTGTAGAACCATTACTCTTTTGCTCTTAATTTTCTCAGCTCTAATCAGATATAACCTAGTAGAACTGGGCCTAAATTTTACCAATTCTTCCCCTCAATTTTTGTGAAATACTGGTTGCTTCCCACTTCTTAGGAATCCCGATATTAATTGGACTCATGTTTTTTTCCTAATTATGGGCCTCTGAGAAACCTTGCCTATCTCCATGGTGACCACATAGTCCTTCATCAGCTCCAAGTTAACCCCTTCTTAGCTATTTCCTCTTTCTGTAGATGCTCTGCTGATCACCCAGATGCTTAGTTAGGAACACAGACTACTTATTTTTCATTCCCCATTGTCAGGGTAATTAGACTGCTTGAAACGTCAAATAACCAGAATAGTAAAACGGTTAACAGCATGATCCCTAGAAGTCAAAAAAAAAAACCTTTTCCAATCTCAATTCTAACATATTTATCTGTGCCACTTCAGACAAATTATTTACCCCCTCTGAACTTTAATTTACTCATTCCTAAAATGGGAAGAATAATAACATCTACTGTTGTAAAGATTAAATGACACATGAAATACTGAGTGTCATGGAAAATGCTCAGTAAATAGCTGTCGACAAAATAATAATTATGTAATGATAAGATGGTTAATAACAAGTATATGATAATCATATATTATATCATAATCATTCTTGGTGGGAACTCATTGCCTAACATTATCCAAAGCTACCATCCTTTCTCTAGTTTAATTCCATATCAAGACCCTAGTATTTTCAGTCTTTCTACCTGGAGGAAAAAAACAGTGGAGAAAGAGAAAGACAATGGAAACAAAATGCAGAGACAGCCAATCAGTCAGCAAAGTGCCCACCCCATGTGCATACAATCAGCACCAGCTGTAGTCCAATTAAACTTAATCTAGTCACATGCTCCTGTGCTTCTCAGAAATTAGAGGAAATCAATTCAAATGCTAATGAGAAAGTCCATAATTTATTATCTGCTGAGGAATGCATGTTACATTAATTTTAACTGTAAACAATTATTTTTATTGCAAGATTAATTACCCTATCTTATACAACTTCCTTTTTTCATATTCTTTTAAGGAATTAGTTTTCAGTTGCTGTTTTGTGGTTCTGTCACAGTTCTTTAGCTTGAGAAAAGTATAATTAATTTAGGGATGCTGCAAATGTTGTTTTCTATTCTTCTGCCAAAAGAAAGTGGAATAAATGGTTAGGTCAAACACAGAGAAAAATAGCTTCAGCTTCCGGCCAAGATGAAAAGACATTAGAACTCAGACTGGAAGTGGAGGGAACCAAACAGAATTTAAAACATAACTTAATGTTGGGCACTTCTGACCAAAGCATTTAAGGCTTCGACATACAAAGTCCAGTCTTCAAATTATTCCTAAGTCCTAAAAATCACTGGAAGATGCATGAGCCAAAATTTTCATAGCAAGAAAAAGACTAATCATTTTTTTCTTAAAATAGCAACAAGGCCTAGATTTCTCCATACATGCTGTGGTGGGGGGGATGGGGGGGAGACTTTTTTTTTTTTTTTTAGTAATTAGAAAAGAATGAAATTTGTGCTGTCAGGATTCTGCTCTCTTGACAAAATTCCCTTCACTCTGACTTGGCTTTCAAGGTGAATGAGCCTTCAACACAGTGGCTTATGGGAAATTATTCTTAAACCAATCACTTCTCAACGTGGAGAACAGGACTTTAGACAGAGTTTTCAGCCTGATGAGTGTTCTATTATTTCTGACAAAACATTCCTTTACTTGATTCTTATGCTTTTCAAAAGTTAAAGAACTCTGCTTCTTTTAAAGGCACAACTAGACATAGCATTTTCAAGATAAGTATTTATGAAATACCAAAATCCATTAGTTTATTTCATTGGGACTTTCTTAAACTTCCAATGAAGGCAACTGCTATTCATCAATTAAAATTAAATTAGTCTAAACTAAATCAATAAGCCTAGTTGTTGTTTTCAATGGGAATTTGGTTAGAAAATGGATAAGAGAATTGAGCTCAGAGAAGATTCAACTGTTAATTACTTGTAAAAGTTTAGGCTTAAAGGGTAATAAGCCTTTGACCTGGGAGTGGAAACAGAGAAGACCCTGGGCCACAATCCTAAGTCAGGTTCAACTGTGACTTCCTGTCAAGGGGATTGAATTCTAGTTAGTACTAATGTGTTTCAATCTGACCCTCTCGTGAATTCTAGTTAGTACTAATGTGTTTCAATCTGACCCTCTCGGAGAACTATGGCCTGGAAAGCCATCAGGCACAAACAACAATCAGCTGTGTTAGAGCAGATAGGATGAAAAATCATCCATCCCATGAGCAACAAGCTCTTAGCACTCCACATTATAAACTCAAACCAAAAAGTGGGGATTTTTGCCCTTTTCACATGGTTTCATGATTTCTATGGAGTATTTTCATAAGTCCCTACCGAGAGAGCATGTGCTACTTATCAGAATCACATATAGTAGCTACAAAAACCAGGAAGTGATTAGAAAGGACAGGCTCTGGTGATACAGCTTACACCTGGCTTTAATTTGATTGTCAGATGTCAGAAGGGCAGACTTATAAGGCCAGACTTTCCTCTCCTCCAGCCCTATAGGGAATTATTGCTGATTTATTTTAGCAAAGAATGTTTCATGCTCTTGATTTCCATTCCAATTTCTTTGCTTAATAAAATAAGATGTCACATGTCAACCTACATTGTATTGAATTATTTCAGTAACCCAAAGCCATTCAAATCCACTTGAAAATTTGCCACAAAGCCAAGATCTGTCACAAAGCATTAGGATTAGTTACCCCTGGAAAACTTTCCTATATAAGACTAACTGATAGGTGGCACACAACAAGAAAACCTTGAAGGATTTCCAAGTTTTGCACACCAGACTCTGGTTCAATATATATCAAGGTTCTATAGCCCCTTGAATTACTCAATGCCTAGATTTAAATTCCTCTGTTCTTCTAATTGGACCAAAACAATCTTATGGGCTAAATTTGTGAGAAACTTTCCAAGCTGTAGACCTGTCCCACAAAATACATAGGAAAGGACCTCCATTATTTTCAGAGATTTCATATGAATAATTTGCATTCCATTAAAGTCCTCTGATTGATGAAGACCAGGACATCCAAGCAAATAATAAGCCACAAGTCTACATTTTGAAAGGCTATCTTGCTCTGGGCCTGTTTCCTTGTAGCCAGGAGCAGGGGGTACCTGCAAATGAACCCGTCTTCTAAATGGGGTGAGTGGGAGCATCTCCAACTCTGATCAATTACAGATGTATTTCATACATCCCAAACCAATGTGGTTAAAGAGGAAACTACTTTGGGGAGAGTCTACGGATCATAAATGTGATGAATGAACCAAAGGAACCCCATCTGTAAGTGCTTATGCATTCCAGATTCAATGGTAGAGCTCAAATAGCTTATCCTAAAACACTCTTCTAGGGGGAGTCTTTTTTATAGCAGATATGTGTGGAATGTCCTGCGGAACTGCAGGGTTTCATTTTATGTGTATGGGAACCAAGAGAAACACAGAGACACTGCATGAATCCTCCTCCTTAAACTGTTTCTTCGACTATTGGAAAGTATCAAGCCCCAAACATCACATCAGAAAGTATTCTCTCTCATGATTTCCAGTGGAGAAACTCAGTTTTCAAAAGGATCGTGGTTTGGCTCTGTACAAGAGAGCATCCTTAGATTCTCAGCTCTCTTGAGATTCACAAGTCTTGGTCATCCTGGGGTCATTTCAGTGTTCTTATAGAGCAGTGTTTTGGCAGCAGTGCATGCCTCTGCCAGTCCCCTCTACTCTTGGAGGAGCTGCTGGGCTTCCATCTCTAGGCCCAGCTCCATTAAGTTTCTAAAGGGACTTCTAAGGGCCCATGGATAGAATAAAGGATGTCTGTGAACTTTAGTGAGAGAAAAATTATTTTCACTACATTCTAACAAAATTTGGTATTTCCTTGAACTGTGAATGCAGACAAGCCAGAGCGAAATAAGCACGTCTGAAACTTACAGAAATTACATATATATATATACTTTTTTCATATTACTATTATGTTGATGCCATTATCTCTAATACCATTTATATTTATCACTGTTTTAAAATTCTGGTGGTTATCAGACATGTATCAGATTTATTTTATTATTAATCTATTAAATAAAGCAAATGTACAACTAACCATAATTTTAGAACATTTTATAACTGTGTTTCAATATGATTGGTTTTTCTTATAATTCTAGAGATTTTATTTTATGCATTAAACATATTTTTATGAGAAAGGATTTATTGGCTTCGTCAAATTTTCAAAGGTGTCTACGACATACACACACACACAAAAGATGAAGAACCCTGACCCCAACATGACTCTAGAGTTCTTATCTGACCATTACCACATAGCCCCCAGACCCTCCATCAAACAAAACAAAACAGTTTCTATATGGTCCTAAAGAGTATTACCCTGGTGGCTCATTTGGTAAAGAATCCGCCTGCAATGTGGGAGAACTGGGTTTGATCCCTGGGTTGGGAAGATCCCCTGGAGGAGGGCATGGCAACCCATCCAGTATCCTTACCTGGAGAATCCCCATGGACAGAGGAGCCTTGGGGGCTACAGTCCATGGAGTCTCAAAGGGTCGGACACGACTGAGCAACTTTCACTTATTAAAGAGTATTACAGCTCTAGTCACCCAATCCTTGCATATTTCCTGCTTGAATTTCTGTCATAGAAACTAGGTTTACTCTCTATTCCTTCTAGGACTGGTCCTCTTATTTGCCCATTCATTTATCCATTCATTCATGGCATCACTTCATGGCAAATAGATGGGGAAACAGTGGGAACAGTGGCTGACTTTATTTTGGGGGGGGCTCCAAAATCACTGCAGATGGTGACTGCAGCCATGAAATTAAAAGACACTTGCTCCTTGGAAGGAAAGTTATGACCAATCTAGATAGCATATTAAAAAGCAGAGACATTACTTTGTCAACAAAGGTCCGTTTAGTCAAGGCTATGGTTTTTCCAGTGGTCATGTATGGATGTGAGAGTTGGACTGTGAAGAAAGCTGAGTGCCAAAGAATTGATAGTTTTGAACTGTGGTGTTAGAGAAGACTCTTGAGAGTCCCTTGGACTGCAAGGAGATCCAACCAGTCCATCCTAAAGGAGATCAGTCCTGGGTGTTCACTGGAAGGACTGATGTTGAAGCTGAAACTCCAATACTTTGGCCACCTGATGTGAAGAGCTGACTCATTTGAAAAGACCCTGATGCTGGGAAAGATTGAGGGCAGGAGGAGAAGGGGACGACAGAGGATGAGATGGTTGGATGGCATCACCAACTCGATGGACATGGGTTTGAGTGGACTCCAGGAGTTGGTGATGGACAGGGAGGCCTGATGTGCTGTGGTTCATGGGGTCGCAAAGAGTCAGACATGACTGAGTGACTGAACTGAACTTATCCATTCATTCAATAAGCATATGAGTACCAACTATATGTCAGATACTGTATGGTGTGGTAGAGATACAGTACAGAACAAGACAAGTGCCCTGTTCCAGTAGAGCTTAGATTCTAATGGGAGGATGGATAGATGAGTAGAGAGATAGAAAGAAGCAGTTAGGCAGGAAGCTATGTAGTAAGTAGAGATAATGTCATGGGAAAATGACTGCTTGGCCACATTATCTTGGCAGATCATGCATGACCTTTCTGAGATTTGGCTGGTAAGAGCAGCTAATTTAATGTTCAGAGAGGAAAATCACTGGAGTATTTTGGTGATCAGAGAAGGCCAGGGTAGTTGGAACATAGTTTTGAGGCAGAGTATAGTCATCGATGAGGCCAGAATAGAAAGAAGGGATTCTTCCATGAAGAGTATCCCAAGTCAGGGTAAGAACTTTGTATTTTACAAAAGTGCTGGGCAGTCATTTAAGGGTTTTAAGCAGGAGATTGTTATGATCCTATTTACATTTTTTAAAAGATTGTTTTGGTTGTTATGTAATAGTAGGCTTTGCTCAGTTGCTTCAGTTGTGTCTGACTTTTTGTGACCCCAGTCCATGGAATTTCCCAGGCAAGAATACTGGAGTGGGTTGCCATTTCCTTTTCCAGGGGATCTTCCCAACCCAGGGATTGAATTGGCAGCTCCTGCATTGCAGGTGGATTCTTTACCACTGAACCACCACAGAACCCCATGAGTAGGCTATAGGAACACGAAAGTGAAATGAGGCAGGGAATTAGGAGGCTAGTGCAGTAACCTTACAGGACTAGGTGGTAGCAGAAGAGATGAAGAGAGAGCGATGGAACTGGGATATGTATCAGGCTGGGTGGTAGCAGGAGGCAGTGTCAAAATCAAGATAATTTGAGGGAAGATTAAAATGAACAATTTACAAATGTGCGGACTGAGTATAAGGAAACTGTAAGGGATAGACAGTAGCCTGACTCTTAACCTGAAGCCCAAAGGGAATGGAAAGTGAGGCTACTGGAACCCAGAAAGAGAAAGTGTTCCAAGTTGGCTGCCTCAAGAGAAGCTCCGACCTTTGGGCAGAGGGCATAGCCAGTCCCAGGCTATGTTACCACTTTAGAAGGCCACTGATGGGAATAAACATGCCAACACCATCCTTCTCTCCAGCCTCCTATCAGGACTCACTGTTGGCCAGAGGGAAAGCAAGTCCAGTGATTGTTCTATACCGAGTGAAAGAAAATGAGTGATTCTGGAGGGGCAAACAGAAGGTATTAAGTGCAGGATGTGTCGGGAGGTACTGTGGAGAAAGCTCCTGGATTGTTCTTGCTACCTTGTTCCCCAGAGTGTCATCCCTGAACCCTAAAGCTTCCTGCCTGCCTCCGTGCTTAGAGTACCAGGTGTTTTGCATCCATCAATTGTGAGGTTTATCTCCTTGCATCCAAGTTCTTGGTTTACAATAACTGGTATAGTGTCTAGTTAATGTAAGACTGTGGTTGGCGAATGAATGACTATCCCTTTCCAGATTCCTATGTTCTGCACATCTATGGAGTGCGGTTACTCCGTGTCAGCTCTCCCAGCCACCCACTGCTGTGCAAGCAACAGTACCTCCACAGGACGAGCTGGGCTGACACACCAGCCCCCTCCCAGCTCCTCGGGCGGGCCCATCACAGGCCTCCTGTCCTACTTCTTGACTACCTCTAAGTCCTACTCTCTCTCCTTTTCACCCCTCATCAAACTACTGTCAACCTGTTCTGAGATGATTACCTACATTTTTAGTGTTTTTTAACCACAAAGATCTAAATTCTGAGGAGTAGCAGATACACGGCTTCCCCTCCGAGCTGTTCTGTATCAGGTTAGCACGCTCATCCTTGTGTCTTAGAACTTTGGTGAATCTGCACGCACACACACACACACACACACACACACACATATATCATATATATCTCAAAGTCAAAGACACATGATCTGCCGCTCCATTTAGTGCTTGAAGATGCAGATGTTCCGTGCTGACATGTCTCGCTGTATAAATGCTAACACCGGATTTCCTTTGGAGATTATAAACTGAGCCTCTGCTTTGCTGATGAAAATAAAATACCAAACATCCAAGTACAAATGACTTATTTCTGAAAAGAACAAACTACTTCATGCTTATCAACCTTCATATCTTGCCTGTCTGGTACAGTAGCATGCACAACTTTCTAGCTCTGCCTCCAAAACTAGATAAATCTCTCCTGTGATAAATATTCCCTCTGGGGCAAAGAATGCCTCTCTGTATTTATCTAGAGAAAGAATTTAACTCTTGTCTACATGTTAAAAAAAAAATTAGGGTGGGAGAAGAAGGAGGAGGAGAAAGGTAACAGGCTGTGAAGGATTGATTACTAAAGCAAAAAAAAATCAATCTTGAAACTTTGATAACCAGCCACAAAAGCATAGAAATGTATGAGAAAGCCCTGATTGATTTTTAACTCTGTAATCCTTCCCACCCCATCTATTTTCCTGTATGGATCATATTAGCCATCATTATGACTAACACAAGACCGAACACTGACATTCACCTGACATGATATAACTGTAAGTGGAATCGGCTTATACACAAAGGCTTTTATCTGGTTATTAATAGTGTTTTCTGCGGGTGAGGGACTGGACTGATATTAAAACCTCCATCGGCTGTGTGGAGCCATTGCAATTTGATTTCAGTCCAAGAAGCAGCTCCTCAAAGTAGTTATTGCACAGCGCCCTCACAAACTGCACGAGTATCATTCCTGGATACTCACCCTTTTAAAAGGCTCATAAAATACTGGGGGCTGATGACACCTTGTTGGCACTGAGGATTCCAGGCAACAATGGCTAAGCTGAAAGACATCAAGTATGTTCACAAATACCTTGACGACATCCCTTGTCTTCACCACCACCATCATGAATGCTGAACAGAAGAAGATTCAGAGCAGATAACTTTTCAGGTGACATGCATGATAGCAAAACACAGATGAGCACGTAACTGAAGTATTAAGATCACTTGGTGACTTGTGCTTGTTTCACTTACCTTCAATGAAGCAATGCAAAATATTTAGTTCTTAAGCAACCATTTACCTACTCAGCTCTATGAGGCTTTCAAACACTATTTCCTTTCTAACTAAACCAAGGGCTAAATTAGAAATATTAAATTTAGAAGCAGTTCCAATTAGAAAGCCCTGATTTTCCTTTTGTATTCAACAAAATACTTTTTTTACTCAATAAACATTTATTGAGTCCTTACTATGTAACAGCCATTTTCCAGTGAGTGGAGTAAATGCATTATAAAAAAGCAGTATTATAAAAGGGGTTATAATCCTTGTCCTCATGAAGTTAACAGTCACTCTCAACCCTGGAACCTTGTTGGGAGACACATATATACCACTGTATGTTATATGACTAAGCACCTGTGAACTTAAAGAACCTGACAGATTCCCCCAAACAATGCTGGCTTCCTCCTACCCTTGAAGCCAACACACGGCAGTCAAATTCTGAATAATATTCTAAGACATAGCTGGGCAGATAGGAGAGGGGAAACCTAACTTATAAAACTAGTAATTCTTTCCTTTTGGAAACTGGAAAACATCTTCTCTTAAAAAGAGGTTAAATTTGAAAATTCCTGTGTTTGGAAGTTACATTCTGGGGATCAGTTGTGAGAATTAAGTAAGATCCTAGAGAAAAAAAAAATAGATGATAGATAGAATTTAAGTGTCTGACACACAAGATTTCAAATAATATAATCAGTGAGGAGAAGGAAGCATGCATTTCAGTAATGTACATTTCAGGAATGATGGTACAGTTCAGTCAGATGAAAACACATCCTAGTATCTGCTCCCTGACTCAGTAGGATAAAGGCAAAAATGGAAAGTCTATTCTTATGCTATCTTTATGAGCTTTCCAGGTGCTGGTATGTTTCTAGCAGGGAGTAGCATTTTCTTGGAATGCATTTGCTCCTCCTGAATTAGCATAACTGTTCAGTTCAGTTCAGTTGCTCAGTCGCGTCTGACTCTTCGTGACCCCATGAATCCCAGCACGCCAGGCCTCCCTGTGCATCACCAACTCCCGGAGTTCATTCAGACTCACATCCATCAAGTCACTGATGCCATCCAGCCATCTCATCCTCTGTCATCCCCTTCTCCTCCTGCCCCCAATCCCTCCCAGCATCAGAGTCTTTTCCAATGAGTCAACTCTTCGCATGAGGTGGCCAGAGTACTGGAGTTTCAGCTTTAGCATCCCTTCCAAAGAAATCCCAGGGCTGGTTTCCTTCGGAATGGACTGGTTGGATCTCCTTGCAGTCCAAGGGACTCTCAAGAGTCTTCTCCAACACCACAGTTCAAATCATCAATTCTTTGGCGCTCAGCCTTCGTCACAGTCCAACTCTCACATCCATACATGACCACAGGAAAAACCATAGCCTTGACTAGACAGACCTTAGTTGGCAAAGTAATGTCTCTGCTTTTTATATGCTATCTAGATTGGTCATAACTTTTCATCCAAGGAGTAAGTGTCTTTTAATTTCATGGCTGCAGTCACCATCTGCAGTGATTTTGGAGCCCCCCCAAAATAAAGTCTGACACTGTTTCCACTATTTCCCCATCTATTTCCCATGAAGTGATGGGACCAGATGCCTTGATCTTTGTTTTCTGAATGTTGAGCTGTAAGCCAACTTTTCACTCTCCTCTTTCACTTTCATCAAGAGGCTTTTTAGTTCCTCTTCACTTTCTGCCATAAGGGTGGTGTCATCTGCATATCTGAGGTTATTGATATTTCTCCCAGAAATCTTGATTCCAGCTTGTTTTTCTTCCAGTCCAGCGTTTCTCATGATGTACTCTGCATATAAGTTAAATAAGCAGGGTGACAATATACAGCCTTGACATACTCCTTTCACTATTTGGAACCAGTCTGTTGTTCCATGTCCAGTTCTACCTGTTGCTTCCTGACCTGCATATAGGTTTCTCAAAAGGCAGGTCAGGTGGTCTGGTATTCCCATCTCTTTCAGAATTTTCCACAGTTGATTGTGATCCACACAGTCAAAGGCTTTGACATAGTCAATAAAGCAGAATAAATGTTTTTCTGGAACTTTCTTGCTTTCTCCATGATCCAGCGGATGTTGGCAATTTGATCTCTGGTTCCTCTGCCTTTTCTAAAACCAGCTTGAACATCAGGGAGTTCACGGTTCACATATTGCTGAAGCCTGGCTTGGAGAATTTAGAGCATTAGTTTACTAGCGTGTGAGATGAGTGCAACTGTGCAGTAGTTTGAGCATTCTTTGGCATTGCCTTTCGTTGGGATTGGAATGAAAACGGACCTTTTCCAGTCCTGTGGCCACTGCTGAGTTTTCCAAACTTGCTGGCATATTGAGTGCAGCACTTTCACAGCATCATCTTTCAGGATTTGAAACAGCTCAACTGGAATTCCATCACCTCCACTAGCTTTGTTCGTAGTGATGCTTTCTAAGGCCCACTTGACTTCACATTCCAGGATGTCTGGCTCTAGATGAGTGATCACACCATCATGATTATCCAGGTCATGAAGATCTTTTCTGTACAGTTCTTCCGTGTATTCTTGCCACCTCTTCTTAATATCTTCTGCTTCTGTTAGGTCCAGACCATTTCTGTCCTTTATCGAGCCCATCTTTGCATGAAATGTTCCCTTGGTATCTCTAATTTTCTTGAAGAGATCTCTAGTCTTTCCCATTCTGTTCTTTTCCTCTATTTCTTTGCATTGATTGCTGAAGAAGGCTTTCTTGTCTCTTCTTGCTTTTCTTTGGAACTCTGCATTCAGATGCTTAGATCTTTCCTTTTCTCCTTTGCCTTTCACTTCTCTTCTTTTCACAGCTATTTGCAAGGCCTCCCCAGACAGCCATTTTGCTTTTTTGCATTTCTTTTCCATGGGGATGGTCTTGATCCCTGTCGCCTGTACAATGTCACGAACCTCATTCCATAGTTCATCAGGCACTCTATCTGTCAGATCTAGGCCCTTAAATCTATTTCTCACTTCCACTGTATAATCATAAGGGATTTGATTTAGGTCATACCTGATGGTCTAGCGGTTTTCCCTACTTTCTTCAATTTAAGTCTGAATTTGGTAATAAGGAGTTCATGATTTGAGCCACAGTCAGCTCCTGGTCTTGTTTCTGTTGACTGTATAGAGCTTCTCCATCTTTGACTGCAGAGAATATCATCAATCTGATTTCGGTGTTGACCATCTGGTGATGTCCATGTGTAGAGTCTTCTCTTGTGTTGTTGGAAGAGGGTGTTTACTATGACCAGTGCATTTTCTTGGCAAAACTCTATTAGCCTTTGCCCTGCTTCATTCGCATTCCAAGGGCAAATTTGCCTGTTACTCCAGGTGTTTCTTGACTTCCTACTTTTGCATTCCAGTCCCCTATAATGAAAAGGACATCTTTTTGGGGTGTTAGTTCTAAAAGGTCTTGTAGGTCTTCATAGAACTGTTCAACTTCAGCTTCTTCAGTGTTACTTGTTGGGGCATAGACTTGGATTACTGTGATATTGAATGGTTTGCCTTGGAAACGAACAGAGATCATTCTGTTGTTTTTGAGATTGCATCCAAGTACTGGATTTTGGACTCTTTTATTGACCATGATGGCTACTCCATTTCTTATGAGGGATTCCTGCCTGCAGTAGTAGATATAATGGTCATCTGAGTTAAATTCACCCATTCCACTCCATTTTAGTTCACTGATTCCTAGTATGTCGACGTTCACTCTTGCCATCTCCTGTTTGACCACTTCCAATTTGCCCTGATTCATGGACCTGACATTCCAGGTTCCTATACTGCTTTATTGACTATACCAACGCCTTTGACTGTGTGGATCACAAGAAACTGTGGAAAATTCTGAAAGAGATGGGAATACCAGACCACCTAACCTGCCTCTTGAGAAACCTGTATGCAGATCAGGAAGCAACAGGTAGAACTGGACATGGAACAACAGACTGGTTCCAAATAGGAAAAGGAGTACATCAAGCCTGTATATTGTCACCCTGCTTATTTAACTTCTATGCAGAGTACATCATGAGAAACGCTGGACTGGAAGAAACACAAACTGGAATCAAGATTTCCGGGAGAAGTATCAATAACCTCAGATATGCAGATGACACCACCCTTATGGCAGAAAGGTAAGAGGAACTAAAAAGCCGCTTGATGAAAGTGAAAGAGGAGAGTGAAGAAGTTGGCTTACAGCTCAACATTCAGAAAACAAAGATCATGGCATCCGGTCCCATCACTTCATGGGAAATCGATAGGGAAATAGTGGAAACAGTGTCAGACTTTATTTTTTTGGGCTCCAAAATCACTGCAGATGGTGACTGCAGCCATGAAATTAAAAGACGCTTACTTCTTGGAAGAAAAGTTATGACCAACCTAGATAGCACATTCAAAAGCAGAGACATTACTTTGCCGACTAAGGTCCATCTAGTCAAGGCTATGGTTTCTCCTGTGGTCATGTATGGATGTGAGAGTTGGACTGTGACGAAGGCTGAGCGCCAAAGAATTGATGCTTTTGAACTGTGGTGTTGGAGAAGACTCTTGAGAGTCCCTTGGACTGCAAGGAGATCCAACCAGTCCATTCTGAAGGAAACCAGCCCTGGGATTTCTTTGGAAGGAATGATGCTAAAGCTGAAACTCCAGTACTCTGGCCACCTCATGCGAAGAGTTGACTCATTGGAAAAGACCCTGATGCTGGGAGGGATTGGAGGCAGGAGGAGAAGGGGATGACAGAGGATGAGATGGCTGGATGGCATGACTGACTCATTGGACATGAGTCTGAGTGAACTCCGGGAGATGGTGATGGACAGGGAGGCCTGGCGTGCTGCGATTCATGGGGTCGTAAAGAGTCGGACATGACTGAGCGACTGAACTGAACTGAACTGGACTGATGCAATGTTGCTTTTTATAGGATTGGATCTTGCTTCTATCACCAGTCACATCCACAACTGGGTATTGTTTTCACTTTGGCTCCATCCCTTCATTCTTTCTGGAGTTATTTCTCCACTGATCTCCAGTAGCGTGTTGGGCACCTACTGACCTGGGGAGTTCCTCTTTCAGTATCCTATCATTTTGCCTTTTCATACTGTTCATGGGGTTCTCAAGGCAAGAACACTGAAGTGGTTTGCCATTCCCTTCTCCAGTGGACCATGTTCTGTCAGACCTCTCCACCATGACCCACACATCTTGGGTTGCCCCGCAGGCATGGCTTAGTTTCATTGAGTTAGACAAGGCTGTGGTCCTAGTGTGGCAGTGCTAAGCCAGAGTATTGTTCACATCTGCATCTCCTGACAACCAGTCAGACTCAGGGTCTATGATGTCATTGTCAGACTGAGTCCAGAAAGCTCAAGAACACCTGAATCAGCTGGGTCACCTCTCAGACCCCAGAATTCAGAGAAAAAATACTCTGTCCAGAAGCAGCCCCAGCTTATCCATGAAGCAATGTACACTGATAGTCAGTGTGGCATCACGGGGACAAGGCGTTTTTTAAATCCACCTAAAGCCTGAGAGTGGCCAGGGTGAGTCTAAATATTACACAATTACCTACAGACACACAGTGAACCTGTTGTTAATTACACAAATGGTCATTGTCATCCACAAGCATCTCACCAGAACTCCATTATTTAATAGTTGAGATAAGGAAATTTCCACTTTCTTGAGAATCATATACAATTTGATGGTTATGGAGGCACAGTATTCTTTCCTACCTAGACTCCAGTGGCTCAGCAGCAAAGAAGCCTTCTGCAATGCCAGAGACGTGGCAGGAGCCGTGTGGTCGATACCTGGGTTGGGAAGATCCCTTGGAGAAGGAAATGGCAATCCACTCCAGTATTCTTGCCTGAAAAATCCCATGGACAGACGAGCCTGGTGGGCTATAGTCCATGGGGTCACAAAAAAAGTTGGACACAGCTGAGTGTCTAAACAACAAAGACTCTCAAAGAGATCCACCATCACCCATACAAGACTGTAAGCTTTTCCAACCTGAAGCTCAGAGCTTTCTGGAGAAAATGGTCAAATGCCATCTAAACTTGTTTCCCTTGTTAAGTTCTTCCAAAGCGATCTGTATTTTTCTTTAATGGCCCTCACAGTCCATTATATATGTGGGTGATGATTTCTGTTTCCCTGCTGAGCATAAGCTCCGGGAAGGTTTTTGTTCATTGCTTGTAATGACCTAGTATAGTGCTGGGCTCACAGAAGTCACTCAAAGAATAAATACAGAGTGAAAGAATGAATAAGTGAAGTGATTTTGATTCACTAGAGTCAAGAGACCACCTATGTATTTGCTTGTTTTTATGGGGCCACCATCACATGTCACTATAAACAGGTCCTTATTATCTTTCTTGGAGACCTTCTTCTGTATAAACATCATTAGTGTAGACACTGACACTCAGATTAATGAAGGGAAGCAATTTGTTGACCTGATATTTGGTATAGACGTCATTAACAGTGCTCCTTTAGTGCAAACGACATGAGATGAGACATAGTCTCCCTAGAAGAACATGAAGAAAATCATCTAACTACTCTTCTACAGCTGTTTACATGAAGCCAGCCCTCTAAGGATTGTTGAACTGGCTCTGCAACAACTGTGAGCCTGCGGTAATTGCTCTTCACTGATGCTGTTTTTGTCTCTTGTGAGAAATACATCCTATAATAAACTGAGCTGTTGTGATTTTAGTTTTTGGTGGCATTATTATCTGGTTTTCCCCCTCCCCTAAATTAAAGGCACTTGGAAAAGTTCCAATAATGAGACAAGGTCAGAAGAGCTCCAAATAACCTTACTGAGAGGGTGACATCCAAAAGGAGGTCTTAGAAACAAAATAGGGCCTGGTGGACTTGGGTGGTTTTTCAAGTGCACCAGGAATATGTTTTCTGTTCACAGATTCTTTGAGTTAGAAAAGTCAGATATATTCATTAGGCAATAAGGCAAGATTGGGAAAAAATTATATATATCCATTATCTACTCAGGCCTCACAGACTAATTAGTGACTGGTCTTTATCCCATGTGCTCCTAGCAACAGCCTCATTTTTCCAGATTTATTAAAGCTTTCCCAGCTTCAATGATAAAACATCTATATGCCCAGGTTCTTACCACCCATTCTGAAGCTCATTCCTCCATTTCTTTAATGATTATCCACTCGCCTTCCATACAAGAGCCCTGTCTGGCGAACAGTCTTTCTAGACCCCATTGACCACATTAACAGATAGTGACCCATCCCTTTAAAATTTTTTTTAATTTATTTATTTTTAATTGAAAGATAATTGCTTTACAGTATTGTGTTGGTTTCTGCCAAATATCAACATGAATCAACCATAGGTATACTTATGTCTCCTCCCTCTTGAACGTCCCTCTCCATCCCAGCGCTCTAGGTTGTTACAGAGCCCCGGTTTGAATTCCCTGAGTCATAACAACAAATTCTCATTGGCTATCTATTTTACATATGTAAGGAGACCCAACCAGTCCATTCTGAAGGAGATCAGCCCTGGGATTTCTTTGGAGGGAATGATGCTAAAGCTGAAACTCTAGTACTTTGGCCACCTCATGCGAAGAGTTGACTCAATGGAAAAGACTCTGATGCTGGGAGAGATTGGGGGCAGGAGGAGAAGGGGACGACAGAGGATGAGATGGCTGGATGGCATCACTGACTCGACGGATGCAAGTCTGAGTGAACTCCAGGAGTTGGTGATGGACAGGGAGGCCTGGCGTGCTGCGATTCATGGGGTCGCAAAGAGTCAGACACGACTGAGCAACTGAACTGAACTGAACTGAATGTATGTTTCCATGTTACTCTCTCCATATGTCCCACCCTTCCTTCCCCCAACCCACCATGTCCATAAGTCTGTTCAAAGTCTGTTCTCTATTTCCATGTCTCCACTGCTGTCCTGAAAATAATTTTATCAGTACCATCTTTCTAGATTCCATTCATATGTGTTCATTTCAGTTCAGTTCAGAAGGTCGTCCCCTTCTCCTCCTGCCCACAATCCCTCCCAGCATCAGAGTCTTTTCCAATGAGTCAACTCTTCGCATCAGTTGGCCAAAGTACTGGAGTTTCAGCTTCAGCATCATTCCTTCCAAAGAAATCCCAGGGCTAATCTCCTTCAGAATGGACTGGTTGGATCTCCTTGCAGTCCAAGGGACTCTCAAGAGTCTTCTCCAACACCACAGTTCAAAAGCATCAATTTTTCGGTGCTCAGCCTTCTTCACAGTCCAACTCTCACATCCATACATGACCACAGGAAAAACCATAGCCTTGACTAGATGGACCTTAGTCGGCAAAGTAATGTCTCTGCTTTTGAATATACTATCTAGGTTGCTCATAACTTTTCTTCCAAGGAGTAAGCGTGTTTTAATTTCCTGGCTGCAGTCACCATCTGCAGTGATTTTGGAGCCCAAAAAAATAAAGTCTGACACTGTTTCCACTGTTTCCCCATCTATTTCCCATGAAGTGATGGGACCGGATGCCATGATCTTCGTTTTCTGAATGTTGAGCTTGAAGCCAACTTTTCACTCTCCACTTTCACTTTCATCAAGAGGCTTTTTAGTTCCTCTTCACTTTCTGCCATAAGGGTGGTGTCATCTGCATATCTGAGGTTATTGAGATTTCTCCCAGAAATCTTGATTCCAGCTTGTGTTTCTTCCAGTCCAGTGTTTCTCATGATGTACTCTGCATATAAGTTAAATAAGCAGGGTGATAATATACAGCCTTGACGTGCTCCTTTCCCTATTTGGAACCAGTCTGTTGTTCCATGTCCAGTTCTACCTGTTGCTTCCTGACCTGCATACAGATTTCTCAAGAGGCAGGTCAGGTGGTCTGGTATCCCATCTCTTGGAGAATTTTCCACAGTTTATTGTGATCCACACAGTCAAAGGCTTTGGCATAGTCAAGAAAGCAGAAATAGATGTTTTTCCGGAACTTTCTTGCTTTTTCCATGATCCAGTGGATGTTGGCAATTTGATCTCTGGTTCCTCTGCCTTTTCTAAAACCAGCTTGAACATCAGGGAGTTCACAGTTCATGAATTGCTGAAGTCTGGCTTGGAGAATTTTGAGTATTACTTTACTAGAATGTGAGATGAGTGCAATTGTGCAGTAGTTTGAGCATTCTTTTGCATTGCCTTTCTTTGGAATTGGAATGAAACCTGACCTTTTCCAGTCCTGTGGCCACTGCTGAGTTTTCCAAACTTGCTGGCATACTGAGTGCAGCACTTTCACAGCATCATCTTTCAGGATTTGAAATAGCTCAACTGGAATTCCATCACCTCCACTAGCTTTGTTCATAGTGATGCTTCCTAAGGCCACTTGACTTCACATTCCAAGATGTGTTAGTATACAATATTTGTTTTTCTCTTTCTGACTTACTTCACTCTCTATAATAGGCTCTAGGTTCATCCACCTCATTAGAACTGATTCAAATGTGTTCCTTTTTATGACTGAGTAATATTCCATTCTATATATGTACCACAGCTTCTTGATCCATTCATCTGTCAATGGATATCTACGTTGCTTCCATGTCCTGGCTATTGTAAACGGTGCTGCGATGAACATTGGAATACAATGTCTTTTTAAATTTTAGTTTCTTGACCCACTCCTTTTCAATACTTTCAACTGTTAGAAATCTCTGTGTGATGTGCGGACAGTCTCCTTCCAGTAACTTTGACCTATTAGTCTCTAGTTATGCTATTTAGATGGCAAAGGCAATGGCAACCCACTCCAGTACTCTTGGCCTGGAAAATCCCATGGATGGAGGAGCCTGGTGGGCTGCAGTCCATGGGGTCGCTAAGAGTTGGTCACAACTGAGTGACTTCACTCTCACTTTTCACTTTCATGAATTGGAGGAGGAAATGGCAACCCACTCCAGTGTTCCTGCCTGGAGAATCCCAGGGACGGGGGAGCCTGGTGGGCTGCCATCTATGGGGTCACACAGAGTTGGACACGACTGAAGCGACTTAGCAGCAGTAGCAGCAGCGTGCTATTTAGAAATGCTTAACATAAACTGATAATTCTTTCCAATATACCTCCATCTAGAGTTGGATTTCCTTACCTCTCCATAATAAAAGTTATGTTCTCCAAACCTTCTCCCCTTATGAATTACTGACCAATTGGAAACAACTTAATATTCAATGGGATCATTCATTTCTGGAATAGAAAGATCTTTCTGTGGAATTGTATGTAGTATCATTAAGATTTGAATTCACAAGCAAAAATTCTCAAGCCATATCTTTCATACTGTTTATGAAAACCAGATACTTTCGGAGAATCATTTAAGAACAAGGATTCCATTCTGCTATTTGTGACAACATGAATAAAACTTGAGGATATTATGCTAAGTGAAACAAATCAGAAAGAGAAAGACACATACTGAATAATATCACTTACATGTGGACTCTAAAAAAGCCAGTCTCAAAGAAACAGAGGATAGGAGTGGTTATCAAGTTCAGGGTGGTGGGGAAAATAGGGAGATGTTGGTCAAAGGTACAAACTTACAGTTAAAAGATGAGTAAGTTCTGGAGATTCAATGATCGGCATTTTGATAGTTAATAATACTATATTACATACTTGAAAGTTGCTAAGAAAGTAGATCTTAAGTGTTCTCAGAAAAGAAAAAAATGGTCATTATGTAATATGATGGAAGTATTAGCTATCACTATGGCAGTCATCATTTCAAAATAAGTGTATCAAATCAATACATTGTATACCTTAAACTTATGCAATGTTATATGTCAATTATTATCTTGATAAAGCTGGAAAAAGAAAAGAATGAAGAGCTCATGAAGATAGCCTCCTGAATTCCACAGGACAGTCAAAGTATGGTCAGTCATAAAACTGGAGAGAAAAAGTTGAAAAGAACAGGAAAATAAAAAATGAAAACAGTATTTCAAGATTCATAGATGAATAGGTCATTTGGCAGATTTAGACCTTCATACAGATTCTAAGTCAAAGTATGCTCAAAAGTGCATATATACAATGTTTTTAGACATCAGTCCTGAAAAAATTGATTGATTGGTTTTTCTCTGAATGAAAGCACCACAATCCCATAATCCCGCCTATTATGCCATAATTCCTGCAGACTCCTGCAGTTTGAAGGGCTTCCCTGATAGCTCAGTTGGTAAAGAATCTGCCTGCAATGCAGGAGACCCTGGGTTCAGAAAGATCCACTGGAGAAGGGATAGGCTACCCACTCCAGTGTTCTTGGGCTTCCCTTGTGGCTCAGCTGGTAAAGAATCCGCCTGCAGTGCAGGAAACCTGGATTCGATGAATGAGTTGGGAAGATTCCCTGGAGAGGGAAAAAGCTACCCATTCCAGTATTCTGGCCTGGAGAATTCCATGGACTATATATGGGGTCGCAAAGAGTTGGACACAACTGAGTGACTTTCACTTCCCTGCATTTTGAACTTGTATATATCACTTTGGTCATGTTGGCCTTTGCTACTTCCCATTTGATTCTCCTGAAATACAAATAATATCTAAATAAGCATTTCACTCTATACTCCAGTTGATTTTCAAAGACTCTATTTTCCATCTGAGTCTAGTTTTCTACTTTTACAAGCATCTTTTCCTGGAGTTTAAGAACTAATACTGGCACAGTTTGGCAAGTAGGAAAAAAAGTATGTCCTTGAAAATAAAGCTTCCACTTTGGAAATTAATACTATAGTATGAATCACACATGAATAGAAATATGATTGAAAATGTATCTTTTTTTCTAAAAGTCATAAAGCAAGATTAATGGTCAATTTAAAACTAAAACCCACCCACAAATGAAATCTCTTTCCCTAAACCTCACCGGTACACATTAAAAGAGCATGTTTCTCCACCCTGTTATTTTTCACTACTGGCATTCTCTGAGTTTCCAGCCAGAAGCAGGAAACACTGAAAGCCTTCCAGGAAGCCTGCACTAGTGAGATTTGCCCCAGGTTTGGCAGACCAAGGAGTGAATAGAATCATCACATCATCCTTGTTTATCACATGGTGGTTTATTGCTGACCAAATTCTGACACTGGGCTCCCTTTGACCAAACAGAACCTTGAGCCCATATGAGCAACCCTGGCCTCCAGGAAGAATGCTCAAGTCAAAGTGCCACAGAGAGGATGTAATAGAGGTGAGTGTTTCCCACACACAGAAAAATTTAACCCAAATGCCACATAGGAGCTCTCCACTAATTGCATATCCAGAACATGAAACACATCAAGGTATGGGCTGAAAAAGCAGAATCTTGGCCAAGAACACACACTGTGACTCTGTGACTTAATCGCATTTGTCCATCTCTTACTCTGTGGTCCTTTGAAATTTCCAGTTGGAATTTTAAGAATTAGAGTAAATGAATATGCCAAATCCCTAGAGTCTGCAGCTTTATCAGTTTGATTATTTTCAGCTATCCTTTGACTAAGAACACCTTCTTGATTTTTATGGTTCCATTTGCCCACAATAGATATTTTAATTAAAAAATGATTTGATTTGAACACCTGGGTCACCTAGTGAAAATGAAAAGGTAAAATTAACAAGGTCTAGCCTAGTGTAAGAAATGTTAGCAGAGGTAGTTATAAACAGGTATTTCATATTTGCTTAATGCAATATTTGAGCCACTGCATCACTAAAAATACTAAAATGTGTTTCTATCCATTACTTAGCATAAAGCATCATTAAATTTAGAACAAGGTAAGAGGGAGAGAAACAAAATTAGTGATTAATATTAGGTCTGTGGCCCAATATACTTTCTCATCCAAATTAAGAAAAATTAAGAGTTTGATTTTTCTTTCCCCTTAATTAGAGAACTGGGAATCCATGTATGATAGGATGAATTTTTTTTTCATTTTCTCCTTTCTTTATAGGTCTTCTTCATTCTCTCCTGAAAAGGAGAGGAAAAAGAAAGTCTTCGAGAGTATGTCATTGCGTTAAAGTTAATTATACCCCCAAAGAAGATCAGCTTTAGCAAGGGAAAAGTTTGTCCCTACTGAATGGGAAAAAATATTTGCAAATGATATGGCTGATAATATCCAACATATATAAACAGCTCATACAACTCAATATCAAGAACACAAAACCCAATCTAAAAATGGTCAGAAAAACTAAATAGACATTTTTCCAAAAAGGAAATGCAGATGGCCAATAGGCATATGAAAAGCTGCTCAGCATGACTAATCATCAGGGAAGTTCAAATCGAAACCACAGTGAAGTGTCACCTCACACTTGTCAGAATGGCTATCATTAAAAACAACACAAATGACAAATGATGGTGAGAATGTGAAGAAAAGGAAACCTTCAAACACTGTTGGTGGAAATGTAAATTGGTGCAGCCACTGTGGAAAACAGTATGCAGATTTCTCAAAACACTAGAACTACCATATGACCCAGCAATTCCACTCCTGGGAATATATCGTTAAAAAAAAAAAAGAAACGAAATCAAAAAGATACACACACCCCAATATTCATAGTAGAATTATTCACAATTGCCATAGAAGCAACCTAAGTGTCCATCAACAGATGAATGGATAAAGAAGATATGGTATATGGATACAGTGGCATACTCCTCGGCCATATAAAATGAAATTTTCCCACTTGCAGAAGCACAGATGGACTTGGAAGGGATTATGCTAAGTGAAGTCAGACAGAGAAAGAGAAATACCATACGATATTACTCATATGTGGAATCTAAAAAAATCTAATAAACTAGTGAATATAACAAAAAGGAAGCAGACTCACAAATACAGAGAACAAACTAGTGGTTACCAGTGGGGAGAGAGACGGGGAAGGAGCAATAAAAGAGTAGGGGATTAAGAGGTCCAAATTATCCGACATAGAGTAAGGTACAAGGATATATCATACAACATGGGGAATATAGCCAATATTTTATAATAACTATAAATGGAATATAACCTTTAAAATTATGAATCACTACATCATACATATGTCAATATATAATACTCTATAGCAACTGTGCTTCAATAAAAAAAGAAAAAAATTTCAAATAGTAAAAAATATGGACTAAAGGCTTTAATTTAATAAAATTACTAGAAGAAAACATAGGTGGCAAGCTCCTTGATATAGATCTTGGCAACATTTTTTTTTAATCTGACACCAAAGGTAAAAGTAATAAAAGCAAAAATAAACAAGTGAGACTACATCAAACTAAAAAGCTTCTACACAGCAAAGGAAACCATCAACAAAATAAAGATACGATCTACTGAATGGGAAAAGATATTTACAAACCATGTATGTAATAAGCAGTTAATATCCAAAGTATACAGAGAACTCATATAACTCAATAAAAGCAATCTGATTTAAAAATGGGCGGGATATCTGAATATTCATTTTTCCAAAGAAGATAGACATATGGCCAACAGATACATGAAAAGATGCTCAATATCATCAACCATCGGGAAATGCAAATCAAAACCACCATGAGATGTCATCTCACACCTGTCGGAATTCTGTAATCAAAAAGACAACAAATAACAAGTAGTATTGAGGATGTAGAGAAAGTGAGCCTTTGTGCACTGTTGGTGGGCATGCATATTGGTGCAGCCACTATGGAAAACAATATGGAGGTTCCTCAAAAATTTAAAACAGAAGTACCATATGATCCAGAAATTCCACTTTAAAGATATCTGCAGCCCCATGTTCACTGCAGCAATGTTTACAACAGTCAAACTAGGGAAACAAGTTTAGGGTCCTTAAATGGATGAATAAAGAAACTGCGCATATACACAATGGAATATAAATCAATCATAAAAAAGAAATGAAGTTTTGCTATTTCAACAACATGGATAGACCTTGAAGGCATTAGGCTAAGTGAAGTAAATCAGACAGAGGAAGACAAATACTATCTGATCTCTTTTTTATGTGGAATCAAAAAAAAAAAGATCATGGATACTTAGAAAGAACAGGTTTGGTGGTTGCCAGAGATGGGAAGTGAGGGTAGGAGAAATGGGTGAAAAGAATCAAAAGTAAGAAATAAAAAAATTTTAATAAAAAATTATTTTAATTTTAATTTAAAAATTAGAATATATAGTATCTGAGATAAGAATAAAGGTTTCAAAGAGGGAAAGAAAGTCATCTTGAAGAGGGAAGCTAGAGACACTACATGTATTGAGTAACTTCAGTAGAATACAAGTATTTAGGCAGGAGGGATAACACTAAATGGAGTTATGAGAGTATATTTCTCCTTCGATAAATGAAACGAAAAATGAACAAACCCAAAATACAAAGGAACTATCGTGCACCTTATTCCCCAAAGCTTCCCATCAGGAACTACTAAGGCAGTTGCTTTCCTTTTACACAAATGACTCATAGTCAGCTGCATTCTTAGCTTTAGATCAAGGTGATCTGTTCAGTTCATCCTTCCCCACTAACTCTCTATAAAAACTTAACCTCTTCTCCAGTCCCTAGTGTACATATTATTTCCCTCCCTGAAACCCTCTTCAACGAAATAATGTCCCAATTTCACCTGGCACTTCACAATTAACAAGGTACCTTCCATTCATTAACTTTCATATTGATTCTGAGAGCTGGGCATCTTCATCTTTATTTTACACAGGACGAAACTAAGGCACAGGGAACATAAGTGACTTAACCAAGTTTGAACAGCTAGACCTGAGACTGAAACTCAGATATTCTTGGTACTCAGGCAAGTAGCAATTCTTTGTGTCCGAAGGGCTTCCCTAATAGCTCAGCTGGTAAAGAATCTGCCTGCAATGCAGGAGTTCAGTTCAGTTCAGTTCAGTCGCTCAGTCGTGTCTGACTCTTTGTGACCCCATGAATCGCAGCACACCAGGCCTCCCTGTCCATCACCATCTCCTGGAGTTCACTCAGACTCACATCCATCGAGTCAGTGATGCCACCCAGCCATCTCATCCTCTGTTGTCCCCTTCTCCTCCTGCCCCCAATCCCTCCCAGCATCAAAGTCTTTTCCAATGAGTCAACTCTTCGCATCAGTTGGCCAAAGTACTGGAGTTTCAGCTTCAGCATCATTCCTTCCAAAGAAATCCCAGGGCTAATCTCCTTCAGAATGGACTGGTTGGATCTCCTTGCAGTCCAAGGGACTCTCAAGAGTCTTCTCCAACACCACAGTTCAAAAGCATCAATTTTTCGGTGCTCAGACTTCTTCACAGTCCAACTCTCACATCCATACATGACCCCTGGAAAAACCATAGCCTTGACTAGATGGACCTTAGTCGGCAAAGTAATGTCTCTGCTTTTGAATATACTATCTAGGTTGGTCATAACTTTTCTTCCAAGGAGTAAGTGTCTTTTAATTTCATGGCTGCAGTCACCATCTGCAGTGATTTTGGAGCCCAAAAAAATAAAGTCTGACACTGTTTCCACTATTTCCCCATCTATTTCCCATGAAGTGATGGGACCAGATGCCTTGATCTTCGTTTTCTGAATGTTGAGCTTTAGGCCAACTTTTTCACTCTCCTCTTTCACTTTCATCAAGAGGCTTTTAGCTCCTCTTCACTTTCTGCCATAAGGGTGGTGTCATCTGCATATCTGAGGGCATTGATATTTCTCCCGGAAATCTTGATTCCAGCTTGTGTTTCTTCCAGCCCACCGTTTCTCATGATGTACTCTGGATAGAAGTTAAATAAGCAGGGTGATAATATACAGCCTTGACGTACTCCTTTTCCTATTTGGAACCAGTCTGTTGTTCCATGTCCAGTTCTAACTGCTGCTTCCTGACCTGCATACAGATTTCTTAAGAGGCAGGTCAGGTGGTCTGGTATTCCCATCTCTCTCCGAATTTTTCACAGTTTCTTGTGATCCACACAGTCAAAGGCTTTGGCATAGTCAATAAAGCAGAAATAGATGTTTTCTGGAACTCTCTTGCTTTTCCATGATCCAGCAGATGTTGGCAATTTGATCTCTGGTTCCTCTGCCTTTTCTAAAACCAGCTTGAACATCAGGGAGTTCACGGTTCACATATTGCTGAAACCTGGCTTGGAGAATTTAGAGCATTACTTTACTAGCGTGTGAGATGAGTGCAACTGTGCAGTAGTTTGAGCATTCTTTGGCATTGCCTTTCTTTGGGATTGGAATGAAAACGGACCTTTTCCAGTCCTGTGGCCACTGCTGAGTTTTCCAAACTTGCTGGCATATTGTGTGCAGCACTTTCACAGCATCATCTTTCAGGATTTGAAACAGCTCAACTGGAATTCCATCACCTCCACTAGCTTTCTTCGTAGTGATGCTTTCTAAGGCCCACTTGACTTCACATTCCAGGATGTCTGGCTCTAGATGAGTGATCACACCATCCTGATTATCTGGGTCATGAAGATCTTTTTTGTACAGTTCTTCTGTGTATTCTTGCCACCTCTTCTTAATATCTTCTGCTTCTGTTAGGTCCAGACCATTTCTGTCCTTTATCGAGCCCATCTTTGCATGAAATGTTCCCTTGGTATCTCTAATTTTCTTGAAGAGATCTCTAGTCTTTCCCATTCTGTTCTTTTCCTCTATTTCTTTGCATTGATCGCTGAAGAAGGCTTTCTTGTCTCTTCTTGCTATTCTCTGGAACTCTGCATTCAGATGCTTATATCTTTCCTTTTCTCCTTTGCTTTTTACCTCTGTTCTTTTCACAGCTATATGTAAGGCCTCCCCAGACAGCCATTTTGCTTTTTGCATTTCTTTTCCATGGGGATGGTCTTGATCCCTGTCTCCTGTACAATGTCACGAACCTCATTCCATAGTTCATCAGGCACTCTATCTATCAGATCTAGGCCCTTGAATCTATTTCTCACTTCCACTGTATAATCATAAGGGATTTGATTTAGGTCATACCTGAATGGTCTAGTGGTTTTCCCTACTTTCTTCAATTTAAGTCTGAATTTGGCAATAAGGAGTTCATGATCTGAGCCACAGTCAGCTCCTGGTCTTGTTTTTGTTGGCTGTATAGAGCTTCTCCATCTGTGGCTGCAAAGAATATAATCAATCTGATTTCAGTGTTGACCTTCCTCAGTTCAATTCCTGAGTCAGGAAGATCTGCTGGAGAAGGAATAGGTTACCTACTCCAGTATTCTGGGGCTTCCCTTGTGACTCAGTTGGTAAAGAATCCACCTGCAGCGTAGGAGACCTGGGTTCAATCCCTGGGTTGGGAAGCTCGCCTGGAGATGGGAACGGCTACCCACTCCAGTATTCTGGTCTGGAGAATTCTACGGACTGCTTAGTCCATGGGGTCGCAAAGAGTCGGACACAACTGACAGACTTTCACTTTCACTTTTCGTGTAATAGGGGAATAAGTCCTGCTCAGAATTGCTTAAAGAGTAAGGGGCCTTTACTATCTCTGATAACTGAAAACAACAGAGATGGCAGCGCTTGATCCAAATGTGATTTTGTCATGAGGCCTCTGGCCCCACTTCCCTGTGATTTTCAGCAGCTTTGCATTTGTCCATGCTCAGGCCTCACTCTCAGGCTAGCCCACATCATGATAGTAAAATTTACCCCAGCAGTTCCAGTTTTTATCTGCATGCCACACCAACCAGGAAGAGAAGATCTGATGGCAGCATTCTCAGAAAATGTCTTTTGAGTCCCAGCTCAGGTCACATGCTTCCCCCTAAGCCAGTAAATAACTGCAGCCAGAGGGATGGACCAAACGTACAGTCTTAGCCTGGACTGTGCCCTTAACCCATGCCCCAAAACTAGCCTCAACTCAGACATGGAATCACTGCCTGGGAACAGTCAGATCATTAACAGAAGTCAGGTTTATGAGGCCAACAAGCATTTTGACAGAGTCAATGGCAGTCTTGCCCTGGAGACAGCTACCTGCACTTACAGTGAGCAATGCTGAGAGGAAACAGCCCAGTTAGTCCACAGGATCCGGCGCCTCTGGGGTTTTCTGTGGCCCAAACTTTAGGCCCAGTCCCATTGGATAATTATACTTTTACCTTATAAATAAAATAGTGCCTCTTTCAGGAGCCTAGAATAAATACAATTGCATGGGATTAGAGTCTACCCCTAAACTGATTTTACATTCTCTGAAAATTTTATATTGTATCGTGTTTGTGTGTGTGCATGTGTTATGTAGAACTGTTGCTCAAGTCACTGATGGATAGTTTTATAAAGAGTCACTCATCTGCCTTTTCATAGGAATAAAATCCTATATTACAACAATGACCTTCAACAAAGGTTAAGCATGCAAACTTTGGTTTAAAAAAACAATTCGTCCATGATTCAACTGCTTTTATCTTCAAGCCTTTGAAGTGGAAGGTAAAAAAAAAAATCAAGTATTTCATCCTTGACATTTTCAGGGAAGGTGTGTATAAATAGGAAACAGACATAAAATCCCTGGACATAAGGAGACAGCAAATAATTACACATAATTCAACTACATAAAAATATATAGGACGTAAAATAGGTTAAGGGTGTTGCCCTTGGAAGCTACTTTCTGTCAATAGGCATAGATAGATTTGCTAGCCTCATACTTCTCTGATCTACAGGTTGAATTTGCCATCCTCTGATTCCTTGTTACCATTTCAAATATCGGGCTAAACACTTCCAAGTTGCCGCTGGGGTATTCATAACCTTCAGAGAGTTGTTGATAGTGATCACATTTCTCCTGAAGTCTTCATGGATCCAAGAATACATATTTTGTTGTGTAAGTCTTCATAAATCAGCCATTCTGCCCGCTAATCACCTTTGTTGCTTTTCTCTGAACATTCTCCAGTATATTTCCAACTTGCTAATAACAAGGTCCCCAGGCCACGGTGCAGTATTCCAAACTAAGTCTTCTCATTGTACAGAGATGGACTTTGCCTCTTTGCTTACTGGTACAGTTTCCACTTACAAAGTTCTCATACTGCCAGATCATATATGAATCCATGATTCATGTGCTCTCCATTACAATGCCTGTGGGAACCCAAGCATTTCCGTAAATAGGTCAACGCTTGACATATAATAGATGCTCAGAAAAAGTCCTTGAATAAATGGACAAATGAAAGCACGGACTCCTTGGTTGTGTTTTCACTGAACCAAAGTATTACAAAGAGAACAAGAGAGATGTGTTTATGATGGAGATAGGGGGAAAAGGAACAGATAAGAAATCATCCACTGATTATTTGGGCTGTATCATTCAAACATTTCTACCACTTCGATTCTATTGAGACATAGGTCTACTTCCATTTAGCACAAGGCTAACTGGAGTTCAAAACACTAAGGTCATCACCACAGTGGCAGAACACTTGAATTGCACCCAAGAACATATTTGGAATCTCAAATTGTGGTGCCTATTGTAGCCTGCAGGCAAAACCAATTTTAAAATATTATTGGTAAAATCCTTAGAGTGCCTACCTCTTTAGTGGAAATATTTGAGGCATGGGTTTCTAACTGTGCTTTTGCTGATAGAAGCCTTGCCATGTCCACCCTCAAGAACAGGATCCAAGAGGATGGGACATGCGGCAGGCTGCACCTGGCTCCTGCTCTCTGTTCTAATTGCAGCTAGCGGCAGTCAGAGCACCAATAACAGGGGCAGAAGTTGTGACCACTATTGAGTACCTGCTGTATACCACACACTCTACTTGACTCTTTGCGTATATTATCTCAGGTAACCCTTAAAACAGCCAATTAAAATCGGCATTATTAGATCAATTTTACTATATGGAAGCAGAGTCTCTTTAAAGGTTGTCTAAGGATTGCACTGCAGAGCTTGCGTGCTAACTCAGCTCTCTGAGACGACAACACGCTCTTCTGCTAGGATAGATCCTCGCTTGCTTTCAATACCAGACCATTCCTGATGGCTACTCCTACTTTCTGGTTCCTATTCACTTGTCATGGAGGACGTTCAGGCAAACCTCACTGAGACACAGAGGGGGACAATCTATTCCTTTTTGCTTCACATAGAAAAGCTTAGAGGGACATTTTCTCTAGGAAATGAAGAAAACCAACAACCCATCAAGCACATCACTTGCTAATAGGACTAGCCAAAGATAGGGCCAAATATAAAGGTATTAAAATCTACTAGTGTAGTCCCTGGCTGGCCGCAGATGGCCATGGTGGCCCAGCACCCAGGCACTTGCCCTCTTCTCCAGTCCCTCCCTACAGCTCATTCAGTTTGTTCTATTGTGTGTGTACACTGATGGCCTCTGGCTGGAACTGAGGAGAGCAGATCCATACAGCAGCACACTGTACTGTGATGAAATACTGCAGTGAAATGATTGGAAAGACACATTCCCCAAATTACATGCTCCTCTTTCAGAAACTAATCAAAACAAAAAGCAACACCAAATATTCTTTTCTATTGGTTAATTCATCCCCCCAGGTTATCTCTACCACACTCTGTCTTTATGATGCAACTCTGAACCAATAGATACTTGGATTGGAAAATTTTAAAGAGGTAAATTCTTCAGATAATTCCACATGACAGGCAAGAGAAAACCCGATTTCATGGAAACAGCACTGGACACATGGAGACAGAACAAGTGAGAAGATATGGTAGATAGGTGGCTCACTGGTTTGTTAACTGAAGCTAAAAATAATCATTTTGAAAACTCCCTGGGATACAAAAAGCACTCCACAGTACTTGTGAATGTTGGCTGAATTTGTTGAACTGATCTTGGGTAAACTTCTCCATATTTCCAGGCTTCAGTTTCTACATTTATAAAAGAGAAACTAATCATACTTCCTTGTATCACATGGCTTGTGGGGCTCCCCATAGAATACATACAAAAGCATTGTTTAAACAACAAAGCATCACATGAAAGTAAGTTATAAAGAAGGGGAGATGGACTGTGAAGGTTCTGCCAATCACATGGGCATTGTGCCAACATGCGAGTTGGAATGTTAATAGCACTTTTTGCTATTCATCCAGATGTTAGGCATATTCCAACTACAAAAACTGAAGCTATCACTGGCAAACAGTCAGATCAGAGGACCGCTGGAAAGAACACGAACTTCTCTGGCCCTCCTGGGCCCTGAGGAAGGCAAGAAAGCTTCCTTGTAGAGCTGGTTCTCCTCAAGAGAAACCACAGCTCTCACTCACTCTTGTTGCTCTGAAGGGAAAATTGTGCAGATTCCAGATATTTTGCTAGTGTGCCAAACTGAAAGAATCTGCACAAGAGTTAAGCCTTTGTTGTTCCACTGGGGAATAAGCCTTTCAGATCTCACACTCTAAGCCTGCTTGCATGGCAATCAAACAAAGCCAGAAATTTGCACTCGCAAATATTTTTGAAAGATCTGACTAAGCCATTTTTAGATGTTTTCCAGTCTTCATGTACCTTTCCCTCCCACAGAGCACAATTAAAAAGGCACCTTTAAAAGGCTATTAAAATGCATTGATTGGCTTAACTGTGCTAATGTCATGGCTTTAAAATAAAATTCTATTAAGTCCTTTAAATATTGCAGATAAGTATTTCACAGTAAAAATTCAGGACAATCATCCTGTGGCTTCTGTTAGTCACAGATATTTAGCTAATTACTTCATTCAGTTCATCTTTCTTATCATCTTTTAACTTTGGATTGTTTTTTTTACATCAACTGGAAATTCTTATGAAGTAATTGCCCTCAAACCTGTCAACCCTAAAGGAAATCAACCCTGAATATTCACTGGAAGGGCTGACACTGAAGCTCCAATATTTTGGCCACCTGATGCAAAAGCCAAGTCACTGAAAAAACACGCTGATGCTGGGAAAGATTGAGGGCAGGAGGAGAAGGAGGGGACAGAGGATGAGATGGCTGGATGGCACCTTCAGTTCAATGGACATGAGTTTGATCAAGCTCTGGGAGATAGTGAAGGACAGAGAAGCCTGGTCGCTGCAGTCCATGAACTTACAGAGTCAGACACGACTGAGAGACTGGACACTAGTGTGCACAGCTGCCGTCGTGCACACTAGAATGCAGGTACTTAGCAGCCGCATTTCCCCCTGATCACCAGACACGAGTCAAAAAGAGCAGGGGAGGCATGTTCATGTTCATGCTGACTTTCACTTTGTTGCTACTGACACATGAGGAAATGATGATATTCTCTCCTTATAGTCAACAGCTAACATCCCAGAGCACCTTGCCCTCAGAGCTGTCCCAGGGTTTCCTTTAAATCCTGATTAGCATGTGTGGTCTCATCCCTACTTATAAATTGCATCACTCTTTATCCCTGGCGAAACTTGGGAGCACAAGGCATACATGCCGAATTCTTTTCCTTACTTCTTGATTTCAGTCCTTGCTCTTTTTGTGCCTTAGGCCAGCCAACTTCCTCTCACACGCATCCTGTGTGAGATGAGCTCCAGGAAGGAAACCCCTGGGGTAGGTCTCATTTAAGGTGTACACAACTCAACACCGGTTTTGGTTGACCCACACCAGGTAGTGGCTAGGTGTCCTGATAACATTCTTCCATAATCTACCTGGCCATAGACAGCAGACAAGAGACAGTGGTGTGATGCATATGGAGGTATTTGCAAACTGCACTTGGTTTGAGAAATGCCAGGTATTTGTTACTGTTGCTGCTGCTGCTGCTGATGATGATTTGTTGGGGTTTGTTGGCACTAACATAGGATTTGCTCAAGAACCTGGAAGTACAGGAAGTCATCTCATGAAGTATGTGTCTCACATAAGTGTCAGCTAGGAGGCCGCTTTATGAGTTACTATACAGATTCAGCTAGGAGAAGGCAATGGCACCCCACTCCAGCACTCTTGCCTGGAAAATCCCATGGATGGAGGAGCCTGGTGGGCTGCAGTCCATGGGGTCGCTAAGAGTCGGGTACGACTGAGCGACTTCACTTTCACTTTTCACTTTCATGCACTGGAGAAGGAAATGGCAACCCACTCCAGTGTTCTTGCCTGGAGAATCCCAAGGATGGGGGAGCCTGGTGGGCTGCCGTCTATGGGGTCGCACAGAGTCGGACACAACTGAAGCGACTTAGCAGCAGCAGCATACAGATTCAGCTAGGAGATGTGATAGTGAGTGAGTTATTATGTTTGGCAATTTCTCCACAGCTCAAAGTTGGGGTCCACAACCTCAGGAAAGGAGTCTCCAGGACATGATTCTTTGAAGAAAACATCAAAGTTAGTCGAGGTCCTCACCATCCCTGATCCAGGGTGACCTGTCCTTACCTCTCTGTCCTCATTCATTTCCTCATCTATGCCAGGTGCCATCTTACCTTCTCATCCTCTTAGGTCCACTCTGTTAGTCAGAAATAATCAATTTATAAAACATTCAGAAATACTTCATTTACTCTATCCATGATTATCCCCAGTACTGAGGTAGCTTCCTGTTATTTATTAAACCCACAGTAGACTAATCAAATATTCCTTTCCTCTACAGAACAGAAGAAAACACTTGTTAGTATTTTATACAGGATTTTTTCCCCAATGTTTTCAAATATTGAATAGACCAACATGAGAGGAAAAGAGTCTGGGATAGGCGGAGCAGTGTGTCAAGGCATGACGCAACACTCAGGGAATAAGACCTGCCGTTATATCTCTCCTCCACTCCACTCCCCAGGACCATAACAGCGGCAGGTGAGTGGGGAGACCCCCCGCCTGTCCAGGTGAGTGTCAGAGCTCTCCAGGACTGCTGAGGACTCTGCACATTCATCCCATTGTTCCCTGGGTACTTCTGGCTCTTATCTCCTCTGATCATCCTGCTTATCCTTCAAGACCAGGAACTAGGGTCATCTCCAAGAACACCAACTGCTGAGGCACCGCTCCCATTTCCCAGGAACCCTGAGGAACTCAGAGCTTGAAATATCTCGTTCATATGGCTACTCACCTTCATGTATGGATCAGTAGTTTGTTAGCAGGGATCCATAAAAAATCATTTTTGAAAGCCACCCTGAAATAAAGTACTCAAGAATTATTTGTTGAACCAACCTTAGGTAAACCTCTCCATATTTCCAAGCAAAGACCCCAAGTATGCCAGTAGTTTGGTGCCTTTCAAACAACTATTCTTTAAATATTGGCTTATCAAGTATCCAGGGGGGTCAAGAAAAGCTGCCTATTAATATAAACAATCCTCTAAATTTCAAAATAAGAAAATGCTTGAAATATAATATTTAGACATAGATGGAAGTCTCATTCCTCTTTCTTATTATCATGTATAACTAGACAGTATTGGTGTATCAGTTTTCTGTTATTGCTAAAACAAATTGCTACCAACTTGGCGGCTTAAACAACGTAAATTTATAATTTTACAGTTCTGTAGTTCAGAAATTCAACACAAATCTCACAGGGCTAAGATCAAGGTGTTGGCAGGACTGTATATCTTTCTGGAGTCTCTAAGAGAACCCATTCCTCTGCCTTTTCCAGCATCCAGAAGCTGCTTACATCCCTTGGCTCATGGCCAAGCAATGGTGGGCTGAGTCTCTCTCACACTGCTATCTCTCTAGTTCTCTGTAGTGGGGAAATGTTCTCCATATTTAAGAACCCATGTGATTAGACTGGGCCCAATAAATCAGGATAATCCCTTCATCTCATAGTCCTTGACCTTAGTCTACCCATCTGCAAAGTCTCTTTCACCATGTAAGGTAATGGATTCACAGGTTCTATGGATTAGGGTATGAATGTCTTTGGGGCCATTATCCTGCCTACCACAATTGGTCTTCCCTACTTCTTGGAGTGAATAGTGCTAATATGGATACAATTACCAATAAGCCATGGTAAGATCACAAGCTACTTTAATAGCCCCTATCTGGACAGATGCCCTCCTGGTTTCCCGCTGCTCCAGTCCATCCCTCGGTGCTATTGCCAGATGACTCTCCTGAAGTGTAGCTCCAGGGCTCCTATTTCCTGTTCAAACCCTGCGGTGACCTATGCTACATTCCAAAGTATGACATATTCTCTGAAATTTAATAATGATGATGATGATAATACAGTGAGCGAAGTAGGTGTCATGAATTATCACACTTAATCTTTCTTGACAACAGCCCAAAGACATTGATGTTTTTAATGTCCCAAGTTTACAGAAGAGCATACAGAAAACAAACAGGTGTAGAGAGGTTGGATAAATTGCTCCACTCCCAAAACATACCTTACACTTCACTCTGATGTCAACAAACTTGGCCCACAGACTAAATCTTCTACATAATCTGCAAGCTAAGAATGAGTTTTACAGATGAATGTTTAGAATCTAAGGAATACTAACTTTGAATCCCAGTTAAATGAAATGTTACCCTCCCCCAAAAAATGTTACCCTCCCCCTGCTCCTTAGTAGGCCAATATTACAAAAAAAAGTATTCAATTATTATTATTATTTTATCACTAAAAAATTATGAAAATTTGCTTTATCTTCTAATATATAAACACCAACATAATATCCTCTTGATCCACAAATCCTAAAATATTTACTACCTGGCTCTTGATGGAAAAAGTCTGCCAACTTCCACCCTAGCAAGTTGTTTCTCAAATTTGAGTAAAATGTGGAGCCCGTACACCCATGGTGGATTCATGTCAATGTATGGCAAAACCAATACAGTATTGTAAAGTAAAATAAAGTAAAAATAAAAATTTTTTTAAAAATAAAATAAAATAAAAATAAAAATAAATAAATAAATAAATAAAGGAGATATATTCTTTCAGATACAAAGTGTTGAATTAAACATTTCATTCACAATATTATCGTAATAACAAAAACTTGGTAAAACAAAAAAACCTTCTTATACACATGGCTCTTAAACAACCATACATCAAAAAATTATTTATGAATGAGATACAACTAAGCTTACAAGACAAATAAAATTCAAATAACATCAATTTGGCAAGTCCATTCATGATGTTCTAATTAAACTCACCACACCATAAATATGATGTAATCTTCTCAGTACATATTATATTGAAAATGGCCACACTGATGGCCCCAAATGTGTCTTCCATATTTTAGGGTTATTATTAAAATAAAACTAAAATTATAATAATACATAAAGAGAACTCAGCTGCCCTAATAACATCTTCATGGCCCCTTAGAAGTTCACAGACCCCATAACTGAGAAATACTTCTCCAGCCAATGTGAACTATTTGCTGTTCCCCAAACATGCTCCATGCAGCAATCTGTGCCTCTATTTATACTATTTCCTCCTCCTGGTTCCAACCACCTGCCAGACTCCCAACTCTCTATTTGTATTTCTGGTGTGATGATTCCCAAGCCAAAGAGTACGGCAGACACTGAAAAGGCCAAACAAGTGTGTGCCCTGCAGAAAAGCTGTGTGCTGCATATTGGCAAGCCTATTCAATCAGAGCCTGCTCCTGGGGCAGGATAAATGACAGGTGATCCAGAAGAAGGCAGGTCCCCAGGAGGGAGGGATGTTCTTCCGAGCTCTGGCTGAGTTAGCAGTGGAACCCAAAGCAACTGTGTAACTGTCCAGAGGGTTTTTGGAGCTGCCCAACACCCCCACTTAGCGTCCATGAGAATCACTGGTGTCTGTTTCTTCTTTAGAACTTCCAAGAGCCTGATGCAAGTGCTTTCCCTGTTGGTCCTGCCTAATTCTTTCCTAAAGTTTCTTCAGAGGGACTTCTCTGGTGCTCCAGTGGCTAAGACTCCAAGTTCCCAGTCCAGGAGGCCCAGGTGCAATCCCTGGTCAAGGAAGTAGACCCCACAAGCTACAACTAACAGTTGGCACGCCTCCACTAAGAAAGATGCCACAAGTCTGCCCTCTAAGTTGGTGTCTCTGTTCCTGCCCTGCAAATAGGTTCATCAATATCAATTTTCTAGATTACATATATATGTGTTATCATACACTATTTATTTTTCTCTTTCTGACTTGACTTTACTCTGCATAACAGGCTCGTGTTCATCTACCTCACTAGAACTGACTCGAATTTGTTCCTTTTTATGGCTGAGTAATATTCATGGCAACCCACTCCAGCATTCTTGCCTGGAGAATTCCACGGACAGAGGAGCCTGGCTGGCTACAGTCCACGGAGTCACAGAGAGTCGGACATGGCTGAGTGACTAAGCACAGCACAACACAAAGATCCTGAATGCCACAGTGGAGATCAAAGATCCCATGGGCTGCAAATAGGATCCAGCACAGCCGAATAAATACATATTTCTAAAACATTCTTCAGAATATTTTCACATCCTGTTCCTTTTATCTCCCGGTGCCCATAGCAAGAGACGATGGTCGTTGAGAACAAGAAAGCCTGGGGAAATGGAACAGGGCATTCACAGGAACTTGTGTAATCTTAAGCATTTGTTGGGTAGACATTTTTACCTCAGTTTTCCCATCGAAAATGTAATTGCTATAAAGAACAGTTTTGCTGCAGGAGGTATATACAGCATTGTTCACTCTACACAGCTTGGAGTTGGCTTGAGTATCAATAAGAAGTCAGTGTAAATTTAAATGAAGTTCATAACTGGACCCCCACAGACATAATACTCCGCAGTGGGAGTAGCCATGAGAATTGTACTAATAGCTTCACTGGTTCTTTAATCAATCCAGAAGCAAGGTTCAAGCGCAGCTGCCCCGCAGCTTGTTTTGAGTAAGGCATCCGATGGACTCTGAGCCTGGCTTCCAGGAAGGTGACTGCTTTGTACCGCAACTCGATCCATTGAAAAGTTGTGCAGTAACTTTCCAAGCCCCTGTGTGCATGTAACTTATTGGGTGGCCCAGTCTGGCAAAGCTGTCAGAATGAACACGTGATTCCAGCTTTTAAATGTTAAAACAAATACTTCTATATAAACTTGTATTAAAAAAAAATCCTCAGTGATACCAGTACCTGCCAGATATTACTTTTGTGCACTGGAAGAGAAATATAAGCTATGAGACAAGATTATCAAGGATGAATAATCAACAGCCCCAGAATAAAGGTAAGTCAAAAACATAAGAAACTTATATTTTTATGTCTTAAGTATAAACACAGAATAGGTGATCTTATTCAATAGTATTTTTGAGTATTCAATAAATATCCTATGATGAATTATAGGAAACACAATACTTGGCTCAAGAAACTAAGAAAAACAGATGTAATGAGAAATAATATCTACTGGCCCAAGCGCCAGGAAATTTAAAGCTACTATATTATTTATTTCTCCCAAGTGTTGGAGATGCATATTATTACTCATTTTATATCAGAAGAGACAGAGGCTTGGCAAGATCAAGTAACTCACCCAAGACCCCATATCTAGCAAGTGCCAAAACCATGACTCAAAACCTTGTCTCTCAATAGATCCAAACCCTTACATTTCCCATAAAGATGCATTTTTACCTAACAAACATGGCAACTATAGGAACAATCATGAAAATTTTAAAATTTCATAAGGGGACACATACCTAATGCTATAAATATTGAAAGATGTAGAGAACATGGAATGTTTCTCAAAGTTCCGTAGATATTAATATAACAGGCAATGGCAAAGAAAGAAGATGCTCTGTATTTAAGATCTGCAATAACATACAATTTAAAAGAAAATCAACCTGTGCTATCATCAGTTCAGTTTAGTCGCTCAGTAGTGTCCGACTTTGCAACCCCATGAATCGCAGCACGTCAGGCCTCCCTGTCCATCACCATCTCCCGGAGTTGACTCAGACTCACGTCCATCGAGCCCATGATGCCATCCAGCCATCTCATTCTGGGTCGTCTCCTTCTCCTCCTGCCCCCAATCTCTCCCAGCATCAGAGTCTTTTCCAATGAGTCAACTCTTCACATGAGGTGGCCAAAGTACTGGAGCTTCAGCTTTAGCATCATTCCTTCCAAAGAAATCCCAGGGTTGATCTCCTTCAGAATGGACTGGTTGGATCTCCTCGCAGTCCAAGGGACTCTCAAGAGTCTTCTCCAACACCACAGCTCAAAAGCATCAATTCTTTGGCGCTCAGCTTTCTTCACAGTCCAACTCTCACATCCATACATGACCACAGGAAAAACCATAGCCTTGACTAGACGGACCTTAGTTGGCAAAGTAATGTCTCTGCTTTTGAATATGCTATCTAGGTTGGTCATAACTTTTCTTCCAAGGAGTAAGCGTCTTTTAATTTCATGGTTGCAGTCACCATCTGCAGTGATTCTGGAGCCCAAAAAAATAAAGTCTGACACTGTTTCTACTGTTTCCCCATCTATTTGCCATGAAGTGATGGGACCAGATGCCATGATCTTCGTTTTCTGAATGTTGAGCTTGAAGCCAACTTTTTCACTCTCCTCTTTCACTTTCATCAAGAGGCTTTTTAGTTCCTCTTACCTTTCTGCCATAAGGGTGGTGTCATCTGCATATCTGAGGTTATTGAGATTTCTCCCAGCAATCTTGATTCCAGCTTGTGTTTCTTCCAGTCCAGCGTTTCTCATGATGTACTCTGCATAGAAGTTAAATAAGCAGGGTGATAATATACAGCCTTGACATACTCCTTTTCCTATTTGGAACCAGTCTGTTGTTCCATGTCCAGTTCTAACTGTTGCTTCCTGACCTGCATACAGATTTCTTAAGAGGTAGGTCAGGTGGTCTGGTATTCCCATCTCTTGGAGAATTTTCCACAGTTTCTTGTGATCCACACAGTCAAAGGCTTTGGCATAGTCAATAAAGCAGAAATAGATGTTTTTCTGGAACTCTCTTGCTTTTCCATGATCCAGCAGATGTTGGCAATTTGATCTCTGGTTCCTCTGCCTTTTCTAAAACCAGCTTGAACATCAGGGAGTTCACGGTTCACATATTGCTGAAGTCTGGCTTGGAGATGTTTGAGCATTACTTTACTAGCATGTGAGATGACTGCAATTACGTGGTAGTTTGAGCATTCTTTGGCATTGCCTTTCTTTGGGATTGGAATGAAAACTGACCTTTTCCAGTCCTGAGGCCACTGCTGAGTTTTCCAAACTTGCTGGCATATTGAGTGCAGCACTTTCACAGCATCATCTTTCAGGATTTGAAATAGCTCAACTGGAATTCCATCACCTCCACTAGCTTTGTTCGTAGTGATGCTTTCTAAGGCCCACTTGACTTCACATTCCAAGATGTCTGGCTCTAGATTAGTTATCACATCATCATGATTATCTTGGTTGTGAAGACCTTTTTGTACAGTTCTTCTGTCTACTCTTGCCACCGCTTCTTAATATCTTCTGCTTCTGTTAGGTCCAGACCATTTCTGTCCTTTATCGAGCCCATCTTTGCATGAAATGTTCCCTTGGTATCTCTAATTTTCCTGAAGAGATCTCTAGTCTTTCCCATTCTGTTCTTTTCCTCTATTTCTTTGCACTGATCGCTGAAGAAGGTTTTGTTATCTCTTCTTGCTATTCTTTGGAACTCTGCATTCAGATGCTTAGATCTTTCCTTTTCTCCTTTGCTTTTTGCCTCTCTTCTTTTCACAGCTATTTGTAAGCCCTCCTCAGATAGCCATTTTGCTTTTTTCGCATTTCTTTTCCATGGGGATGGTCTTGATCCCTGTCTCCTGTACAAGGTCACGAACCTCATTCCATAGTTCATCAGGTACTCTATCTATCAGATCTAGGCCCTTAAATATATTTCTCACTTCCACTGTATAATCATAAGGGATTTGATTTAGGTCATACCTGAATGGTCTAGCAATTTTCCCTACTTTCTTCATAAGCACAAAGATTAAGATACAAGAAATACTCATATTGTGTGTTAGTTCTTTCTCAGCCCATCTAGATAGAGCACACTCTTTTCAAACCACTGAATGGTATTTATTTTAACATTCATATTCATTTTAAAGGCACCTGTGTTCTGAACTCCTGGATCTCTTTGGTCTTTATTTTGACATCTTTTTAAAATTGAACCTTTATTGCTCAGGTAAAATGCATACTTCTTGTCTTTACATCCCAGCATCTCTGGCCCTCTCTCCAGTTGAGCCTGAATGTGTCAGTCTGGTGCAATGTACCAGTTATTCGTGGCCTAGTGTAGAAAAAGAGCCTTTAATGAGGTTTTATATTTCAAGCCAGGAGCCTTCTCGATTTCAGGCTCAACACAGAGTTTCCAATGCTGAGATGGCCTTAATTAGTATATTACCTATGACCTGCGCGATCATGAGTATAATTTATCATAGCTGAAAGCTGAGGGCATTTCATTGAAATGAGACCATGTTCTCAGTGTGTAAGAATGAGAAACCGCTTGCCTTTTCATCCTAACCCACTTTTATCACACAACCAGAAACAGCATCCAACTAGTCAGATGAACTCATGTCTCTGTGCCTGTCTGGTGGTTATGCACAAACAGGAAGCTCCATGTACAAATGGCCATGCCCACCCTACCTCCCAAACATCAAGATCTCTTTGCTGGTCCTGATAATGAAATATTTGATCTAATCTTCTGGAAGGGAGCGGTAAGATGCAAGAATGGAGTAGAATACATCACAGAATACAAACTGACCCTGGAGCTAAGAGGCAATGACAACACACACCATCAGGAGGGAACAGGGCAGAAGCAAGAAAAAGAAGATACTTACCAATGAAGACCCTGAACTAAAGGCAGGAGACTAGGTTACAGCAAACTGGGGACACTTTATCATCTAAGGAAGTCATCTACAGCGAGAACGTCTGAGCAGAGAATAGAGCAGTAGAACCACCGACTGCTTTTTCATCTCAACCTAGGAGACGAGGGTTACCCTAAGGTCTTCATTTCCTTCTACTCCCACATAATGAGCACATCATGAATGTTTGTTAAATGAATGACGGACATCACTGGGGAGCAACTCCACTGAGGCAAGTCATCCCTCATTCTCCTATGTTTGTATCATCTTCCAAAGCAATTGCAGATAATTCCATGTTTCCCAGTAACTGGTGGTGTAACTGGGCAGGGCTATCACCCTGTTTTACAGATAAGATTATGATTCAGAAAGGTAGGATGACTTGCCCAAGGTTACACAGGTATTTAGAGCCAGAGGCTCACTTGGAACACAGGTTCTCCATCTCAGAGCCCTTAATTACAGCCTTGAGATGGGGTTGAAGAGGAGAAGCCCCATTTTTGCTCTCTTTATGGATTTCTCTCCTTTCTGTGGGATCCATGGTCACATAGTGGGAAACAGGTCATTAGTAATAGTTGCTAATAATGTGTTTAATAAGTGTCAACTTTGCCGTTCCGATTCCTCAGCTTCAAGGTGGGATGTTGACAGTACCCACATTACAAGGTGGTTTCAAGCTTTAAATAAATTGATGCATTTAGAAGAGTGGCCTGCACATAGCTGATATCAGTTGTACCTCCAGTCTTCCTTCTGGTCTTGCAGTCGAAGTGCACCTGCCCACTGATAATGCTTCCCTAGGTCCCTCTTTCGGAGAAGGCGATGGCACCCCACTCTAGTACTCTCGCCTGGAAAATCCCACGGATGGAGAAGCCTGGTGGGCTGCGGTCCATGGGGTCGCTAAGAGTCGGGCAGGACTGAGCGACTTCACTTTCACTTTCCACTTTCATGCATTGGAGAAGGAAATGGCAACCCACTCCAGTGTTCTTGCCTGGAGAATCCCAGGGACAGGGGAGCCTGGTGGGCTGCCGTCTATGGGCTGCCTGGTGGGCTGCCGCACAGAGTCGGACACGACTGAAGCGACTTAGCAGCAGCAGGTTCCTGTTTATGTGGAACAGATACAGTCTCTTCACGGCTTCTTAGTTCTACTGGCAGTCAGGGTCCTCATCAGCCTTAGTTTTGAGACTAAAATGCTTCCTATCATTTGATTACCAAGAAGAAGAGTTTTATTATTTTTCCTATGTGTAATCCTATTTTAAAATTTTTCATCTACCATTTGCATTTGTTAAGTAAAATTCTACATGGCTTCCTTAATAGGAAATACACTATTGCTTTAGGTCTTTTAAAGCAAAAATAGTTAACAGACTTAAATTACTCCTTAAGGACCACAGGGGCTTCCCTGGTGGCTCAGATGGTAAAGAATCTGCTTGCCATACAGGAGACCCAGGTTCAATCCCTGAGTCAGGAAGATCCCCTGGAAAAGGGCATAGCAACCCATCCCATGGCCAGAGGAGCCTGCCAGGCTACAGTCCATGGGGTCACAAAGAGTCAGACACGACTGAGCAACTAACAAACACATTAAGGATCACAGATTGAGAATCACTATACTAACCCAACCTCTTATTTCCAGGATAAGAAATGGAGGACCCCAAATCCTGGAGGATTTGTTCAAGGTCACTCAACTAATTACAGTTGAAATCTGAACAAGGATCCACATCTTTTGATTCTATCAAGGGTGTTGACCGTTTTCCTACTCTAAATCCATATACCCAGTTAGGTCTTTTGTTCCACTGAAACCATTACACCAGTGCTCTTTGTAATCTGAATTTCTTAAAGTCAACATAACCCCCATCAGAATTGTAAGGAGATCCGTTTTCACTATCTCCAATGCAGAGTAAATGTTTCATAACCTGGCAACAGTCAAAAGACCTAGCACTGGAAAGTCAGACTCCAACCTGGTTATTCCAAGACACACATCTTGAGTTTTCCATTTGCTACAGTTGGATCTGTGGGTCATTTTCTGTAATATCTGCCCTAAGAATAAGGTTGGTGCTGTGCAGTTTGATGGTTCTCCCTAATATTACATGATAACTCTAAACTATAATTTTTAATCACCTATTTCTTTTTTTTTTTAATACAGTTCAAGACTGACTCTCCAAGACACAAGCCACCTCACCCAGCTGTTTTTATTGGCAAAATTCACAAGCAGATTCTTATTCCTTCATCCCAATGATTAAGGAAATGTTGACCAGGGCTGGACCAAAGAAGGCCATGATGGGAATCCACTTAATCTTCCCATTGGCTGAAACGGAACCAATGACATCATATTAAGCTACAGTGCAGACTTGCTTTCCAACTGGAAATCCAGAAAAGACAAAACTCTAAAACCATTTTAGTTGCATTAAGAATGGTATTTTAGCAGTGCTAAAGAAAAAGCAACTTTAAATTGAGAACAAATTTTACCCGGACTGGGTATTCTAGCCTTTGATTACAAGGGCTATACTTCTCTCCCCATAAAAAGTCACACATCTGAAAGGAAATATTTAGTAGAAATTTAGACCACATTTGTCTATAATACCACATGCTTCTCAGCATCCCCAGAGGCATTCTCTAGCATCCAGTCACCAGGGAATGTTCAGGCAGTCTGTAGTTCTCCACACGTATCAGCCAAGGCCGACTCTAAACACACAACCTCGTCTCCAGCGTGGCTTGTAGTGTGTGACTCTCCCCAGAGAGCCAGGCTACAACATTTAATGAATAGATTATAACGAGAACAGACAGGCTCTCGTTCCAGGATTGTTCTTGTTTAGTTATCATCTCTGATAAGAAACCAAAAGGCTATAATTGTACAGTGAGCATAAAGCCACACTTGATCCAATAGCACCGTACAATTTGGTAAAAGAGCCATTTCCTTTTTCTCACAATTTTCTGCTAACATGAACAAGAACCCAGTGGAATCTGAATCAGAGCACACGGCATGCCTGGCCATGATACAAAGGTCTGCAACCTCCTCCTAAATATTTGATGACTCCTGGGATATTGCAGCGTAGCGCTGCTGTGGGAACAGCTAAAGCCGCTAACGTGCACAGCTGTTTTTGTCTTCCCACACTGCTCAGAAGGATGGCTGTGGGAAGCTGTGAAGATGGAGGTAGAGCGCTGTTCAATAAAATGAAAAGTACTCGCCAAAGCCCACACGGCAGGGCCAGGCTGCCTGAGCTCTAAATTGTTAAACTCTGCTCCCCACAGACTACCCATCTGTAGCTGCCACCGCCAATCCCTCCTCTCCCCTTCCTCACCAGGCTGAAAGATTCACGTCACATACCAGGAAAGCTGCCCCCAAAAGCACTAGCCTCTCAGGGCAAGGGTCATGCCAGTCAGTCTAGGGCCCTGTCCCTGGGAGGGGCAGAACAGCATGGTAATGATGGCAGAGGTGGTAGTGGTAATTCCACCACCAGGACTAGTTATGCCATGTAATAGGCTCCAGGTAAGTGTTTTCAGGTGGCTGGGAAGGGACTGGTGGTTTCTGATAAAGAGTATCCTGAAGATGCCTTGGTAATAAGAAGCTTGGTTCAGTTCCCAATTTCTATAAAATAGTATCACTTGCTCTTCCCATATCACAGGCATGGCCATTTCTAGGCTGGCTTGGGGCTGAGGAGTCTGCTGTAATTTCCATAAGCCTCCTCTCATGTGACCCAAAAAAGTACATAATAGTGCCCCTGCTACGCAAACGCTGCTTCGAGACAATTTCGCCATTTGCCCCTCTCTGTCCAATCAGATTGCCACTCCAAAGAGTCCCTTGTTGTAGTTCAGTCGTGTCCGACTCTTTGTGACCCATGGACTGCAGCATGCCAGGCTTCCCTGTCCTTCACTATCTCCTGGAGTTTGCTCAAATTCATGTCCATTGAGTGGGTGATGCCATCCAACCATCTCATCCTCTGTCGCCCTCTTCTCTTGCCCTCAATCTTTCCCTGCATCAAGGTCTTTTCTAATGAGTCATCTCTTTGCATCAAGTGGCCAACTATTGGATCAAAGACCCTGTTCTATAGTAATTATGTCACCACCACTAAGCATCAGTTCAGTTCAGTTCAGTTCAGTCGCTCAGTCGTGTCCGACTCTTTGCGACCCCATGAATCGCAGCACGCCAGGCCTCCCTGTCCATCACCATCTCCTTGATAAGGTTGATTTAAATAACAAATTAGAAGCCATCCAATAAATGGTTTGGATAAATAAAATAAATAAAAGGGGCTTCCCTGGTGGCTCAGATGGTAAAGAATCTGCCTGCAATGCAGGAGGCCCAGGTTTGATCCCTGAGTCAGGACGATCCCCTGGAGAAGGAAATGGCTACCCACTCCCATATTCTTGCCTGGAGAAGTCCATGAACAGAGGAGCCTGGCAGGCTACAGTCCATGGGGTCACAAAGTCAGATACTACTGAGTGACCAAACACTTTCAGAAGAATAAAAACGCTACTAGAAACAGTATAATGGAACAGGAAAATAAAAGAATAGAATATTTTGTGGTGTTTGTTGTTATTGTCATGAAAAAAAAGTAGGTGTGTGTATTTGTATGGTAGTGAGAAAGAAACAAACATAATAAAAACATGTCAAATGAAACAATATAAACTATTCTAGCTATATAAGGCTTATGCTAGGGAAACCTTGTGCTTTTTCCAAGAACTAGGCGCTCACTCCGGTGTCATCTACATTACTGCCTCCCCTCATCTCTTCTCCCTCCTTTTTTTCTCATTCTCTTCACCATTTTTCCCTTCCATCCTGTTTCTTTTTCCCTCTGGTGTACCTGCAACTAATCTCAAGAGCTAATTGTGAGCCTCTGAGCTTCCCTGGCATTACTGAACGATGCATGGCCAGTACAAAATTTAACCCATCACCTGACAATATCACTTTCTAAGCATGCATGCAGCTACACACTCCAAAGCATGTTGAGTTGTTGCTAGCATGCCACTTCAAAACCTTAAATATGCAATATCCAAGGCCTCTGTAACCGTGGGAACCTACCCAGCAATGCTCCCCACAGTCTGATGTGATAAGCAATCTTCTTATTACACACTCTTGACCCATAATGGTGACAGGTGACATTTTGCCTAAATAATGTCAGGGATCATCCATCATAGGTCGCCCCTTTGTACCATCTGCCTTTCTGTGGGGATTATGTTCTTTCAATACCTTTCAAAATGTGCTTTAGATAATGCAATTTCTGGCTCTGAGACAGATCAAGACAGAGACTAGATCATTCAGTACAGGAAATCAGAAGGGCATATTTTGCATTAAGAAAGCCCTTACATGGATGCCTTAGGTAGGTTTCACCCCAAACAGGCCTCCAGCACAGTCCATTTACTCATGGACTGCACTTCTTATGCCATCATATGCTCAGCCTCAAAGCAGCAGTAAAATGAATTAAAACTGTTTTCTTTTAACCTATGGTGCCCTGCCCAGATCACCTCTCAGGGTGAAGACTCATTCATTCTGATGTCTGGAGTTTTGACCCCTGACCAGATCACAGCCGAGTCCCTCTGCAGGAATTGCCCTTGACTAAAGACAGCTGCCTCACTGAGGTTAACCTCTATCCCTTGCCACCATCCCTAGGGGCAGGGCAGAGGGGGAGCCCAAATTCAATGACTGGCTGCTAGAGAGGGTTCAAAGGTCTGATTATTTTGCCTCAATTTGGGACAATTCTGAAAGGTCATCCCAGCTGCAGGGCTCCACCTGGGATCGGCTGAGGCCAGCTATCCAGCGATTCTGATTACTGCACCTCAATCTGGGATAACTGTCCATCGGTTCAGTGTTTGCTTCTACCCAAACCTCTTCCCTCATTCCCAGGTGTCCCAGGAATATTCCTCAACAAACCTTCCTAAGGGGCTAATCTCCATCTCAGAGTGTGTTTCTGAGACAACTTCTAAGCAGAACTTCAGTAAATCTGACAAAGGTGCATCATTCTAAAAGCAGTAACAAAGGAATGCAATGCAACATTAGCTACCAGATTCATAATGATTAATTTGCAAGCTTCTACCTTAGAGCAGTGGTTCTCAACTGGGAATGATTTTCCCCCCAGGGTGGCAATGATTGGAGACATTTGTGATTGTCCTGACTTGGGTGGAAGGGTACTACTGGCATCTAGTATGCAGAGGCTAATGATATTGCTAAACATCCTACAATACATAAGACAACACTCACAACAACAACAACAAAATTATCCCATCTAAAATGTTGATAGTGTTGCTTTTGAGAAACCCTTCTCTAGAGATATCAAGTAACATTTAGTATATTATTCAAGTGAGTTATTCTCTGTCTCAGGATAATGTATACCAACTGGTCCTAGGATAGACATAACTGAAAGAAATATGACCATGACTTATAAGAGTATGGATCATGAACTTGACCTCTCTCAGCCATAGGGAAGGCAAGACCAACATGCCTAGGAGCTGCTGAGCATCCCATTCCTCTGATACGGAATTAACAACCAGGATTCAGTCCCCTGGAATGCTTCTGACAGTGGCGGTGAGAGTTCAACCAGTGAGCAGCGGGATGCTCTGCACCCCTCTGGGCTAGAAGAAGGGGACAGTTCCTTAGGGAAGAGACACCAGTGTTTATTGTTAATGAGTGGGAAGGACACCAGTGTTAGGCAGAAGGTGTATCCACCTCATTTGTAAATGAATCAGGCTGCTGAAAGCAGAGCATTTAATATTCTAAGGGCAGACACTACTCCTTGGTGAGTCTTCAAAAATCTTGTCACCTGTTGGGTGTGCAAGTAAGTCAGTATTAACCTTTCTTTCAAACTACCCAGGGCAACAAGTCTTAACTCTGTTCTTGGAAGCTGAAATCACCACTTGAGAAGCTTTTAAAAAGTACTAACTGTGAAGTCTCACCCCCAAGGGACTGGATCAGAATTTCCATGGGTTAGGGCTTAAGAATTTCTGGTTTGAAAACCGTGATGCACAGCCAAGGTTGAGAACCATTGGTCTGGCATGCCCACTGAGAAAATGAGAGCAGAGGGAGCTGCTGCCAACTTTGTGGAACAGTTTGTGACCACAAGAGGCCCTGTTAGGAAAAGGGTCTTCATCTAAGGCTTCAGGAAAGGCTTGTGGGCTGCATAGCAAAGCCATTCATTATAGATTCTAAAGACTAAAGACTCTAAAGACCACTGTTGGTCATGATTTGTTCACATGAGACATTCAGAAGTGATCATGAAAGTGAATTAATGTGTAGTTTGGACTGTTGTCCATATATCCATTTATATGGTTCTCAGAGTAATTTTATGTATATAACTATATATTAAATTTTATTTTATATACTATTTTAATATATGATTACATACACAATATAAATTATGTTATATATATTGTTTAAATATGTTATAATGTGTTTATATATTATATTTTGTTATTGTTTAGTCATTCAGTCCTGTCTGACTCTTTGCAACAACACGGACTGTAACCCAGGTTCTTCTCTGTCCATGGGATTCTCCAGGCAAGAATACTAGAGTGAGTTTCCATCTTCTTCTCGAGGGGATCTTCCCGACCCAGCAATCGAACCTGAGTCTCCTACATTACAGGTGGATTCTTTGCCACTGAGCCATTGGGGAAGGCTTTATATTATTCATATACAAATATATAATGTTACATTATATATATTTATATATCACATATAATTACATTTTATATATATTTGGCAACCCACTCCAGTATTCTTGCCTGGGGAATCCCATGGACAGAGGAGCCTGGCGGGCTACTGTTCATGGGGTCACAAAGAGTCGCACATGTCTGAGCAACTGAGCACAGCCCAGCAAACAATACACACATATATATAACCTGATAATGGGAATTAGGAAGACTAATCTAGAATAATATAACACCTGAATTTTGGATTATAAAACATTGTTATCTAAATTTTATTTTAAAATTTCTTGAGGTTTCAGTCTAGTCTTTCAAGAACAGGCTATAAGCAGCAGTGCTGACTTTTGTGGCTGGTGTTAGAGTAAAGAGATGTTATGATTAAAAGTGGTATTAACTCATAAGTATCCTAAGCTGCTAAAAATGCTGTCACTGATTTGTTAGTCCCAGTTTCCTGATTATGAAATTATACAGATTAACTTATTTTATGAGGATCGGTCTTACAGCCAAACTGCACTTGGAAAAGACCTACCTAAAATTTAAAAAGCAGAGGATTTTCACTCTGGCTTCTACACTGACTTGCACAATATAAATATAAAGGGAATTAATTGGCCCACTGCCAATGTACACTCTTAGCAGCCCAGATAGAAAACTAAAAATCTCAGACTCTGAATTAAGATAGATTCTGTATTTACTAAGGCCCTATGGTTGTCCCAGTTACCAGTGAGAAGAAAAAAAAAGAAACATTAAAAAATAATATAAAATCTTCCAGGCATTGTTTTTAATATTAATATAATTCCTATGTTTGAGTACAGCCAAAAGATATTTTCAAGGCTCTAATGAGGCAGAACCAATAACAGATTGATTGATTAAATACTGATTAACTGAGTACTTGAAGATAGACACTCAGGTAAATAATGCAAAGGAAAGAGATTTCCACAAGTAAATTCAAAATGCATGGCTGCAGGACCACTCCACAGAGCTCGAATTTCGCTGGTGTACTTGATTAACATTTTTCTGGGGATAGAGCCTATCTCATTTTCCCAAGAAGAGAACTATTTATGAAGAGTCACAGCCCTTTCTTTGGCTGGATGGAAATGCTGCCCTCAAGCCGCCAGCATAACCTGGAACAGGAATGCTCACTGCCTCCAAGAGGACCCTGGGGACTTTCACACACACACACACACACACACACACACACACACACACACACACACACACACACACATTTATCTTCTCCCTGTGCGTATGAAATTCCACTGTGAGGAAAAGCCACTCTTTCCTAGTTACTGGGCTTTCCATAATCCACATCTTCCACAGATTAAGGCAGCATTGCCTCATCCAAAGCACTCTCCCCACGCTCCAGCACCACGTGACCGACTTGTCTCTCAAACCCTGGGGCTCTGTGCCTTGCTCTATTCTCTCCTTTCACCCAGCATCACACTCTCAAAACCCCGCCCTCCGTTCACTGGTCTTCAATCTCTCTGTGACCCTGAACAATAATCCTATTACATCCCTGAACTCTCTCCAGGACGTTCATCTCCATCCCCCTTTTTAATGGCATTGTTAATGATTTGAGGGGAGTAAATCACAGTCAGGATAATGGCTGCGAAAAATTAATAGACATGATTTTTATGATATAATATACTAGTGTACTAATCGTGAGAACAGTTAATTGAAAAGCACTAAATATTTTATTATCCATTCAGCATTCTGTCTCCTTTTACCATTCAGCATTCTGTTTATTCTTTCCCCCATTCTGAACTTTTTACCTATTATTCTTTCATAATTCCCCATAAAGTGAAACTGCAGAGTAAGAATAAAGGGGATTCTAATCACTACATCTAATTACAGAGATGAGTAAATCACAGTTTCACGTGTCATGGCCTGAAGAAAAATGGACAAGGCACAATTCAAGGGGAAGCGAATGCCTTGAGCTTAGGGAGAAATCTCAGAAACCTGAAAATCTGTTCAAACACATGAGGAAATGAGGTCTTTTTTCTTTCCAATTCCTAAGCAAGAAGCATCAGGACCTCTTTTTAATGACGGTAGTTTTTCGGTCTCACTATTGGCTGATGTGGCTCTGGCCTCACACCCGGAAGCAGGCAGCGCTGTCTGGTCTACCTCCATGGTGCAGCCTGGGACCCAGGACCCAGAGCCTGGTACCAAGGAACTTCATAATTTCACCAGCACTCCACTTTTCCCACCAGGCATGCCAGAAGAACCCTATTTTCTTTAGGACTGTAGCATATGCTCAGTTATTGTGAATTTACATTCTTCGATATTAAGAAAAATATTCACTAACTGGAACATTCAACTTTACACCATCAAATTACAGAAGTGGGCTTCTCATGGTGAAATCAGAATATTTTCACATCTAATAAACTCTAATAAAAGTTCCCTCAAACTGTGTTCAGCATTCAGACTTGCTGATTAGTTCGCTTAACTGTTTAATTTTGTATTGTTTCTTAGGTTGAGAGGAGAATAAAAATCACACCACCATATAAATTCTTGAAAGCTAACAACCCCTCTCCTCTACTTAGTATTATCCCCCATGGACTGTAGCCTACCAGGCTCCTCCCTCCATGGGATTCTCCAGGCAAGAGTTACTGGAGTGGGTTGCCATTTCTTTCTCCAACTTACTATTATCACTTCATCTCAAAGGAAGTAGGAGAGCAAAGGTTACAAGCTTTGTTCACTTGTCCACAGCTGGTCCTGAGTGTGTTTGTCAAATGGGTCAAGTTTCTTTTCGATTCTCCCCCCAGACCTTTTGATTCCTGAGTCCTCATTCCTCAGGCCTCCCTGCCACCATCTTCTTCCCCCACTGTCTCTCTGCTTCGCCACCCTCCAGCCCCATAGCTCTCCCCTGCAGGATAAAAGGACTTACATATTAACTTTGCCAGAACATTTAGATTGTTTAAGAGGATTCTTAAAGGCTGGGCTTCCCTGGAGGCTCAGATGGTAAAGAATCCATCTGCAATGCAGGAGACCTGGGTTCTATCCCTGGGTCAGGAAGATCCCCTGGAGAAGGAAATGGCAACCCACTCCAATATTCTTGCCTGGGAAATCCCATGAACAGAGGAGCCTGGTGGGCTACTGTCCATGGTGTCACAAAGTCAGACACAACTGAGTGACTAACACACAGAAAGCCTGGGGAGAAAATTGTATTCGGAATTTTCAATACTTGGAAACATAACCTTTGATCATTAGCCCCCAAACCTAGCAGGGTTTCAGAATTATCTGAGGAGATCTTTAAAAATGCTGGTCTGTTCCCAGGGCTCTAATCTCCAGAGGGCAGCCTGGCAACCTACTGCAGCAATTTTAAAGCAACCAGGCCAGGGATCATCAATAGCCCGGCTTCAGAGAATTATCACATGATCGACTACCTAAGTTCTTTCTCCAAAACTGGGCCTGCCTTTGGCAAATTAGAATGGGAGCTTGAGGGGATTAATTACCAGAAAATGTAGAAGAGCCATAATAATAAGTACAAAATGAAAAAAAAAAAAGGATCAGTTATATTAGCCACGTTTATATTTTGCTAAACAGAATGCTAACTTCAATTCAATCAGCTGAATCTACCAAATTGATGCATTTGATCAGCTAATTGTATCCAGTAAGAAAATGAAATTGGCTACTTTTAACTTCATTCCATTAGGCTACTGTAAATGGCAGGATTTATAGGTATACATAACGGCCTTTTCTTTTTTCCCCTGGAAATGAAAATGATCCCTGGCCATCTCTAAACCCAATCTAACATGTTTCAATACTAGACCAATGCTGAGTAATAATCAGCTCCATCTTCCCTTATGGAATAAAGGATTCATAGTAATGCCAAGTAGCAGGACACTCCCACTACAGGGGAAGCTTCTGTCTTCACCCTTCCTGCCCATTATAAGTTCATCCAAGGAACACTGACCTGGTGGAGGGTGTTCTGAGTGCAAGTTCCTACCCACCAACTCCATGACCTTGGGCATTAAACTTACCAGTAGGGGGCATAGCATTTGTACACTGGGCATCAAGGTCCTTACCTATCCAAAGTGAGATGTCAGGCCCCTCATCTCTCAAGGCCTCTTTCATCAGTTTCATCTCAATTCAACCAGTCCCCTACTCTGCCATCCTTCAATTAAACTACTACTACTACTAAGTCACTTCAGTCGTGTCCGACTCTGTGCGACCCCATAGACAGCAGCCCACCAGGCTCCCCCGTCCCTGGGATTCTCCAGGCAAGAACACTGGAGTGGGTTGCCATTTCCTTCTCCAGTTTTCCTTTAAAATTGGAGGAAGTTACAGTTCAGTACACACAGGCAATTAAACTATTTGATGCAAATGAGGATTTTTTGCCACTCAAATCTGATTGATTTCTATCTCAATAATAGATAATTATAATACAATGAGTCATTTTATTATGATAAACTAAGACTATGTTTATCTGAACCATGACAACAGTTACTTGTTGAAAAAATACATCAAGCATGGCTTGGATGAACTTTTTGGGGTATGGAAGATCCTTCTTCCTGGCATTAGCTGAGTAAGTGCACCATGTGCTCCAAAGACTCTTCCAGCTACAAAGTCTACGAAGTTATTGCTAATCCTAAATAATATTTATTCTTTCATATCCTATTAGTATCAATCTATCTTTTTTTACTCAGAGATGTGCCTTGAAAATTACATTCTGATAAGTCAATTCATGTTTCACATTAAATTTCTGTGATTCTGCTACCCTAAAGGAACATATACTCAAACACTTTGAGAAGCCAGCAACATTTAATTGTTGTGTATAACCTCTTCATTTACCTGTCTTGAAAACTAGACGTTTTTGGACCCACGTGATTCTTTCTGAAGCAACACACCCTTGGACAGAGTTTACACTTATTGTTGTTCAGTCACCCAGTTGTTTTTGATTCTCCAAGACCCCACGGACTGCAGCACGCCAGGCCTCCCTGTCCCCCACCATCTCCCAGAGTTTGCCCAGGTTCATGTCCATGGCATTGATGATCCATCCAGCCAACTCATCCTCTGTCACGCTCTTCTCCTGCCTTCAGTCTTTTCCAGTATCAGGGTCTTTCCCAATGAGTCGGCTCTTTGACTCAGGTGGCCAAAGTATTGGAGCTTCAGCTTCAGCATCAGTCCTTCCAATGAATATTCAGGGTTGGTTTCCTTTAAGATTGACTGGTTTGGTCTCCTTGCTGACCAAGGGAATCTCAGGAGTCTTCTCCGGCACCATAGTTCAAAAGCATCAATTCTTCAATGCTCAGCCTTTTTTATGGTTCAGCTCTCACAATCATCCGTGACTACTAGAAAGACCATAGCCTTGACTATATGGACCTTTGTTGGTAAAGTGATGTCTTTGCTTTTTAACACACTGTCTAGGTTTGTCCCAGCTTTCCTGACAAGAAGCAATCATCTTCAAATTTCTTGGCTGCAGCCACCATCCTCAGTGATTTTGGAGCCCAAGAAGAGGAAATCTGTCGCTACTTCCACCTTTTCTCCTTCTATTTGCCATGAAGTGATGGGGCCAGATGCCATGATCTTAGTTTTTTTAGCCGACTTTTTCTCTCTCCTCCTTCAACTTCATCAAGAGGTTCTTTTGTTCCTCTTCACTTTCTGCCATTAGAGTGGTATTTGACTCTTTTTTGAAGTAGCACACCCTTGAATAGAGTTTACACTTGTATAAGAGTATAAAACTATGAATTATGAAAGTTGATGAAACAAGCTTTTTTGGAGTACAGTATGACTCAGCCCATGAAACGTACTCCAGTTCAGTTCAGTCGCTCAGTTGTGTCTGACTCTTTGTAACCCCATGAATCGCAGCACACCAGGCCTCCCTGTCCATCACCAACTCCCAGAGTTCACTCAGACTCAACGTCCATCGAGTCAGTGATGCCATCCAGCCATCTTAATAATCATAAATAAAACAATAGATTCTCTACCCACCCATCCTCAAAGCATAATTTCCAAGATGTTACTGCCTTTCACCTATCACAAGTTTAGGGTCAAAGCAACCTTGTTATTATTGCCAAAGTCCTGGATCTGTGATATCATATAATTCTGTCCCAATGGTAGTCTGTGCCACAGACAGTCAGAATAAGCCACAAGGTCACTGAGAAGGTGCAGAATGTCCTTAATACTAACACTGACAAAGCTGCCCTCAGTGTTCATGAAGAATAGAACCATCCGTAGCCAGACATCATGCAAAGTTGGGGGCTTCTTGCTTCTGTTTGCCTCTTCAGGTCCCACCCGCTATACTTCTCACTATTCTGGGTAACCTGTGTGAACTGAATCAGTGGGCTCTCTTGCTCTCCGGCATCCAGGTGTGTCCAGCCATTGGGAGTATCAGCACAGGGAAGAAAGAGAACGAGATAAAGATATTTATTTTGTTAACTGCCTCCAAGCATGGTGGCTCTGGGCTGGCTGCATGCTTTACCAGAAGGCCTTAGTACTTGTCAAGTGACCCTCTACTTATTATACACATTCTGTCTCTCTCTGGGTTCCAGTAACCACATATTCCCCTGCTCCATCAAACCTAGAGGTATAATAGCTCTGTGCTGGGATTAACCCAGCAGTTTATACATTATGTTTAGTTGATTTTCTCAAATCCTCCCCATACATTTGTAAATAGTCCATTTATTAATCTCTCCTCAGTCATCCATCTTGAACGTGCCATCTATCTCCTGCCAAAGCCCTTATGTCACAATTTGCCTCTTTTAATCAATCTAAAAAATCGACAGGATATGCCTTTTCAGAGAAGGCAATGGCACCCCACTCCAGCACTCTTGCCTGGGAAATCCCATGGACGAAGGAGCCTCGTAGGCTACAGTCCATGGGGTCGCTAAGAGTCGGACACGACTGAGCAATTTCACTTTCACTTTTCACTTTCATGCATTGAAGAAGGAAATGGCAACCCACTCCAGTGTTCTTGCCTGGAGAATCCCAGGGACAGGGGAGCCTGGTGGGCTGCCGTCTATGGGGTCACACAGAGTCGGACACGACTGATGCAACTTAGCAGCAGCAGCAGCAGCATATGCCTTTTGGTAACACTGGAGCCCATGGTCAGTAGCTCAGGTTCCGGTAAAGGATCCAAGTCGGTCAGACTAGGGAAGAGTCAGAGCCAACATTCAGCAAAGAGATTGCAAGATACATACAAGGTGAAGCTGAAGACATGTCTAAACCAGGATAAGAGGAACAAAGAACTATCAGAACAAGTGCCAGCTCGTACTCCAGTCTGGGCAGGACATGGCAGGTGATCAGCTTACAGCCAAATGAGAGACATTGAAGAAGTGAGTGGGTGGGTGTGTACATGAACAGATTTATGACTCAGCTATGGGGCTTCCCAGGTGGCGCTAGTGTAAAGAACCTGCCTGCCAATGCAGGAGACATCAGAGACCTGGGTTCAACCCCTGGGTCAGGAAGATCCCCTGGAGTGGGGCGTGGCAACCCACTCCAGCATCCTTGCCTGGAGAACCCCATGGACAGAGGAGCCTGGCGGGCTACAGTCCATAGGGTTGCACAGAGCAGAATGTGACTGAAGCAACTTAGCACACACTGCATAGGGAGAATCTGAGATTAGAGACAAGGAACAATAGCAGAAATAGAGCAGTAGGTTGGAGAAAAAAAACACCTCTAATATCTCTCAGGAAGAGGTACCCATGGCAGGGCCTCAGCCTCAGAAGAGCCAAACTGTCAGGCTCAACGTGAGACCAGATGCACAAACCAACCAAAGTAGATCAATGAGAATATGTCCTTGAACTCCTTAAAACCATCAGCCTGGAGTCAGGAATGGAACTGAAATCTCAGAGGGACTGAGCTGGAAAAGTAAAAAGAGTAGAAGATGGGGGTTAAATAAATGCAGTTGCCAAAATGATAGGGATTGTTTAGTTGGATAAAATGAAGGCTATTAAACATCACCTAGTTAATCCTACCTCCAGAATATCATTTGGGGGGAAATGACCAGAAGGTGGAGTTTAAAAGAAAGTTAGTTTTCTATATGCCTAGCATTTACTGAGAACTTACTATGTGCTAGGAACTTGAGCTTTCTAAGAAATTGCTAAGAGATCAGTGTATTTAACTTAGAACTTCAGAGTAACTGGGGAAAGTTGAGCTGGCAATGCTTTGCTTTATATACATATTCTCATTATGTCCACACAACTCTACAAGTACATACTACCATTATCTCATTTTATGTAAGGAAACTGAGGCTTAAGGGAGGTCAGTCACTTCCCCAGGTCAGATGGGAAGTCAGTGGCAAAACTAGGATTTAAACCCATTCTGCAGCTATGCTCCCAGCTCCTAAGCCACAGTCTGAAGGAACATGAGAGTCAATTAAGGCCGTGCATATCAGTCATCAGTGGTGTGTATCCAGGTGGGTGGTGCGTGTATTTACCTAAACAAGATGCTGCATGTTTATAGGCCCCAGGGGAGTTCTGTTCTGTAGCAGAACACTCTCATATGTTATTGTTAGGACAATTCATTGTTCTATCTGTAACGTTATCTTTCTCCAGGAGAAGCTGGTCTGCCTTCTCACCAGTGTGATCAGCACTTGGCCCACTGCAATATGACATCCAAAATCCCACGAATTACCCCTTTACAATACAGTTCACCTAAGGCACTCCCAGTCAAGATTAAGAGTAGAGGAGAACGTGGGGGGAAAAGGACATTTGTAATAGCACATTAGGTTTTCAAAAGCTTTCAAACTGCTTTGTTAAGCATCAGAATCCTTTTGTAAATACAATCTTACTCAGACCCTCAATATATAAGGTTCATAAAATCAGAACTTCCCAAAGTTTCGGGAACAGGAGCAAAGCATTGCCAGCTCAACTTTCCCCAGTTACTGTGAAGGTCTAAGTTAAAAACACTGATCTCTTAGCAATTTCTTACAAAGCTCAATATAATCTTACTGTATGATCCAGCAGTCACACTCCTGGATATTTACCTGAGAGAATTGAAAACATATGTTTACACAAAAACTTGCATGCAAATATTAATAGTATATTTATTCATAATTGTCAACAACTGGAATAAATCAAGACGTCTTTAAGTAGGTGAATGTGTAAATAAACCGTGGTACCCCCATATAAGGGTATATTATTCAGTGATAAAAATGAAATGGGCTATTAAGTCATGAAAAGATATGGAGAAACCTTAAATACATAGTAGTAAGTGGGAAGCTAGTCTGAAAAGGCTACATACTATGATTCCAATTATATGATTCTGGAAAAGGCAAAACTGTGGAGACAGTTTAAAAAAAAAAATCAGTGATTGCCGGGGGCTAGAGGGCAAGGGGACAGGATGAATAGATGGAAATCAGATCTCAGGGGTTAGAGCTATTCTGTATGATACTGAAATGGTGGATACCATGCATTTGGCAAAATCCATAGAACTGCACAACATAAATAGTGAACTATAGGCTTTAGCTCAAAGATAACATATTAGTATTGGTTCATCAATTGTAAGAAATGTACCACACCAATATAAGATGTCACTAATAGTGGAACATGAGGGGAAGGGGAAAGAAAGTTTACGGAAACTCTGTATTTTTTCCTCAATTTTTCTATAAACATAAAATTGCCCTAAAAAATGTCTATCAATTAAAAAAAAACAAACACTGATCTCAACAAATGTTGAGTCCTGAACAAGCTTAATAAATGCTTGCTAAATGAAGTCACTGATTCATCACTAAACTCGTTCACTTTGTCATTTGGACACCGGGCATCTCTGTAAGAACAGCTTAGTGCACTCTACTCAGGGGCATGTCAGCATCTCAGCTAGATATCAAGCATGAGGTAGGCAGAAGAAGGGCCCCTCAAAGATGTCCACTCCCTGAACCCTTAGATCTATGAATATGTCATCTTACACGGCAAAAGGGACTTTGCAGATGTGATTAAGGTTAAAGGACCTTGAGATAAATCCTAGATTATTCAGGTAGACCCAATCTAATCACAAATGCTCTGAAGCAGAGGGCCTTTCCTTAGTCAGTGAGGGAAGGTGTGAGTACAGAAGCTAAGCTGAGAGACACAACATTGCTGGCTTTGAAAATGAAGGAGGGGGGCCACAAGCCAAGGAATGTGTGTGGCCTCTAGGAGCTGGAAAAGGTAAGGAAACCGATTATTCCCTAGAGCCTCCAGAAAGAAGCACAGCTCTGTGCCACCTTAACTTTAGCCCGCTGAGACCCATGTCAGATTTCTGATTTACAGACCCATAAGATAATAAATTCGTGTTGCTTTACACCACTAAATTTGTGGCAGTCTGTTGCAGCAGCAATAGGAAATTAATATGATACATATATGAATTAAAAACAAATCTTAAACTACTGCCTCACCTCTCCAGCCCAATACAGATCCTTTCCCAGGGGAATATCTGGGTTCCCCACACCTTAGTCAGTTATCATCCATCTAGTCATGACGTTAAGCAGGATATTGTGGGGAAACAAAACATACCATCGCAGTTCATCATAATACAATAGTCAGAATAATGCTAGTGAATAAACGAGTTCACTTTAAAAGAAAAAATAACAACTTCCATCCCAACTGACTCTTTTATTGGGGAAGGGAAAACCGGTTTGATGTACAGCAAAGAGTTTGTTATTTGGAGCCAAAAAGACTCTGTTTGAATCTCAACTCTGACATCAGTCTTCAGTTATAAACATAGTACTTGACCTGAGCTTCTGTGCTCACTGTGAAGTAATAAAATGTAATATACACAAGATTACAAAATGTATGATATATAGACACACAAAATAATTGTCCTAATGTACATAATACTTTCAAGAAAAGAAACATTGGAAGAAGTGTTAGCCGGTTCCTCTTTTGTTTTTCAGGGATGTTCACTGAACACATTATATACAAGTACCTCTAAGCAAATCACATGTGCCAGAGATTGCAATGGGGGAAGCGGGAAAGTGAAGAGAAGCATGTGAATGGATGAGCCAGTTTACAATCTATCAACCCATGTAGTTTCCTATTGAAAAAAAAAACAAAACCTCAAACATTAGATAATTCAGTGATGTAGGCACAGGCTCCTACACTGTAAACTCAAGAGCCTGCCTATCCCTGATGTTTCTGAAAATGCCTCTGCTCCTGAATCTTCAAGATGTTTTCTGTTTAATATTCACTGATCAGCAAAGCAAAGTGCGGCACAGCAGAACTGGATCAATATCCTGCGTCTCTCTCTAGAAGACACAATAGGTTATCCTCCATTGTTCAGAGTAATGATCGCATTTAACCCTTCAGTGTTATCCTGGACGGCACCAAAACTCCCCTGGGTAATTCACCTGCAAATGACGCTACACAATCGGGGGAAAGATGACTCTAACAAGAAATGCTGAGATTTCTCTTTTCTAAAAGATTTGCAAAGCATGCTTCCATCTTTTTCTTTCCTAGAATGTGTGCAAACTGTTCTAAAATATAACACCAGGAAGGCACCCCTGAACACGAAAAACATAATGCATCCTTTTAAAAACAGCACCAACAGGGGAATTCCCTGGCAGTCCGGTGCTTAGGACTCAGTGCTCTCACAGCCGTGGCTCAGGTTAAGTCTCTGGTCTGAGGGAACTAAGATCCCATAAGCCACTCGGTGCAGTCAAGAAAAAATAAAATAAAAGTAGCCCCAGAAGACTGCCTGTCCTGTGGAGGGTCTATGAGACATCAATGGGGTAAGGCATTCACTTGTGCTTATCTGTCTGAAGATTATCACAAAGCACTGAAAATAAGATGCAGTTATTACTCAACCAAAAGGTATATGACAGCTTATAAGATTTTATTTTAGTATAGAAATATGCACTTGGCTTGAAAAAACAAGCTCTGTTCAGGTGTACGTCCTGTATTTTTGAGCTCTGAGATGAAACCGTAAAATAATGAAATCAAGTTTTAACAAACATGGCAAGACCTCAACATTCTCAACAAAGGTGTCTCTCTCAAAGAAGAATCCTTGAAAGCTATAAAATTCCCATGATACTATTGTGATCAAAATATTTGTGTAGCTCCTTTTGAGGAACTGTATTCTGAACTCAGGCATATCCTTCTGACACATATCTTGGTACCTTGAGTGATAGATTTTACTGCTGCAAAGAGTCCAAAGTCACCTGAAGCCTGGTTTAATTAGCAATGTAGTTTATTGATGGAGAGTTTGAAGATAAAAACTTGCCAACAAGACAGCTCTAAAATAGGAGATTTAAAAATTGACTGAGCAATGACATCACTGAACTAGGAATACAGGATTTCAAAGTGACTGTTTTGAAAGGAGAAACCCTCACTTTATATATGCTACAGCATCTGTTTGAAAGAGAGAAAGTCTCATCACTTTTAAGAAGTGATTTTTAAATGCTTGGCCTCAGGACCCCTCTGCACTTTTAAAAATTATGCAAGACTCCAAAGAACTTTTGTTTATATGACTATTGAAATTTACCATACTAGATACTAAAACTGAGAAATGTGTAAAACATTTGCTGCTTCATTTTAAAATAATAATAATAAACCCACTACATATTTATATAGGTAACATATATTTATGTAAAATTGCTACGTTTTACAGAATAAAACAAAATTTACCAAGAATAACAGCATTGTTTTACATCTTTGCAATTCCGCTTAATGTCTGGCTTAAGAGAAAATTTCAGAAAGATAGGCAATATTTTAATGCTATAAGAATTATAGCCTGATTTTACAGAATCCCTAAAAGAATCTCAAGACCCACAGGGTTCCTCAGACCACAGTGGAAAAATCACTGCTTCAGAGTCACATCTGGAGTCTGACAATGGACTCAGCTGTGTGTGAATGAATGTGAGAATATGTGCAGAGGTCTGTGCAAGCAAGTGTGTGTGTATGTGAATGTATGTGTGTAGATGTTGTGTGAGCAAGTGTTGTGTGTGTCTGCATGTGTGTGTGCATGCACTCGGGTGAAAACTGAGAGCTAAAGCAAATACAGAGTGGGAGTTCAAAAGCCCCTTAACGTTGCTCCAAGGAAAGCAGATTTTTAAGTCTTCGTGTTTCTAACCTCACTCTGTACTCTAATAGAGTGCTGTGTTAATTTGCCCCAGCAGTTAAGCTGAAACACCACTGTCTCCTGTGCTATTTAGCCACGCTGTTTATGCCCTGAGTACCCTTACTTGCCAATTAAGTAGGCGTTTCAGTCCTTGGTAAGCAAAATGAGTCAGAGGAGCAACCTGGACCATCAGCCGCAGGTCTGTTGCTTAAAGAAACCGCATTGTTTATTCTGGACACAAGGATTGCTCTCATCCCAAAGTGACCCTGATATTATTCAGTTAACAGGGCAACCATGGGAGACCCAAGCCGTCCACCCACAAAACATGGTGAAAGCATGAGGGGTGGGAGAAGGAAAAGGCACAGGACTCAGCTTCCAGAACTCCCAGAGCTGCAGGCACGAGCTCTCAGATAGCCAGGAAGGCATCTGCTGATGTCTGAAGGTGAAGGTTTTGAAAATGAACGTGCCTTGGACTGAACATTTGAGAATATTACAGTTTACAAAAGACTTCATGTTGGCACATATAAACTGAGCTCTCAGTATGTTCCAGGATATTCACTCTCTCAGTAAAAATATCACTCAATCGTTCTGGCCCTTGGATTGTACCTAATTCACTGCGTGTCCCAGGACAAATCACCTAACTTCTCTGGCCCCAAGTTTTCGAATAGTAAAACCAGAGACATTGAGAGAAATGAACTGACCTTTTTGTTCTAAAGTTCTATAATCCTAGAGCTTAGTGGCAACCTACAAATACAGAGCAACAGAAGATTCTTTGAGCTGTGTGAGGAAGGAAGATGGTAGGCACATTTCTCCTATGACCTGCCTAAGGTCCGGGACTCTTTCAAACACTATGGGTGCCCACCAGTGGGATAGAGGTGCTGACAGACGACATGGATGCCATCTAGAAATGCTCCCAGAGCCCCAGAGCTGGGGGCCATGAGCATCCCCCACCTCTACCAAGTGTAGCTGCTTTCCAGGGACTCTGCCCTTTCCTGCTCAGGATCTCATTATTCTCAGCGATCCAGACAAAACACACAAAACCCTGCGATGCTGAGCATAAGGCCTGGCTCAAGGTGTGCTCTCCTGTGCAGAGAAATAGGACATGTCACAGAGACGCAAACACCTGGCTGTAACCAGGATTCTCAACAGAATTATCCTTAACCTTGGAACCTCTGAGCATAGCTAACGTTAAGCCTTCAGCTAAACATGAAAATGGTAGCAGCCTAGATCGCATTCCCCCGAATGACACTTTTCCCACCTTGCTCTCAGCTCTGCCATATGCGCACATGAAATATCAAATTGCTTACAGCTCATATTGAATAATGAATATGCCCGCCTCAGCCTATCACCAAGCCTTCAGCAGTCTGCCTGGGGAACTGAGAGAGATGTTAGAGGTTTGCAGGCCAAGCACAAAATTGAAGACAAGCTTGAATTAATAATTTGCTTATTTATATACATGTGCTTCAAAATAAAGTGCAAATTGAATAAGGTAATAACAGAGCTTAAGAGGGGGAAAAAAAAGGCTTCCTTTTGCAAACTGCTGACACTTCAATTTCATTATCTCTCACCACCCTGAATGTGATTTGCAAATGTGCTCTCTCTATGTCATCATGTGGGAATGTCTTAAGGAAGAGCCAAAAATGAATGGAAAACAATTCCATGGAGCCGCAGGAAAAAAAAATGGAAATTAAACATTTCATTTTAAGCAGATTCTTTCAGAGCATTGTTTCTTAAAATTGGGCTCTGTGGACTTCTGCCTCTGAATCACCTGAGCCTTCCTTGGAAATTCCAGATAAGTTTCATAAAATTGTCTATTCCAGGTTACTTCAGCTTTGTCCTACATTGACACACACAAAAAAATCCCTGTTCTGTTCTTGCCAATACACAGCTGCATACATACCTCAGGGGCCATGTTTTTTCATCAGTCATTTTCGAGTACATTTGCCCCTGTATGTTGGTACCTTAAAATGTAGACACATTCCCCCTTGTGTTTTTAATCATTGTCTCCCTAAAACTATAATCAGGCACTTGTAGAAGAATGAAAGCATATTTGGGTCCAGTCCCAACATCTTACCCTATTTAATTCATCTTTTTCTGGGTCTGAGGTCATTAGGGAGGAAATAGGTAAAAAGAGGTAAGGAGATAGGTATACACACACACCCAGAAACAAATTCAGATTCAAAATATTGGAAAAACCATATCCCCAACAAACCTCAAAGAAAGAACAAGCTGAAGATTTCCCTATTTTCCTGTTCCCTTGGAATATTCTCCGACTGTTCTCTAGGAATACTCTCTCCTTAGCAAATGTGATTCTTCTCCTTCCCTCCCCTCCACACCCCTTCCTTCATCTTCTCACCCTTACTCTGTCAGTCCTTCCAGGCTCCTTAAGGTTGGGTTAGGTTTCCATCACACGTGTTCCCATAGCCCTTACTCCTCTGGATGAAAACTGCCTAATGACTTGTCTATAATTTTACTATAACAACTCCAACTCATTGGGTTTTGCATCCCCAAAACTCTGTTCACTGGCTGGCATATAAAAGAAAGACATGTTGGTTAAATAAATGAGTAAATGCACCAGCACACTTAGACCAGTCTGACTTATTATCCAGAGGAAGGAAGATGAGGCAAGCAGAGAAAATGAAGATTATGGATCTAGGGATGAGTGATGGAATACCAAGTCTCCAACATTCAGGTTACTGGTTTGCATGCATACTTGGTAGATGACTTATGAAAACTGATATCAATAAATTCCTATTTGGTCATGGGTATTAACATCACTTCCAGGTGCCAAAATCCAAAATTAGAAGAAACGGAAAATCACTATTATGCATTTGAACTATCACTGTCCTCTAAGACATAAAGGGTTGGTTGAACAGTAGAGGCCAAAACAATCATTTTTCCTCTACAGGCAGGTAAGGAACCTTTTGGTGATCACAGTCCATGAAAACCCAACCAAAAAGATGTCCCTGAGGATGTTTATTTTGCATTACCTTTTGTCTTCCATTAAGAGGTCCAGGTAAGGACAAAGATGAGGAAAACAACCTAGCAAAGTCAATGCTGACCACTTTCTCCCTTTGTGGAGTAGACCCTATACCTAAAAATTAGAAATGGACAGAGATGAGACTGCTTAACATAATCTTGGAAAGATTTCAAGAAGTAGAAGAGAAAACAACACAAAATGTCATATGGAAACATTATAGGTGACTGGTCTGTTTCTTTACCTTTTCCAGCTCCTAGAGGCTGCATACATTCCTTGGAACTCATGTCTGTCTCTCACCACTTCCAACTTCAACGTTGGCCACGGAGCTGTCTACTCGTGGCCCAGGACATAAAGATGCAGAAGTAGGAGATCTGGTGGGAGCTTGAGGAGCAGTAGATCCAGGTGCTGCCCAACACCAGTGAGTTGGATTTCAGAGAGCACGCGTGATACAGTGCATGAGAAGCATGGCTGGTGCTTCACAGCTGCCTTCCACCTCTCCCACAAAGTCTCTCCTGTGGGCTAACCCAGAACTATACAAGGCAGGGATTTCTGAGAAATGGTTCCACTGAGCTAAGTAGATACAATCCAGAGCTACCACATGAGCTCTGTAAGACCTGGCATGATCTGACCCCAGCCTACGTCTCCATCCGTATCTTAGTGAACTTCTCCCCTTTTCTATTATTTTTTTTATTGGAGGATAATTGTTTTACAATGTTGTGGTAATCTCAGCCATATATCAGCTCAAATCAGTCATAATTATATATATATATATGTATATATATATATATATATATATATATATATTTCCCCTCCATTTCATCTTGGAGTACAGAATGAAGCAGGGCAAAGGCTAATAGAGTTGTGCCAAGAGAACGCACTGGTCATAGCAAACACCCTCTTCCAACAATACAAGAGAAGACTCTACACATGGACATCACCGAAATCAGATTGATTATATTCTTTGCAGCCAAAGATGGAGAAGCTCTATACAGTCAGCAAAAACAAGACTGGGAGCCGACTGTGGATCAGATCATGAACTCCTTATTGCCAAATTAAGACATAAATTGAAGAAAGTGGGGAAAACCACTAGGCCATTCAGGTATGACCTAAATCAAATCTCTTACGACTATACAGTGGAAGTGAGAAATAGATTTAAGGGACTAGATCTGATAGACAAAGTGCCTGATGAATGGATGGAGGTTCGTGACATTGTACAGGAGACAGGCATCAAGACCGTCCCCATGGAAAAGAAATGCAAAAAAAGCAAAACAGCTGTCTGAGGAAGCCTTAAAAAAAGCTGTGAAAAGAAGAGAAATGAAAAACAAATGAGAAAATGAAAGATATCCCCATCTGAATGCAGAGTTTCAAAGAATAGCAAGGAGAGAAAAGAAAGCCTTCCTCCATGATCAATGCAGAGAAATAGAGGAAAACAACAAAATGGGAAAGACTAGAGATCTCTTCAAGAAAATTAGAGATATCAAGGGAACATTACATGCAAAGATGGGCTCGATAAAGGACAGAAGTGGTAGGGACCTAACAGAAGCAGAAGATATTAAGAAGAGGTGGCAAGAATACACAGAAGAACTGTACAAAAAAGATCTTCATGACCCAGATAATCATGATGGTGTGATTACTCACCTAGAGCCAGACATCCTGGAATGTGAAGTCAAATGGGGCTTAGGAAGCATCACTACAAACAAAACTAGTGGAGGTGATGGAATTCCAGTTGAGCTATTTCAAATCCTAAAAGATGATGCTGCGAAAGTGCTGCACTCAATGTCAGCAAATTTGGAAAACTCAGCAGTGGCCACAGGACTGGAAAGTCAGTTTTCATTCCAATTCCAAAGAAAGGCAATGCCAAAGAATGCTCAAACTACTGCACAATTGCATTCATCTCACACGCTAACAAAGTAATGCTCAAAACTCTCCAAGCCAGGCTTCAGCAATATGTGAACCGTGAACTTCCTGATGTTCAAGCTGGTTTTAGAAAAGGCAGAGGAACCAGAGATCAAATTGCCAACATCTGCTGTATCAACGAAAAAGCAAGAGAGTTCCAGAAAAACATCTATTTCTGCTTTATTGACTATGCCAAAGCCTTTGACTGTGTGGATCACAATAAACTGTGGAAAATTCTGAGAGAGATGGGAATACCAGACCACCTGACCTGCCTCTTGAGAAACCTATATGCAGGTCAGGAAGCAACAGTTAGAACTGGACATGGAACAACAGACTGGTTTCAAATAGGAAAAGGAATATGTCAAGGCTGTATATTGTCACCCTGCTTATTTAACTTATATGCAGAGTACACCATGAGAAATGCCGAGCTGGAAGAAGCACAAGCTGGCATCAAGATTCCTGGGAGAAATCTCAATAACCTCAGATATGCAGATGACACCACCCTTATGGCAGAAAGTGAAGAGGAACTAAAAAGCCTCTTGATGAAAGTGAAAGAGGAGAGTGGAAAAAGTTGGCTTAAAGCCCAATATTCAGAAAATGAAGATCATGGCATCTGGTCCCATCACTTCATGGCAAATAGATGGGGAAACAGTATAAACAGTGGCTGACTTTACTTTTTGGGGCTCCAAAATCATTGCAGATGGTAACTGTAGCCATGAAATTAAAAGACTGGTGGCTCAGATGGTAAAGTGTATGTCTACAATGTGAGAGACCTGGGTTCAGTCCCTGGGTTGGGAAGATTCCTTGGAGAAGGAAATGGTAACCCACTCCAGTACTCTTGCCTTGAAAATCCCATGGACGGAGGAGCTTGGTGCAGGCTGCTATCCATGGGGTCGAAAAGAGTCGGGCACAACTGAGTGACTTCACTTTCACTTTCTTTTCTACTCCTTGGAAGGAAAGTCATGACCAACCTAGACAGCATATTAAAAAGCAGAGACATTACTTTGCCAATGAAGGTCCGTCTAGTCAAGGCTATGATTTTTCCAGTAGTCATATATGGATGTGAGAGTTGGACTATAAAGAAAGCTGAGCACCAAAGAATTGAAGCTTTTGAACTGTGGTGTTGGAGAAGACTCTTGAGAGTCCCTTGGACTGCAAGGAGATCCAACCAGTCCATCCTAAAGGAGATCAGTCCTGGGTGTTCATTGGAAGGACTGATGCTGAAGCTGAAACTCCAATACTTTGGCCACATGATGCGAAGAGCTGACTCATTGGAAAAGACCCTGATGCTGGGAGAGATTGAGAGCAGGAGGAGAAGGGGACAACAGAGGATGAGATGGTTGGATGGCATCACCAACTCAATGGATGTGGGTTTGTGTGGACTCTGGCAGTTGGTGATGGATAGGGCAGCCTGGCGTGCTGCAGTTCATGGCGTCACAAAGAGTCGGACACGACTGAGCGACTGAACTGAACTGAACCTCCATCTTGAGCCCCCTCCCACCCTATTCTACTCTCCTATGTCATCACAGAACACCTGGCTGGGTTCCCTGTGTTATATAGCAGCTTTCCCCAGAAAGATTCCCTTGACCGAGATCTTCTGCAAAGTACTGGATGCCCTGTTAATTGGTTGCTCAAAGTCTAGCTGTACCATTAGAGTACAAGCTCCAAAGGGACAGGGACCATGTACATGGTATGCAATACTATAGCCCAGCCCTGAGCATGGTGCCTAGCACAGAGAGGGCGCTCACTAAAGACTAGATGAATGTACATAAATTGCTGTATCAATAGACTTCTTCTTACCTGGGATTCCAGTTAAACCACTCAGGATTGATATTTATCCAGCTTTATTTTCAAAGAATCTCTGAAGTAGGAAAGACAGCTACTTGAAAGAGAATTCATTCCAAAGTCTGACATTCATTTTCATTGTACTTCACCTAAATCTTTAATGCCTTTAAAACTACCCATTGACATTCCTAATCTAAAAGATATAGGCCACTAAATTATTATATATTAGCACCAAGGAAGACAAGGGATTCTCTCTCTTGGAGATTTATTAGAAATAGTACACAGCTAACATTCCTACATTATATTAGAACCGCCTGCCCAAAAGAGGGAAGATGGCTTCTATGACCCTTCAGGGAAATTCCCGTTCAATGAGCCTATCAAAGTTATTTTACTAGCACAGCCATGTAAGATTAATCATCTTTGTGAATTCTTAATTGCTGTGGTTGGACAACCCCTAGGGAGTAATCATACACCGCAGCAGAACTCACACTCCTTTTTCATTCTTCCATGATGAAGAAGAAAGTGGGAAGAAGCAGTAGCTCACTGCCATTTACTCATTAATTCAGTCAAGAAATAATTAAGGATGTTTCCTACACAGTAAGTTCTAGGGATTCAAAGACGGCTAAAGGAACTCAGAGTCTAGTAGAGAGAAAGCCAACTAAATAGACATGGTTGGTACTTCTTTAGAAGAATTTAAAGACAAGCAGATGCTTTAAAATAAAATAATAAGTGACCAAAATATCATAGAAAGTGCTCAGTAGGTATTAGCTAAATGTCAGACACTGTTGTGAGCACATTACATGAATTAACACATATATTCCCGATAACAACTCAGTGAGTAGATTTGTTAATTATTTCCCATTTCTACAGATGAGAAAACTGAGCCACAGAGAAGTCAGTAACTTGCTTCAGGCCATACAGCAGGTGTCCAGAGCCCACTGCTTTACCACAGTGCTACCCTGCCCAATCTATCTCCCCACTCCCTTGCATGATCTTTCCATGACAATTAGCCCTAATGATTACAAATTAAGCTTTTAGAGGTTCGATAATTAACTTTTAGAACATAATGAGTTGTTAGCACTTTAACAAAAATTACATTTGAAATCTATATAGGAATCAGCTTTGTAAACTCTTCATTTGTGAACACAAATACCTACATAGTCTTAAAAGATAAATACAAATTATTGCCCAGAAGGAATGTCTGCCTTTGAACATGTCTCATTCTTGTCTCTATCCTTGCTTCTCCCTTGACCTAGGCCTGAACAATGGAGGAGTGATCCACTACCCCGCATGCAAGTCAGCACATCCTGCAGGAGAAAAGGGACCGAGGAATCCCCAGTAACTATACAACAAAACAGTCTACCCTTCTCCTTCACACTTGGGATTTCCTCAGCAGGTTTTGCTGAGAAACAAGTAGTCTCTGCCCAGTCCAAGGTGGAAGAGGGAATACAGCAATATATAGAAAATGCGATCCTTTTCATTCTATCAGGAGAGGTAACTAAGCTCACAAATCATTTATTGTTTGATTTCGCATTGAAATGGACAGAATCAGTGCATAGAACCCTCTTAAGCTGTTCTGCCGCAGTATCTAACATATTCCCTCACCTGCCCAGCTCTGGTTGGTCTGCACTGGATGCTACTGAAGCCCACTGAGGCAGCAGAAAGGCTTCTCAGAAGATCCTGGATTTGAAGAATATGACATGGTGAATCTGTTGGAGAATTCAAGTAGTTCCCTATGACTGGAAGGCAGAGTAGTGGGAAGAATAGATGGTGAGGGTGACGTAGGGTGGTCATAAAGATGAGCCGAAAGACATAAACAGGATCACTGGATCCTGTTATGGATCACTAAGCGTGCATCGACTTGACAGAGAAGGCTATGGAGAACTGCTGGAGAACATGACCCAAGGGAGATCACTCCAGCAGTGACAAGTAGAGAAGACAGATGAGAAGTCCTTTCTCTAGAACTTGAGCGGTCATCTAGCATCGAAGGAATAGCCCTGCCTACTTGAGATTCTCCATGGCACCTAATAACGAAAGATCAAAATAAAAGATAAGAAGCATCTCTTTAGTTTTCCCTTTTCCTTAGCTGTGGTCATAGACTAGACATGAACCCAAGTCAGGTTCAACGGTTGACAGCAAAACTCCCTGGAATTTACCACTTCCCAAGACAGACAAGACAAGTTGAGGAAAGACAGACAAGAAGTTAAGCTCTAGCCATGAGAAATGAAGAGTCTTTCTAAACTTTTTTTAAAATTAATTTATTTATTTTAATTGGAGGCTAATTACTCTACAACATTGCAGTGATTTTTGCCATACATGGACATGAATCAGCCACGGGTGTACGTGTGTCCCCCATCCCAAACCCCCCTGCCCCCTCCCTCCCCATCCCATCCCTCTGGGTGGGCCCAGTGCACCGGCTTTGAGTGCCCTGTTTCATGCATCGAACTTGGACTGGTCATCTATTTCTCATATGGTAATATACATGTTTCAGTGTTATTCTCTCAAATCATCCCACCCTTGTCTTCTCCTACAGAGTCCAAAAGTCTGTTCTTTACATCTGTGTCTCTTTTGCTATCTCACATATAGGGTCATCATTACCATCTTTCTAAACTCCATATATATGTGTTAATATACTGTATTGATGTTTTTCTTTCTGACTTTCTTCACTCTGTATAATAGGCCCCAGTTTCATCCACCTCATTAGAACTGATTCAAATGTGTTCTTTTTAATGGCTGAGTAATATTCCATTGTGTATATGTACCACAGCTTTCTTATCCATTCATCTGCCGATAGACATCTAGGTTGCTTCCATGTCCTAGCTATTGTAAACAGTGCTGCGATGAACATTGGGGTTCACATGTCTCTTTCAATTCTGGTTTCCTCAGTGTGTATGCCCAGAAGTGAGATTGTTGTATGGCAGTTCTACTTCCAGTTTTTTAAGGAATCTCCACACTGTTCTCAAAGTGGCTGTACTAGTTTGCAACACCACCAACAGTGTAAGAGGGTTCCTTTTTCTGCACCCTCTCCAGCATTCATTGTTTGTAGACTTTTGGATCGCAGCCATTCTGACTGGCGTGAGATGGTACCTCGTTGTGGTTTTGATTTGCATTTCTCTGATCATGAGTGATGTTGAGCATCTTTTCATGTGTTTGTTAGCCATCTGTATGTCTTCTCTGGAGAAATGTCTGCTTAGTTCTTTGGCCCATTTTTTGATTGGGTTGTTTATCTTTCTGGTATTGAGCTGCATGAGCTGCTTGTATATTTTTGAGATTAATTCTTTGTCAGTTGCTTCATTTGCTATTATTTTCTCCCATTCTGAAGGCTGTCTTTTCACCTTGCTTATAGTTTCCTTCATTGTGCAAACTTTTTTATAAAGGGATAGATCATAGTCTTGAAATAGAGTCCAACATGTGACAAGAAAGCATCAGATATGACTAAATGACCTCTTGGGAACTGACTGTAAAATAAGAGTTGGAGGACATAGAAATTCACCCTTGAGACCATCGTCAGTTCTCTCTTCTTGGTGACATGCCCACAGATACCACAGGCAGAGAGTGCATGGATCGAGAGCAGATTATGATCTTTTGTTTCGTAACATTTGATCAGAGGAGAAGCTTTTATGATACTTTATAGTACCTAGTAGTTAAATTGAACAAATATTATGACCACAATAAAACACATTCTTATCACTGGGACATAAATCAGTAATTGCTACACTGTAAGGGAGTTTCCCCCACAAGTACAGGGATGCTGCTAGCATCAATTGGAGAAGTTTAAAGGCAAAGACATGCCATCAAATATCATTTAAAATCAAAACACCACAAAATTAAAACCCGTTCCCTCCAGGGCTTGCATGCTGCCTTTCAAACATTTTACAAAAAAAACCTTTTTGCTCTGCAGTCGATCACTAAAAAGCCACCTACATAAAACCTATTAATAAGGGCTCCAGTGGAGAGACTTGCCATAAAATCAGGAATGCTCTGGAGCTCAGTGGAGATTCACTCCTGCCACACACAGCTTGGCAGCCGCTACTCCACTCAGCCCCAGCACATATGTTTTCCATTACAAATGAAAGATTTCTATCAGAGTTAAAATTGTTTTATACTGCTGGCGTGGGAGAAAACTCTTTGAGGAGGCAAATGTCTACAGCTCATGTAGCTGGACTTCTCAGGAAGAGGGCCGCACCATCCCCGACATGTCCAGTTCAAGGAGGGGGAAAGTGTTGAGATCCTGAAAAAATGAAATTCGTTTTGCCAGTTTCTTTGAATTCCTTCAGTTATTGCACCTTTTCAAAATTGTGAAATCAAAGCTGCATCTCAGAACAACCTGAGGAGTATTTCTAATTTATGGACTCTTTGGAGCATGGTGAGCTCTGGACATTTGAGACAACATCGAACGTCCACATTTTGCTCTTTCCAGGCTTTAAGGCAGTCAAAACAAGGTAGCTCTAAAGGCAGTCTGAGGAACTTCTAAGGAAAACGAGCTCAAGGAATGCTGCTCTTTCTTGATTAAATGTTTTGATTCATACAAGCTCATGAATCTACAAGGTTACGATCTCCCTATGAAAAAAAATTTTTTTATGGAATGACCCAAGAGTAATCGTGGACAAGAACTTTTTTTTAATTCAAAGCAACAGACTCCCCAAAACATGAAAAGTCTTCAGTTCAGTTCAGTTCAGTCGCTCAGTCGTGTCCGACTCTTTGTAACCCCATGAATCACAGCATGCCAGGCCTCCTTGTCCATCATCAACTCCCGGAGTTCACTCAGACTCACGCCCATCAAGTTGGTGATGCCATCCAGCCATCCCATCCTCTGTCGTCCCCTTCTCCTCCTACCCCTAATCCCTCCCAGCATCAGAGTCTTTTCCAATGAGTCAACTCTTCGCATGAGGTGGCCAAAGTACTGGAATTTCAGCTTCAGCATCATTCCTTCCAAAGAAATCCCAGGGCTGATCTCCTTGCAGTCAAAGGGACTCTCAAGACTCTTCTCCAACACCACAGTTCAAAGCCATCAATTCTTCGGTGCTCAGCCTTCTTCACAGTCCAACTCTCACATCCACACATGACCACTGGAAAAACCATAGCCTTGACTAGACGGACCATTAAACTAGAAAATAACAGTTAGTATGTGCCAGCCATTGTGCGAAGAGATCACCCAGTCTTTAGCATCCATAAGATATATGGTCTTATCCTCCAATATTGTTTAAGTAAAGAAATTAAGGCTCAGGCAGTTTAAGTCGCTTGGTGTGACACAGCTAATAAAGAAAGGTAGTAGGATTTGAACTCAACACTGGTGAGGGTTTACTGCTATAACATGGTGCCGCTGTATCAGAAATAACAACTAGTGTGAGGCCTCCATTCAGCCTCTACTGGTGCACAGGGGACAAACGTCATCTCACTGAACATATCAACGTTCATAACCATCATGCCTCTACGTTTTTACCCATCACTTCAATTACATAAGGCATGTATTTCTCGGGAAGAAGTGACTTTATTGCTTTGGCAATAAATATATATAGATAAATACATATGCAAATGAGATCACTTTGCCTTTCCTTGTAACGCCTAAAACCTGACACACAGATCACATCTGTGTGCTCCAGACAACCAATGTATTTTCCAGTTACAGTAGATAATCGCTGTATTTATCACACACCCCAACAAAAGCACTGACTTAACCTTCCTTAAACTTTTATAAATCTTTTTTCATAAGAGGAAACAAGGTATGGTTTCTAATACATATAGCAGAAGCATGAATCAATTTTCAAGTTCAAAGCAACAAATTCAGCTTCATCTGGTTGAAGGGAGTAAGCACTAGGAACCAAAGCTGAGCTGTTCTCCTGAGATTGCTAACAGTTCACCTTCAACACAACTGCAAAGAGGGATCTTCAGTGCTCATTTTTTGGTGTTACCCAACTGCAATAGTTTCCCACCCAACACAGAGTTAACAATATATAACACATTTTCATTGCCCCAATTAATGCAGGGAAGAAAAAAAAAAAAGCCAAAAGACTCTTAGGGCAACCTGCAAGAGGAACTCAAATCAACCTTGTAAAGAGTGCCTGTTTCTGGTTCTATATTAATTGCCATGTAAATTAACAAAAAGCACATCCTGCACCAGCAAGGAAAATGAAGGTTTCTTCACAGACCATCAGCAATGTCTCCCCAGAAGCCTAAGTAGCATCATGCCTATTTCTTTAGACAATAAAATGCCAAAGTTTTTCTTTTGCTGTCAGCAAATGATGAATACATGTGGTACCGATTATTTAATACCACTAGACCACCAGGGAAGAAGATTTAGGTGAACTGCGGCAGAACTATGCCATTTATTTTTATTACCATGCATTAAAAATTACGTTTACAGATAATTGTTTTTCTCCTTCCAATAAAACAAGATAAAAAAAAATCCAGAAGAATATTTAATAATACCGGACCACCAGGGAGGAATTTTTAAAGTTGATTTTTATTGAAAAATTAGATTTGCTTTTTTAAAATTTCCAATTATTTTTAAGTGCAATTTGTGAAGAAATTATTTTAAACCAGGGCAGTATGAATTTTCTACTGCGGGAGTGTCTCACAGATTAAGTTACTCCTTTACAAGGGTAATTACCTAATCAAATCACCCTTCAGAACCATCAGATTTAAAATACCTGTGTAACTGACAGCACATTCTACAATTGTGTTCCACAGCACATTCTCATGGTTTCTATCAGAGTGAGTGTTTCTAAAATCCCCAGAGAAGATTACCTCAATTTTTTTCCAATAGCATAACTAAACTGTACTAAAATTTTTCTATTTACTCGCTTCTTTGAAAAAGGAGAAAAAAAGTAAAAGGAGGAGGAGTGGTAACAGCAAACTGAGAAAAGGACAAAAGAACAAATGAAAAGGAGATTAAATTAGGGTTCACTGAAGAGTTGAAATAATAATCTTTCTAAGCTTCAGTTGGCATATTTACAGTTAGGAAAGGAAGTCATCGTTCCCCCCCACCCCCCACCCCCTGTTCTTCTCCCTCCCCCGGCTCTTTCCCTGCCTCTCTTCCTCTCTCTCCAGAGTGCCAAGCCTCTCAATTAAAGGGAACTTGAGAGCTTGTCTAAGCTGATCCTCCAGGGCTTCTCTGACGGCTCAACAAGAGTCAGACAAGACTTAGCGACTAAGCCACAACCAAACCACAAGTTTATCCTCGATCAGTATGCTCTGTATCAGAATGCCCCTTCTCTGCATCTCATGGATGCCTGCCTCCCATGCCAAAGCATTAGCTGACCTGCCCCAAAGACAGGTCACTCTCTTGTCAGCGGACACCCCCTGTGAGACAAGTTCCTTCTCTCCCTGTGACTCACTCTCACTTTGGGTCCTACTGCTACTCTTCCAAGGCAACGAAAGGAAGAAGAGTGTTTCTCAAGATAGCACTGCAAATCTGTCAGCCAACCCATACTGCCCCTGTAGAATGTGTACTTCTGGTTTTTTTAACTAATTGCGTGTAACAAATCCATCCCTGTGTTCTGGGCTAAAATCAATCGGGGGCGGGGGGGGGGGGGGGGGGGGGGGCGTGGTGTAGAAGGCCACATACACCTGAATTCACTTCCCCAAAAGGAAAGCTTCTTCCCAACTGGTTCTCAGGATAAAAGAAATCAGGGCCAGATGCAGGCAAAATTCTGAAGTCATTCCAAGTTCTCCAGCTCTTCCCCCTTCCTCTCCAATTTGTTCATTAAGGTCTTCATTCGATCACAATATTGTTTAATAAAATATCCTAATTATATTAAATAAGTTCATCAAAGATAAGTTCAAATTACTCCATTTTTATGGAGTTTGCACCTCTAATCTCACAGAGCTTGTTCATACGATGATTTTCAGGATGGATCTCTTTGACTCAGGTTTGTTACAGCATTACCAACATGCCCACATGTAAGCCAGAAAGCCATTTTCAATGCCACAAAGCTGTGTTTGTCTGGAGAGGACAAGAATGGTTACCTATGATACAGGGCAAGCCTGGATCACACACTGACTCCCTGCGGCAGCCACACAGTCTTGATATGGGCTCCTTTGATTTTAGAACCAGCTTTGCTCCAATGTAAAGCTGGATTGCTGTGCTCAGTATCTTCCAGGCTGAGAAAAGCACAGGCAGGCTGGAGACTGATCTGGTCATGGCTGATCGGAATTGAACCTCTTCTCACAGAGTGTTGGCGTGTGTGACTATGGACAGGCTCCAGGAAGACTTCTGGGCATGGCCCCTCACACTGGACCCTGACAACGGAGGTCTCTGACTGACTTTTGACTTCAAAGCATTTAATCTTGCCTCTGCCATAAAGCCTCCAATACCTCTTTACTACTTCTCCCTTTCAAGGAAATCATTTGCCCTTCTACCCACTAAGCTATTCTTCTGGAACATATGCCTTTAGACTGCATTTCTCTGGTGCCCATGCACAGAGACCCAGGAGCTCTACAGGTCTCCAAGCAAAGGTTCAGAGAAGAAGAGGGATCAAATGCCAGCCTGATCCCCAGCTTAACACACTTCTGTGGCTCCTACTGCCCACAAGCTCCTTTCATTGGTCTGCAAGGCCAGCCTATTTGGCCCTTGCCCTCTCCTGCCTCAGCACCTCATGCAATGAATCCCTCAACTGTGTGAACTTCCAGGGACCTAATGACCTCTGAACTTTTACATGTGCAGCTTTCTTGCTAGAGCTCTACTAAGAATTTCTCCCCACCTTAATCAGCAAGAGTAACGTAAGAACCTTGACAAAAGTACAGCTCTAAGGTAACTATTGGAAGGAAGAGCTTATGTCTAGAACAAATGCTCCCACATTTTTGCATTTGTGATTTTATCAACAAGAGAGAAAGAAGACAAAGACAACCAGACTGCCAATGTCATGCATGCTCAGAGGACAGGGAAGTCCCTGGGACTGCTCAAGGACAGTGTTTGGCCTCTTACCACCTTTCTATAGCCGTGCAGACTTCAGGAGGCGAGGGGGTTTGCAGAGAACAGATATCCTAGAGAACAAAGAAGGAACATGCTGGTGGTCATATATGACTCATCACCGCCTAGTTCCTGGGGGTGGAGGGCGGATTCTGAACCTACTGAGTGGCCTCCCCAGCAGGTGGGTGGGTGGGAGGGTGAAGGTCTTACCCAGAGAAGGTGTCCCATCAATTGGCAAAGATATCCTGGATCTGATGATGCATTGCTGGGTTCTCAGATCACTGTATAAGTGTATTCAAACACACTTTCCTATAGTCAAGCTTGGTACATTTTCTAGTCTACCTTGAAACAATCTAACTTACTAGAACATGGGCCACTGAGCTGGAAATCAAGTACAACTGAAATAATATAAAAATAAAACTACCGCAACAGTAACAAAAACCAATGTGTCTCCCATTTCAAAAGACTTTCACAAACATCATCTTTCTTGAAAACGTAGCTCTGCTACATGACCCTTCGGTAAAGCAAGTGCTCTTACCCCCACATTGCAGATGAAAACACTGGGGCTCTGGAAGCATAAATGACTGGCTGAAGTTTCAGTTCAGTTCAGCTCAGTCGGTCGGTCATGTCCTAACTCATAAGTGGAGTCAGCATTCAGCATTCTGTGTCTTCATAGCAGGGCCTATGCCCTTTCCGTTGTACATTTCTGATTTTCACCAAGACTAAAAGCAACAGCAAAGGAATTACATAGAGATTGGATTCCCTGATCAGGACTCAAACTCAATTCAACAAATATTTATTCAGTCTCAACTGTATACCTGCATGTAACATAACCCAAACATCTCTCAAAGACCATGAGGCCCTCTTGATTTTCAATTGCCTAGGCTCCTGTTTTATTACAACAAAATGTATTATGCCAAAGCAGTTATAAAAATTGAGGTCACTTAAATATTTAGAGTTAAATTAATTTGCCAGACTTAAATTGAAGAATGTGGGGAAAACCACTAGGCCATTCAGGTATGACCTAAATCAAATTTCTTGTGACTATACAGAGGAAATGAGAAATAGATTTAAGTGACTAGATCTGATAGACAGACTGCCTGATGAATTATGGATGGAAATTCATGATATTGTACAGGAGATAGGAATCAAGACCATCCCCAAGAAAAAGAAATGCAAAAAAGCAAAATGGCTGTCTGAGGATGCCTTACAAATAGCTGTGAAAAGAAGAGAAGTGAAAAGCAAAGGAGAAAAAGGAAAGATATAAACATCTGAATGCAGAGTTCCAAGAATAGCAAGGAGAGATAAGAAAGCCTTCTTCAGCGATCAATGCAAAGAAATACAGGAAAACAATAGAATGGGAAAGACTAGAGATCTCTTCAAGAAAAGTAGAGATAGCAAGGGAACATTTCATGCAAAGATGGGCTCAATAAAGGACCGAAATGGTAGGGACTTAACAGAAGCAGAGGATATTAAGAAGAAGTGGCAAGAATACACACAACTGTACAAAAAAGATCTTCACAACCAAGATAATCATGATGGTGTGATTACTCACACACACCTAGAGCCAGACATCCTGGAATGTGAAGTCAAGTGGGCCTTAGAAAGCATCACTACGAACAAAGCTAGTGGAGGTGATGGAATTCCAGTTGAGCTCTTTCAAATCCTAAAAGATGATGCTGTGAAAGTGCCACACTCAATATGCCAGCATATATGGAAAACTAAGCAGTGGCCACAGGACTGGAAAAGGTCAGTTTTCATTCCAATCCCAAAGAAAGGCAATGGCAATGAATGCTCAAACTACCGCACAACTGCATTCATCCCACACGCTAGTAAAGTAATGCTCAAAATTCTCCAAGCCAGGCTTCAGCAATACATGAACCATGAACTTCCTGATGTTCAAGCTGGTTTTAGAAAAGGCAGAGGAACCAGAGATTAAATTGCCAACATCCACTGGATCATGGAAAAGCAAGAGAGTTCCAGAAAACATCTATTTCTGCTTTATTGACTATGCCAAAGCCTTTGACTGTATGGATCACAATAAACTGTGGAAAATTCTGAAAGAGATGGGAATACGAGACCACCTGCCCTGCCTCTTGAGAAACCTGTATGCAGGTCAGGAAGCAACAGTTAGAACTGGACACGGAAAAACAGACTGGTTCCAAATAGGAAAAGGAGTATGTCAAGGCTGTATATTGTCACCCTGCTTACTTAACTTATATGAAGAGTACATCATGAGAAATGCTGGGCTGGAAGAAGCACAAGCCGGCATCAATATTGCCGGGAGAAATATCAATAACCTCAGATATGCAGATGACACCACCCTTATGGTAGAAAGCGAAGAAGAACTAAAGAGCCTCTTGATGAAAGTGAAAGAGGAGAGTAAAAAGGTGGCTTCAAGCTCAACATTCAGAAAACGAAGATCATGGCATCTGGTCCCATCACTTAATGGCAAATAGATGGGGAAACAGTTGAAACAGTGTCAGACTTTATTTTGGGGGGCTCTAAGATCACTGCAGATGGTGATTGTAGCCATGAAATTAAAAGATGCTTACTCCTTGGAAGGAAAGTGATGACCAACCTAGACAGCATATTCAGAAGCAGAGACATTACTTTGTCAACAAAGTTTCATCTAGTCAAGGCTATGATTTTTCCAGCAGTCATGTATGGATGTGAGAGTTGGACTATAAAAAAAGCTGAGTACCAAAGAATTGATGCTTTTGAACTGTGGTGTTGGAGAAGACTCTTGAGCATCCCTTGGAGTGCAAGGAGATCCAACCAGTCCATCCTAAAGGAGATCAGTCCTGGGTATTTATTGGAAGGACTGATGTTGAAGCTGAAACTCCAGTACTTTGGCCACCTGATGTGAAGAGCTGACTCATTTGAAAAGACCCTGATGCTGGGAAAGTTTGAAGGCAGGAGGAGAAGGGGATGACAGAGGATGAGATGGCTGGATGGCATCACTGACTCAATGAACATGTATTTGGGTAGACTCCGGGAGTTGGTAATGGACAGGGAGGCCTGGCGTGCTACGGTTCATGGGATCACAAAGAGTCGGACACGACTGAGCAACTGAACTGAACTAACTGAATTTGCCAAACACACATCCACACAATTACAATGACTGGATATAGTAATTCACTTGCAAATAATGTCCAAGTCAAAAAGAAAAAAAAAAAGGGGGCCCTTGGTCAATGTGAGAACTTCTGGTCCCTTGGGACAGACTTATGCCAGGGAATTCCTAATTCAGTAGAGAATTCAAGCATTTTTAGACTCTAAATGAGTTTTAAACAAAAGGATAGGACTTTGGAAAACTTTGATTTAATTTTTTTCTCAAACTGCAATTAATAAATACATGCGAAGCTGGGAAAGAGCCCTGGATTAGGAGTCTAGAGACATAGGTTCTAGACCCAACTATCTCGTACTAGGCAGGAAGCCGTGATTCAGCACCTCAGAACTGGTCCATGGGTTGCTGGACTATGCTGTGTGAGATACTTACAGCTTCATGTTCCATGATTTTAGTGCCCATCCCTGGAGAAGCTCTTTCCTGGTCCATGAACTAAAACTAATGATCACGTTAGGCAAGCAGGACTGCAGAAATTATGTGGGAAAAAAGAGAATGTGCTATCACCAAAACACACAAGCCCTGCCTTCAGAGACCAAGCCAAACCAAATAATGGCAAATGGCAGGAACTTGGAGGCTCACTGCACCCAAAAAGGTGTTTTGTTTCAAATATGCATTGTGAATTTTCATCAACATTCATGCACAGAAATTTCCAAACCAAATCCTCTTTGAAAATAAAAACTGCAGTCCTAGATGTCATCATTTTCCTGAGGCTGTGAGTGCTCAGGTGACTGCATTCTGTTTGTCCCCACCCCTGGGGGCTTAAGAAATCTTAATTTGCCTAAGGATGCTAATCAAGTCCAGAGGCTTAGAGTCATGAGTATGCTGATGTGCTGTGTTTGTTTTGAAGTAGACTGCCTACTTGGTGTAAGGCTGAACAGTTACTAAATCCCCTTTTGTTCTGCGTGTACACTCATCAATCTTATCTTACAAATCAAATAGAGAAGAAATGGCATGTTTATAATTAATTCCTATAAGCTAATTCCAAATCTAGTCAGAGGCCCTATACAATGCGTACCTATAAATGTTCCTTAAAGTGAAGCTTATCTTAATGGTATTTATAATCTCTCTTGCTGTAAAACAATGACACATACATAATCTCTTTAATCTAATTTAGACTATATGCATAGACTAGGTGCATGCTGCCTATCAGTCATGTGACTCTTTGCAACACCGTGGACTGTAGCCCACCAGGCTCCTCTCTCCGTGGGATTTCCCAGGCAAGAATACTGGAGTGGGTTGCCATTTCCTCCTTCAAGGGATGTTCCCAGCCCAGAGATCAAATCTGTGTCTCCTGCAGCTCCTGCATTGAAGGCAGGTTCCTTAACATTGAGCCACCTGGGAAGCCCAATTTAGACTATAGAATCTGCTTTGAGTTAAAGTATTATTCTGATTATCTTAATTATGTACAAGACAGGATAGTGTCATAAATGAAAAGAACCACTTATAACAAATGCCAACTGACTAAAAATTCCAAACTCATAAATATATAACTGCTTGTATTACTAATCTGGAAATTGAACAGACTGTTAACTGTCCCCCAGTATTTATTGGTTCCTTCTCTTTTTTAGAAATAGAATCCCCTTGAAAGCTTTAGCAAAACACAGAGCCATCTAAATAAAAACTATATGTCTTTGCCTCCATTGTAGCTACCTGTGGTCATGTGACTAAGTTCTTGCAACTTCCAACTCATGGCATTTTAAGATATCTGAGTCTGCACTCTTTCTCTCATCTCCACTTCCCGTGGGCTGGAATGTGGACATAACACCAGACTCAGCCAGGCCGACATGGGCAACAACTTTGGGAGTAGCAGAACAAGAGGAGAAAACGAAACTCAGTTCCTGGATGATGCTGGACGCCTGCTTTCCTCTAGGTTATTATATGAAAGAGAAATAGACATCAATCTTGACTGAGTCACTGCACTTTATTATAGCAGTTTAGCAAATACCCAAATAAGGAAATGCTGACAGTCCCTTTTCCTACAGAAAACAACTTTTTCCCGTGTATTTTTCTTACCATGTGGGCAGTCATAAAATAAACATTTTAACAGGTAGTGTATGTATCTAGAGAGGCAGTATAGTGTAGCATTTCAAAGTGCGGGATCTGAGATCAGACTCCAAATACTGGCATTGCCACTTACTAAGCTCTATGTAACTTTGGGGAAATTACCCTGTCTAACCGCAGTTCCATCACCTATAAATGTGATGGTGACAATGCCTACCTCATAGGGTTGTATTAAGAATTAAATGACACTGCATATGGAAAACTAACTTCTCAGGAGGTGTCAGCTCTTATGATAATGATCACGTTCTTGCTATGTTGAAGTGGTAGTTTAGATAGCCATTTAGAACAAACAGTATTGTCAGCTAGAGCCTCAGTTTATCCAGACTCTGAAAAGATGAGCAGAATCAAAATTGATCACATCAGATTAAAAAGCCTTTTTTTCTTTATTCATTGCTTTGTTCATTTTTTTCCCACTGAAGCACCTCTTCCTCATTTTTATTCCTAGTTTCTAAACTGCTAGCCATGTAAGGATGGATGTGTTGTCATCAACTTGTAAGTTCACCTAGGTATTTTCATTTCAAGCATTTGTTCAGGGAATCACAGGCAACATATTTTAAGTAAGAGAAATATGCAATGGTGCCTCTTACAAATTCATACTGAAACTCAATTTGCCCTCCATCCTTCATTCCACCCTGCTACTCAGACATCGTGCTTTGTCCTCAAAGTCTCCAGCCCCCTGGATCCTTGACTTGAGGCACAGGAACAGATATTAACTGTTCAGGAGCTCCACATATGGGGAGTGGAAAGAGTTGAAGAGGGCAGAGAGAGTTGGTATAATGACCAAACACTGGCCTTTCCTGCCCTTGAGGAAGTTTAGGGGTGGGTGAGCAGGTGGAAAGAGACAGTGTTGAGAACAATGGAAAACTGGTCTTTATAAGATCTAGGACATTAATATTTTAGGAGTATAGCCTATGGATGAGATGATTAAACACAACAGGGTATTAGAGTAAATGTTAACATAAACACCAATCACAGACCCTGGAAGATTGAAACAAGAGGAGAACACTCATTGCCGAGTTGTACAAATCATAAAGTGTCAAAGCAAGGTGTTAATAAAAGTCATGATAGTCGTGAAGATATATGAAGCAGAAACCTTTGACAGTGCCTGTCACATCCAACTTGCCCTGAGTTTAGCCTGCCCTGCCTGCAACAGAGTATATCTTCAAGAACCACAGTATCCTGTCTCCTTTGGCCGGGGCTATGAAAAGAGCAGAACCACCTAATCCAATATAGGCCCTTCAGATTCTTTCTCTAGAATATATTATTCATTTACTCAATAGCTGGCTCCCACTTTTGGCTGTAATAGAGTCAACTTAAATCAACCTTGTTGCCAAGAGCAACCAGGTGAGTTAAAATACAAAACCAAAAACATTAAAATAATCTAGACAGCATATTAAAAACCAGAGACGTCACTTTGTTGACAAAGGTCCATCTAGTCAAAGTGATGGTTTTTCCAGTAATCAAGTTCGGATGTGAGAGTTGGACCATAAAAAAGGCTGAGCGCCAAAAAATGGACGCTTTTGAACTGTGGTTCTAGAAAAGACTCTTGAGCGTCCGTTGGACTGGAAGGAGATCAAACCAGTCAATGCTAAAGGAAATCAGTCCTGAATATTCATTAGAAGGACCAACGCTGAAGCTGAAGTTCCAATAAATTTGGTGACCTGATGCATGGAGCCGACTCACTGGAAAAGACCCTGATGCTGGGAAAGACTGAAGGCAGGGTGAGAAGCGGGGGACAGAGGATGAGATGGTTGGATGGCATCACCAAGTCAATGGACATGAATTTGAGTAAACTCCAGGAAATAGTGAAGGACAGGGAAGTCTGGCGTGCTGCTGTCTGTGCGGTCACAAAGAGCTGGATACGACTTAGAGACTGATCAACAAAAAAATAACTACTAAAGTCGCAGGACATGGGGGCCGAGATCTCAGAGAGAAGAAAAGGAAAGCACAGGGAGGGATGAGTGACATTTGGCAACGCTTTTCTTCTTGAGGCATTTTAAGTAGTGGCAAAGAGGCTAAAATGCTGAGAAGAGCTATCTGCTTTCAGTTTTCTGCTATTTGAGACCAAAAAAATTAGAATTCAGGGTTCACTAAGAATAAGGGTCCTGGAAAGACCCCAAACTTCCTTAGGCATCACTGAAGGGCCACACTCTAAGAACAAGGCCTTACCAGAAATAAACAATCTCTGTAAAGACTGAAACACAAATTTAAATTAGCTCAATTTCAGACTGAGCTAAGGTAATGAGCCTCTATCCTAATAGCCCTGTCCAAGCATCAGAAGCAAAAATATATCCTCTCTGGGGACGACAACATCATCTAGAACTTTAAACACTCTCTTCAATCTTTCATATACAATGTTCAGCACTAAATATGAGACCATTTAACCAAAACCAAGAGATGAAAACATATCAGACAACAGAAACAAATCTCAGGAAATCCAGATATTGGAGTTAACATTTACTCACCAACCCATTGCATACATGCTACATGTCATGAGCCTTTGTAGCAATGAGAATACACTGATTAGCAAAGTGTTTATGACTCCTGCCTTCTTAGAGTTTATAGTCCGGTTAGGGGAGATCAACGATAATCCATTTGAATTAAGAGATCTAAAAAGTCAGTGAGAGTTCATCAGACGGTGATAGATAAGAAACTGAGATCATGTAGAACAGTGGCAAGAGGGCACAACTTAAAGAGCTTGCAAAGAAAGCTTACCTGCCACAGAGAATAGAGTATATTTCTAGAAAAAAATATAAACGTAAGAATGTACAAGCCCAAAGAGAAAACCAGAGAGATTGAGAGTAGCTCCACAATGGTGCTCCAGTCCCCAGGAAGCCCAGCTACATTTCCCATAACTGGGTTCCATGTGACTGGCCCTATTCCCTTTTAATAGCACTTTTAAAATTGAGCTTCCTTAAGTGAATTTCTTTTCCTTGCAGTAAAGAGAATATCTGACAAAGACAGGAGTCATTTATGTGACCTGGGAACTGTTAGCTGACTGCCATGCTGCCAAAAAAAAGAAGAAATATTAGGGGTTTCCCTGGTGGTCTAGTGGTTAAGAATCTGCCTGGCAATGCAGGGACCATGGGTTCAATTCCAGGTTCCGGGAAGATCCCACACGCCTCAGAGCAACTAAGCCTGTGTGCTGCGACTACCGAAGCCTCTCACCTAGAGCCCAGTGTTCTGCAACAAGAGAACCCACTGCAGTGAGGTGCCTGTGCATCACAACTGCTGAGTAGCCCCTGCTCCCAGCAACCAGAGAAAGCCCATGAGCAGCAACGAAGATGTGGCCACAAGTAAATCGATATTTTTTAAAAAGAGAGAAAAGAAATATTGGTTAAATGTGTTATATTAGCCTGCTGCAAGTTTTATCTGATTATCCCAGAAAACGCTACATAGTTATGATCAGACCTACACAGCACAGTCATACGCTGAGTATGGAAGACAATCAGAAAGAAGAGCAGGTACCGAGCAATTACGATCTGTTCCGCACCACAAGCAAAGCTGTCTCCAAATAAGTTGAGGTTACCTCTCAGAAAAGTAAAAATCTAAATGCAATTTTATCACTGTTGTACTTTTTGACAAAATCTCAAAATATGTTCCCAGTGTTTTGGCCCATGTAGTTGTTCTTTTTCTGGAAGTATTTTATTGTGTTTCATCTGTCTTTTGCTTCTCTTCGTATCACCTATGGCTCCAATTAAAAGGCCCCTCTGTCCAAATTGCATATATTCCTAGTGGCTCAGGAAGACAGTGCTCTGCAGAGGCAGAGAGGGCAAAGATACATACAGGCCCATGAAAGCAGTGGGGAGACGTGAAGAAAGATGGGATGGTTTGGGGGGGGGGTGGTTAGCAAAACAAAACCAGGGGCAATTTAAAAGCAACATAACTGAAAAAAAAAAAAAAAAACTGGGCATATTTTAATTCCTAGAGCCAGAACTTCAGGAGTCTTTCGAGACCATGACCAAATCTCTTGACAAGGGTAATTATGCTTTTTCCACACTCATTTTGGCTTATTTGCAAGTAGGTTAGATTATGCTCATTTACAGGTTCATATAATTTATGTTCATTTACTGGTTCATCTGTACACATATACCCAAAAACATGGCAGTCTTATTTTCTTTTAAGAGAAGGATAAATGTCTTCTGTTGGTGAATTCAACAGAGCACAGCTTATAATTTCACCCATAGAAATGTCAGGTCCTTCTTTCCTCATCCAAATCCACAAAAATGAAACAAAAGAAACAAGCCTCACTAAGTAAAATGAGCTAAAATCAGCAAGCAACAAAGATGATGCCAGTTGCCCAGGGCAACAAATGGTTGATGGATGGAATAATTAAGATAGACAGTAAACTAATAGCTGTTCCTTTATTGAAAACAAAGTCCCCTGAATCAATTAGCCTTGTCATGGATACCTTTTGTAAAAATAGCTATGACATCCCAACTACTTCTCTTTGTTTATGGATTTGCCCACACTTCAGTAAGTGCAGGGACTGATTTCACAAGCATCAAGAGATAATAATGGAAGATTCCAGTCCATTAGGTACTGCACAAACAAATACAGCCACAGTTCTTGAAAAGCATCACAGAATTGACCCAGAAGACTTCATAGACATTTTCAAAGAATGTCTCCAAAGTTTTGTTGCTAAGCAAAGTCTAAAAATTGTCCTTTAAATAGACCAAGTGTGTACCTGTTATAATGGACATCCACTGGCCTACCCTCGTAAGTGATAAGCAAACGGTGTTAAGAGGAGATCCTCTGTGCTCACGTGGTCACTTTGAAACCTAAGATAAAACAAAAGAGACAAAAAGCTGCAAGAAACAGAATGCTTCCAGAGCAGAGTGTTTGTGCTAACATTCTTCAGCAAAATTACAGATGAGCTCTGCAGCTCCTGCAAGCATTACCCTTAAGTTAGGGAATAAATTGAAATTATCAGAGATGACCCTATACTCTGGCTTCTAGAGTTTCTGTGACCTGAATTAAAGCAATGGTTGCTACAGGCACTTAAGAATCAGAAGAATTCTACAGTTAGTCAAACGGCTTGGGGCAGAGGGTTATGACTTAAGCATAAAGCCTTTTCGAGTTATTTTTATACATATTTTATCTGTCTACTCTCTTCCTTTTTTTTCAGTACAGCAAAAGAAAATCATTTGCTGTTTCTTTGATGGTCTGGATTCCCGCACTGCTTTGGAGAATAGTATTTCTGAATATCTTGCTTGGCTAAGTTTAGGAAAACCAGGTTTAAACAGAGTTTTAAAGGATTTCTTCACTGCAGAATATTTCAGAGCATTTAAAGTAAGTATATAAATTGAGAATGAAGTTGGGAGGTGGTATAGTACCATAGTGTTTTTAAAATTTTTTGAGCTCAGAACCCTTTTGTCACCAACATGTCATGGAACTATCTGTTGCCAAAATGCACCTCCAGAATTCCTATTTTAGAACTTAAATGGAGGTGTGAAAGGTACTTGAAGTTAGGATGAATAGTTATGGCCTAAGGATATATCTTATTAACTGTCCATTAAACCCTTATATATTAGTGGAAGAGAAAGAGGAAGGAGATTGGAGATATTCGATAAAGAAACTTGCCTTTTTTCCTCTAAAATAATCAAATGTCAAAAATAAAAGGTCAGTAACTTAGGATATTTAATTACTTGATTATATTTTTAAATAAGATTTTATTATAACAGTAATAACACTGGCAAATTTTTATATGTAAATGTATGTGCTACACACATATACCTTGTAATTTTTGCCTATAGAATTTTATCACACTGCTTTAAGATAAAAAGATAAAAGCTTCAGCATCAAAGCTAAAACCAAATGGTTCTGATTTGCCCCCAAAAGGTTGGCATCTGTCACAAATGTTCTAATCTAGGTCATATGTGAAACATCATTATTTCTTAAGTGAAAATATACACAGCAAATCACAAGAGTCGGCTAACATGTGAGGCCATTTTGCCTCCCAACAGAGAATGATAAACGGGAATAGTAAAAGGTTTTGCCTCATTGCAAAAATTTAAACCCTTTTTAAATTGGCACTGACAGAAGTAGATTATTCCACTGTATTTTTTAAATAAACATTTATTTGTATGCAGATTTTAAAAGTAATATTTACTCACTGTAGGAAACCTAGAAATCACTGGACATTATTAATAGACACAAGACTAAAATAACCTCCTCAACTTGCCACCCATTGAGGGCATTTTTGGTTTACCAGATGGCATCACCGATATGATGGACGTGAATTTGGGCAAACTCCAGGAAATAGTAAGGGACAGGGAGGCCTGGTGTGCTGCAGTCCGTGGGGTCTCGAAGAGTCAGACACAACTCGGCGACTGAACAGCAACCCTTTACTGTATATGAAACCTATTGTTTCAGAGCTTAGCTCATACTGCCTGTTTGAGGCTTCCCTGGTGGCTCAGACGGTAAAGCGTCTGCCTGCAGTGCAGGAGACCTGGGTTTGATCCCTGGGTCAGGAAGATCCCCTGGACAAGGAAATGCCAACCCACTCTACTACTCTCGCCTGGAAAATTCCATGGATGGAAGAGCCTGGTAGGCTACAGTCCATGGGGTCGCAAAGAGTCGGACACGACTGAGCAACTTCACTGGTGACTATTTTGCATCCTGCTCGTTTCCTTTACTTACTAATGGTCTGAGGCATTTTCCCATGCCTTAAAAACCCTTTGAAACATCATTTGAAATGGCTGTCTGTGATTTCCAAGCCATTAACACGCCCATTACAGAGAGCGCTCAGCACCGTGGGGATCTGAGTTCTGTCTCTCCTGAGGCCTCATCCTGGTGAAACCTCCCTGGTCACACAACCAGGACCTTTTGCTGGTGAATGAGCTTTGGGAGCCAGACCACTGAATATCCATCCACTACACAGAAATAAACATTTTCTTGTACACAATTTCAAGAGCCAAAGCTGCATTTTCCCCCCAAATTAAAATGTAAGAAGTACCCTACGGTCTAAAACACTGTTTGCTTTTGCCACACTCGCCAAATGGAGGATTCATCTGTCCACTGGCACAAGACAGAAACGGCTGGAACTCCCCTCTGAGCACTGCGATATTACAAAGCCCCAGTGCTGCGGGACGCACACAGCCCGAGAAATCAGTGAATCACAGGGTGGAGTTTTACTACCAGTAACTGTATGTGCTTCTGGCCATTTAAAGTCCCTCTTTGTAAATAAATACATCCAGTGGTGAAAAGAAAACAAGTCTTCTTACATTTCTTTTCATGTGATTATGGGTCCCATGAGAAGTAATACAAAAATTCTGTTATCAGTACTGGCAGGGGTGAGGAAGCTTCCACCAACCATTCAAAATTACCTAGGATGGGGCCCCCTTTGGGAGAGAGAGGGCAGGTCCAGTTGAGCAGGTATGCCTCCTCCCTGGTGGGCAGTGGCTAGAGACCTCCAAACACCTTTCCCAGGGGTCAGGAAGAGCCACCAGTAGGAAATAACTTTGAATCACTGCTCGTGTGGGCTGGATATGAACCAGCCCCCTAGAAATGCTGATGTGGACGGAGCGGCACTAAACTCCAGGCCCTGCCAGCCTCCCACGGCCCCGGCTGCTGACACTTTTATTTGCTGGAGTTTACAATGTTGCAGCGGCTCAGTTCTGCTAATGTGGCCGCTTCCAACACTGCACTTAGGCAAGGACTTCTCTAGGAGGAAAGCAAAAGGCTGCTTCTCTGGAGTAAGAGGCCTCCACCAGAGCTGTTCATGCAAAAGTGAACTGTGTTGTCTCAAAAGCAAAAGCTCAGGGGACTTCTCTGGCAGGTCAGCAGTTGGGACTCCTCGTTTCCAAGGCAGAGGGTACAAGTTTGATCCCTGATAAGGAAACTAAGATTCCATATGCCCCATGGCCAAAAAATAAATAAAAATAAACAATAAGAAAAAACAAAGGATTCGCCAGCCCCTAGTGTTTTCTGCTTCCCAAAGAATGTGATTATTCATCACACACACATGCACACACACATATCTACTAAAGTACTTACCATTATTTTTTCTTTCTACTTGTAATGAAGAAAAGAGATTTGCCATTTAAAACTGCAGCTGGCTCCCTCCTACGTATAGCTGAATCCCATCACTGTTCACCTGAAACTGTCACAATATTGTTAATCAGTTATCCCCCAACACAAAATAAAAAAGTTTTCAAAAATAAAATAGAACTGCAGGTGCCTCCTAAGGAAAATGTCCCTGTTAAATTGAAGATGAGTATCTACTAAAACTGGATATAGCTAACTCATTGGCACAAGATATATATATATTATATATATATACATATTATATATACATATTATATACACACATATACATATACACATATATAAAGATGGATGTGGAGTCCAGTTAGGAAGTCATCCTGGAGCAGTAGAGCTTAAGTGTGTTCCAAAAGAGACAGAGGGAAGATTTGGGTATTTCCATCCATCATTGTGGAGAGGGACACAGAGGTGTAGGTTATGCAAAGGTCAAGGCAGAAGACAGGAAGAGAAGGGGACCAGGAGAGAGCTGAAGGCCACAGCCTTTTGCTGGGAAGCGCACTGGAGAGAAATCCTGATGGTGGATAGTCAAGAAGACTTTTCCCAGCAGAGAAGTCTTCATGCATTTGCTGTGATATGACCATGGAACCCACAAGTCTTCAATGAAAATTCCAACAAGTGCAACAGCCATGTTTATCTAGTTGATGGGGACAGTTAAAATTTTGAAACCTACTATATCTTACATTCTTTGTAATTTACGTGCACAAATGACTTAAGTTTTTATAAGGGACCATGAGGTAGGTGCTTTTACAAAATCATCCCAATTTTACCAATAAGGAAACTGAGGCAGACAGAAGTTAGCAAGCTAGTAAATGGCAGGGGTGGTATTTGAGCTTAGATAGTGGAACCCAAGGCCAACTGCCCTATACTACTACACTATAGTAAGTTAAGAGACAATAAGAATTTGATATAAAAAGGAAAACAGGGCAGAAAGTAATACGCCTAGAGATAGTCCAAACACCCTAGGCAAGGGCATTGGCCAGCCTTCCCCAGACTGTACTGGGTAGGATGATCCTAGTTGGTGTCTGTTTTATACCCTTCCTTTCATAATTCACTGATCTGATGCATATTTAATGAACATCCTCCAAGGCACCAGGCCATGTATTTGATACAAGGAACACTATAAACAAGGCAGTCCTGGCTCTTGCTCGCATAGCAAGAGCTTATAGCCTAAAGGAGAAAGAGACAAATAGGCAGTTCTTACCAATATAATATGTGCTATGATAAGGGAAGGTGCTGCGCTTTAGGACACAGAGGAGGGGCTCCTAACCCAGACTTGGAAGGCCAGGCAAAGCTTACTGAAAAAAAAAAAGAACCTAAACTGAGTTCTAGAAACCTAATCAGAATTAGTGAGGAAGAAAGGGCAAAGAGAATCCCAGACAAAAGAATCAACATGTCCAAAAACCCAAATAAAAGAGGCTGAAAGGTTTGATAGAACTGGAACTATTCAGGAGAAAAATGAAAATAAATATATTTGGATAGGCTATCTGAAGCTGAATCAAGTCAGCCACACAAAGAAGTTACGCTTTATCACAAGGCCAGTGAAACCTATCGCCACATTTTAAGCAAAAAAAAAGGATATGATGCATCCATTCAGCTAATATTTATTAAGCACCTACTATGTGCTAGGCACAGCTCTGGATGCTTGCCATACATTGGTGAAAAAATCAAAGATCCTAGCCCAGCATGGGAGATGGTGAGTGCAGAAAATTAAAATCAAACATAAAAAGTAAATTATGTAGAATGTTAGGAAGTGATAGAGCTATAAAAAAGAAAAAGCCATGTGGGATAAAATGGATTGGGAAGGGAGTGGTGAAGGAAGCACAGCCAGATGCAATAGTAAATAGAGTTGTCAGGGGTAGCCCTTTCACAGGCCATAACTAGCAAGTGCTCAAAGGATCGTATTGTTGGTCACTCTGCAACTCACAACATACACAAACAGCTGATTTGATATTCAAAGCACAGCTTAGGACTTCTTCATGTTTGCTCCATGCATGCAAAGTCTTGCTTACCTTATTTGAAGTCATAGTCTCATTTTAATTCAAAAACATAAAATCACTTTAGACTATAGACTCCAGAGTGTAGGAAATTACCAAAAGCCAGAAACTGAAATTTAGCCTAAACCTCAAGTATTTCCATAAGCTACTAATACCATATGTACTCTTTAGATGTCTTTAGCTACAAGAAACCTTCTACATTCCCTTAGCTTCATGTCCATCTCTTCTAAATTACAGCAGATTAAAAATATTTGACTTACTTTTATCTTTCCTAAGGCCACCCCAAGGCCTTGCTTCCTACTGGAAGACAAAAACAACCATATTTGGTCAATCTGGTTTCTTTCCCCCTTTTCTTTCCTGAGTTTATAATTGTCAGAAACAGCTGTGTGCATTGCCAATGCCTTCCCCAAAACTAACAGGGCTCTAACACACAAAACATCTATTCTGCTTCTAAATTTGTTTTTAATTATATTACAAGATGGAAAAAGAAATGTCTTAGCTGTTAACACTGGCTCGGTGGGGCCAACAGGAGACATAGAGCAGACACGAGGAAATACTTCAAAAATTTTTTTTCAGCTCGCCGTGATTTAATAGCAGATATTCCTGGCTTTGAGTGAACTCTGCAATATCCCTGTGCGACAGAATAAATGATCATCTACCACTATTAATTTTAGGTCATAATGTCTGAAATGCCGCTTCAAAAATAAATGCAGTATTTTCACTTTATTTGGTCAGGTAAATACTAAACTATTTTGTCATAATAAGTTTACAACACTGTGTTTCACCTTGTCTTGCCTTGACTGCTGAAGGTAATAGGGACCGTTTTATTATGTCCATAAATTGAGTCAATTGACTTATCCTTATATCCTGTTTCCTGAACTTAACGAGAGATTCTGCATCATTAGGAAAACACACCATCCTGCAGCAGGATCAAAAGCAAAGGAAGCCTGATAATAAGTCATTTTGATTTCAGGGAATGTTCACTAGGCAAACGTTCAATACTCTGGCAGAAGTAAAACAAAGAACAGAGTTTGCAAAGAAAGGTTTTGCTCAGAACTGTGCTTATGCTAGAGATATCCCAGAAGGGTCTGTACACACCAAGAAAAAAAAAAAAAAAGAAAGAAAATCAGCCTCTTTGAATATGAGGCACATGTATTGAATCTGTAGATTTAGGTGGTTCAATACACCCATCAAAGAACACAAATCAAAATATTAAATATTTTTGCAAGGAAACTTTTCTTTGAAAGAATTTTACAGTTACAGTTTTTAAAATTTAGACTAACAATCACAATGATATTCTTGGTTTAGACCATATTGTGAGATGAACACTCATGGTAAAGCCAAGTCCTTTCTTCCGGAACTTAGAAAATTGTGGGGTTGTTTTATTTGTTTTTGCTTTCTTCAGTCCCCAGGTCCTAGCAAAGCGACTGGTACCTAGCTCAATAAATAGTTGTTTTGTATTAACCATGACAATGGTAAAGCTGTCAGGGTCCTCCATCCCTCATTCCAAGGATCAGGACCCAACCCACAAATACCAATGGCAGTGATGACAAGCAATGATGATTGTAAATACTAGCTGTCCTAGGTTGAACATCATCCATATTATGCTGAGCACTTGTCATAGATTACTTCATTTGATCTTCATGACACTTCTGTGAGTTAGGTACTAAGCATATTACAAATAAGTTGATGATATGTTAGAGAAGTTACATAATGTGTTCAGGTTCACACAGCTGCTAAAGAGTTTCTGCTTCCAAAGCCTGAGCTCATGGACACAATACTGCATTGGGAAATCAGAGCCCAGACCTTGCAGTCTATCATCCAGAGAAAGCTGACCTTCCAGAAGATACAGAAAGCCAGCAGAGTCTGGTGAGAAATGACCAAAGACCCCACATATGCAGAAGAGCCAAAGACAAAGGGCAAGGCTGAGCTGAGCACACAGGTCCCATGTCAAAGCTACTCTAGCTTGTTGGAAATCATACCACCAGGAGCTATATTTTGGACCTATAACTCCTCTGGGTCTCTCCCACCTGCTAGACCCACACAGGAATTCCTCTGCAAGGGCCACTGCACTTCCATCCTCCTTATTTTATGGAACTTCCACATTCTCCCTGAGATCTCTAGACCAAAGAACTCAAAGATCTCTAGCTTCATAATAACAAACTCAACCAACATAACTACCCTCTAATGCATCGCCCCAAATACTTAAGTGCTGGACTCTCCTGGTGTCTCAGTGGATAAGAATGCAGGAGACACGGGTTCCATCCCTGGTCCAGGAAGATTTCACAAGCTGCAGAGCAGCTAAACCCGGGGCCATAACTGCTGAGCCTGTGCTCTAAAACTAGTGAGCTGCAAGTGCTGAGCCCTTATGCTACAGCTGCTGAAGAGCACACTCCTAAGCCTGGGCCCCGCAAGAGAAGCTACCACAGTGAGAAGCCCAGGCCCTGCAATGAAGAGGAGCCCCACTCACCGCAACCAGAGAGAGCCCAGAGCAATGAAGACCCAGAGTGGCCAAAAAAGTTAAAATAAAATTAAAAAAACTTAAGTGCTAAGGACCACTAAGACTGGGTAACCCTCAGGCATTCCCAGCAGATACCAAGCCCAGAAGCAACAATGTAGGAATCATTTCAGGCTATTGTTACATAAGCCAAGTAAATTGGAGAAGTGAGTTATCACTGGTGAGCTTTATTCACACTGTAGACCATCAAGGTACATAATTATTTCCATTCTCCACTGTGCAGAAATAAAAGTAAAAATCATCTAGTGTTCGGTTGGAATCATCCAAAACAAATGAAGAATTATAAGCTTGGTAAGTTTGTAAGGAGCCCAAATATAAACTATTATCTAATGTCCAAGGATGAGTGTGACGTGATCTAACCCGCACCAGCTCTCCAGCTTTATCTGCCTCGCCACTCACTGCTCTCTGGCCACATAGAAGCACTTTCTGTTTCCCCCTCAGGGCTATGCATGAGTTGTTCCTCTGTCTGAGAGGCCTTCCCCACTCATACTCATTCCCTAGAATAACTCCTGTTATCTTCTCGGGTGCAGAGAAAGAGAAGCTCAGACTCAGTTGGCTCACCTAAGCCAGAGATGCTCCATGTTGACTCATTTAGCTGAGGAAGCCAAAAGGAGCCCAGATCCTTTCTGTCTTCCGGCTCTACTTTTGGTGAGTGGGACTTGTTCTCAAGCGACCTCCACTCAATGTCCGACATGACAACATTAGGAGGCAAAAGGGTCACCTCTTCCTTGTAAAGAGTGTGGAAACCATTCCCAAAAGCCTTCTAACAGACTTCTTTTTTGTCTCCATAGCCGGAATCAAAACATATGCCCTAACACATGCCTAAACCAACCAACGGCAAGGCGCTGGGACTACCATTATGGACTCAGATAAATCAAGACCAATATCCTGGGGTTACCTCCCCTGAAGCACATGGGTAGACATAGGCAGGTGGACACATAAAAATATTAATAGAGGAAGGCGAGCCTCTAATGAAGGAAAGGGAAGGGAAGTGTGTGCTCAGTGAGTGCTCTATAGCATCTGTTACAAACAAGCCACAGGGTTTATTCTAGATGTTACTTTCTCAGGGAAAACAGCCCTGAAACCCACTCCACACTCAGACAGATCTTCCCACTACATGCAATCAAATACCTCTATTTTTTCATCATGGAGTTGATCATTAGTAAAATTAAATAAATGTGTCCATTAAAACCAAATTGGAATCAAGATTGCTGGGAGAAATATCAACAACCTCAGAAATGCAGATGACACCACCCTTATGGCAGAAAGTGAAGAGGAACTAAAAAGCCTCTTGATGAAAGTAGAAGTGGAGAGTGAAAAAGTTGGCTTAAAACTCAACATTCAGAAAATGAAGATCATGGCATCTGGTCCCATCACTTCATGGGAAAGAGATGGGGAAACAGTGGAAGCAGTGGCAGACTTTATTGGGGGGGGCTCCAAAATCACTGCAGATGGTGACTGCAGCCATGAAATTAAAAGACGCTTACTCCTTGGAAGAAAAGTTATGACCAACCTAGATAGTATATTCAAAAGCAGAGACATTACTTTGCCGACTAAGGTCTGTCTAGTCAAGGCTATGGTTTTTCCAGTAGTCATGTATGGATGTGAGAGTTGGACTGTGAAGAAACCTGAGTGCCGAAGAATTGTTGCTTTTGAACTGTGGTGTTGGAGAAGACTCTTGAGCATCACTTGGAGTGCAAGGAGATCCAAATAGTCCATTCTAAAGGAGATCAGCCTTGGGATTTCTTTGGAGGGAATGATGCTGAAGCTGAAACTCCAGTACTTTGGCCACCTCATGTGAAGAGTTGACTCATTGGAAAAGACTCTGATGCTGGGAGGGATTGGGGGCAGGAGGAGAAGGGGACGACAGAGGATGAGATGGCTGGATGGCATCACCAACTCGATGGATGTGGGTTTGGGAGAACTCTGGGAATTGGTGATGGACAGGGCGGCCTGGCGTGCTGCAATTCATGGGGTCCCCAAGAGTCGGACACGACTGAGCGACTGAACTGAACTGATTAAAACCTAACATATCTTTCTGATAGTCTCTTCAATAAATGGTGCTGGGAAAAGTGTACAGCTACATGTACAAAAGTGAAATTAGATCACTCTTTAACACTATACACAAAAAAGAAGTTCAAAATGGATTAAAGACATAAATATGAGACAAGACACTATAAAACTCCTAGAGGGAACATAGGCAAAATACTCTCTGACATAACTTGCAGAAATATATTTTTCGATCAATCTCCTAGAATAATGGAAATAAAAGCAAAAATAAACAAATGGGACCTACTTAGATGCTTTTACACAGCAAAGGGAACAATAACCAAAATGAAAAGACAACACACAGATTGGGAGAAAATATTTGCAAATGATGTGACTGACAAAAGATTAGTCTCCAAAATTTATAAACAGCTCATGACACTTAACTGCATCAAAACAACCAACCACACTGAAAAATGGGTGGAAGACCTAAATAGATGTTTCTCCAAAGAAGACATACAGATAACCAAGAGGCGCATGAAGATGTTCAACATCTCTAATTATTAGAGAAATGCAAGTCAAAACTACAATAAGATGTCACCTCACACCAGTTAAATTGGTTATCATCAAAAAATCCACAAACAATAAATGCTGGAGAGGGTATATAGAGAAGGGAACCCTCCTACACTGTTCAGTTCAATTCAGTCCCTCAGTATTGTCTGACTCTTTGCAACCCCAGGGACTGTAGCACACCAGGCTTCCCTGTCCATCACCAACTCATGGAGTAACAGAAATTCACATCCATTGAGTCAGTGATGCCATCCAACCATCTCATCCTCTGTCATACCCTTCTCCTCCTGCCTTCAATCTTTCCCAGCACCAGGGTCTTTTCAAGGGAGTCAGTTCTTCACATCAGGTGGCCAAAGTATTGGAGTTTCAGCTTCAGCATCAGTCCTTCCAATGAATGTTCAGGACTGATCTCCTTTAGGATGGACTGGCTGGATCTCTTTGTAGTCCAAGAGACTCTCAAGAGTCTTCTCCAACACCACAGCTCAAAAGCATCAATTCTTCGGCACTCAGCTTTCTTTATAGTCCAACTTTCACATCCATACATGACTACCGGAAAAACCATAGGTTTGACTAGATGGATCTTTGTTGGCAAAGTAATGTCTCTGCTTTTTAATATGCTGTCTAGCTTGGTTATAACTTTTCTTCCAAGGAGTAAGCATCTTTTAATTTCATGGCTGCAGTGATTTTGGAGCCCCCAAAAGTAAAGTCTGACACTGTTTCCACTGTTTCCCCATCTATTTCCCATGAAGTGATGGGACCAGATGCCATGATCTTAGTTTTCTGAATGTTGAGCTTTAAGCCAACTTTTTCACTCTCCTCTTTCACTTTCATCAAGAGACTCTTTAGTTCTTCTTCACTTTCTGCCATAAGGGTGGTGTCATCTGCATATCTGAGGTTATTGAAACTTCTCCCAGCAATCTTGATTCCGGCTTGCGCTGCATAGAAGTTAAATAAGCAGGGTGACAATATACAGCCTTGACGTGCTCCTTTCCCTATTTGGAACCAGTCTGTTGTTCCATGTCCAGTTCTAACTGTTGCTTCCTGACCTGCATATAAGTTTCTCAAGAGGCAGGTCTGGTGGTTTGGTATTCCCATCTCTTTCAGAATTTTCCAGTTTGTGGTGACCCACACAGTGAAAGGCTTTGGCATAGTCAATAAAGCAGAAATAGATGTTTTTCTGGAACTCGCTTGCTTTTTCCATGATCCAGTGGATGTTGGCAATTTGATCTCTGGTTCCTCTGCCTTTTCTAAAACCAGCTTGAACATCTGGAAGTTCTTGGTTCACGTACTGTTGAAGCCTGGCTTGGAGAATTTTGAGCATTACTTTACTAGCGTGTGAGATGAGTGCAGTTGTGTGGTAGTTTGAATATTCTTTGTCATTGCCTTTCTTTGGGATTGGAATGAAAACTGACCTTTTCCAGTCCTGTGGCCTTTTCCAGTCCTACACTGTCGGGGGAATGCCAATTGGTACAACCACTATGGAGAACAGTATGAAGGTTCCTGAAAAAACTATTAGAGCTACCACATGACCCTGAAATCCCACTCCTGGGCATATACCTTGCGAAAAACATGATCCAATAGAATACATGCACCCCAATGTTCATTGGAACACTGTTTACAGTAGCCAAGACATGAAAGCATCTAAAGCATCCTTTGACAGAGAAATGGATAAAGAAGCTGTGGTACACAGATACAACGGACTATTACTCAGCCACTAAAAAGAATAAAACAATGCCGTTTGCAACAACATGGATGGACCCAGAGATTGTTATACTGGGTGGTGTAAGTCAGAGAAGGAAAAATATCCTATGATATCTCTTATATGTGGAATCTAAAAAGAAATGATACAAATGAACTTACTTAAAAAACAGAAACAGGCTCACAAATTTAGAGAACAAACTTGTGGTTGCCAGCGGGAAGGCTGGGGAAGGAATAGTTTGGGAGTTTGGGATGGATATGTACATACTGCTATATATAAAATGGATAACCTACAAGGACCTCCTGTATAGTACATGGAACTCTGCTCAATGTAATGTGGCAGCCTGGTGGGAGGAGTGTTTGGGGAAAAACGGATACATGTTTATGTGTGACTGAGACTTCATTGTTCACCTGAAACTATCATAACATTGTGCTTTACCCCAATACAAAAGAAATGTTGAAAAAAAGACTTAATGTCTTTCTGTCCCATCATCTTCTTGTGTGTGCTCAGTTGTACCCAGCTCTTTGTGACCCCATGGACTGTAGCCCATCAGCCTCCTCTATCCATGGGATTCTCCAGGCAAGAATACTGGAGTGGGTTTTCATTTTCTCCTCCAGTTGATCTTCCGGACCCAGGGATCGAACTCATGTCTCCTGCATTGGCAGGTGGATTCTTTACCACAGAACCATCTGAGAAGCCCCTGCCCCAGCATACACCCTTGTTTATTGTTCTAATCACAGCACCTAGGATAGTACCTCGCAAGTGATACTGGCCCAAACAGGGTCTCTTTCTATACCACTGGGGCTTCACTGCGAAGACTCCACCTCATCCCTTTCCTTCAGGATGTACAATTTTCATCAAGTCTACCCTACAGACTCGAAGATGCTGACAGCAGTCAGTCAGCTTAGGAGTCCGTCTGCCTCCCTTCCTCACTGCCAGCAGCACCGTTGGCTGGTGACGCGCGCTGCTCCGTCTCCCTTAACCATAAAGCCAGCCGATGTCAGTCCCTGCCAAGACAGCAGATGGCCAGCCTGTGTCCAGCTTAATCTCCTAAGGAGATTATTTCCTTTTGCAGCTCACAACCTCCAATAATGAGAAGCCTATGAAACAAAAATCTGGCACTAGCTAGTCACATTTCTTATTCAAACCTGTTTCTCTGGTGGCATCAGGGTGGGATGCCTAAACAGTGTTTCATTCCTTCACTTTGGGAGAACAATTGAGATAAGCACTGAGTTATCTGGAATCAGACAGACTTTGGAAAATTATTTAATCTTTCTGCATCTCATTTTGCTTATCTTTAAAATGAAGAAAGCAACCATTCTCCCATGATGTTGGTTTGAGGCACCACAGGATAATGATGGCAAAATGTAACAGATGACAGATTTCATTTGCCTTGTTGCACTGACATCTACTCAGCGTTCCAAAAACTAAGATCATGGCATCCAGTCCCCATCACTTCATGACAAACAGATGGGGAGACAATGCAAACAGTGACAGACTTTATTTTCTTGGGCTCCAAAATCACTGCAGATGGTGACTGCAGCCAGGAAATTAAAAGACACTTGCTCCTTGGAAGAAAAGTTATGACCAACCTAGACAGCATATTAAAAAGCAGAGACATTACTATACCAACAAAGTTTTGTATAGTCAAAGCTATGGTTTTTCCAGTAATCATGTACAGACATGAGAGTTGGACCATAAAGAAGGCTGAGTGCTGAAGAACTGATGCTTTCAAACTGTGGTGCTAGAGAAGACTCTTAAGAGTCCCTTGGGACTGCAAGGAGATCAAACCAGTCAATCCTAAAAGAAATCAATCCTGAATATTCATTGGAAGGACTGATGCTGAAGCTGAAGTTCTAATACTTTGGCCACATGATGTGAAGAACTGACTCCCTTGAAAAGACCCTGATGCTGGGAAAGATTGAAGGCAGGAGGAGAAGAGGATGGCAGAAGATGAGATGGTTGGATGGCATCACCGACTCAATGGACATGAGTTTGACCAAGCTCTGGGAGATGGTGAAGGACAGGGAAGCCTGGCATGCTGCAGTCCATGGGGTCACAGAGAGTCAGACAGGACTGACAGAAAAACAACAGCTGACATCTACAGACTCTTTTATACTCGAAGCTGTGATGGTGAGACCACCATCCAATGGAAAGTGATGAGACTTGGTATTGCAGGCCTCAGACTGCACGTTGTTCAACAGAAATAAAATGACAACTGTGATTCTGCCAAGGCTGGTTGGCCAGGCCCAGAAGAGACTTCCTGAAGAAGCTGAAGAGGTCTTCTGTGTTTAGAATGACTTGAGAAACTCCTCATTTAGAAATTAAATCTAAGAGTCCAAAGGGACTTTCAGTTAACACACTAAAAGAACATTATCTAGCCCTGGAATTCTGACCATGAGAAGTTAGTCCATTTTTTTCTGAACACTTATAAGCTTCCCCTCATTATCCCATACTTTTACCATTAAAGGGGCCGGGTGCTTATCTTTAAAGCTGGGATTCAGGAGATTTGAGGACACTGCATCTCTCTATAGCTATCCGCTGGAAAAAAAAGAATAGCAGGGTAAAAGATGGATGGTGGTTACTTTTACAAGTAAATGAAAGCAACATGAATAATTGGGCTGCACCAAAGAGGAAAAGAAAGACCTGTCAAGCCCTCTGGCAGGAATTACTATCCTCTTTGAAGCTTTTCAAGACCACTGCTTCCTGAGAGCAACAGACCTTTCCAGTCAATGCCTTCTCTTACTCTAGCGGATGTGGCAATTGCATGCTCTCTCAGGTCAGTCTTAAGCTGTGCTGGAGGAAAGATGAAGGACGGACACTCTTTGTGCAAATGAACTGCTCCTCTGACTACAGAACCCTCAGCCCTGCCCCCTGCAGAGCTGCAGTTAACATTGTAAGAGATCACATTCTATGAAGACCGTGATTTCAACCTGAAGAGTTCAGGATAAGACATGGTTGGAAGAGGTGTTGTTCCACAAATTCTGTGTCACAAATTTGGGATTAGGAAATTTAGAACAACAAGAAAATAATCGTTTGCACGTTCCTTCAGACTCTGAATAAGACTTGCATTTGTAGTCATCAAGGAAGCATCAAGGAAGTGTAATCAGAGAGTCACTGGAAGCCAGTATCCGAGGGTACAAGGTAGATGACACCATGGCGTGAGTAATAGTATAACCAGCATTGAAATAAATGCTGTTAGGGTCCTGTAGTCAGGTATACTGTTTCAATGCAAAGTGTTCTGAAGAGTCACATCATTTTGAGTAACAATGACATTGCTACTTTTTGATTGCATAGGAAGACACAAAATTAGCCAGGAACAATGCAATTAATAACAAAGAACATGAAGAGATGCCTGGGCACTGATTAGACACTACACAAATACATAAGCACCTCTTCTATAACCATTATTCTAAATCTTCATCAATAAATCACTTTACTTCACATACACCCATGGATTTTGTAATCCACTTGTAATCAAATTGCATGGAGAGATAGAAGTCCTACAAAAACATACTTTCTCAAGTCTCCACACACTCTTCAGAAAGCCAGAAGCTTGCCCTTCAACATCAATTCTTCATTTCTATGATGGAAATAAAGCTTTAGTTGAACACATGATCACATAAAGACAGTATTTCCCAACCCCCCTTGTTATGAAGAATGGCCATTTGACACTTTTCTCTAAAGAAGAGAAGTGCAGGCCCTCCTTGGACCCTTTCCCTGCCCCTGCTGGCTGGGATATGATGGAAACTGAAGCATTCCGGGAACCCAGGAATGGAATCCTGGCGTTAGGATGCAGAGTCACGCTGCCAGCACTGGCCCGCCTATCTTGAGACAAGTCTGGGAAACAGAAATAAATTCCTGTTTTATTTAAGCCATTATATTTTGAGGTCTCCTTGAGATAGCAATTTACTGAGTGACTAAGCACAGCACTTGTTAAAGACATGAATGCAAGTACTGTCAGCATACAGATTTTAACCAATCTTATTAAGGTATGTGAGTAAGTGAGTGAGTGAGTGAGAGTCGCTCAGATGTGTCCGACTCTTTGTGACCCCATGGACTATAGCCTCCCATGCTCCTCTATCCATAGAATCCTCCAGGCAAGAGTACTGGATTAAGTTGCTGTGCCCTCCTCCAGGGGATCTTCCTGACCCAGGGATCAAATATAGGTCTCCTATATTGCAGGCAGATTCTTTATCATCTGAACCACAGGGAAGCCTTTAACTTACAAAAAAAATTGCACCTACTTAACAAGTTCAATTTCATGGGTTTTGACTGATGTATACAGCTATGAAACCACCATGCAACAAAGATATAGGACTTTTCATCACCCCAAAAGCTTTCCTCAGGCTCTTTTGCAGACCATCCTTCCTCTGCCCCCAGCATCAAGCAACGGTGATTGACTTTTTGTCGCTATAGATTAGCTTGCATTTTCTAAATGTTTAACTAAGAATCAAAATATGTATTTTTTATTGTCAGTCTTCCTTCACCTAGCATAATGCATTTGAGATTTATCCATGTAGCATTATTCTATTCTTTTTTATTAATGACTAGTATTCCAGGTATAGATAGCACATTTTGTTTCTCCATTTACCTACTGAGGACTTTGGGGTTGGCTCTAGTTTGATGCTGTTGTAAATGAAGGCCCAAACTCTGAAATATTCTATGTAGAGTTTGAATGTGCTGTGCTCAGTCGCTCAGTCGTGTCCAACTCTTTGTGACCCCATGGACTCTAACCTGATAGGCTCCTCTGTTCATGGGGTTCTCCAGGCAAGAACACTGGAGTGGGTTGCCATTTCCTTCTCCAAGAGTTTGAATAAAAGAGAAGAATTCCTGAAGACAGAGTTGGATAGAAAGACCAATATAGTAGAAGAAAACTAGTTAAATATGGTGTCTGATGACGAGGAAGAAAAGTACTTCAAAATGGTAGGACTTGACAGCTCTGACCAATGCTGCTGTGCAGCAAAATAGTCTGTCGCCTTAAAAGTGTCCGTTAAGCTTGATAGCATGAATGTGATTGATGAGGGAGAGGGTGATGGACTAGAGGTCTTCATGAACTACTGCTGAGTGAAAGCAGGGAGGAAAGGAGGTAGGGGTTGAAGAGTGGCACATTTGAATAAGTGTCTTCAGAGCAATGCAGTCTCTGGAAATGAGTCTAGAATGCGATCGTCGAAGTAAGCAGCTAGGTCAGAGTGGAAGAGAAAGCCACCATCAACGTGGAGGTCAAGGAACTGAGGGATGGCGTCTCTGCTGTAAAGTTTGCCCACAGTGAATTTGGAAAGGCAAAAGCAAGAGTTAGGCTAAAAAAGAATGCTGGAGACAAGCATTCTTCTTGGAAAAGGTCAGACTCCCTGGCAAGATAAACTGGGTATGGGAGGGGAAAATTCTGGGATGGGAAAATTCTAGAAGGCAGTGGTCCATGAACACATGAAGGCAAGATGTCTGATCACTGCAGCAGGTCTTTGGGTCCCACCTCAAATCCAAAAGCTGTGCAAACCCACGAAGGAGGGGAGGGGCTGGGTGGGAATCTGGCTTTTACAGAAGCTCTTAATTGGTCAGAAAGCTAATCTCATGGCATCAATGTCTTAACAAAAGAATACTAGAGAAAATCAATGTTTCTGCTATTTCTAACACAACTTGTTCACACAGCCTAAGTACCAGTCCTATGAGATGCCACCACCATTATTTTATATTTATTGCTGTACTTAATCTTTTAAGAAAACAGGATTATTCAGATTAAACACCATGTACATGTTGCACAGTACTTTAATTAAAATGAATAAGCTAATTAAACCAGAAAAAAAGTTCAAGTAAACCCTTGGGAGTGTAGCATTAAAGGATATACCCTTTGTTAATGCTTTGTGTTGTGAGTAAAGATTATAGCACATTAGAGATAAATATTAGTTGGCTTTTTGCTATCTTAAAGGTTCCTGGATCATATATCACACTATTAATGATGAGCTTATATTATGTCTGCAGACCAAAGCAATATTTGACAATTATATGATATATTATAACATGACTAAATTCTGGACAGCATTGTTAGTATAGATTTGAACTCTCCTTTTCAATTCTGATTTCTGAGAATTCTTGTGTTTAGTTAATGCCAATGGAAAGGAGCCTTTTTAAAAGGAAAAACCAACAACTTTGTCAAAGTAAAGGTGGAAATGCATTCACTCCATCCTGCTTGTTACATTAGGATCCTAACTGTGTAAGGGTTCCACTGGAGCTGTTACTACCAAGTAAAGGGAAGTGCCTGGTAGCTCTCAATGAGCATTCAGTCCACAGCTCATTGCCACTGAAGTCAGGCCATGGTCCGCTGTGTAAATGTGCACTGCGGGGCTCTTTAACGCACAGATTATGATGCAGCAGGCCGCTGCTGCTCTTCTCTGCATAAACATGTTCCTGAGAGATTAAATACGTATACTGTTGCTCAAACTCAGTATAATTTCGGGGATTGTTCTTATCAGTAAAATCATATAACTTTAATGGGGACTTCCTCAACTTGCAAATGAGTGATTTTTCTACTAAACTATGAATAAAACAGTCCAGTGAGATTAACAGTCCAGTGAGATTATCCAAACACATGTCACAATTTGTCCTTAATGTGACTTAAAACACTTTGTGTTCCCTTACTTAGTGTGTATTCTTAATAATCCCTACAATAGTCTCCGAATCTCAATTGATTCTGAGATCATGGATGGACAAATGAATGGATAGATAGATAGATAGGAGTGGAGGTGACAGTGGGGACCAATCACTGTCTGGTGGTCTTGGAGTCCTTTTCTCTATGTAGGACCATCCTTTATCCACAGACAGCTGGCAGAGTACCCTGCAGAGTCCTCCTTCAAAGAACCAGCTGTATAATTTAGACAGAAGCCACATACCAGGAAGTGGTAGGAAATCTATCCAAATGCCTGCTAGTCACTTCTCAGTAGTCTTATTACCCATCCTTATCATTTCAGCCTGTACAACACCCACTCTTACAATGGCTGTCCAAACAGTCTGTGCACATAGTATTAATCTCAGCCAATACATCATTCACAGTTGAACATACTTTTAACCTATTTACTTAATAAACCTTCTGTGTCATTTCAAGCTTGCAAACATAAGAGAGAAACATTTGAAAAAGCCCTTCCCACCCACTCCCAACAATTTTACTACAGGGATGCCTTACAACCCAAATTGCATTCCGCATCCTGCAAATCACTGAAAACCTGTAGGCCTTTCATCAGCCACACCAAAAACAGAACTGGGCTAATTTTGCTTTCACTGCTTGCAGATTTGATTACATATTATGTTTATTGTTAACATTAATATATTGCAGTTTTATAGCCTCTATTTTCTGAGGAGTTGAAGAATTTAATCTTCCCCCTTCAAGATCACTTTTCATTTTCCAGAGAATTGAAGAAAAATAGAAGATAAGGAGAAGAAGAAAAATTACAATTTAAAAAATGTAGGGGGAAAGGAAATGAAGAGGAAGTAATATTTAGAACAAGTCTTTTCTACCAAGTGTCAATGGATTCCCATATTATGAGAAAAACCTAATTTTTACATGTACAATTTAGGTACTAATAAATAATTCTTCACCTTAATATAGTTATTTCTTTCAAAGCAATATTATATAGTAATAATAACTATAGCTAACATACATCGAATGCTTACTATGTCGTAGGCACTGCTCTAAGTATTTGACATGTTGTAATTCATTCCTCACAACAACTCTGTGAGGTTGGTACTATTTTATTATCCTCATGTTATAGATGATGAAAGTAAGGCACCGAGAGATTGAATAACTTCCCCTCTGTCACAGACCACTAGGAAACAGGGGAGGTGGGATTGCCCTTCCATTACCACTGCACCACTGAGGTGGACAGGAGCGTCCCTTTCTTACAGGTAAGGCCCAGAGGCCAAGGCTACATATCAAAGCAGATCTAGTTATAAAAGACCCACAATTGCGACCAGATCTCTTCACCAAAATTGTCAGCTCCCCAGAATGTCCTATTTACAATCACCTTCTTTCACAGAACATAACCTAGAAGTGGCTTCTGTTTTTCTGAGATGGGTCAGCTGTTGAGAAGGACTACCAAAGAAATTGGTAGTGAATAGCACATGAACAACACATGGCCGGATCTCCCCACTGTCACTGACTTTAGAGAAGACTGCCTGGAAGATGGAACAACAGGCAGGCTGATGAAACCTGCTGAGCCAGTGACTTCATGGCCCCTACCTGGACCTCCTGCCTTCGCCAAGAAACCCCTGTTCTTGTGAAAGCTCAGACCAAGCTGGTGCAGAGAAGACCCACTGAGCCCCTAAGTTCCAATGAACTATGAGACTATGGACAAGTCATTTCATATGAGTGTTAGCTACATTATTATTAAAAATAAAAATAAAGGCATTGGTTGGGTAAGCTCATCTCTTAATACTTCTCATTATCTTAAATTTGCAGTTCTAAAAATGATACCTCACATTGCAAGTAAAGGCTAAAAGACCTGCTTAGGACCACAGAAAATTCCAGGAACAAATTTGCTAAATTTCCAGATACTTTCTAGATGCAAGCATGAAAGATTGTAATAATTAGTATTTGGTACTTATTATACATTTTTTTAAAGAAATTTGTGTAAATGAAAATTATTCCTAGTTAGCTGTAAATTACTTTCAAAAAAAATGTTGTGTACTAAAATGTGATACTGTCTTGGATTTTTTGACCATGCTAATGGTTCTGTAGGTAAGGTTAATGAGACAATTAGTTTTCTATCATAATTCCACCCAGCATAAAGATTGTTGCCTTTTATTGTTCTAATTCAAAAATAATTAATGTTCTAATATTCATATAAAGTAGCTCAAATTTGGAATGGCTAGAATTAATGCAGTTATCACAGTCAATAAAAGGGTTAGGATCCATAATAATAAAATATAAAATAAAAAAGCACCAGTAATTTTTCAAAACTTTATGTGTGTGTAAGAGAGAGGCAGAGATAGAGACAGAGGCAGAATGAGAATACATATGGCAGAGTTTCCAGAAAGACAGTAGTTTTTAGCACATGAAATGTTTACAAAATCCTTGCTGATTTATGAGTCAGTCATTTTTGCTTCTGCCAGAAATGTGTTCACCGTCCTGCATTTGGTCAAATTGGATTGCCCAGTGTTAACACACTGACTTTATCTGGTTCATCACTGCTGGCTCCTTTCTAAGAAGGAACATAGAGGAAAACTCTGCTCATTCACCCAAACTGTCCCACAATAAAATTTCTTGAAAATGTACATTGAATGTCATTCTGAAGCTAATAAATTTGCAGTGGACTAAAGGAAAAGTCATTCCACAAGGTGAGTGAGAGTTGGTTTCCTGTTGCTCAGCTCTACTCAGTTTGCCAGTCCCTAGAAAATACAAATACTCCTAGAGACACAGGAGATCAGGTGACCAGAACATGGCTCTTTGTAGCTGCCGGACTTAGGTGAGACACTGTTCTCAACTCATTGGGCTATAAAGGCCACTTCTCACGTGACCCAAGTGAATTCACACACCCCTGCCACTAATTACATAAGCATAATGACTAGATGAAAGAAAATACGTAGATCAATGTAAGGTCATCATCACTTCCAGGAAATGAACACAACATATCACTTGCTCATCTTTATGTGTAAAAAGGAGCCTATTTTTTTTATTTCACCTCCACTTAAATTTCAGTAATAATAAGTGAGATGAGAGACTCCAATATGTCACCCATGTTTAAAGAGTCAAATTGCTAGTTAGAGAAACAACACGATAATGTATTCTAATAAAGTTAGACCAGACACTACTCCTTTCACTACAGTCACCAAAAGGCTAAGTAAAGGGATGCCCTGGCCTACACGTTAAAGATTCTGAGGGAATGACCATGGCTCTTTACAACCCACCAGAATCATGGAAATGTTTTGAGTTTGATCTTAAGTTCTTAGAAAATAGGACATTCTTAAAATAGCATAGCTCAACAAAGTAAGCCCAGGAGCAGCAAAACTGGAAGCTCAGTAAATACTGCTGGGCTCTGAAAGAATGGCACCAAGCTATGGGCCTCACAGCATGTCTCCTACTCCAAACAGCAAGGCCTTTTAAAGCTATATGTCTACTTCCATCCATTTATCCATCAGCAATAAAACTGCTTTGATGGGATTGATTTAATACTAGGGAGAGTCCTGAATTTGATGAATGCATGACAGCTGCTTATTTTGGCCTCCTTTGCAAAGCTATAGCTAGCATTATTTGGCTCTTTTGCATAGCCGTAGCTAGCACTAGCAGAGAAGGCAATGGCACCCCACTCCAGTACTCTTGCCTGGAAAACCTCTGGACAGAGGAGCCTGGAAGGCTGCAGTCCATGGGGTCACTGAGGGTCTGACACGACTGAGCGACTTCACTTTCACTTTTCACTTTCCTGCATTGGAGAAGGAAATGGCAACCCACTCCAGTACTCCTGCCTGGAGAATCCCAGGGACAGGGGAGCCTGGTGGGCTGCCATCTGTGGGGTCGCACAGAGTCGGACACGACTGAAGTGATTTAGTAGCAGCAGCAGCAGCAGCTAGCTCTAGGTGGAAACTCTATTTCTTCCCTTTGTTTCGTTTATCAGAACATTCTCAGAGTAACTGTTACAGAGAGCAGAAAAGAAATAACTCCTGGAACCCTTTAGCTACAGGTCAGTACAGTGCTGGAAATGGGCATGCTGGCTGAACTCAGTGCTTTGAGCAGTCTCTTTGTAGAATGATAACTAACATCCCCACCTTAGTACCAAAGTCATCATCCACAGACAGACCCTCCACGGTTCTCTTCAACTCTTTCAAGTCATCATAAACCTCCTGTTTCTTCTAGAAACCATGCCTACCATTTTCCGATGATCCTCCCAGGGAAGTTTTTTAGGTTCCTCAAGATGGCAAAGGTCTCCCAGCCATCCCTACTTGACTTTTTTCCCCAACCACTTCCTTGGAACGTTCTCCAATCACAAACATCCAGAGTGTTATTTTTCTTGTGTGTCTTTGCAGCAAGTCCAGAACTCTCTTAGTGGCTTTACGTAACTTTATGGAATTAGACATATTCTTTAGATCAAATGGCAGAAAACAAACGTGTATTGCAGAATACATTCCACTTACAGTAGAGAGGTGGAGAGCTGTTTGCTGACTGCATGGACAGGGTGGTGGGCTGGCTGAGAGGGTACAGTACCTTCTGCCCTGCTGGTTTTCAGTGGCTGAAGTACACAATAACACAGATTAAATATGTATTTTATACAGTTCAGTTCAGTTCAGTCACTCAGTCGTGTCCAACTCTTTGCAATCCCGTGAATCGCAGCACGCCAGGCCTCCCTGTCCATCACCATCTCCCGGAGTTCACTCAGACTCATGTCCAACGAGTCAGTCATGCCATCCAGCCATCTCATCCTCTGTCGGCCCCTTCTCCTCCTGCCCCCAATCCCTCCCACCATCAGAGTCTTTTCCAATGAGTCAACTCTTCGCATGAGGTGGCCAAAGTCCTGGAGTTTCAGCTTTAGCATCATTCCTTCCAAAGAAATCCCAGGGTTGATCTCCTTCAGAATGGACTGGTGGGATCTCCTTGCAGTCCAAGGGACTCTCAAGAGTCTTCTCCAACACCACAGTTCAAACGCACCAATTCTTCGGCGCTCAGCCTTCTTCACAGTCCAACTCTCACATCCATACATGACCACAGGAAAAACCGTAGCCTTGACTAGACGGACCTTAGTTGGCAAAGTAATGTCTCTGCTTTTGAATATACTATCTAGGTTGGTCATAACTTTTCTAATAGACTTCCATGTATACATATTGCCACATTTATATTTACTACACATTTTCATTCAGTTCTACCAATTTTAGGAAAATATTTCAGAAACAGATAGCATAATACCGAATCAGGGTGAGTAAAACATGCTCTGTTTGTGTTCCCTGGCAAATGCTTCAGATTTTCGAGAAAACCAGTTTAACTCTTCAGCTCCACTTCATAAATCTTCATTTCACATTTAAGGGCAATATCAGAAGTTAGTGTCTGCAGCATCAAAGCTTCTACCCCACCTGAGTTATTTAACTGAAAGCCTCTGAAAGACAGCTCTCCACTACAGCTCTGGCTGATACAGGGAGAGGATGTGCCACAGACAACATGGGCTCAGCGAGACAAGGCAGGATGGACAAGCCATACCAGGAGAAGCTGGCTGGGAGAGCTCTACAGCAGGGGAACGAGGGCAGCGGCTTCAGCCCTCATGGGGAGGGCACTGAAGCCACGAGGGCATCTGAGAAAACCTGAGGGGCAAAGAGCAACCAGAGAAGCAGGAGGTCATTAAGTATTTAGGGCTCCAAGGCTGTGGTCTTGGCTCTAGGAGAGCTGTCTGTCTAGTTCAGCAGAGGAAGCCAGTATTCAGAGGGGGAGGGACCAGACAGGTGTCAGTCAAGCAGGCTTTGGTTTCGGGAGGAGCATTCAGAAAGACAGTACAGACTTGATACTGACACTAGAAACCCTGTCCTTGGAGTGACTGAGATGAGCAAGGGAGATACGCTTGGGCCCAGGGGAGCCACACAGGCATCGAGGGCTTGAGTGATGGGTCACTCGTGGTCCTGGAAGAGAACAATTAACTGCCCACACAAAAGAGAAAGAAAGAGTTTCACGAAGGGATGGTTTTCAATGGCTGCTGCTGCCAAGTCACTCCAGTCATGTCCAACTCTTTGCATCCCCATAGACGGCAGCCCACCAGGCTCCCCCATCCCTGGGATTCGCCAGGCAAGAACACTGGAGTGGGTTGCCATTGCCTTCTCCAATGCATGAAAGTGAAAAGTGAAAGTGAAGTCGCTCAGTTGTGTCCAACTCTTAGTGACCTCATGGACTGCAGCCTTCCAGGCTCCTCCATCCACAGGATTTTCCAGGCAAGAGTACTGGATTGGGGCGCCATTGCCTTCTCCAGTTTTCAATGGAGGGGCAGGGTTAAAGAAAACCAACAAAGGACCTGATGTGCTCTAGAACTGGAATATGGGAGCTGGAAGCGTTACCACCCCTATGCCTGAAGGAGCAAGGGGAAGGAGCCTGTGGGCATTCTCTCAGGGGCTTTGATCTAGAGAGTGGTCAGCTGGGGCTAGGGGAGAGAGTCAGCAAACAGTCACTGCCAACACAGGTCCTGGCAGGGAGGGACCCCAGGAATAAATACTGCACACTATCTTGCTCTCTCCGCTGGCCGGATGCAGCGGAGAGGCAGCGGGGAGCCCAGCTGATGCAGGACACACAAACAGTCCCTCAGAGCAAGAGTGGGGTGGACAAGCGTGCAGAGTGAATGAGCCAGGGCAAACTAAGGATGCGGAGCACTGCGAGGACCCCGAGACAGAGGTCACACTTTGAACCCCCAGGTCAGAATCCACTGAGTTCAACTTGCTTCTAAGCACACACAGAGGTGAGGAGGTAAAAGGGAGGGTCCTAACAATTTACCTAATATTCTTTCTCTGTCTCTCTTTTTTTCAGTTTGACTCAGGTATTGGTGCTGGTCTGAACACCCAGGTGGGGGTTATCTGCATTTACTTATTGGAGCAGGGAGGTGGAGGCATGGAAATAAGACAGGGATGACAGGCTGATACAGCTCCAGGCACCCCACAAATCTCAAAACCATCTCCAACACCTATGCTTGGTGCTCAGGATGCCTTCTAGCAGGTCAGATCAGCATTAACACAGTCTAAGCCCCACTTAGAAACCTGAGGAAATTTAGACAGCCCAATAAGTCTGTACCCACTCCCTCACCTGCAAGCACATTGACCACATGAATCACACACACACACACACAAAAGCTTTATTAGAAGAAAATCAACTACCACTAGAAGGAAGTTCTGTTCAAAGTCAAGGAGCCCAGGAAGCCTCCTTCACCTGCAGATACCACAAACCCCTTGATCTGGGCTAGAGCTGCCCTCATGTGGCGGGGTCGCTGACCCAGCAGGTGTCTCCTGCCTGGACTGTGTTTCCCCCCATGCCCTTCCCTGTCACTGTTCATGCTGGAGAACATGCAAACAGCCCCTGCTGACCAAGACCAAGGCCACTGCTACTTCCCAGGCCACTGCGCAGCTCCCTCGGAACCTCCTTTCCCCAGTCTTAAAGTTTCTTTTAAAGCTCCCAATCCAGAGGGTTCCCTTAGAGCTTCCCATGTTGCAGCATGTGCTTGCTGACTTAATTATGTTCATGGAGCTTCTGAGCTATACCACAAGGTCAAACCACAGTAAGGTATTCAAGCCAACCACTCTCCCAGCACAATCGGCAGGGACCAGCATGAAGTCCAGGCACCTCCACTCTCTCCTGCCTTCCTTCTCCACCAAGCATGCGCTCAGAGGCTGTAAAAAGTCTTTCTCATCTTTTTTGTTTGATATTTCAGACCTGGTGCTAACTATCCATTTTATCCTTTCCCATCACTAATTATACCCACTGGGATTCTTCAGTAAACACGGGTTTTATGCATGCTTTACAAAGATGTTGAGAGAGAATAAAATGGCATAGCCATCAACATCTCTGTGTATTTTACCCAGAGTCTCATCTCATCCAGATGCTACACAGCTTGATAAGCTCATAATTAGTTTGACCCAGAGAATCTGAGACTTTCAAAAGGCCTTTCAGGAAGAGCAATACAAATCATCACCTTATAATAAAAAGCCACCATTTATTGAGACTAACTAGGCCTCATACATTAAACTGTGTGATTTACATATTTATATTTTAATCCCTATATATGTATGTAAAGGATATATTTATCCCTTAATACAGCCACCCAATGTATTATGTATTGTTACCTTCATTTTAGAAATTAGCTTAGTATGTTTAGGTAATATCCACAGGATTAACACCTAGGAGGTTGCAAACACAGGATTTGAATTCAAGTATTCTGGACAGGCTGATCTGAATGCCCACAATGCCTGCTAAGCCATTATGAGCCCCTGCTGGAAGTGGGGGGCTAAATCACCTCATTATGTAGACATTTAGGAACGTGTTCATTTAAAATAACAACAAGGCCAAAGCATGGCATTCACGGTACCATGAATATGAGAATAAATAAGATATGTGGGTCTTAGTTTTCACCCCCCTCACATCTGCATATCCTTTGAAGCATTTCTTAGATGGATTATTTTCCTGGCATACTATATAATTTAGATGTTTATATTCATACTACTTCTGGAAGTGCTTAAGGTATAGGTCAATTACTCCTTCTCACAGCTTTATTAATACACTTAATTATTGTAGAAATTATTAATTCAGTATTTGTGTTTAAGGCTGGCAAACTCCTTTCCCTAAAGCACTGTTTCCAATTTCTGATCTTAAGCACATTCAGTCAGAGCTTATGACCACCATCCATACAGGCCCACCCCAGACATCAGGACACATTTCCCTGGCTTTCCTGACATCCTGCTATGATGCGTATTCTTTACCTTCTAAGATCCACAGACATTAGCAGCTGGCCTTGACCAACTCAATTATAGGAGGACCTCGGTCCTGAAAGACTTTTCCTAAATGTCTACGACTCAATCCCTTTACTGCCCAATAGCACACCTTTCCTGCCCCATGGAGGCTTTTCCTCTCCAAACAATCCGGAACACACCATTCACATTATCAATCATCATTCCATTACTATTATTTACTGTTAGGTAACACACCATTATTAAAAAGCAGAAATAATACTTTGCCAACAAAGGTCCGTCTAGTCAAGGCTATGGTTTTTCCAGTGGTCATGTATGGATGTGAGAGTTGGACCGTGAAGAAAGCTGAGCGCGGAAGAATTGATGCTTTTGAACTGTGGTGTTGGAGAAGACTCTTGAGAGTCCCTTGGACTGCAAGGAGATCCAACCAGTCCTTCCTAAAGGAGATCAGTCCTGGGTGTTCATTGGAAAGACTGATGCTGAGGTTGAAATTCCAATACTTTGGCCACCTCATGTGAAGAGTTGATTCATTGGAAAAGACCCTGATGCTGGGAGGGATTGGGGGCAGGAGGAGAAGGGGACGACAGAGGATGAGATGGCTGGATGGCATCACGGACTCGATGGACGTGAGTTTGGGTGGACTCTGGGAGTTGGTGATGGACAGGGAGGCCTGGTATGCTGCGATTCATGGGGTTGCAAAGAGTCGGACACGATTGAGCGACTGAACTGAACTGAACACACCATTTGCTTATTTCTTTGTACCCGTTACCATTTTATTAGCTTTCCCTGAATCACACTAATGGGTAAAAATAAAAAGGAGATCGACCATTCACGAGTGTGAGGAAGATGTAAAGGTGGCAGGGGGCTGTTGAGAAGAAGGTACTGGAGTTAAAATAATGACTGTCAGTTCAGGCAACCAAGTACCTTAGCTGCTGTCTCCAGAGTTTCTGTACTGTACGGCCGCAAAACCCATGTCTGTGTCCTGCTCACTTAAGCTTCCACCTCTGGAGACTCTGTAGAGCAGAACTGTGCATGGAAGAGAGCAGGTGGTGATGAGCGCAAGAAGCAACCAAGGCCAATGTCCTTTACAGTGAGGGCTGTGACCAGAGATGTCAGCAATTCCCTCGGGAAGACAGGCAAGGGGCAGTCTCCCTTCCCCACGCCAAGACACGCTGAATCTGGAGCTCACAGATTTAGTGCCACAGAGGCAGAGCAGATGATGGAAATAAATGAGGATACCAAGAGAGTAATCCAGACAGCACATACAAACTGTAGACCTCCTGCCCGGGCAGAAGGAACCAGCCACCTCTCAGCCTGCCCCGGTCAGCGCCAGGCATGGTTGTGGTCAGCGATGCAGGCTCCCCTGGTTTCCCAATTTTTAAACGGTATTGACAATGTCAATGTATTTTTAAACCATGCGCGCCCTTGCCAATGGACACACAAGTGTGACCTGTGGACTGCTAGTTTGCAAGCCCTGCCTGAGGCCAGATGGCTAAGATTAGCTGCTTCCTTCCTTTCACTAGATTGTTCCTTTAAACTGAGTCCCCACACACACAGCCTCTACCCCTCCCCCTTGACTTTTCCTCTATCTTCTTCTCTTCTGCTTTTGCTCACAGGATCCTAATTCCTTCATTCCAAACCCTCACTCCCTTCTCTGATGCTGTCACTTTTCAGACCATTATCACGACTATATAAAAAGACCCAAACCCATCATCAAATAAAACAATTTATGAAAAATCAAAATGAGCAAAATTTTTAAACCTTGCATTAAAAGCCACCTAGTAGACTCCTCTGTCCCCTGAGGGAAGGTAAGATGTATTAATATTTCAAAGGCTTATGCTGGGATTTATTCTTTATTTCTATTTGATATCACCTCATGCATAGGCTGTCTTTTCTGTTTAAGTTCTTGGAGTGAAGAGCACTGTCAGCTTCACCTGTTCGAACCACTCTAGTTCCCAAACGCCGCTCCTCCCCTCCACAGACATAAAACTGCTAACACTTCAGGCCTCTCTCTTTGGAGTTAGTTGACAGTGGTGCCTGGAGCCCTCCTTGTCCTGGGGCTCTAACAGCCTGTGAGGAACGATGGGCACCATGGCTGGAATTTCTCTAAAGGAATTTTCTAGATTCATCCATCACCTCAGCAACTCTGTTAACACAGGCATTTTCACCCCTTATTTCCTAGATTAGACCCAATTTCTGGTCAGTTCACAAGACAGGTAGCCAAAACAGGGCCAAATGGAGTGTAGAGAGAGTAGCCATAACGTCTATACAGAGATCCAGCAACAAATACAGTAAAAACTGAAAGCATCCCCACCTGTTCACGGTGGCTGAAATTTCAGGCCAAGCTTTTCATTCCACCTCCAAGGTGCAAGAGACTGCCCCAGGAGAAGCTGAGCAAACTTCAATCCATATTAGGGAAACACCGAAGGTTGGGCACCTTCCTAACAGCAAGGTTAGGTGGGAGGAGAAGGGAGAGACCTGGAGCCATGAAGAAGGTAAGGGCCCCACCAAGGCAAGGCCGGGCACCTGAGGTGGAGGCGTGGCCGTCGCTGCACTACTCGGCCTGACCCTCCTTCCTACACAGCTCCCAGTTGGCTCCTTCTCCAACCTGCAGCAAAGTCAGAATTTTTGCTGGCCAAAATCAGAGAATCGGGGGAAATACTTAAACACTTCCTCCAGTCATTAAGACAAGATTAAAATCCTTAACCCACCTCCTATCCTACAACTCCCTACCACCCCAGTATTTACAACTTTTGCACAAATAACTCAGGAGATAGATAAAATCTGCTGGAGTGTTATGCTGTTAATTCCTGAATCTGAAGGCTTGAGGCAAGTCCTTTCTCACTGAGGAATTTCACTTTCCTGGTCCAACAGAGATACAGCCCAGAGGGCAAACTCCCATGTTGAGTATAATTCTTTGGGTGAAATGTTTAGAAGAGTCCTGCCAACACAGAGCAGCAATTTCCATGCAAATTCACGCCTATAGGGGAAAAATGCAATTGGTCCAAGCATAGTACTGATGGGACACCCACTTCCCACTCCAGTGGGGTGTGGAAACACGACTTGAAGGAAGAGATCTATCTGTTTGTTCAGCTTTTCTCCCTCTGAGCATGCCAAACATAAACGACTCCTGTGTTGCAAAGGAGGCGTTCGCTCCACACTGCTGCTCCGTAGCAAGGACTGCATAGAAATGAGAAGTTGTGTTCCTCTCCTTCTCAGCGGGCGGCAAGAACAAAGGCAGTGTTTCTCACAAAGAAAACAGAATAGAGCCAGGGCATTTATGTTTTGTGAAACAAAAAGAGGCTGGTTAGCCATGTGGCATTTACAAAGAAAAATAATAATTTCAACGTGGTTAATTCCTGGCATGCTTGGTTAATTCCTGACAGTGCTTCAACCCACCTACCTCGATTCCAATGGCCTGTGGCCATTCTGGAGCAGTGGTGGAATCAGTGGTGCAGAGTTCAAGGCCAATAGTTTGATTGTTCTGGTCTCCACCACTAACTATCAAGATGAATTGGAGCAAACTGCAATAAATGAGTTGAAGTAGCTCAGTGGTCTTCAAACTGGGGTTTGAGGACATTTGCCCTGATACATGAAGACTTCGTAAGGGCTTTTCAGGGAAGGGAGAGCTTTGGAAAATCAACTGCCAAGTCTTCAACTTCTGCATGTTCCTTTTCCTGATGTTAATCTGCTAAAATCATGTCTCAAGGACTCTTTTTTTCTCCCAATAGTCCTTTTCCTACTTGGTAAAAGAAAAGCACACTCTTCACCCACCAAAATCACTGTGGGCGGTGACTATAGCCATGAAATTAAAAGATACTTGCTCCTTAGAAGAAAAGCTATGATTAAGCAAGATAGCATATTAAAAAGCAGAGACATCACTTTGCCGACAAAGGTTCATCTACTCAAAGCTGTGCGTTTTTTCCAGTAGTTACGTACAGATGTGAGAGTTGGACCATAAAGAAGGCTGAGCACTGAAGAACTGATGCTTTCACACTGTGGTGTTGGATAAAACTCTTGAGAATCCCTTGGAGAGCAAGGAGACCAAACTAGCCAATCCTAAAGGAAATCAACTCTGAATATTCATTGGAAGGACTGATGCTGAAGGTGAAGTTCGGCCACCTGATGCAAAGAGCCAGTTCATTGGAAAAGATCGTGATGCTGGGTAAGATTGAAGGCAGAAGGAGAAGAGGGCAACAGAGGATGAGATGGTTGGATGGGATCACCAATTCAATGGACATGAGTTTGTGCAAACTCCAGGAGATAGTGAAGGACAGTGAAACCTGGTGTGCTGCAGTCCATGGGGTTCACAGAGTTGGACATGACTTAGCAAATGAACACCGCCACCACAGCCCTACTCAGGTGCATTGTCCTGAGGTGAGAAATCTCCAGGACATCTTCCTGAGGGGAGTCCTTTAAGAGAAAAGTAGATTTGCAGAAAGCAACATACTGAAGGGAGGTGAAACACTCCTGAAGCCTCTTCCTTCTTTCTTCCCTCACTCTTTCCTTTCCTTCCTTTATTTCTTATAGTCAGAATTCAAAGCAAGAAGTTTCCAGAGGGTTTCATTCAACACTTATTTGAATGAAAAAATGAAATAAGATTTTTTTCTGACAGAAAGGAAATCCAATTTGGCAGATGGTTTGACAATAAGGACTAGCTTTGCCAATTAATTTATGTGATGGACAGTCTCCATAAATTTAATAAGCTAAATCTGCAGCTCTAAAGTTTTGATGAAAATACCATTTTAATCATGGATATAATATTCAGTATATCAGCTAAAATATTCTTTGCAACTATTTCAATTTATGATAAAAAAATTTTAGATGTCAACTCACAAAGGATCTTTCAAAATTATTGTACAGAGTTGTTGTTCAGCTGCCCAGTCATATCCAACTCTGCAATACCGTGGACTGCAGTACACCAGGCCTCCCTGTCCCTTCCCATCTCCCAGAGTTTGCCCAAGTTCATGTTCATTTTGCAGAATACATGAGCAAAAAAGACCGAAGCCACCAGTCTAGGGTAGAATACCACTAGTCTGGAGTTCTTTCCAGGTCAAACTGCATGTGACATTTCTTGGTCTTTTCTCTCTCCCTCTCTCTGCACCCAGCCCTATACCTCAGTCTCCTAGCCTTGCTCCTCTGCTTTATCAATCACAGGATTTGAGAGGAGCCTTTGTTACTAGTGTTCAGTATCCCTTTCAGCTACCCCCAAATAAAATTCACCTGAAAAACCCAGGAAGGTCAAGAGAGAAGCTATGGGAACCTGGTAAAAGTCCCCAAGGCATTCCCCATATGTCTTGACCATCTTACAGATGAGGGGCCTGGAATGAACAGACTGAACGTCTCAACTGTTTCAGTAAAAATAATAAACTTGTCTGTCCCAGTCCCCTTACTGGTCTAATTTAATATTTCCTCCCAACTCATAAGAAAGAGATATGATATTCAAGGTCAAACAGAGTAGCAACCTTTCTTTTTAACTTTCTCTTTGTAATGCATTTAACTGATACAATTCTCATATTTGTCCACAATGATCACTTCTGGATGTAAAAATGAGAAAAAAAAAAATATATATATATATATAAAGAGAGAGAGAGACAGAAGTGGAGATAGAGATGTATAGGATAGCTCCCATTCCCTTTCCTTGGCTTATAGAAGGCCAGAGTGGTAAGAATCCCTTATTGTTACCAAAAATCATCAGCAAAAAAGATAAACTCCTCAGTGACTCTGATTAGCTATACTAGTCAGCTGGTTTTGCTTTACAAAAAATTTCTTTAATTTTTTTCTGCTGCGGCCCCCTTTAACCATCCAGTAATGCCTATGGAACCTCTTTTTCACCCCAGAATGGCTGTACCAGTTTTTCTTTAATTGCAACAGCACATAACAGAGCCCTTTGTGTCTGGCTTGTTTCACCCCGCATAGTGCCCTCCAGATATATCCAATGTGATTGTAAATGGCAGGGCTTCTGTCTTTTTTAAGGCTGACTAATATTCCATTGTGTGTATAAACCTCATTTTTTTTATCCATTCATCCATCAGTGGATCTACCCTTTTAACAAATTTTAAGGATATAATACAAAAAGTCCCATGGACAGAGGAGCCTGGTGGGCTACAGTCCATAGGGCCACAAAGAGTTGGACATGACTTAGCAACCAAGCACACACACACACACACACACACACACACACGGGACTATAGATGCTAGAACTGATAAATCTTGCATAACTGAAAATTTTTGCCTGTGGAAAAATAGCTTCCTATTTCCCCTCCACCAGCCCCTGGTAACCACCATCCTACTCTCTGCTTCTATTTATCTGACTATTTCAGATTTCTCACATGAATCAGATCCCTTTGTGTCTGGCTTATTTAACTCAGCATAATACCCTCCAGGTATAGCCATATGATTGCAAATGGCAGGATTTTTATCATTTTTAAAGCTGAAGAATATTCCACTGTGTATATAAACCTCATTTTTTTTATCCATTCATCTATCAGTGGACACTTAGGTTGCTTTTCTACTTTGGCTGTTGTGAATAGTGCTGCAATGAACTTGGGAATGCAAATCTCTCTTCAGGATCCTTATTTCAGTTCTTTTGGAAGTGGAATTGTATGGACCCCTTTGCAGAACACACAAAGGAAATGAGTAAGATGGCAAAAGGAGACAATCATCTTGAAATAATGTTGTAAAAACATTTTGAAAACAATTTTGTGGAATAGTAGTATTTCTGCTTTTGTATTGATATACTAGCAAGGGTCAGCAGCAAAAATAATATTTATCTTATGTTTAAAGTAGTTTGAAATATCCGCAACCACTATGTTATTTAAAAATCTATGATTTGGTGACAAATTCAGACATACGGCTGATATCATTGAGGTTTGTTGCTTATATATACATAATAAAAGGAAGTGTTAAATTGCAGTTAGAATTTAGCAAAAATACTTAAGTTTTTCCCACTCAAGTTCACGGACCCCCTGCTCTAGACAAATTATGACTCAAGCAATATTTTGAAGGTCTGAAGTAAAGTGGAAGTTGCTCAGTCATGTCTGACTCTTTGCAACCCCATGGACTATACAGTCCATGGAATTCTCTAGGCCAGAATACTGGAGTGGGTAGCCTTTTCCTTCTCCAGGGGATCTTCCCAACCCAGGGATTGAACCCAGGTCTCCCGCATTGCAGGCGGATTCTTTACCAGCTGAGCCACAGCGAAGCCCTTTGAAGGTCTGTCCACCTTCATTTGTGGCCTTCTTTACTCTTGTAGTTTGCTCTTCCTTCCCTAAATACCTACCCTATGGTAGTTTAAGCTGATGTGAGTTCATGCATATTTACCACCATTCAGATTTCATTGACCATCTACCATTTTGCATACATTATTTGTATGCCTTATGATAACTGCCCAAGGGAGGGGAAAAAAAAAATTTGAAGCTCAGGAAGTTAAATAACTCACCCAAGGCAACAAAGTAGAAGACTCAGTATTTAAACTTAGGTCTGTATGGCTTAACACTTATTCCCATTTCCACTACACTCCACTGCCTCCTTCTGGCTGAAAGAATGTTTGCATTTTAATAGGCAGTCTAAAAACCAAACACCTCCAGGAAATAAATTTCTGATGAAATTTCAGGGATCATCAGAAGAGAGCTATTTGGAGATAATCTTTAGACACTCTTTAAATTTTTCAGTACTAATTAATTCTTTTCATCCACCACCCACTTCTGCAGAGAGGTAAGAAACTGAGTCAAACCATAGAAATATTATACATCCCTAATCCTTGTGAGGGCTGCACAAATTTCAGAACACTGTGGACAAATAGAACTCTTCAGCACTCTTGAAAAGAAAAGGGAGACTGTGGGGAGGATATTTTTACCTGGCTGCCGTTGCAGGCATTGTTTTATTATAAGCATTCTGGATTTTTAAAAATTACTCCAAACACCATAAAAGAAACTATTAATCCTTACTTGACAGAGGAGGAACTGACAAAAAGGAAGAAGAAAATGGAAGGAAGGGCTCTATACCCTTCTCATCAGCTTTCCAAGAGCATTCTGATTTTATAAGCAGATTTCTCAAACTCTGTAGAAGGAAGAAAGTACTACTAAGCCAGGAAAGGACAGCAACCGAAACATCCGTTCACAGATGAATTTCACAACTTGAAGGGAGCACCCTCCCTCTAGACTGTAAACTCCCCGCAGGAGGGATGAGACCAGGTAGTGGGCATGCTCCTGAGTAGCTAGAGTAGGGTCTGGCACCAGAGAGGCTCACGGTGACTCCTTAACTGGACAAGGCAGCAGTGGCCTGTGAACCTTCTCTGCAGCTCTTCAGAGGGTCCAAGGCATTCTGTCAGTAGAGGACACTCAGTGTTTCTAGCAGCATGATTTTCCAGGCCATAAAATTTGGACAATGCTGTATTCATTAACCAGTGAAATGACGCATGTCTCTATCTCTTCTCCTTATCTTTCTCTCTCACTATGTCTTCTTACTGTATTTAAGGCAGAACTCGTAAGTACTGTATCCGCTGCAACCCCTGGGTGACAGGCTTCATCTGGTTTTTTAGTAATATCTCTCAGGTTCAAATATATGGTATTCTAGGACTTCCAGGTTTGATCCCTGGGTCAGGAAGATCCCTTGGAGAAAGAAATAGCAATCCACTCCAGTATTCTTGCCTGGAAAATCCCATGGATAGAGGAGCCTTGTGGGCTACAAGTACAGGCCGCAAAGAAGTGGACATGACTTAGTGATTAAACGACAACAACCGAGTGCATTAGAAAATTAAGATAGATGAGAATGGATTATGTCTAACATCTTTTATACCACAAACATTCTAAAAACCTCCACTAGTCTCTAACTGATCTTCTCCCTTGTAAAGTGTAACTCTAAGCCATTTCAACAAATATTTATTAAGTACCTGCTATAAGCTTTGTCCTGTTCTAGGTACAAGGAGTAAGGAATACAATGTGATAAGTCAAAGCAGCTAAATGAAGCTCTCTGGATCAACAAAGTAACCCTTCTTGCAGTGCTTCCTACTTTCTGCTTTCCCACATACTAGCTCTTATTTTTATTAAGACCGCATATCCTCCCCTAGGTGGTAGGTAGAGACAGTATTATTACCGAGTATTAACACGTTTGCGAGACTCGCCCAAGTTCCGACAGTGTATCAGTGGGGGAAGTAAAGCTAGAGTCCAAACCCAGGGCTTGAGTCTCCACCTTCACAATCCACTCCTTTTCCAAGCAGACTGCTCTCCTATATAACCAACATCATTCAGTAAAACTGCCATGCATAGTCTGAGACCTCTCAAGCCATCTCATGATGGAGTCCCCTGTTGTTTGACATCTCACCCCAAAGTTCCACATTCAATTATTCCACCAGGTTGATGAGCAGAAATGGGTAATGAACTATGAATCCCATACTTAGGGGTTCCACTTATCTATTGCTACATAAGTGATTCTGAAACCCAACAGTTGAAAGCAACAGTTTTACTGTCATGATTCTATCTATCAAGAATTCAGGCTGAGCTTATCTGGGCCATTCATCTATGCCATATGATATCGATGGTGATAACTCAGTTGGCACATGGCCTCAACCACACGTCTGACACCTCATACAGAAAGGCAAGTAGCTATGACACTGGTCTTATCTGGGACTATCAGCTGGAGCACCTATATGCCTCCTTTCCATATGGCGGGCCTCAGGGTAACCAGTCTTTTTGCTTTGAGACTCAGGGCTCAAGAGTAAAGTGGTAGGAGCTGCAGGGTCTGTTGTGACCTTGCCTCAGAAGCGACACAGCATCACTTCCAGCATCCTCTTTTGGCTGAAGCAGTCACCAGACTGCCCAGATTCAAGGAGAGGAGACACAGACCCCGACCTCTCCATGAGAAGAGCCTCAGAGGATTCGTGGCCATGATTTAATACAGTTACGTTTGGGTTTCCTCTATTATAACTCCTCTTCTTAACTAATGGTGACCCAGAGAGCTGCCTCTGCTCCCACACCACCCGTTTCCTCGTCTCATGTCACCCAAGTTTGCTAGCCTTCTGCTTGCTGTGCACACTCTGCACGATCCTATCTCTGGCAACGTTGTGTCGGATGGTCATTTCCTGGATCAGGGCCCTCAGCACATAACATTCTCCATCTTCATCTGCGGCTCCACGAGAGATACACTAAGGGACTGTATCCTCATCACTTCTACTAAAAGGCGCTGATACTGGTTGTCTAGTGCCAGGAGCGGCTTCTGTCTCCATTGCTGCTACTTTTGCTCTGTTCTGTTCCTCAGCACTTCCTTGTACATGTCAGGTATGCACTGATCTCTTCCAACTTAAAACTGAGCTCTCAGAGTAGGGTCTTTTCCTAATAGGATGCTCTGTGCTTCCAACAGTACTCGTGAGAGCAAATTGCAAAGTAGATAAGAATGCGAGCTTTGGGCTCAAAAAGCTCTGGATTCCTAATCCCTGCTCCACCACTAACGGTATGATCTTGTCCAAGCTCCTTCATATCACTGAGCCTTAGTTTCCTAGTCTGTATAATGGAAACAAAGATATATATGTCCTGTCAAAAGGGATTAAAAGGTTCTATATAGACAAAGCAAGTATCACTTTACTGGCACTGAGTAACTACCCACTAAAAGGTACTGTGCTATGCTCAGTCGCTCAGTCATGTCTTTGCAACCCCATGGACTAGAGGCCACCAGGCTCCTCTGTCCACTCGGTTCTTCAGGCAAGGATTTGCCATTTCCTTCTCTAGGGGAGCCTCCTGACCCAGGAATAAAACCCTCATCTCCTGTGTCAACTATAGTCATAATAGTAGCAATGGCGGTTACCAGTATCTAACTGACAAAGGCCTATGACAACAGAAAGTACTCATAAGCGGGCAAATGAATTCCTTTTTCTACAGATATATAAACTGGACCGCGAATATGGATATAGGTGTGAGTATGAACATACATATACATGCTTTAAGTCAAAATACTTATATTTTCTCTTTTTACAGGCATAGTTAATTTATATTTTTTAAATGTTCACATGTCATTCATTCACAACAACGTTTCAAGTAATTTTTACTGATATAATCCACCTATTTCAGAAAAGCATTCAAATGCTGTGGTTGGGCTCAGCATATCACGAAGAATACAGCATGATGAAAATGTCTCTAGAGCATCATAAAGAAACACTTCAATATTGAAGATGGCTGGATTTATTCCAAGGATTGAGACACAGTCTGCCTATCACCAGCTCAGCTTCAAAATATGGTTCTTGGCTCCGTGCCACAGTTCAATGAGTGTGATCAGTGCAAATACAAGGTGAATAAATCTTAAAGATACTGAAGTAAGTTATTTCCCAATGCAAGAACACAAGGGGCAAGATGGTCTTGATTAGTCAATGCCTGGGCTAGTATTTCATCCTGCACCAGATGATGTGAAGCTTCATGTTATTGACTCCCTGTTTGAATCTTCTTTGGAGAAAAGCAATATTCTACTCTGAATTGGTTATTATCACAACACCATCACCATAGTTAAGATGTGTCAATATTCCTTCATCTGGGAGACGCTTAAGGTCTAAGGTTTTACCGGTCCTGATGTCCTGACGTGAAGTAATCTGCATCACAATTCATATGCAATTCACATCATTTATACAGGTCAACCTTCCCGAACAAGTGAAAATCCTTCCAACAGGGACTATATTTACCTGCCATTCATCCACAGTTGTGCAGAAGAAACTGGGTGGAGGATGGAGTTAAGGGCATTTTAGAGGCTCTGAGGTTTTACTTCCCAATAGGCAGCAAAGGATGGGATGAAACATTGCGAGTTCCTAGGTTTGGTATAAGTTCTGTGTATTAATTTCCTAGGGCTGCCATAACAAAGTACCATAAACTGAGTGGCTTAAAGGAGATTTATTGTCTCATGGTTCTGGAGGCTAGAAATCCAAAATCCAAGTGTCAGCAAAACTGGTTCCTTCTAAGAGTTGTGAGAGCAAATCTCGTGGCTCTCTGCTTGCTTCTGGTAGACCCAGGCTTGCCCAGTGCTTGGCCTCTGACAGCATAAATCCAATCTCTGTCTCCATCTTCACATGGCTGCCTTTTCCCCGTGTGTCTAGATTATCTTCCCTCTACGTATATGTGTATATAGATAGATAAATAGATTTAGATATAGATATAGATATCTGTGTCCAAATTTTTTTATACAAAGATATTTGTCCCATTAGATTAGGGGCGACCCTAATAACCTCGTTTTAACTCAGTCAACCGTGAAAAGGCCCTATTTCCAAAGATGATGTGCTGAGAGGGCAGAACTTTAGCAGACATTTTTTTGGGGGGGTGGGGGTGATACAGTGATACTAATATTCAGTATGCAAAAATTGAGAGCAAAACAGAGCAAGGAAATGGCAGTCATATCATAGCAATGTAGGACCAGGAAAAATGCCAAAGTCGCACAAAAGATTATCATTCCAGTCTTCCAAAATTATTTTTCCATTGTTTAGTCTCCTTTTATGCAAGCTACCATTAACATTGTTTCACTTTCAATCTCTGTAATTCAAAGCACAGAGAACAGTTTGATAACCTTTTCACCCAGATCTGTTTTGGGATGTCTCCTTCCCAAATAGATTCTTCTGCTATGTACAGGATTTCCCTAAGCTTTCTATATTTGTTATTTCTTTAGCAAAAGGGTTTGGAATAACTTGCAGCCAACTATTCTGTATCTTATTTTGCTGAGAATAATAGATGTGTGTGGTGATTATCATTAGACATGAGTTAGTTATAAATTGACAAATCCTTCCAAACATTGTAAAATTGATCTCATCTTTCTCAAAAGAGTTTTTCTTCTCTTCAACTCTGGCCTCCAGCTTCCTAGAACCAACATCATTCAGGAAGGATTTAAATAAACAATCTACAATATGTATGACATTGTTAGGTCATAAAAAATGCCTCTGCCCAGGACTGGGCTCTTAGAAATGGACTTTTGCTTTCTCTCAAGTACACTCTTAGATATGGACTTTTGGTTTCTCTCAAGAAAGAAGACTATGAACCTGGGAATATCTCCTTTCTTTGCCAAAAATATATGGTCCAAGCTTTGAAACCTCTTAGAGGACTAGCTGGTAAATACTGTATGAGACGGGCCTCCCCAGTGGCTCAGTGGTAAAGAATCTGCTTGCAATGCAAGAGACACAGGGTCAGTCCCTGGGTTGGGAAGATCCCCTGGAGGAGGGCATGACAACCCACTCCAGTATTCTCGCCTAGGGAATCTCATGGACAGAGGAGCCTGGCAGGCTACAGTCCCTGGGGTCACAGAGTCAGACATAACTAAGCGACTCAGCACACATGCACGCACTGTACGGAAAACACTGGACAAGAGACCAAGTAATGGAAGCCATATCTGAATATAACTTTGGAAGGACATGAGATTTTGAGATTGTACTCCATGGTGCACACCAACACCATATAAAGCAGAGCCAATGTAAGAAACGCTTAGACTAATCTCTGTAATTGCATTTTCCCCCTAAACTGGGTGGTGTTTTGAATATTCCAAAGTCAGAATTCAATTCCAGAGAGATGTAAAGAAACCTTGCAGGAAAATTTCTAGTTTCTCAACTCAGAATTACAGGATTAAAACTAATTGTAAAAAAATGTGAAAATGCAATTCCAGAATCAAAGGACAATTTGGTGGTATCATTTTTACCTGAGTAATTATTATTATAGAAAATCAAGTTGTGGAAGGTACCTTTGGAGCAGCCACAGCTCTAGATTCATATCCAACATGTGGACTTCTGGATCTTCCAAGGGATGCCAAAATGTGCTAAAGAAAAAGAAATATTAGAATCATCTTCCTCAAACTTGACCTATCAATTTCAGAGATAAAAAAGTCACTTAGGTTACTGGTTATTTGCCAGCCTGTGCTTTACGTGCTTCTCTTTCAAATGAAGTTGTACATTTACTGTAATATATTTTACGATATCTCATAACATTGATATGGTATAATAATGGGGCTTCCCTGGTAGCTCAGATGGTAAAGAATCTGCTTGCAATGCAGGAGATCCAGGTTTGGATCCCTGGGTTGGGAAGATCCCCTGGAGAAAGGAATGGCTATCCACTCCAGTATTCTTGCCAGAAGAATTCCATAGGCAGAGAAGCCTGGTGGGCTACAGTCCAGAGGGTCGCATAGAGTCGAACACAACTGAGTTACTAATACTTTCCTTTCAGTTTTGTCCCATGATCTCAAAAGTAGGACTGGCCCTAGAGATTACCTATCTTTTCAAAGTGGCTTTTACATATTTGATTACTGTGTCTCATGTTATTAACTCAAAAGAATAGAGAGGTCCAGAATGGATGTGAGACTTGCCCAAACTCACCCACAAGGCAGAGCCATGCTTTCTGCATCCTCTTGTCTGTCTCTATTTCACATCTATATCACCTCCAAACATTTTGCTCAACTACCTCAGCGTCTGAGTCACAGTTGCCCTCTGTCTCTCCAATATTCAGCCGTTATTCTCAGTAACAGAATCATCCACGATGACGGCCAGAAAATTTCTCAGCAACTTTCATTCTCGACTGTGTCATGCTTCAGCCACAGCTTGTATTTTCTTATAATTGAGAACTGCTCACCTCTGAGACTGCTGGTCAGTTTTCCTTTTCGGACAATCTCCTCACTTTCCTCTTCCATCCTCATGTACCCACTCAACTTGCCTTTTGCAATAATCAGTCAGTCAAAAGAATACCACCTGAGAACCTCCTGCACCCAGGCATGGGAAAATCAGTGTGAGACCGGGTAACCTAGCACCCTCTCAGACCTCTTGGTCAGGTCACAGCTCTCTTTACATCAGTCCACACCTGCCCTGAAGGGCTCAATCAATACCCAGCAATGGACAGTTCCCTCTCTAGCGTCCTAAAATCCTTTAGTTCACTGACTGTCCATCATTCCAGTCCTCAAGTCAAGGTCACTTCATCATTCACACTCTGTGCTCCCAGACTACCGTGCTTCTGGATAAGGTCATAAAACTACAATGACTAGTTCCACCACAAAGCCAAATTCTTCAACTTGATCTGAGAGCTTTAAATTACTTTGAAAGGCCCAGAGACAATCAAAATATGGATGCAAGTTTTAAAGAGGCAGATTTTTGTTGACACAAAATAGCAATTTATAACCTGGTCAACTAACCAGGAACCCAACCCTGAATATTCATTGGAAGGACTGATGCTGAAACTGAAGGTCCAATACCTTGGCCACCTGATGTGAAGAGCGAACTCATTGGGAAAGACCCTGATGCTGGGAAAGGTTGAAGGCAGAGGAGAAGGGGATGAAAGAAGATAAGATGATTGGACAGCATTGCCAACTCAATGGACATGAATCTGAGCAAACTCAGGGAGATGGTGAAGGACAGAGAGGACTCTGCAGGACTCTGCAACCCACGGAGTCTCAAAGAGTCAAACACGACCAAAAGCTCCCAAACACCTGATTTTAACACCTGGAGAAAATTATTAAAATACAGAGTCCCAAGTCCTACTTCATACCTAAACTTCTGGGAGGTGTATTTCTAAATGTCCCTGGGAGATTCTGATAACAGCCAATCCACAGGCTGACAATAGGGTCCCACTGGGCTATACTCTTGATCACACTTTTTTCCAGGACACAATGAGAGGGATTTCTTCATTCAAGAGGAGTCTGGACTGAATGATCTTCCTTTATATTTTTTTCCCTCTTCTTTCTCCCAGGGATCAAACCTATATCTCCTGTGTCTCCTGCATTCAGGCAGATTCTTTACCACTGAGCCACCAAGGAAGCCCCCTTTCTCCTCTACCTGAACCTGAAGCCTGTTAATGTTGTCTGTTCTCTGTCCCACATATAGCTCTTAGAGCTCAACACACTGATGTAACTTGGGAGCACGTTCTCAGCTCAGGTCAGTTGTGAGTCCAGGGTTCTCGCCAGTCTAGAAAACACAGTGGTGGATGCACAGGCAAACCCTCCTTTTTCTGCCTCCACAAACATGAAGCACAACTTCTTTTAATTTTCCCTGCTGATGAAAACTGCCTGCCTGCTCTTTATGCTCTGTTGCTCTCTTGCCTCATTTGCAATGGCTTTATGTAGCCAAAATGAATGTTTCTTCAGCTCTGCCCTTGTAGCAGAAGTAAAAGCAAGATGAACATCACCTCTCTGCAGGACTAAACACTTAAATACATTTGTTGCTGCAGCGGCCTCCGTGGACTCTGCCAAGTGCAGCTTATGTCACTGTTTTGAAACATCTTTATGGTCAGTGAAAAGATCAAGCATTACCTCCAGTGATGGTAACATCCAAATAGCCAGTTCCAGTAACATCCCTGAAGATGAGTCATAGTCTGATCAGTTGACTTATAATAAATCTCCCCTGCATGAATCTTGATAGAAGCAGACTTTTCAGGATTTGCTTGTTTCCTACCAAAGCTTTCCTTTCATACCTTTCAGTCACCAAATTAGACAAAATTATAATTTTTCTCATTTACTATGGATATTATTGACTACATAGTTACCTACAAATAAAATTACTTGGCCTTACTTTCATATACACACAAAAAATAGATAATACTCTAAATGTTACCATATCTTGTCTTTTTTCATTAAATTACAAAAGATTTCACACAGGTCAGCATTGCTGGTGCCTCCTTACTTTCATTTCTGTAGCAATCTTCTTTATTATTAATAACGCAATAAAAGTAATAATAATGGCTGCATTTTTTCCCAAGAGCACAAAGGTCTTGGCCCCGGAAACCAACATGCACTAAAATACATGACAGATACTGTGTATCTTTTTTTTTTTTTTTTAGCATCTTGAATGTCTTAAAACAATTTCCTTTTAGCTTCTTTGAAAGTCTTTAAGAATCCCAGTTACTAAGACAGTGGCAAAATGAAAAAAAAAAATTAAATTTTCCTTCTTTCCTTTTGTTCTTTTAACAGAGTAACCTCACATTTCCAGTCTTTCAAGTCTCATATACACATCACAAATTCTTTGAAATTGAATTTCTATTAGAAAAATAATTCTTTTCTTCTTAAGGAAGAATAAAAACGAGAATTTATGTAGGAGCTTTTTTTTTACCAGAGAAGGTACCTGGAGAAAATGACCATGACTTATGGAGAACTCAGCTATGTCTCTGAAAAAAGAAACTGGGCTTCAGGCCCACAGTCTGGACTATTCTCTTCTCACTCAGATTCATTTACCCAGACTCCTCCCTTGTTCAATCAGCCTTTTGTAAATGTTACTTCTCTTTGAGGCATCTGGTAAACCACTTCCCATCTGAAATGGACTTCGATTTGTTGGTTATTTCTTTCTAGGCCCAATACTCACCAATCCAGAGGCAGCCACAAAACGAATGAGTCAGGAGGTACAGACAAAGTTCTGAAGTACAGAAAGATAAGAATGATTAAACAAAAGCCCCCATTTAGTTTAGATTTTATTTTTTATTCATTTCAACTCATTAAACATTTATAGAACTTCTATTATCTTGGAATAAGTTCCCTTGAAAATTGAGCCTGGGGCAAGTCTTAAACTCTATGCTTCACTGGGAGATACAATTCCAGGACAATATTAATGATAGAAAAGAGAACTGAGGCAGGTAAGATTGGGAAGCAAACACAATATACTGTCTTACAAAATGAGTCATTTCACAAAGAGACACAGTGTCTTAGGATAAGTGATACAGAAAGCTTTCTTTTTGTCTAGCCCACCAAGGAATGGAAAAGCGAGATAAATTAACTATCAGCTTCCTCCCATCTGCTATACCCTGTGACCATATAAAGTTAGCTGCTGTCCAGCAACTGAAATAGAAAAAGAAATTCAGAGTTCTAGAGAGACGTAAGGGCTTCACAGGTGGCTCAGTAATAAAGAATCTGCCTGACAATGCAGGAGTCACAGGAGACTCAGGTTCAATCCCTGGGTCAGGAAGATTCCCTGGAATTGGAAACGGCAACAGCTCCAGTATTCTTGCTGGGAAAATCCCATGGACAGAGGAGCCTGGCAGGCTACAGCTGATGGACTCACAACAAGTCGGACACAGTTGAACAACTGAGCATGCATGCACACAGCCAAGACAGATGTAAACGCCGGAGAATCTGAGGTGGCACGAAAAAGGCGTCTTGATACATTTATCATATGCAATGAAATCCCTTTTCTAGTATATTTAAATTTCCTAGTCAAATATGATCATCAGAAATATAATTAAATACCTCTTATCTGTATTTTTAAATCATAACTAAGAAAAAAGTAACTTTTGATCACTGGTTTCCTTTGGAGAAGACATATATAATATTTTTTAGGAATTGTTTTTACCTATGGATTTCATTTCTAGTATTGCTAAACAATAAACATCAATCAAAGAAAAAGACAGTTGATCTTCTAGAGAAAATTGTTCAAGCCCCTCAAGACTAGCAGAATTAAATAAATATTAAACAGAAGCTTCTAAGGAAATATTCAGAAATCAAGTGAGTTCTCTAGGTGGCCACCTAGCAGAAGATGGTTAAGAGAGTCTCTAACTTTCTTAACAAAATGGTGTATCATGTCCACTGCTGTGGGAAAAGGAGAGAGAAATTTAGGAATAATAGATTACTCTCTTCATTAGTATGCAAATAAATTATTTATATGCAAATAATATGAGCAGCACTGCAACTGTGGTTATATTACTTTGTCTTACAAAGAAATCATTTAAATTCATCTGCCTGGGGGGAAAAAAAAAAGCCTTTTTTTATTATCCTACCAAACTTTCCACTGAATTATTTAAGCCAAAATAACTCAGCGTCTGATGTAATCTGAACCAGTTATTATTGGACATATCTTTAATTGTGATTAAAACACTTCAGCTAAGTCTAATTTCTTTCTGCTTCAAGGGTGTCCAAATGTCCTTAAGGACAGATAAGTACCATCATCACATATCTAGATTGAGTTGAAAATTCATTTTGGCTAATAATGTCTGATGTGAAAGAAGTCATTTATTTGAAAGACATAGAAAACATCTTAATTCTGCTTTGTACCAAGTCTGACTTACCATGAATTAGCAGGTCACAGTGCCTAGACTGTTAACCCCAAATCTTTGGGTTACCTTTATTTTCAGTTCATCCAAAAGTTCTTGAAAAAGAAAATCTATTACTTACATGGTAATTCTCTACTGACAAGGAGAATATAGAGTCTTCTCAGGCCATCCAAAGTAGTAAGGAAGACCTTATCTTATTAGAACCCACACAGAAGATGTCCTACTTTGCTAGGGTTGCCATAACAAAGTACCACTCACAGACTGAGTGGCTCAAACAGCAGAAATCTGTTGGATCGTTTTCTAAAAACTAGGAGTACAAAATCAAGATGTTGGCAGGGTTGTGCCTTCTGAGGCCTATCAGAGAAGGCTCTGTTTCGGCCTCTCTCCTTGGCTTGTGGACAGCCGTCTTCTCCCTGTGTCTCTTCACGAAGTCTGGCCTCTCTGCATGGCTCTCTGTCCAGTTTTTTTCCTTTTGGTAAGTGTTAACAGTCATGCTGAATTAGAGTCCATCCTAATGATCTCATTTCAATTTGATTACCTCTGTAAAGACCCTCTCTCCAAATAAAGCCATATTCTTAGCTACCAGAGTAAGGACTTTAACATACAGATTTGGAAGGGGACACAATTCAACCCGTAGCACTCCCTAACACTCTCACATTTTGATTCTATGATCTGTAAAGATGGGTTCCACTATGGGGATAGCAAAGATTAGAATGCAAGCTCCAGGGTCCAGTAACAACCCCTGGCTAGCTGTGAGACCTCACCCTACCTCCTTAAGCTCTGTTTCTTTATCTGTAAAATGGGACTGATAATTGTTCCTACCCCATAGGGTGGCTGTGAGGAGTAAACTGTCAACCATGCAAAGTGCTTAGCCAGTCTCTAGCATAGTAAGGGCTCCAGATACATCAGTTGTTGTTAGCATGAATTCTTAACCTAAAATGATCAGTCTAAACTGAAAAGTAAAGCTCACAAACCCAGGACTTCCCTGGTGATCCAGTGGTTAAGACTCTTCACTCCCAATGCAGAGGGCATGGGTTCAATCCTTGGTCAAGGAACTAAGATCCCCACATACCACATAGTGTGGCCAAAAAAACAAAACAAAACAAAACAAAACCCTCACAACCCAAGGGCGGGAGAAAACCATTTCTACCTTTCCTCTCCAACCATTTATAGACACCTCCACCTAAGGCTGCCTTTTAGACTCTCAGAGCCAAGCTCTCAGGAACAGCTGACTTAGAATTACAGTAGCTAGTCTCCATATTACTCCAACTTTAATGTCACGAGATCTTCTAAGAGGCAGAGTTGAGGTCGCTGAAATTTGCTTACCAAATGTCCTACTTTACAGGGGATCCCCTATGCTGAGATATTATGCCACACAGCTTTCTTCTCATGGATCTGCTTTTCTGTACCCCGGAAAGTCAGCTCTACTCTGCATATCCTATTTCAAGCAGTTCATATTTTTTCTTTTTTCAGCCAAATTAGATTACCAATTTGTGAGTGTGTGCGTGTGATTGTTGCTGAAGTTTTTTCCCCAAACCTTCCTTTTACAAGTTCATTAATATTCATAGAGTTTATACATTAAATTTACATAAGTCGGGGATAAGAGGGAAGTCTCTGCTCCCAAGATTCTAATCTTATGACAGGAGGCTCTGAGGCTTGTAATAAATATGTTTTTATTATTTCGTTTTCATGTTTGCTTCATTTCATACTTTCTCATGGAGCCAGGAATAAAAACAGAAAGCGCTATGCAGGGGATAGGTCTCCAACCACCACAATGAGCCTCCTTTCTTGGTGCATCTCAGGACACGGTGAAATGAGCACAGACGAACACAACTCAGTCTGCCATGCACAGGAGATGTGTTTCCTGGGAGAAAGTCTACAACATCATTAAAGCATCCAGGGCTACCTTATGACTTTTGTGGTCCCCTCCATTAAAAATAATAGTAGCAAAGGTCCGCTTATTCAAAGCTATGGTTTTTCCAGTAGTCATGTATGGATATGAGAGTTGGACTAAAAAGAAAACTGAGCACTGAAAAATTGATGCTTTTGAACTGTGGTGTTGGAGAAGACTCTTGAGAGTCCCTTGGACTGCAAGGAGATCCAACCAGTCCATCCTAAAGGAAATCAGTTCTGAATATTCATTGGAAGGACTGATGCTGAAGCTGAAACTCCAATACTTTGGCCACAGGATGCGAAGAACTGACTCACTGGAAAAGACCCTGATGCTGGAAAAGATTGAAGGTAGTAGGAGAAGGGGACAACAGAGGATGAGATGGTTGGACAGCATCACTAACTCAATGGACATGAGTTTGAGCAAGCTCTGAGTGTTGGTGATGGACAGGGAAGCTTGGCATGCTACAGTCCATGGGGTCACAAAGAGTCAGACACAACTGAGTGACTGAACTGAATTGAACTGAATAATAAACTATACTTTTCAACTGCTTTGGTACAGAATGTACATATAAAAGCTTATTTTATTCATCCAATTTTAAAAGAAGTTAAAGCAATTTCATGGGTTCCTGGAAGTACTGTGGGTCCCACATTCTGTGTCTCCTGTGCCTAATAGATGTCTGCCCTGAAAGATCAGAAGCACTACAGTGTTTGATTTAAGGCTCCTCACTGCTGACTACCTTAACCAAATCATTATACGGGACCAAAGATGCACTTGAATTTTATAACCCTTCAGTTACTGGTCACTACCTAAAGTCCTATAAGAAAGGAAATAAGATACAGGCCTATGGGGCTCTGTATCCAACATGCAGTTAGAGCAAGGATTACACAAACTCTCTGCACGTATTCATACTTATCACGTCTCACTTTTACAGCAGTCACTTGATTCTTTCTGAATTTCCTTTATTGTTGTATAAATATATTAAATAGCAGCATCTGCTTCTTAAAGTGCACCTTTCACAACTCAAAGTTGCCCATGAAGAAAGAAAGGAAATTAACATTGCCTGAGAACATACAATGTATCAGGCATTGTCTTGGGTACATCCACATAGACAGTCCAGGGAGACAAAACCTACAATCCCTGCTTTTTTATACAAGGACTAGACTAATTATGTCAAGTAACTCATCCAATATAACAGAATTTAGTAATGGTGGTACTAGGATTCAAATTCAGATACTTTTCATTTCAAAGTCTGTGCCCTTTCTACTACATCAAATAAATTATATTCAGTTCTTCCATTTAGTATCTTTAGATAAAAAGATTCAGACTGATCCCTTTTTAAGGAAAAGTAATCATTCCAAATTAAGCCAGTAATCAGGTAAAATCATATCATCTAACAGAAGCAAAAAATTTTGAACCAGAACTACTTAGAAGATATGCCAAGGGCTTCCCTTCCCTGGTGGCTCAGTAGTAAGGAATATGCCCATCATTGGAGAAGACACAGGTTCAGTTCCTAGTCCGGGAAGATCCCACATGCTGTGGTGCACCACAACTCTTGAGTCTGTGCTCTAGAGCCCGGGAACCGCAACTGCTACTGAAACCCAGGCCCTAGAGCTTGTGCTCTGCAATAAGAGAAGCCACCGCCATGAGAAGCCTGTGCATGGCAACTAGAGAATAACCAGCCCAGCAATGAAGACTCAGCACAACCAAAAATAATTAAATATGTAAACAAATAAAATATCTGGGGAAAAAAAAAAGATATGCCTAGTTCAATCCCTATATAGTCTAGATGAAAAATATTCCAAAAGGATTGTGAAATTCCCAAGACCACAGAGCAGTGTACCTGCAATCACTGCCCCTAACTAAACACAAAAACAGAAAAGAAAAAAAAAAATACCCCTTACATATGTAGTACAAAAAAATGGTAGAAGAGAGTTACCTACATAGAGAATTATTTTGAACAATTTCAGGTGATCCTATGTCCCCAGGACCAAGGAAGTCAACTTCATATAACTGAGTTGTTAGAAACAACTGTGAGTTTCAGTAATCGAGGCAGGCTCTACTATAGATATTGAGCTGGGCTTAGAAAGATGGATAGGAGTGGAACTAGCCAAATGGATGCAGAATGCTTTCTAGACGATCAGAACAAAGCCACGATGGAACCACAATTAGCATTTCCACTGAGATTTAAAAATTAAGAAAGCAATGTATGTGTATGACTGAGTCCCTTCACTGATCACCTGAAACTGTCACAGCTTTGTTAATCACTTTGTTATACCCCAATACAGAATTAAAAGTTTTCTTAAAGTCTTTTAAATTAAAAAAATTAAGAAAGCAATTTCATTAATCCTCCATCATATTTTACAACCCTGTAAAAGTTTTTAAACAAATCTATATAATTTTATTGATTTTAGTTTCAAAATAAGTGAATACTTGCAAAAGTTTAAAACATAAGTATATATAATAAAAAGTGAGAGTTTCCCTTAATCCTTTCTATGAGTTCTATCCCATGGCCCTTTCTCATACATAAAGTTTGGTCTGTATCCTTTCAGACCTTTTACAATGCATTTACACACACACACACACACACACACACACACACACACACACACACACACACACAAATACACAGAATCCAGGTGCATCCAGAAAAGCTAGGGGTGGGGAAAGGAGCAGTACCCTTAGGGAAAGAGGAGAGACGTTTGAGAATGAATTAAAATGTTTTATCTGTGATAGGAATACAATATTAACACATACATCATTGGAGTTTTGGGTTTATATTTTATGTTTGGTTTTGGAAAAGGAGGAAGAACGAGACAGTTAAAAATAACTGGTGAAAATCCTCCACCCAAGGAGGGTGTTGGGTGGGAGCAAAGCCATCTCAAAGAGTCTAGTTACTTATGGAACACAGATTATAGAACTTGGAAGGAAAAAGACTGCCAAATACTTAAATTCCCCAAGCTAAAGAATCCAAAGGTTTCTCTCAAGGCAATAAGAAGTCATTGGGGGGCTGTTGAGCATAAGATAAATGTGTAATTGATGGTTTAAGAAAATTCATCTGGCAGCAATAGGCAAGAGATAGACTCTGAAGTTATGGAGACCAATTAAGAGCTTATTGAATCCTGAAAGTATATATTCTCAAGAAGTAGTCTTAAATAAGGTCAAAGGCTTATTATATAAGCCTTTTTGCCACTGTGTTAAAAAAACAAAAATGTTTCTAAAACATGGAAATAACTAAAATATAGTAATGTTAGTTAAGTAAATGATGGTATTGCCAATTAAATAAATTTCATGAAGCCATTAAAAATAACATTTTGAAAAATACTTAGTGACATGGAAAATGCTGGTAATGCAATGTTGAGTGAAAACACTGGCACAAAACTGTATATGAGGTTGACCCCAATTATATAGAGAATTTTCTGAAGAATAGTGTTATGGTTATCTTGGCTTAGGAAAAGAACATTAGTCATAATGAACATGTTTTAGTTGATAATGCTCTGCTTTCAGAAAGTAAATTAGAGAAAACTTTCATATATCAGCAGTACTTGGCTAAAAGAATATTTCAGTTCCTACTAGTTCAGGTTTATCTCCCTAAGCATAGCAAAGGAACTGAGTCAATAATAACTGGACTCCATGTCTTTGAGTATATGGAATTCTCCAGGCCAGAATACTGGAGTGTGTAGCCTTTCCCTTCTCCAGGGGATCTTCCCAACCCAGGGATCGAACCCAGTATCCCATATTACAGGTGGATTCTTTACCAGCTGAGCCACAAGGGAAGCCCAAGAATGCTGGAGTGGGTAGCCTATCCCTTCTCTAGCGGATCTTCCTGACCCAGGAATCAAACTGGGCCAGCATTGCAGGCGGATTCTTTACCAACTGAGCTATGAGGGAAGCCCCTGAAAGAATATTTCAGTTCCTACTAGTTCTGGTTTATCTCCCTAAGCGTAAGAAAGGAAGTGAGTCAATAATAACTGGACTCCACATCTCTGAGTAGGTCTTAGGAGCAAATAAGCCAATGAAAAGTAAGATCCATTTCTGATGTAGTAACACTGAACTTGTGGAAAGCCAGTGGCTGCTTATAGGCCCCTTGCAAAGCCAGTGTTCAAAAGAAAAGGAAAAATTGCACAACTACCCTCATCTAGAAATCACGGCCATAGCAGTCGTTATTCTGGGAAGTGGCATTATGGGTAATTTATTTCATTGTTATGGTAATGAATATGTGTCACTTTGGTAATAAAAGGAAAAGTGTTTTTAATTGGGTTTGTTTGTTTGTTTGTTTAAATATAAGAGTGGATGCTTAAGACTTTGAAGTACAGGAGCAGAAAAACCGAAGAAGACTGAGAAGTGCCTTCTGATTCATGATATACAGACTTGGATAAAACGTAGTTTATCATGTAGATGTATTTCATAAACTTTCCAAATAAAGAGGATCATAGACATTTTGGACATTAAAGAAACCAAAGCAGGTAATGTTCTTGGGCTCTTCCCAAAGCCTCTGTGTAAGGTAGAAAAGTGAAACAGTGTATTCTCTCTTAGACATCTCCCCCACATTTCTAAGATGGCTTTCAGTTGCACTAGCAGTAATGAATACAAGAACATTTCAAAACTTTTAGTTCAAAACAAGCAAAGCACAGCTTACAAAAAAGGAAAATATACAGTACTGCTGTCACAGTTTTGAGGGACACAAAGTCCAGATCAATCCCTTCCTTACACAAGTTCTCAAATCATCACTCTAGAGATCTCAGCAAGATAGCTACTTCACAAATGCTAATCGGACTGTAAAGTTACCAGGTGCTGTGCTCCGTTGCCCCATAGACTGCAGCCCTCCAGGATTCTCTGTCCATGTGATTCTTCAGGCAAGAATACTGGAGCAGATTGCCATTTCCTACTCCAGGGGATCTTCCGGACCCAGGGATGGATCCCACATATCCTGCATTTCTTGCATTAACAGGCAGATTCTCTATCACTGAGCCACCTAGGAAGCCCATAAGGTTACTATAATGATTTATAAAAATGAAGCTGAAGTCTCCTAAATTAGCAGTTTCCATTTTATGTCAGAATATGCAACAGGTAAATTTCATTTTGCCATAAAATTTCTTCCTATGATTTCCATTGTTAAGCCAAAGAGTAACGACATGAAAATTTACAATGCCTGATGCAGCCAGAGTTAGCCCAGTCCTGCCCACAGCTTCATGTGGAATCGACTATGGCCTTCCTCCCTGCTCCCAACCTTCCCAGGAGAAATGGACACTTCTGGACCTCCAAATCTTGTTATCTCTACAAGAATTTCCCTGCAAAATTATGCAAAGGTCAAATAAAATTAAATATAAATCAGATATGCACTGAAAGTCAGAGATACTGATAAAAAGTAACTACTAAGAAAAGTTTATACCACAATATATAGAGTATTGGTTTCCATTGAAGCAAAGGATGCATAATGTATGGGGAGAACACTGGAGTGGGTTGCCATGTCCTTCTCCAATGCATGAAAGTGAAGAGTGAAAGTGAAGTCGCTCAGTCATGTCCGACTCTGTGCGACCCCATGGACTGCAGCCCACCAGGCTCCAGAGTCTGTGGGATTTTCTAGGCAAAAGTACTGCAGTGGGGTGCCATTGCCTTCTCTGAATATATGAGGAGAGATTAACAAAATTTCATATTGTATGTTTTTTCAGTCTTTGATATGTTTGTGGGTTTTTTCTGATCTCACACTAGAAAGCTTAGTCCTCCTAATTTGTTTTTAAATCTCTGCATTGCTAGGTAACCTGAAGCTGGCCAATTAAACTTCCTGAGGTCCAATGGCCTTATCAGAAAAAATTATTTAACATGTATTTATTAACCAGTTATTCTCTGAAATGCACTATTAAATAAATATCCATTTATTTCATCAGTGGCAATTTTAAAACCACTAATTTGCTTTCTGTTGCCCACTAGTCATTCTTCCTCACAGTCTGCTCTACCCAATAATAGATCAAAAGTAATAAAATCCAAATGCTAAAAGATAGTTACCACAAAGTTTTTAATAAACTCATATTATCTGATTCTATTTTCAAATACAAAGCTTAAAAATATATATTGTATAACAATGCTAAACTTTAAAACAGTGATGTGTCAATTAATGCATGGCTAGAAAGATTTTTCCCTAGTTTTATTGAGATATAATTCATGTATAACACTATTATTTTTACATGTGCAACATAATGATTTGATATATGAATATATTCTGAAATGATCACCAAAATAAGTTTAGTTAACATCTATCACCTAACACAGTTGCAATTTTTTTTCTTGTGGGGAGAATTTCTAAGATCTACTCTCTTAGTAACTTTCCAATGCATGATACAGTATCATTAACTATACTATTAACTTATTATTAACATATATGATTAACTATATTGTCTCCATGCTATACATTACATCCTCAGAATTTATTTCTTATAATTGGAAGTTTGTACCTTTTGACCACATTTAACCATTTTATAAAGTTCTTTGAAGACACTAAATCGTATGACATCTACATGTTCAGCAGCATGATATAAATGTGCATATATATATATATATATATACACACATTTGGCAGCCTTTAATTGGACTGAAAGTCTTCTTGTACAAATATGAATGCACCCTGAGTTTCCCCAACCCCCATCCAGCAGGACCTCAGCACCCTCTAAAACGTTCTCAAGTGCTCCATTTAGTCAAGTTCTCTCTGAAGTCAGGTGCTTCTGGAATTCAGGTGTTCTCATGAACAATCTCACGTATGTATGGCTTCTCCATCACCTACTGGGCACTTCCGTGTTACCAAGCACTGCTGCCGTGTCACCAAGCCTACAGTCTGCCAGATCACACTGCTGCTCTTCAGCCAGCAGAGGTGCCAGACGTGCGGTGAGCTGGGAGCAGTGCCTGCTGTCTGTCTAATGTTTACTAACACTGACCTTACAGCCTATTTGGTTTCCAAAATCTCGACTGTCACAGAATTTTAGACTTTATTTCTGATTTAACTTTTACAAATCTTCTTTAACGTTGTCCTATGCATCTACCAAATGTGTCCATACATATTTAAACTCCAGCCTAGGCTCAAGCTGAGATCCCCATATATATTCATCACACCCACTGAAAAGCTACATGAAAGTGCTAACTTTGGAACAAAAAGAATATCTTCCTAGTTTCCTTCAGAGAAGGGCTCTTTGGTTAAAGTTTGGGGTTTATTATTTTAAGAGAAATAATTTTTTATTTAGGACAAATCATTATATTTCTTTGGTATCAATTTTCACCAAAATAAATTATGACCCTAAAATTCCCATTTGCCCACTCTCCCAGAGTAAATGGGTAATTAAACCAGGCAAACAGAACCACTTAAATTTAATGGTGTCACAAATGGTTTGCAAAATAATGTAACCATTGGTAATCTTCCGGGTCTCACAAACAAGGAACGAGAGAGTAGTTTAGGAATGCTCTTTCTAAGATTAGTAACATACACAAAAGTTCCAGTAACTCTCCTCTGCTTCACCTTATAATTTTCACCTGTCTAAAAGCAAGCACAAGAAATTGACAGTGGGTCTCAGGAGAGCTGTTTTTCTCTGTTGATCTCTTCATTCTGTACATTTGTTCCCCCACACAACAGCTTTCTTAGGGATTATCAATCTTGGTAATGACAGACAGCCTTTTCATTTCACAATTCATTTTAAGATCAACAATTCTGAAACATGGTACTAATTCTTTCCTTATCCCCTCAGGTGTTTAACCACTCCCAAATTCTGGTAAATATGTTTGAGCTACTTGTTAGCAAGAAATCCTGATTCCAGTACAAAGCAGAATCCCCTTTACATTCTCAAAAGTTTTGGTTCACATTTTGAGAAGCAGTATAGCATGGTAGTCAAGAAAATGGAAATAGATCATGCAGACTTCAAATCCCAGATTTCCCACATATTAGTTGTATAACCTTGGGCAAGTTATTTAAACTCCCTAAACTCCAGTTTCCTCATTTTTATAATGGGGATGATGATAATAATAGGTCCTATCTTATAGGGTTGTTTTTAGGATTGTGTAATAGATGTAAAGCAATTAGAAGAGCATCTGATACATAATAAGCATTAGTTGTTGTTATTAATACTTTAGAACTATTCTACTGAGCACAGGAGGGGGCAAAGCAGGTGCAACAGGACCCCAAATACCAGTATCTCACCCTAAATCTAAAAGCACTCTCTGGATGTTTGATTGGTGGCTATTGAATGACATCAAGCAAGTAACTCTCTAAAATAATACATGTAAATTACTTGGCAGTGACCTGACATGCAGTAAACATTAATATCCTACTTTAAGAAAAATTAAATTCGAGGTCCAGATCAGCCCAATAAAGCAAAAAAGATAAAATATATATAATTTTAAGAGAGAGAACAAACCTTTCATCACTCAAAAATGATGTGATTGTTTATAAATATAAATTATTAAAATAAGATTTTGTTAAGTATGTTAACTGTAAGATAATTATGCAAAATAAATTTCTACATACCAGTAATAAAAAGAAAAAAAATTAAGATGTCATTTCTTATAGCATGAAAATATGATGTACTTAGAAGTAAATCTAACAAAAGATGTTGTCAGTCACTAAGTCATGTCTAACTCTTTGCAATCCCATGAACTGCTGCATTGCCACACTTCCCTGTCTTTCACTATCTTCCTGAGTTTGCTCAAACTCAAGTTTATTGAGTCATGATACCATCCAACCATCTCATGCTAAAACCTTTAAGGAGAAAAGTATATAACTTTGCATGCATGCTAAGTCGAGGCCAAATCTGTGACCTATATATAGACTGCAGCCTACCAGGCTCCTCTGTCCATGGGATTCTTCAGGCAAGAACACTAGATTGGGTTGCCATGCCCTCCTCCAGGGGATCTTCCCCACAAAGGTATGGAACTCACCTCTTTTGTCTCTTGCGTTGGCAGGCAGGTTCTTTACCACTAGCGCCACATAAAACTTTGTGTGTGTTAGTGGCTCAGTTGTGTCTGACTCTTTGTGACCCCATGGACTGTAGCCCACCAGGCTCCAATGTCCTTGGAATTTTCCAGGCAAGAATACTGGAGTGGGTAGCTATTCCCTTCTGCTGGGGATCTTCTTGACCCAGGGATCAAACTCAGATCTCCTGAACTGCAGACAGATTCTTGACTGTCTGAGCCACCAGGGAAGCCCTGTATAACTTTACTGACAGATATTAAAGAAGACTTTAATTAATGAAGAGCTATACAATGTGATAATTCTTAAGAAGGGACAGGGGTGTAGAACCCTTGACCAGTAGAATAATATAGAGTTCAGAAACAATGCCACGTATGATGCATACTAACATATAACGGAGGGGCAACTGCAGATCACTAGTAAATAACAGATATTTTTTCGATAAGCAGTGATAGAACAATTTGTTTTCAATATGAAAAAATGAGATTCCTACCTCACACAGTAAACAAAAATCAGTCCCAGGTAAATTATAGACTTAAGTATGAAAGGCAAGACAATAAAACTTTCAGAAAACAATATAATAGAGCATCTTTATGGTCTCAAAGTAGGAAAAGAGTTGTTAAATTAGACATTAAAATTTCAAATTACAATGGAAAATGTTGACTACATCAAAACTAATATCCTCTGTCGATCAAAAAGTGTTATAATAGGTGAGGAGAGAAGATAGTTGTAACATATTACATAACAGAATGCAAAATGTACTTTTAAACTTCTATAGATCAGCAAGAATGACAAACAACCAAATAGAAAAATGAAGCACAAATAGCCCACAAACACAGAACAAGATGTGAACGAGAACCTCATGGCAAAGCAGGGAAATTAAATATAGGGACCATTCCAAAGCTGCCAGAAGACAAGAAGTGCAACACAACCAACTGTTTATAAGATTGAGGAGCAATGAGAATGCTCACACTCTGCTAGTGAGAATGTAAATTAGTACAACACTTTTGAAAAATAGCTTGGCATTACCTAATAAAATTAAGCTTGCATATACTCTCTGATCTAATGTTCCCACTCCAAAGTATTACTAAATACCCTAGAGAAATTTTGTATATGGACACCAGGAGATATGTGTATGACGGCATTGTTTATTGCAGTGAAAACTGGAAAACAATCTCACTGCATTCAACAGACTAGATCAATAGGTTGCGGTATATTTTCATAATCAAATACCATATAGCAATAAAAATTAATTTAGTATAGCTACAAGCAAACATGAATGGATCTCAAAAATAAAATGTTAAAAGAAATCACCAAAGAACATGTATGGCATACTTTTATTTATATATATAGTTTTAAAATGGGTCCAAACTAAATAATACACTGTTTCAGGAACATGTTAATAGGCAATGATGACCATAAAAGAAAAGTAAGGAAAGGATTAACAAAACTCAGAACTTTGGCTACTTTCAGAGAAAGAGAACACTTCAGGGACTTCTGTGATATGGTAGTGTTCTTTTTCTCAGCCTGGGTGCTAGAAATATAGAAATCCATTTTATTTTCCTTTAGCTTGTACACATATATTGTCAAACTTTTTTTGCATGCCTGCAATATTTTATAATAAAAATAAGATTAAAAACATTTGACATAAACCTTGATATCTGAATTTTTGAGACAAAACCAATTTTTCCTGAATTACAAAAATAAGTATTTTGGTTTCATCTTTTTCAGTCATAAAAGGGAGTCACAGAACTTGAGGCTTCACTCTATGATAAAACTGAAAGATGTATTTTTATGCACAATCCTTGTTTATTTAGCAATAGATTTCAATTAAGTAGTGAAGATTTTTACAGTCACTGAAAGCATGGTAAAAATTATATCACATCCCTTTTATTCTTAACAGCATTCATAGTATTCAAGAATATTACTCTACAGCTGAGTTGTCTAATAGAAATACAGCATAAGCCAAATGTGTAATTTTAAACCTGGGAAATCCCATGGACACAGGCACCTGGGGGACTGGTACATGAGGTCACGAAAGAGTCGGACACGACTTAGCAACTAAACAACAACAACAAACTTTGTAGTAGCCTCATTTCAACATCTGATCGGTATTTTTTTAATAAGATGTTTTATATTCTTTTTTCATACTGTGCATGTTAAGTTGCTTCAGTTGTGCCCAACTCTTTGCAACCCTGTGGACTGCAGCCCTCCAAGGCTCCTCTGTCCATGGGACTCTCCAGGCCAGAATGCTGAAGTGGGTTGCCATTCCCTTCTCCAGGGGATCTTCCCAATCGACGGATCAAACACACGTCTCTTACATCTCCTTTACTGGCAGGTGGGTTCTGTACCACTAGCATCACCTGGGAGGCATTTACCACTTACAGCACATCTCCATCTGGACTAGGCTCATTCCAAGCACTCAGGAGCCACACGGGCTCGTGACTGCCATGCTGGGCAGCACCATTTCATAGTCTCCACATAAGTAATGATCCACTTGGCCTCAGCTTTAGAAATTAAAAGGAAAGACTCACCCACCAAATCCAGAGGCTTATAAGACCTTCAAACTGCAAAGGAGAAGATTTCTAATTGTAGCTTTTAGTAGAGGTAAGGACCCTATTCACACAGAACAATAGAGCTAGTAATTTTTCTCTTTATATCCCTGAATTTCCTCTGGATTAGGCCTAACAGGAACTTCTTCGAAAGGGGAAATAATAATGCTTGGGAATTCTTTATCCCATTTCCCTCAGAAACCTAAAACGTTTTAAGATCATTGGTTCACTAATCGACAGCCTTGACATATTCTGCCGTTGCAATTCATGTACACTTAGAAAAAGATTGAGTGTTAGAGGGGAAAATGACAAATAACATACAAGGGCTGATTTCTCAACAGAAACTCTACAGGCTAGAGGGGGATGGCATGATATATTTAAAGTGATGAAAGGGAAGAACCTACAACCAAGAATAGTCTACCCAGCAAGACTCCCACTCAGATTTGATGGAGAAATCAAAAGCTTTCCAGACAAGCAAAAGTTAAGAGAATTCAGCACCACCAAACCAGCTTCACAACAAGTGCTAAAGGAACTTCCCTATGCAGGAAACACAAGAGAAGGAAGAGATCTACAAATAACAAACCCAAAACCCTTAAGAAGATGGTGACAGAATCATTGTTGTTGCTGTTGTTGTTCAGTGACTAAGTCATGTCCAACGCTTTGCAACCCCATGGACCTCAGCACACCATGCTTCCCTGTTCCTCACTAACTAACTCCTGGAGTTTGCTCAAAACTTATACCATCTAACCACCTCCTCCTCAGTTTCCCCTTTTCCTCCTGCCCTCATTCTTTCCCAGCATCACAGTCTTTTCCAACGAGTTGGCTCTTTGCATCAGTTTGGCAAAATATTGGAACTTCAGCATCAGTCCTTCCAATGAATATTCAGGGTTGATTTCCTTTAGGATTGATTGGTTTGATCTCCTTGCTGTTGAAGGGACTCAAGAGTCTTCTCCAGCACCACAATCCCCACAATTTGAAAGTATCAATTCTTTGGTGCTCAGCCTTCTTTATAGTCCAACTCTCACATCTGTACATGACTATTGGAAGAATCATAGCTTGAATATACAGACCTTTGTTGACAATATAATGTCTCTACTTTTTAATATGCTATCAAGTTTTGTCATAGCTTTTCTTCCAAAAAGCAAGCATCTTTTAATTTCATGGCTGCAGTCACCATCCACAGTGATTTTGGATCCCAAGAAAATAAAATCTGTCACTGTTTCTACTTTTTCTCCATCTATTTGCCATAACGTGATGGGACCAGATGCCATGATCTTAAAGGTTTTTGAATGTTGAGTTTTAAGCCAGCATTTTCAGTCATTTATTTCACCCACATCAAGAGGCTCTTTAGTTCCTCTTCACTTTCTGCCATCAGAGTGGTAACATCTGCATATCTGAGGTTGTTGATATTTGTCTTGGCAATCTTGATTCCAGCTTATGATTCATTCAGCCCTGCATTTCACATGATGTACTCTGCACAGAAGTTAAATAAGCAGGGAGACAATATACAACCTTGACGTACTCCTTTCCCAATTTTGAACTGGTCTATTGTTTCCTGTCCAGTTCTAACTGTTGCTTCTTGACCTGCATATGGTTTCTCAGGAGGCAGGTAATGTATCTGATACTCCCATCTCTTTAAGAATTTTCCACAGTTGTTGTGATCCACATAGTCAAAGGCTTTAGTGTAGTCGATGAAGAAGATGTTTTTCTGGAGTATCCTTACTTTTCCTATGATCCAATGGATGTTGGCAATTTGATTTCTGGTTCTTCTGCTTTTTCCTAAGGCAACTAACTCTACAAAAAGGTTCCTAAATCCAACAAATGGTACAAAAAAGGTCTTAATGACCCAAATAACTACAATGGTGTGGTCACTCACCTAGAACCAGACATCCTACAGTGTCAAGTCAAGTGGGCCTTAGGAAACATTCTTTGTTTGTAAACAAAGAAACTGGAGGTGATGGAATTCCAACTGAATTGGAATTCCTATTTCAAATCCTAAAAGATGATGCTGTTAAAGTGCTGCGCTCATTATGTCAACAAATTTAGAAAACTCAGCAGTGGCCACAGGACTGGAGAAGGTCAGTTTTCATTCCAATCCCAAAGGCAATTGGAAAGGCAATGCCAACGAATGTTCAAACTACAACTGTGCTTATTTCACATGCTAGCAAGGCAATGCTCAGAATCCTTCAACAGGATTATACATATCGATAATTACCTTAAATATGGGCTTCCCTCACAGCTCAGTTGGTAAAGAATCTGCCTGCAATGCAGGAGACCCGAGTTCAATCCCTGGGAGAAGGAAATGGCAACCCACTCCAGTATCCTTGCCTGGAGGATCCCATGGACAGAGGAGCCTGGCAGGCTACAGTCCATGGGGTCACAAGAGTCAGACATGACTTAGCGACCAAACCACCACCACCTTAAATATAAATGGATTAAATGCACCAACCAAAAGACATAGACTGACTGGGTGGATGAAAACCTGTGCATGTATGCACTTCAACTTACCGCATCACTCTGTTTAACCCCATGTAATTGCATGTAATTATTTTATATTGTTAGGTTAATCGGTGTTTCCATTATGGCTTGCAATTGTAATTATCTTTTACTTTTTGTCTGGCTATTAAATGTGAGGACTGATAAGTATCTTTTACTATTGTGATTATATAGCTATTCTTCATTTTAAAAATCATTATATCATGATTGGTCAATAGAAAAGAATTCTGTATCACTAAAACTACCATTTAATAGTAAAACCTCTAACGACTTTTTAAAATTCACAAGCACATTAGAATTATCTTGAAATGTTTTGAAAAACACAAATGCCCAGGTATTTTTTTTTTCTCCAAAGCTCCTGATGTGATTCTAATGAGCAGGCATGTTTAAAAATAACTGGACCATACGGTGATCTTTTACTTTTTGTTTGTTTGACTTTTTCTATTTCATATTCAGTGCTCCAATTTCATTTAGTTTATGGTTTCCAATGTCTCCATCTCTTTTTTGTTGTTGTTCTTTTTTGAGCCTTTATCATGTATAGTAGAAAAGCTTTTGTATACATATTGATATATATATATGGGCTTCCCTCACAGCTCGGTTGGTAAAGAATCTGCCTGCAAGGCAGGAGACCCTGGTTCAGTTCCTGGGTTGGGAAGATCCACTGGAGAAGGGATAGGCTACCCACTCCAGTGTTCTTGGGCTTCCCTTGTGACAGAGCTGGTAAAGAATCTACCTGCAATGAGGGAGACCTAGGTTCAATCCCTGGGTTGGGAAGATCCCCAGGAGAAGGGAAAGGCTACCCAATCCAGCATTCTGGCCTGGTCCATGGGGTCACAAATGGTTGGACACGACTGAACGACTTTCACATATATATAGTAAGTACAATAAGTATATATATATATATATATATTTAGAAAACAGGAACTTTTGCTTAGCTAAAAAAGTTATGACATTTTGGTTCTACTTATTTGACTAAATATGAATAAAATGCTAGATTTCTAATTTATATTCACTCAAAACTTTGATGTAGTTCCATTTATTCTGGCATCTAGTATTACTGCTTAAGTCTAGAAAGCTTATTACTTTAGTGATTCTTTTAAAAAAAATTTGAAGGAGGCTTGTAACTTCTAACCCAAGAATATAAACTTCTAATCTAAGAATATAAAGAAATGCTATGTTGTTAAAAACAAAAAAAAGGAAGTTAACATGTGATATGTATTATTAACTAACTACAGATTTTGTTCAAATTTTAAAAAGTTTTATGCTAGTGTCCATTATTTGTTTTCATAACTTATTCAAGACTCCACGTTGTATTTAGTTGCCTTGAGCAACTTCAACTGCATGCAGCAAATTCTGATAAATTCACTTTTCATTTTTATTCTCTTACAAATATTTTCTACTTTTCCTTGTTATGGCTTCTTAGATACATGCATCATTTAAAAGTGGGCATTTAATTTCCAAATGCATGGGCTTGTTAAGTATCCTTGATATTAATTTTTCATTTTGATATTAATTTCTCATTTAAATGCTTTCTTCTCTGCAATCACCCTCTGTGTTTTTTCAGTCTTTTAACTTTGTTAAGCCTTTAAATGGCTAAGTCAAAGATCTCTCTTGGTAAATGTCACTTTGTTCTTGAAAATATATGAGTACATATATTTTCAAATATCTTTTGATATTGATTTCTAACATAATTCCACAGTGATAAGAGAACAGATTCTGTATAATTTCAGTACCTTTAGACAATAAAATTTTTGAACCTTGTTCTATGTCCCTGGATATGTTCCAGTGTCTCCTGGTTTATTGTCTATGGGAACTTGAACAGAATTTATATCCTGCTGTTGTGCGAAATTGTATAAATCTTAATTATGTTGAATTGGTTGTGCTTTTTGGGTCTACTATGTCCTTCTTCGTTTCTGTCTATTCATTCTATTAATTTTTGAGAGTTTGATATTGAAACACCAACAAAAAATCTTAATTTATATACATAAAAAATAAGTGTAATAATTTATATACATAAAATAATAATTGTAATAAGTGTAATGTATTCCATTGTAATACATATGGAACTATATGTATTTTCCAAGTCTCCTGTAAATGTGTTACCATACTTTCACATTTTAGAAAATTTTAAAAATGAAAAAATAAAGACAAAAAAAAATGAGGCTTAGAAAAGAATGGCTAAATCACATATGGAGACAGTAAGTGAACCCACATCTGTGGTCCTGAGTCCCTGAGCTAATGCACACCCACATGTTTCCTTGGGTTATTAGATTTTCTTTTGCTTTCGCCTGTCTGATCACTTATGCTTAATTCTTTGTTTTATTTCATATTTCACCTATTCTACTTCATTTCAATATTCTCCCACCCCTCAGATGGTGGCAGGAACCAAATTTAATATGCTAATTTCATGCTATATTTAGTAATGTTTCTAAAAGGAAATTTACAATTGGTAAAAGATGTTATTTCCTTATTTTTTAAGGATCAGATATCATAATTTTTGTAGAACAACTTTGGTAGCAATAAAAGCCAAATACTGACTAATCACTAGAGAGCTGGAGATTGAGATCGTCAATATTTATGGGATTTATGGGATTTTTCTGACTCATTTTCACTATTTTATAGGAAATGTGAATTTTCTCAGTAAGTGTTGTTTAGCAAGTGTATTCATTTTCCAGCAGTAATTGCATTAAGGTGCTACTAAAAGGACCAAGCACTGACTTTCTGGGACTCATTTGTATGCTTATATACACACTCATTTTCCTGGTCTTTTCCTATTTTTTTAACTGTATTTTATCCATAGCAACAGAAAATATTATTTAACTAACCTTCAGTACATTGGGTTTCCGACTTTCAGATTTCATAAACCAACAATAAATACATGTTTTTAGCTGAGGGACTGGCATAAAACTGACAATTTCATATTTTTATGGTTATAAAAAGATAATTAAAATCTACCGCTCATTTTATCTCCATTTACCATCATTTCATTAAAGCAATGGTTCTCAAAATGTAGCAGGCATCAGAATCACCTGGAGCACTTGTTAAGCTACAGATTGCTGGGCCCCTGCAGTGTCTTAATTCAGTAGGTCTGAATTAGGGCTCAAGAATTTGCATCTAACAAGTTCCCATATTAGGCTGATATGGCTGGTCTGAGGGACCACACTTTGAAAATCACAGCATTTAAGAGACCATTTCAGCAGCAAAAATGAAGAAAGGTCACCTCAGAATAAATTTAAATTGAGTAAACTTAGCTTGGGCTTCCCTTGTGGCTCAGCTGGTAAAGAATCCATCCACAATTTGGGAGATCTGGGTTCAATCCCTGGGTTGGGAAGATCCCCTAGAGAAGGGAAAGGCTACCCACTCCAGTATTCTGGCCTGGAGAATTCCATGGATTGTAGTCCATGGGGTCGCAAAGAGTCGGTCAGACACAACTGAGCAACTTTGAAAGACCTAACAAGAAAGTTAGCTTATGATTCTCATTTCTTCAGAGATCAGTAAAAGTTTCAGAAATAATGTCTTTGAAGTACCTTTTGAGAACCAATACCCTAATGAACTGTCTGATAAGGTAACCCTAGCTTGCCACGTGTGGCTACTGAACATCTGAAATATGGCTAATCTGAATTGAGCTGTACTGTAAGTATAAGATACACACTGGATACTACCAAAAGAGAATGCAGAGTATTTCAGAAATAATTATGTTAATCTGGTGTTGAAATAATATCTTGGCTATATTAGGTAAATAAAAGTTATAAAAAATAATTTCTCACTTCACTTTTAAAATATGGCTTCAATTTTAAATTACACATGTGGTTCACAGCATAATTCTGTCAGCCAGCACTGCCTTGAGCAGTGATTCTCAGAGTGGTCTCTAGACCAGTAGCATCAGCATGACCTGGGAAGATGTGAGAAACGTACATTCTCAGGCCACACCTCAAAATTATTGAGTCAGAATCTCTTGGGATTAAACCTAGCAACCTGTATTTTAATAAGTCCTCCAGAAGATTCTGATCCAGGTTAAAGCTTGAGAACCATTGCTAGAACAACTTGAATCAAACTTTAGTTCAATTCAGTCGCTGTCATATCTGACTCTGCGACTCCATGGATTGTAGCATGCCAGGCTTCCCTGTCCATCACCAACTCCCAGAACCTGCTCAAACTCATGTCCATGGAGTCGGTGATGCCATCCAACCATCTCATCCTCTGTCATCCCCTTCTCCTCCTGCCTTCAATCTTTCCCAGCATCAGGGTCTTTTTCAATGAGTCAGGTCTTCACATCAGATGGCCAAAGTATTCAAGTTTCAGCTTCAGCAGCAGTCTTTCCAGTGAATATTCAGGACTGATTTCCTTTAGGATTGACTGGTTTGATCTCCCTGCAATCCAAGGGACTCTCAATTCTTCTCTAACACTACAGTTCAAAAGCATCAATTCTTTAGCGCTCAACTTTCTTTCTAGTCCAACTCTCACATCCATACATAACCACTGGAAAAACCAGAACTTTGACTAAATGGAGCTTTGTTGGCAAAGTAATATTTCTGCTTTATAATATGCTATCTATGTTGGTCATGGGCTTCCCTTGTAGCTCAGCCAGTAAAGAATCTGCCTGCCATGCAGGACCCCTGGGTCCAATGCCAAGGTTGGAAAGATTCCCTGGAGAAGCAAATGACCTTAATTTTCTTTCAAGGAGAAAACATCTTTTAATTTCATGGCTGCAATCACCATGTGCAGTGATTTGGGGAGCCCCCCAAAATAAAGTCTGTCACGGTTTCCATTGTTTCCTCATCTATTTGCCATGAAGTGATGGGACCGGATGCCATGATCTTAGCTTTTTGAATATTCAGTGTTAAGCCAATTTTTTCACTCTCCTCTTTCACTTTCATCATGAGGCTCTTTAGTTCTTCTTTGCTTTCTGCCATAAGGGTGGTGTCATCTGCATATCTGAGGTTATTGATATTTCTCCCGGCAATCTTGATTCCAGCTTGTGCTTCTTCCAGCCTGACATTTTGCATGATGTATTCTGCATATACATTAGATAAACAGGGTGACAGTATACAGCCTTGATGTACTCCTTTTCCAATTTGGAACCAGTCCATTGACCCAAGTCCAGTTCTAACTGTTGCTTCCTGACCTGCATATGGATTTCTCAGGAGGCAGGTCAGGCGGTCTGGTATTCCCATCTCTTTAAGAATTGTCCATAGTTTATTGTCCACACAGTCAAAGGCTTTGGCATATTCAGTAAACCAGAAGTGGATGTTTTTCTGCAACTCTCTTGCTTTTTTTGATGATCCAGTGAATGTTGGCAATTTGATCTCTCTGCCTTTCTAAAACCAGCTTGAATATCTGGAAGTTCACGGTTCACATACTGTTAAAGCCTGGCTTGGAGAATTTTGAGCATTACTTTGCTAGCGTGTGAGATGAGTGCAACTGTGTGGTAGTTTGGGCATTCTTTGGCATTGCGTTTCTTTGGGATTGGAATGAAAACTGGACTTTTCCAGTCCTGTGGCCACTGCTGAGTTTTCCAAATTTGCTGGCATATTGAGTATAGCACTTTCACAGCATCATCTTTTAGGATTTGAAATAGCTCAACTAGAATTCCATCACCTCCACTAGCTTTATTCATAGTGATGCTTCCTAAGGCCCGCTTGACTTCAAATCCAGGATGTCTGGATGTACGTGAGTGATCATACAATCATGATTATCTGGGTCATGAAGATCTTTTTTGCATAGTCCTTCTGTGTATTCTTGCCACCACTTCTTAATATCTTCTGCTTCTGTTAGGTCCATACCATTTCTGTCCTTTATTGTGCCCATCTTTGCATGAAATGTTCCCTTAGTATCTCTAATTTTCTTGGCAGGGTCTCTAGTCTTTCCCATTCTATTGGTTTCCTTTGCCTTTAGCTTCTCTTCTTTTCTCAGCTATTGGTAATGCCTCCTCAGACAACCATTTTGCCTTTTGGCACTTCTTTTTATTGGAAATGGTCTTGATCACTGCCTCCTGTACAATGTCACAAACCTCTTGTCCATAGTTCTTCAGGCATTCTGTCTATCATATCTAATCTCTTGAATCTATTTGTCACTTCCACTGTATAATCATAAGGATTTGATTTAGGTCATACGTGAATAGTCTAGTGGTTTTCCCTACTTTCTTCAATTTAAGTCTGAACTTTGCAATAAGGAGTTCATGATCTGAGCCACAGTCTGCTCCCGGCCTTATTTTTGCTAACTCTATAGAGCTTCTCCATCTTTTGCTGCAAAGGATATAATTAACCTGACTTCAGTATTGACCATCTGGTGATGTCCATGTGTAGAGTCTTCTTTTGTGTTGTTGGAAGAGAGTGTTTGCTATGACCAGTGCATTCTCTTGGCAAAACTCTATTAGCTTTTGTCCTGCTTCATTTTGTAGTCCAAGGTCAAACTTGCCTGCTACTCTGGGTATCTCTTGACTTCCTACTTTTGATTTCCAGTTCCCTACGATGAAAAGGATATCTTTTTGGGGTGTTAGTTCTACAAGGTCTTGTAGGTCTTCATAGAACCATTCAACTTCAGCTTCTTCAGCATTACTGGTTGGGGTATAGACTTGGATTACTGTGATAGTGAATGGTTTGCCTTGGAAAAGAACAGAGATCATTCTGTCATTTTTGAGATTGTACCCAAGTACTGCATTTTGGACTCTTTTGTTAACTACAAAGGCTACTCCGTTTCTTCTAAGGGGTTCTTGCCCACAGTAGTAGACATAACGGTCATCTGAATTAAATTCGCCCATTCCAGTCCATTTCAGTTCACTGATTCCTAAAATGTCAGTGTTCACTCTTTCCATCTTCTGTTTGACCACTTCCAGTTTACCTTGATTCATGGACCTAACATTCCACGTTCCCATGCAATGTTGTTTTTTACAGCAACAGACTTTACTTCCATCACCAGTCACATCCACAACTGGGTCTTGTTTTCAGTTTGGCTCCATCTCTTCTTTCTTTCTGGAGTTTTTTCTCCACTCTTCTCCAGTACAACAATGGGCACCTCCCAATCTGGATCATGGAAAAAGCAAGAGAGTTCCAGAAAAACACCTATTTCTGCTTTATTGAATATGCCAAAGCCTTTGACTGTGTGGATCACAATAAACTGTGGAAAATTCTTCAAGAGATGGGAATACAGACCACCTGACCTGCCTCTTAAGAAATCTGTGTGCAGGTCAGGAAGCAACAGTTAGAACTGGACATTGAACAACAGACTGGTTCCAAATAGGAAAAGGAGTACGTCAAGGCTGTATATTGTCACCCTGCTTATTTAACTTATATGCAGAGTACATCATGAGAAACTCTGGACTGGAAGAAACACAAGCTGGAATCAAGATTTCCGGAAGAAATCTCAATAACCTCAGATATGCAGATGACACCATCCTTATGGAAGAAAGTGAAGAGGAACTAAAAAGCCGCTTGATGAAAGTGAAAGAGGAGAGTGAAAAAGTTGGCTTAAAGCTCAACATTCAGAAAACGAAGATCATGGCATCTGGCCCATCACCTCATGGGAAATAGATGGGAAACAGTGGAAACAATGTCAGACTTTATTTTTCTGGGCTCCAAAATCACTGCAGATGGTGACTGCAGCCATGAAATTAAAAGACGCTTACCCCTCGGAAGGAAAGTTATGACCAACCTAGATAGCATATTCAAAAGCAGAGACATTACTTTGCCGACTAAGGTCCATCTAGTCAAGGCTATGGCTTTTCCTGTGGTCATGTATGGATGTGAGAGTTGGACTGTGAAGAAGGCTGAGCACTGAAGAACTGATGCTTTTGAACTGTGGTGTTGGAGAAGACTCTTGAAAGTCCCTTGGACTGCAAGGAGATCCAACCAATCCATTCTGAAGGAGATCAGTCCTGGGATTTCTTTGGAAGGAATGATGCTACCTCATCTTCTCATTTGGCCACCTCATGAGAAGAGCTGACTCATCGGAAAAGACTCTGATGCTGGGAGGGATTGGGGGCAGGAGGAGAAGGGGACGACAGAGGATGAGATGGCTGAGGGGCATCACGGACTCGATGGATGTAAGTCTGAGTGAACTCCGAGAGCTGGTAATGGACAGGGAGGCCTGGTGTGCTGTGATTCATGGGGTCGCAAAGAGTCGGACACGACTGAGCGACTGAACTGAACTGAACTGACCGATCTGGGGATTTCATCTTTTAATGTCATATCTCTTTGCCTTTTCATATTGTTTATGGGGTTCTCAAGGCAAGAATACTGAAGCGGTTTGACATTCCCTTCTCTAGCAGACCACGTTGTGTCAGAACTCTCCACCATGACCAGTCTGTCGTGGGTGGCCCTACATGGCATGACTCATAGTTTCACTGAGTAAGACCAGAATGTGGTCTATGTGATCAGTTTGATTAGTGTTCTGCGGTTGTGGTTTTCAGTCTGTCTGCCCTCTGATGGATAAGGATGAGAGGCTTATCAAAGCTTCCTGATCATACCTTAATGTGCATACAAATCATCTACAAGCTTTTAAAATTCAGATCCTAGGTCAGTAGGTGGAGTGAGACAGTGAAAGCCGCTCAGTTGTTTCTGACTCTTTGCAACCCCAAGGACCATACAGTCCCTGGAATTCTCCAGGCAAGAATACTGGAGTGGGTAGCTTTTGCCTGGTTGGATCTTCCCAACCCAGGGATCAAACCCAGGCCTCCCGCATTGCAGGTGGATTCTTTGCCAGCTGAGCCACCAGTGGAGAACTCAAGATTCTGCAGTTTTAACAAGCTCCCATGTGATGTTAGGTGCTGCTGGTCCTGGGTCATTCTTTGGGTTGCAAGGACTTAGAACATTTACTTTTCATGGATCACCCTAACCAATATCCATTATAAACAAATTGACACACATCTCCAAACTCCCAAGGATTCAAATCTCTAGATTCCAGTTGGGCTGCTCTAAGGGAAAGGATTTGTATTCCTCTGACAGAAGAAATTTTGTCAAGACCCTTTGAGAGCTACAGATAAATTCTTCCATTTAATTGTTTGCATTATCAGACAACCTGCCATGTTCATCTAATAAGAAAGTATGTGCTTGTGTTCCTGTTTTTCCAGTAGGTTAATGGTGATTCAATATATTTAGAGCTGGAAGCTACTTCTACTTGGCTGGGACATTTGAATGAAAAATGGGCACTCCTGCTACATCTCCCTTGGCAAAGTAATCCATTTAATCAGTACTGTTGTTTATATCTAGATAGTGGGTTTTAATCTGAATTACTATCTGCTGATTTTAAGAGAAGGCAAGGAGGATAAGGAAAGGAGAAGAAACTCTTCTCCTGAGCTGTGCTGAGTCAATCTGTGGTTTATCCATCATGACAAGAGCCACTAGAAACAGGGGCAGACCTCAAATTTTCCTTGGTCCTCAGGAGACTCCATCACGCATACAAGAAACAACTCCCCTCTATTTGAAAGAGGTGGTATTTTTGTTGATTTCCCCTTCTTCTGAGTCTCTTATATTTTCTCCACAATTTGCTATGGTAGATTTGTAGATTGCAGAAAAAATAAATATATTTACAATTGTCTGGAGGAAAAAAACTTACAATCCAATTAAAAAGAAAGTGATTATTGTTTAGCTTGTATCATGTGATGTTTTTAAAATAAACCAGTGTCTCACTGATCGCTGAACCCAGGGTAGGTGAGGCACGAGCTGGGAAGCTGAAAGAAAATACGAGGAGCTGTAGGAACTGCAGACATGTTTTATTCCCTCTGGCTGATGCAGCAGCAAGGCAGACATGCTTTATTCTCTAATGGCTGACACTGCTGCTAGGGCTGTTTCAGGCGCTGCTTATATAGGTGTACATGAACAAAGGTGGCATGTGGCCAAGCGATACACCATGATGTGCGTGCACATTGCTATAAGTGATCTCAGCTGTTAGGTAACTGTGCAAAGTCATTGTTTACAGAACATGGGACAAGAGCAAGAGGCTGTGTGGCAAGAGACATCACCAGCACCATCTTGGCTAATTGCTATTCCCCTACAACCAGGAACACAGAAATAAAACGTTGCCAATAGTCTTTGAAATAAAACTATAGACAGTCTTATTTTTTAATCAAAATCTATCTCTTTCATCATTTATTACAAGTATAAGAAGAAAAACCAGAATTAAATGGGTGAAGCTTTCTTAATATGTGATTTATTACCCTTCTCTTTCAGTTTTGACAAAAACCTACACTACATGGTACCTAATTCGTGTTAGGTACAAGAATATGCTGTAAAATGGAATTTTGGTTATATATATATACTTTTTGTTTTTTCAACAGTTATGCAGTGATTGAAACCCAATAATTAAATTCAATTTATAAAATTTTTAGTCATGAGAAGTCAGCCTACTTTGAACTTAGTCCACACACCATTTGAAGAGATTGTAAAGTCATGTAACACTAGGGGCAATTAAATCAGACATTTGGCTAGTGGGATCTGTGAAGATGGCTCCTTATGTTGCTATAAATATAAAACAATCATTTACTGTTTGGACAGAGAAAGTAAAAGCAAGTTCAATAAATCATTGGGTTAACAACAATGCAGGAAAAATTAAATTAAAATGTTTATTATACTTCAGAACAAACAATTTGTGTCTTTTACAGGACTTTAGATAATATGTATAGTAGAATGAGGCAGGCTTTGGTGAAAATTGAATTTTCCCAGAAAGGAAAGTGCCTTGTAATGTCAGTGAAGAGTGAACAAAGCATCTCAGAGTTCTGGACATTTAACAGCTGTCTCCTGGGGCAGGACAGTCAGTCTCCCTCAGGTTGCAGAGAGCACTGTGACAAATTCCCTTTGCACAGACCTGATTTTGGATCCCAGCTGTTTCAGCTGTTTCAGTCACCAGCATGCTGACTTTGAAGAAGTCACTTACTATCCCTACACCCTAGTTTGACCCTGAGTGAACAGTAATGTTTATGCCAGTGATTTCTGGACATTCTTTTCTTCCTCAGACTCTAGCATCCTGTGATGCTTTGTTCCTTTTGAAACAGAGTGAAAACATCCACTTTTTAGCATTGGTGAGTATATTGAAAATGTTACAAGTCTAGTACCGGGAACACATTGGTGCTCACTAACTGTACTGTGCAAACACGGGGGCAAAGTCAGGAAACTAGGGGTGCAACAGGAGCAACAGACACTCATCACTATGCTTTCCACTGCCCTCCCATCTGGTGATTCCAAGTCTTTGAACTCTGGCTTTTCTGAAGAATGGGAGTGATACTTATTTTCTCTGATGAAGCCACTAAAGGCTTACATAATCTTTCTGATATCATGGGATCTTCTATTAGTTCAGAAATCTGCTATGCTGCCATCATATATTTTCCTGACCTTCACCAGTCCTACCTCTCTCTCCATGCTTTTGTTTGTTTATTCCCCAAACATGGCATGCCTACCACGTGACATTTTTTTAATGCAAGAGGAATTTTATGCCCATATTTCTCTAGCTTTCCAATTCTGAGGGAATACATGAAGCATGGAGCTCAAACTCAGCACTGCTCAGCTGAAAGTTTGGCCAAAAGATGATACCAAGTGCAGATGATATAACTAAAGGATCAGAAAGGTCCCACATTGCATTCAGAGGAAAATACCAATGCCTTGGTGTGGTCACTGCTGAGCTCTCCAGGGGCACCCCTCCCACTCTCTGCACCAACTATCCTGAGAGAGTGCAAATGTCACCTTTTCCTAGAGGTGTCCCTTGTGCCTCCACCCCTCCCCATCTCGGCTGCACATGTCACAGTGGTCTCAGTTGTCTGCTAAACTGATGCTCCTCCCAGAGATCAGTGGGTATCAAACTTTATCTGAATCACCTAGAGGGCTTTTGCAACCAGCATACTGGTCCCCACTCCCAGTTTCTGATTTAGTAGGTCTAGGGTGGGGCACAAGAATTTGCATTTCCAATAAGTTCCCAGGAATGATGGTGCTGTTGGTTCAAGCGCACACCTTGAGAAGCCCTTTCTAGTCTACCATGCCCTTGAGGAGAAGAACATCGATTTCTTTTATTTGGTATTCTGAGCTCCCAGCACAGAGACTGGCATACTGTAGACATTCAGACCATATCTGTTGAATAGAAGAAATGGGTGAAATCATGACTCCCTTGCCACTGCATCTGCAGATGGAAGGACTAATTGGGCCCACAGTACATGAACAAAAGGCAATCCTCCATTACTATTAAGCCCCTCTTCAAACAAGCAGAGGGTGAGGGCTACTCTGCTGGGCTCTGAGCTGTAGCACAATATCTAGTGCTGCTGAAAGCTATTATATGAAAATACAAAATTTATTTTTAATACATAAAAATCACCCCCCAGGATCATAGACTTGGTTTGACTGGAGATAAAGATGTTACTCAAGAAACAAGAAAAATTTCAAATAAATAACCTAACTCTACACCTAAAGCAACTAGAAAAGGAAAAAATGAAATACCCCAAGGTTAGTAGAAGGAAAGAAATCTTTAAAAATTAGGGCAGAAATAAATACAAAAGAAACAAAAGAGACCATAGCAAAAATCAACAAAGCTAAAAGCTGGTTCTTTGGGAAGATAAAGGAAATTGACAAACCATTAGCCAGACTCATCAAGAAACAAAGGGAGAAGAATTAAATCAACAAAATTAGAAATGAAAATGGAGAAATCATAACAGACAACACAGAAATACAAAGGATCATAAGAGACTACTATCAGCAACTATATGCCAATAAAATGGACAACTTGGAAGAAATGGACAAATTCTTAGAAAAGTATAACTTTCCAAAACTGAACCAGGAAGAAATAGAGAATCTTAACAGACCCATCACAAGCATGGAAATTGAAACTGTAATCAGAAATCTTCCAGCAAATAAAAGCTCAGGACCAGATGGCTTCTCAGCTGAATTCTACCAAAAATTTAGAGAAGAGCTAACACCTATCCTACTCAAACTATTCCAGAAAATTGCAGAGGAAGGTAAACTTCCAAACTCATTCTATGAGGCTACCATCACCCTAATACCAAAACCAGACAAAGATGTTACAAAAAGAGAAAACTACAGGCCAATATCACAGATGAACATAGATGCAAAAATCCTTAAAAAAATTCTAGCAATCCAAATCCAAAAACATATTTAAAAGATCATACATCGTGACCCAAGTGGGCTTTATCCCAGGGATGCAAGGATTCTTTAATATCCACAAATCAATCAATGTAATACACATTAACAAACTGAAAGATAAAAACCATATGGTTATCTCAATAGATGCAGACAAAGCCTTTGACAAAATTCAACATCCATTTATGATTTAAAATAAAAACCTCCAGAATGCAAGAATAGAAAGAACATACCTCAACATAATAAAAGCTGTATATGACAAACCCACAGCAAACATTATTCTCAATGGTGAAAACCTGAAAGCATTTCCCCTAAAGTCAGGGACAAGACAAGGGTGTCCATTCTCATCACTACTATTCAACACAGTTTTGGAATTTTTAGCCACAAACAAAATTTTAGCAATCAGAGAAGAAAAAGAAATAAAAGGAATCCAGATTGGTAAGGAAGAAGTAAAACTTCCATTGTTTGCAGATAACATGGTCCTCTACATAGAAAACCCTAAAGACTCCACCAGAAAATTACTAGAGCTAATCAATGAATATAGTAAAGTTGCAGTATATAAAATTAACACACAGAAATCCCTTGCATTCCTATACACTAACCATGAGAAAACAGAAAGAGAAATTAAGGAAATAGTTCCATTTACCATTGCAATGAAAAGAATAAAATACTTAGGAATATATCTACCTAAAGAAACTAAAGACTTATATATAGAAAACTATAAAACACTGATGAAAGAAATCAAAGAGGACACAAATAGATGGAGAAATATACCATGTTCACCGATTGGAAGAATCAATACAGTGAAAATGTGTATACTATCCAAAGCAATCTATAGATTCAATGCAGTCCCTATCAAGCTACCAATGGTATTTTTCACAGAACTAGAACAAATAATTTCACAGTTTGTATGGAAATACAGAAAACCTCAAATAGCCAAAGCAATCTTGAGAAAGAGGAATGGAACTGGAGGAATCAACCTGCCTGACTTCAGGCTATACTACAAAACTACATTCATCAAGACAGTATGGTACTGGCACAAAGACAGAAACACAGATCAATGGAACAAAATAGAAAGCCCAGAGATAAATCAACGCACCTACGACACCTTATCTTCGACAAAGGAGGCAAGAATATACAATGGAGAAAAGACAATCTCTTTAACAAGTGGTGCTGGGAAAACTGGTCAACCACTTGTAAAAGAATGAAACTAGAACACTTTCTAACACCATACACAAAAATAAACTCAAAATGGATTAGAAGATCTAAACATAAGACCAGAAACTATAAAACTCCTAGAAGAGAACATAGGCAAAACACTCTCTGACATAAATCACAGCAGGATCCTCAATGACCCACCTCCCAGAGTAATGGAAATAAAAGCAAAAATAAACAAATGGGACCTGCTGCTGCTGCTGCTGCTGCTGCTGCTGCTGCTGCTGCTGCTGCTGCTGCTGCTGCTGCTAAGTCACTCCAGTTGTGTCCGACTCTGTGAAATGCCACAGACGGCAGCCCACCCCAGGCTCCCTCATCCCCGGGATTATCCAGGTAAGAACACTGGAGTGGGTCATATGGGACCTAATTAAACTTAAAAGCTTTTGCACAATGAAGGAAACTATAAGCAAGGTGAAAAGACAGCCTTCAGAATGGGAGAAAATAATAAATGAAACACCTGACAAAGAATTAATCTCAAAAATATGCAAGCAACTCCTGCAGCTCAATTCCAGAAAAATAAGTGACCCAAACAAAAAGTGGGCCAAAGAACTAAACAGACATTTATCCAAAGAAGACATACAGATGACTAACAAACACATGAAAAAATGCTCAACATCACTCATTATCAGAGAAATGAAAATCAAAACCACAATGAGGTACCATCTCACACTGGTCAGAATGGCTGCTATCCAAAAGTTTACAAACAATAAATGCTAGAGAGGGTGTGGCAAAAAGGGAACCCTCTTACACTGTTGGTGGGAATGCAAACTAGTACAGCCACTATAGAGAACAGTGTGGAGATTCCTTAAAAAACTGCAAATAGAACTGCCATATGACCCAGCAATCCCACTTCTGGGCATATACACCAAGGAAACCAGAACTGAAAGAGACACATGTACCCCAATGCTCATCACAGCACTGTTTATAATAGCCAGGACATGGAAGCAACCTAGATGTCCATTAGCAGACGAATGGATAAGAAAGCTGTGGTACATATACATAATGGAATATTACTCAGCCATTAAGAAGAATACATTTGAATCCATTCTAGTGAGGTGGATGAAACTGGAGCCTATTATACAGAGTGAAGTAAGTCAGAAAGAAAAACACCAATACAGTATCAGTTCAGTTCAGTTCTGTTGCTCAGTCATGTCCAACTCTGTGACCCCATGAATTGCAACATGCCAGGCCTCCCTGTCCATCACCATCTCCTGGAGTTTACCCAAACTCATGTCCATAGATTCGGTGATGCCATCCAGCCATCTCATCCTCTGTCGTCCCCTTCTCCTCCTGCCCCCAATCCCTCCCAGCATCAGGGTCTTTTCCAATGAGTCAACTCTTCACATGAGGTGGCCAAAGTATTGGAGTTTCAGCCTCAGCATCATTCCTTCCAAAGAAATCCCAGGACTGACCTCCTTTAGGATGGACTGGTTGGTTCTCCTTGCAGTCCAAGGAACTCGCAAGAGTCTTCTCCAGAACCACAGTTCAAAAGCAACAATTCTTCGGTGCTCAGCTTTCTTCACAGTCCAACTCTCACATCCATACATGACCACTGGAAAAACCATAGCCTTGACTAGATGGACCTTTGTTGGCAAAGTAAGTCTCTGCTTTTGAATATGCTGTCTAGGTTGGTCATAACTTTCCTTCCAAGGAGTAAGGGTCTTTTAATTTCATGGCTGCAATCACCATCTGCAGTGTTTGGGGAACCCCAAAAAATAAAGTTTGACACCGTTTCCACTGTTTCCCCATCTATTTGCCATGAAGTGATGGGACCAGATGCCATGATCTTCGTTTTCTGAATGTTGAGCTTTACATCAACTTTTTCACTCTCCTCTTTCACTTTCATCAAGAGGCTTTTTAGTTCCTCTTCACTTTCTGCCATAAGGATGGTGTCATCTGCATATCTGAGGTGATTGATATTTCTCCCGGCAATCTTGATTCCAGCTTGTGCTTCTTCCAGCCCAGCATTTGTCGTGATGTACTCTGCGTATAAGTTAAATAAGCAGGGTGACAATATACAGCCTTGACATACTGCTTTTCCTATTTGGAACCAGTCTGTTGTTCCATGTCCAGTTCTACCTGTTGCTTGCTGACCTGCATACAGATTTCTCAAGAGGCAGGTCAGGTGGTCTGGTATTCCCATCTCTTGAAGAATTTTCCACAGTTTATTGTGATCCACACAGTCAAAGGCTTTGGCATAGTCAATAAAGCAGAAATAGGTGTTTTTCTGGAACTTTCTTGCTTTTTTCCATGATCCAGCGGATGTTGGCAATTTGATCTCTGGTTCCTCCGCCTTTTCTAAAACCAGCTTGAACATATGGATGCTCAGTATATGAACACATATATATGGAATTTACAACGATGGTAATGATAACCCTATATGTGAGACAGCAAAAGAGACACAGATGTATAGAACAGTCTTTTGGACTCTGTGGGAGAAGGCAAGGGTGGGATGATTTGAGAGAATAGCATTGAAACATGTATATTACCATATGTGAAACAGATCACCAGTCCAGGTTCGATGCATGAGACAGGGTGCTCAGGGCCGGTGCACTGGGATGACCCAGAGGGATGGTATGGGGAGGGAGATGGAAGGGGGGTTCAGGATGGGGAACATATGTACACCCATGGCTGATTCATGTCAATGTATGGCAAAAACCACTACAATATTGTTAAGTAATTAGCCTCCAATTTAAATAAATAAATTTTTTTAAAAAAGCAGGATCTGACCCTGTACTTCACCCCAATCTGTCCCTGTAGGATCCTATAGTTTATTTAAAGTGTTGATATTTTTCTCCACCATGGATTTATCTTTGTATTAATTTTGACTTTTAAAAATGTTGTTTAAAGATGTTAAAAAATAATAATAATAATTTTCATTTCTCTGATGAAATATGATATGGGGCTTATTTTCATATGCTTATTTGCCATCTGTATGTCTTTGAGGAGGGGTTTGTTAAGATCTTTGGCCTATTTTTTAATTTGTTTTTGTTGTGTTGTTACATTTTAAGAGACCTTTGTGTAATTTAGATAATAAATCTTTATTCAATGTGTATTTTGCAAATATAGTCTTCCACCCTGAAAAAAAAAGTTAAACCCTCTATTCTGTTAAATATCTCCTCTTTGATAGCATTCATACATGAATAAGTAGAAGCCAAAAAAAAAAAAAAAGACACCAGCATTAGAAATGTCCTTAGAATCACTAAATTCATCTCAAAATGCTCTTTCCCAGAATCAATGCCCTAAAACAAGATGGCCAGATTTCCCTCATCATCTGGGAGTCTTGTTTAAAATACAGACACCCAAAGCCCTCCCATGGAGAGTCTAAAAACAGTATGTATGTTATAGACCCACAGAATTAGTCTTTGTAACAAGCTTCAAGTGGGGCTTAGATGGTGGACTTTTTAAGTCCACCAGGTGATTTTAACGTGCAGCTAGGACTAAGAATCACAGCAAGAATCTAAGTAGAAATTTTATTATGAAATTATTTTTCACCTGGAACAGGTTAGGTCATGGTGCAAAAGGCCAGGTTGTCAATCTGGAATGTGGCTTTATTGCCCTTTGGTTTCCTGGAGGGAATAAATGTGTAAGGCATTTCTACCAAAGATCAAGTTCTGCGTCATAACTCTATGGGGCCTGAGCCACTCCAACAATAACAAAAGGGACATCAGTCAAAAGGCCTCAGGAAAAAGGGAAACTTGTCACAGGATGATGCCAATTACCCAGTTATTCTAAACTCAAAAACTAAATCTTTAATACTTGCCTCATGGCATCAGAACCACAAGTATGATCTGGAGAAGTAATTAGCATATCTGAATCTTATGCTGGGCCAATGTCCGGACAGGCTCTGGAATGTTTTGAGGGGTGGAACTAGAAATGATCTTGTACTTGAGTGTAAATATGGTGTGTCAACAATTAACTTCCACTGAAAAAATTTTTTTCCTTGTTTATACATATGCTCTGGTGAAAAAAACATCGATGTCGTTGGGTATTATGATTTGAAAAGAATTTCCTTTGTGTTGTTTATTTAAGGTGAATTATAGCCTTAATCCAGAAAGTAAGAATTTCTATCTTTTTTTAATCAAATTATCTTGGAATCACACTTGCTTTCCTACCTCTCTTCTCTCGCCTTCATGTTAAGTCCCAAGAATAAAATCCAAGCATCTCATCAAGGCACTCTGATTAGTCTCCACTCAAGGTCTAGGGGAGGCTAATCAGGCCATGTGAAGTCTGAAGCACTTTGGTTCATTAAACTGTTTATTATGAGCACTAAAACTATGGTGTAATAAAAGTAAATACTTTCTGAAATGAACAGAAGACAAAAGTAGAAGAGTATATTGGCTTCCAGGACATGCAATCATGGGGATTTTACAGCTAAGAAGTCATTTTTTTGAAAAATAAAGAGTGTTGTGAAGTGCCATTCATTATTAGCACATTGCCAGAACATAGGAGTCACTGATGACATTAGTAGTATTGATGATATTTTAGCCTCCTTCCAATAACTGTTCATGTCTTTCATTAAAGAAATACCATCAAAAAAATCATGTCTTACAAAAGAATGATTTGAGGAAAGAAAGGCTACAAATGTGCAAACTGAAGTTTGTTGCATTTTTAATTAAGAATTTCGAGCACAATAAAGACTTTATAACCAAATATATTTACAAGGAAAGAGACGTAGTGCTACATTAAAAGGTTACCACACTAGGTTCATTTGCCTCTTTCCTTTTTTCCCATAAACAAAGTCCGAGCCTTCCCTTAAAAGGGATCAGGTCTAAGATCCATGTAAGAGTCCCCACTTTTATGTCTGCAAAGTCTCTGGGCACCATTTGATCCTCTAGACCCCACTGTTAATGATGAGAACCAGGGCTGCACAGGCGAAGGAAGGAGGCCACTGCAGCAGACTCACATCTCTGCTAGGTCTACACGCTGCTGACCCCTCCCTCAAACTTGCCCAGTGCATCCTCAACAACTCTCCGTGTGAAAGAGAAGACAGTCATGATGTGCAGATAAACTTATACCAGGAAAGCAGAAGTAAAAATAACCTCCCTCTCCCCTATCACCGAGATTCACATGGCTATTTGTTTATTATATGCAGTAAAGTTATAAATTCCATTCCTCAGTTGCACTACCTACATTCCAAGTGCTCAAGAGTCATCTGTGCCTAGCGGCCACCATAGTCAACAGCAGACACAGAAAGGTCTATTGCACAGTATTAGTCTCCAGAGGACATAGCTAAGAAGGAAATAATGGTTCCTGCACCACTTGAAGTGTCAGCCCAGGAGAGGAAGAAGAAATAGGGCAGTCCCCTGTTTCTCTAAGCATGTTTTCAGTCCTACAGACCCACCTCCTTTTTCTTCCCCCATCGGTTCTATCCTTCCTGCTCCTCAAATTTTTCCCATGTTTCCTGAGCACAGAGGAGAAAGGGGGTAGTAGTATGTGAGAGACTTTGAAGGCAATCAAAAAAAAAAAAAAAAAAAGCAAACACATCTTGTTTTCAAAATGTGGAGCTGTGCTTGCATTTGTATTGCTGTGCCACATGGTAAACCAGCTCACTTCCAGGGGCAGCTGGGGCAGCTTCCAGGCAGAAGTTGCTTTTATAATCCCTAATGCTCAGCAGCGGCACAGTTCTTCAGTTTTCTTTGTTTCTGTCATAGAGTCATCATACTGGTTGGTGTTTGGTACTCATATTGATGCTGCCTCAAGTAATAAGCTTGATAGTTTAATTTTAAAGTGAAACTATTAAAAGCAATAGTTTTAATATTAATGAAGATCTTTTTACTAGTTTTCTCCCACCAGTCTTGATTCTAGCTTGTCCTTCATACAGTGCAGCATTTCACATGATGCATTCTGCATAGAAGTTAAATAAGCAGGGTGACAATATACAGCCTTGACATACTTCTTTCCCAATTTGGAACCAGTCAATTGCTGGGAGAAATATCAATAACCTCAGATATGCAGATGACACCACCCTTATGGCAGAAAGCGAACAGGAACTAAAGAGCCTCTTGATGAAAGTGAAAGAGGAGAGAGAAAAAACTGGCTTAAAACTCAACATTCAAAGCACTAAGATCATGGCATCTGGTCCCAACACTTCATGGCAAATAGATGGGGAAACAATGGAAACCATGACAGACTTTATTTTCTTAGGCTCCAAAATCCCTGCAGATGGTGACTGCAGCCATGATATTAAAAGACACCTGCTCCTTGGAAGAAAAGCTATGACCAACGTAGACAGCATATTCAAAAGCAGAGACATCACTTTGCCAACAAAGCTCCATTTAGTCAGTTATGTTTTTTCCAGTAGTCATGCATGGATGGGAGAGTTGGACTATAAAGAAAGCTGAGCACCAAAGAACTGATTTCAAAGAACTTCTGTCAAAAGAAGCGTTTTTGAACTGTGGTGTTGGAGAAGACTCTTGAGAATTCCTCGGACTGCAAAGAGATCAAACCAGTCAATCCTAAAGGAAATCAGCCCTGAATATTCATTGGAAGGACTGATGCTGAAGCTGAAACTTCAATACTTTGGCCTCCTGATGTGAAGAACTAACTTAGTGGAAAAGACCCTGATGTGGGGAAAGATTTAAGTCAGGAGCAAGGGGACGACGGAGGATGAGACGGTTGGATGGTTATCACTGACTCCATGGAAACGAATTTGAGCAAGCTCCAGAAGTTGGTGATGGACAGGGAAGCCTGGCATGCTGCAATCCATAGGGTCACAAGAGTCGGACCCAACTGAGTGACTGAACTGAACTTTTATTACTTTAAGTAAAAAGCTGATTGATAACAATCTTACATGTATTAAAATATTTTTTAAAGTAATGACTAAGAGTAATGAAGTTATGTTTTCTTTATGCATGAAAAGCACAAACCTTTTACTTCCAAGTCACTAGGGTAGAGCTGAAGAGACTGGCTTTAGCAAACATTCCCCAAGATTCAGCTGTCCTCTACTTCGAGAAGATGGTAACTCTCTCAACCCCTTGAACTTAACATGGTTCTGGAATTATTTCTGATCAATGAAACGAAGGCAGAAGTAAGTACATAACTTCCTGGCAAAAGCATTATTTGGCAGTCCTTGATTCCATGCTTCTCCTCCCTTGCTTTAATAAGCCCTAAAGTATTGTACTGGCAAGTCACATTTCAAGATGGTGAAATCGCCATCTCAATAGGAGATGACTACATGGAGCAGAATTCCCCACCCACTGACATCAATCTACACTCGACATGAAGGGTGGACAATAAATAAATTTTTCTTGTTTCAGCCACTGGAAATTGGGGTTATTCTTATTGCAAGCACAACTAACACCAAACCATAACCAACAGTCTCTCTCTGCTGGCATAGCCAACTGTTAGCATTACTTAAAGATACAAAACCAGATTTTTCCATGTGTTTGTCAGTTAGACACCATTAGAAATTCCTTTTAGAGCTTTTTCTGAAAATGGGTCTCCAGTAAAACTCCATGATGGTGTATCGTGGATCTCCTACACAAACACATTACACACCCACTGTCCGGAGCTGTCCTTTCAGTACTGTTTGAAATGTTATCTCTGCCCTCTGACACCATTGTTCTGTATTCTGTGCATGTAGCTTGCTTCCATGTGAGTCTTTCCCTGACATGTCTTCCATCCTGTGCTTACTGGAACAAACCTCTATTGAATGAACCTCTATACACTGTCCTGTTAGTACTCAGATATAACAAAGTGAAATCCTGGGAGGAACGGCTCATTTGACTTATTCTTTTTCTCCACTGTGTATCACATTATCTAAGAGTAGACAATTACTAACTGTTTGAGTGGAGAACGAATAGACAGATGTATTTACAGCTTTGTTCATACCTTCTCTAGCCTGTCTATAATCTCCATTTTTATCCCCGTCTTCCAGCACCATCTCAAATAAATACACAACCTTGTAAAAACAATGTTCTTGTTATACAAACAGAGCTTCGAGACAAGTCCCCGATGCCCCATCCTCTCACTGAAGTTGTATTATGTTGTGGTTAAGCTTACTCGGGAATCAGTCAGCCTAGATTCAAATTCTGGCTCTGCTACTTACCAGCATTACAGATCTGGGGCAACTGACTTAGGCCTCAGTTTTCTCATCTGTGAAATGGAAATACAGACAGCACTTCTCTCACAGGCCTGTGAAGCACTAAGCCCAGGGCCTGGCACAGAGTGAGCTCTCCTCCATTCCACTACTAGTCAGATCTAAAGCTCTGCTGTGCACCTCAGATCAGGATCCTGCACATCACATGGGTGCCTGTGGGAAATGCCACAGCTTAGGCTCCACTTTCAGCCACCTCAGCTAAAATCTGCTTTGTAACAAGACCCCCAGGCAATTCACACACACTACCTCAGAGCATTGTCTAGTTGCAAAACTCTCTAATTGTAAATAATTTCAAAAGATGTGAATGATCCAATTTTCTTGGAGTAAAAGTGCTTTATAGAACTAGTTCTAACCTGTCATTATGCATCAGAATCACAGGTGAACTTTTAAAGAAATCACATATGCCTGGGCCCACTCCCACCTACCCCAAACAAGCTCAACTCCCTAGAGACTCATTCTATTGGTCTTAGGTCTTAGAATCCAGGCATTCTATCTTTTTTTAAAACTTCCCAGATAATTCTAGTAAGATTGAGTCCCACCAGCTTAAAGAGATCATTAAATTCTGACAAGAGCTTCGTGGTGACTGGGCTCATTAGGAAAATAAACTGGGTCGGTAAGAAGCTCTTCTGTGACTTGAGGAAAGGGTTGCAGAAAGCCCCATCAGGCTTTCCTGCCTTCACTGTTCTCTCCCCTGCTCCAGCCCGTCACGCCCCTCTCTGCAAATGGTGACCAAGCTGCTTAGACTCTAGCCTGGATCTTCCCCTGCTTACCCCCTCTCTCTGCTTCTTTTCACCCCCAGCTGCAGCTACCCTTGGTTCAGGCACTGTCTAGTGGCCCAGCCCCAGCACCTCAGTTCCTCTCTGCTTGTTCACCCACATGTGATGTTTTGGACCCAGGGCTAGTCCTTGATCCTGATCCTGATCAGACCTGAGAGATGACTTTTTCAGGGTCAACGTTCTGAAAAAGAAAGAATACACACCCTTCTTCCCTAAACAGAAGATTCGGAGGATCCCCTTCAATAGCCGGATGGGGAATCAAGTTGAGTCTGAATGCAACTCTTAGAGACTGTGCTGCTGCCCTCAGTGAATTCTCATTAAGATTTGGATATCTTAGGATATAGGAAGGCAACTCTGCAGTGCCTACTTCCTATCAGGAAGACACATACTTCTCTTAACTGCAGTACAATTAGTTGAGTTCATGGGTAGATGATTATCTATTTTCCCTCCTACTCTTTCCCCACTTATGCATTCCAATGGGTTTGATACATTAACTTGATTTGTCTTGTCACGAATCCCTTTAAATGATGTTGTGTTATTCTCTTTGTGGCTATTTTTAATTTATGTAAATAGTAAAATGCTAAAGATGTTACACCCTTATACAGTTTTCACTGAACACTATTTTTTAAATCATAGGATATTACTGTAAATCTATATTTAGATTTTCTGTGCTGTGTTAAGTCACATCAGTCGGGTCCCACTCTGTGCGACCCTATGGACTCTAGACCACCAGGCTCCTCTGTCCATGGGATTCCCCAGGCAAGAATACCAGAGTGGGTTGCCATGCCCTCCTCCAGGGGATCTTCCCAACTCAGGGATCGAACCCAGCATTATGTCTCCAGCATTGGCAGGCAGGTTCTTTATCACTAGCGCCATCTGGGAAGCCCTTTACATCACCTAACTATTACAAAATATATAACTACCACATTTTTTTCACTCTATTCCTCTGTGATGGACACATAAGAGACCTCAAACATCCTGCTATCATGAATGAGACCATGATGAACTTTTTTGTGTGTATGCCCTACTGGACATATGAATAATTTATCTGGAATATATACCTAGGAGGCATCATAAGACATTTACAGACTTTAACTAAACACTGACATTTTGCTCTCCAGAATGGTTACACTGTCCAGACTACCATCAATAGTACATGTGGGTTCCCACTGCTGATACTTGTTATTATCCAACTTTTCGTTTTTGCCAGGTAGCAGCAACCTTTTCAAACTGGCTGTTCTCTGACTCCTGTTAAGTTTCAGCATCTGTTCTCATTATACTTATTATATTTTCCAGCTTACCCTTGCAAAAATAACCTATTCATATCTTTTCACCATTTCTCTGTTGGGTTTCTTGACTTTCTCATGTTAATTTGCAGTAAGTCTGTAAATTATAATTCTTTACATTAATTATTTATTGCTTTTAAACATTGCACATATCCTTTCCCAGTCTATCATCTGTCAGTCAAATTACCTATCATCTTTCTACATTTTCTATGGCAAATAATAATAACTCTTAATAAAATAAAGTTCCCTTTCCTTTAAGGTAGGATGGAGAAATGTGAAGGCCTTCAGCTTTCATAATTGCAAAACCATCCCTTCACCAAATCATGAGAAACAATGGCTAAGGAGGGAGCCTGAAAAATAAATTTGTAGTTCTAATTCCCACACCACTAAATTGGTGATTGAGGAACATTTTGGTGTATTCTATTATTAAGCTGAAGCCATTTTTTTATTTATACCACCTTGTTCCACAAAGGATCTGAGGAAGCTTATAAGAAAACAAGTAATAAAATTGAAAAATATAAATAACCAAAAAATCAGGAACAAGGAAAACACAGAGCATAATAGAAGGTCAAGACCAGGAGGAAACTAAAAATGCAGATGTGTAGGCCACAGGGTCCCATAAAGCTATTAATGTTGAGCCAAAAATTTGGCTCTGAGCTTCTTGGCAACCAGAGGAAAAAGGGAAAAGGGAATACAATCAGGCACATTCAATGATATTCTCTTTGTTGATAAGAAAACATACAAGTTCCTCAGGGAAAGATAAGCTTTCCCCGGCCCTGAGTTCCAAAGGAATTTCTCAGGTGGACTCCATATTGGGGATGTTCCCTCACCAACATCTCTGTGGGAAAAGGCATGTGTCTGGCTTCTTGTCACAGCTCTCAGCAAAAGCGGATGGCTGCCAAACTAGCATCAGTTAGAACATGAAAAGTAACCCAATCTGTCATCGTCCAGTTAAATGCGAGGAGAAAATGAAGAGGAGAGAAGCACCCAAAAGAAGTCAATCTAAGAACATGGTCTCTGGGAGTCCGAATTAGTAAAAGAATTAAAAAAAAAAAAAATCGGGAATTTAGAATTAATGACATATTAGTTAAGATAAGACTAAATGTTGATATAGAAACCTTGACAACCTCAATGGCTTTACACTGTATTTGGAAACTTTGAGAATAGAAGTTTATTCCTAAATCATGTAAATCCAAATTGAGAACCATCTTGAGGCCCTGCCATATTCAACACACAGTACAAAGCACAGAGAATCATGTATGAGAGATTTTATGGGCCAAGCCCAGAAGTAACAATGTATCATTTCTGTTCAGTTTCCACTGCCTAGTACTTAGAACACTTTCAACCACAAAAGATCAGTCATGCCTTTCAAACATATTCTTCACAATTTCAATTTTCTAAATCAAATTTCAGCAAGTTACAGCCTGCAGGTGAAGCCTCCTTTACCACCTGTTTTCACATGGCCCATGAGCTTAGAATGACTGCCCCATATTTTAATGGCTTAAAAAAATCAAAAGAGGAATAATATTTTACAACACATGAAAATTCTATGAAATTCAAATTTCAGTCTCTACAAATAAGGTTTTATTGGAACATACCTGCTTACATGTTTCATCACTAAGCTGTGTCCAACTCTTCACCACTCCATGGATTGTAACCCACCAAGCTCCTCTGTCCATGGGATTTTCCAGGCAAGAATACTGGAACGGGTTGCCATTTTCCTCCTCCTCCTCCTCTCTGGATCTTCCTGACCCAGGGATCGAAGTCAGATCTCCTGCATTGCAGGCGGATTCTTTACTGTCTGAACCACTGGGGAAACCCTTATTGGAACGTTGGCACAACCATTTGCTTATATATGATTGATGGTTGCTTCTGTACTATACAACAGCAGAATTAAATAGCTGCAACAGAGACCATATGACTGGCATAGTGAAAATATTTTCTATCTGGCCCTTTGTAGAACTGATAAGAGTAGACAAGAGTTAAACAATAGGTACTCCTAAGTAGTGACCTGCAACACAAATATTCCTGTTTGATGGTTGAAGTGAATTTGTAGGCATCAATAACCAAATGAGCTGATGGTAAAAACTGATATCTTTGGAGAACATTGAGGAGTGTGAACCAGATTCTGGCCGGTTCTCTAATGCACAGTTGAATCAAGGAGACTCTACAGGCTGAGCCAGAATTTTCCATAAAAGAATTTTCTGGATCCACACCAGTGCACAAAACCAATGATTAACTAGCCATTTGTCCACAGGTAGTAAAGAAATATTTGCTTTCCAGACACTTGCTTATTTGAGAATTTTGTTTTCCAAATAAGAAAGCATTTCAATAGAATTGTTAGATATTACACTACTGTGGTTTGGATTTTAATAGTTTAAACAAATTTAAATAAACTTTAAATGCTTTAAATAATTTATCATTTTGTTATAGAAAGAATACTATTTTCTGAGGCTTATAAATATTTTAATTCCAATGGTGAATAAGAAGAATAAGGTAAATAGGTAAGAATCATACTTTTTGAAACCAAATATTAAGAATTTTACTTGTAGATAGTTTCTTGATGACTGTATTAGCATAACTTTATTTCTTGATAACTCTAGAATCATATCAGGGAAAAAAAGTGACTCCTTTTCATAAGCACGCCTTATCAACCCAAATATTAATTGATAGCATTTCTTTCTACTAAAATTCCAAAATATAAATAGGTTCACAAGAATGTTCTGTTATACAAACACAAGACCAGTTTAAGAATTTAAGAAAGAGTAAAATGTACCAACATATCAAAATGAATTTTAAAAAATCAGCATTAATGTTAGCAGCTACCCTCCCACCTCCTGCCCCCACCCTTGAGCATCACATTGACATAAAGCAAAAGTCTCAGGACAAAGTTTTCCCCTTAACCTTCATGGCTATAGTCACCCAGAGCAAGGAAAACTCCCAGTCCTGGGGACCCAGGCTACCTGGAGTGAGACCAAGACCCTCCAGATTTGGGAAGCACCACAGAAATCACTGTTCCAGGATCCAATAATATCAAACTCCTTGTTTTACTTAGGAGGAAACTGAGCACAGACTAGGTAAGAGACTTGCCCTAACACAGCCAGTGAGCCGCAGCACTGACATCAGAGGCCAGCCAACCACTGCCCATCCTGTGCTTCTTCTTGGGCAGCACAATTCATCTTCCTACACACTGGCTCTCTGGGGCCAGCAATTCACAGTCACAGACAGGGTTCATGTAGCCCCCTTCCGAGGCAGATGAATTCAAATCCCATACCCTTACTGCATGAACATCTTCCCAATGAGATCTATAAAGCAGAGGCTTTGTCTGCACTGTGGGGTCCCAAAGAGCCCCCAATGCCTTTTGGTAAGAGTCAAGTTTGCCTCCCCTCTTCCGTGTAAGGCTCAGGTGTCTTTCACCTTTTTCTTCAGACTGACTTGGTTAACCATGCTTCTTTTCTTGCCATCTTACCTCCTACCTCTTTCCTCTCTGGCATCTGCTTTGCAGATCATTCTTTTGTGGTGTTCTGGGACAGACAACCCCAATAACCACACAATAGCTCAACTGCTAGAGAATATGAGTCCTGGGAAACCGGACCCCACTTTAACGTTCCAGATCACTGTGTGAAAACTCAGGATGTGTTTGTAGATTTATTTCTGCTAACACAGTGATTTTACTAAGTAACTAAAACCATGATGAAATGCTGTTGATTTCCAACATTTTTAACTTAAGACATCACAACCTGGGTCATTTTTTCTTGGCAGGTAATTTGGGGAAAAATTTACTAATAAAAATTAATATTATTTGGTGTTACTTGACAACAGTAAATAATAATCACCTGTTTCCCTCAGCTTTTGAATAGGACCAGATCTCAGTTAATAACATTGATTTATTTAAAATAAAATTAATAATTCTCTAGTTCCCAACTGTAAAACCCCACAAATCTCCAATTAACAGTGATTTATTTTAAACAAAAACAGCAGCAACTTTTTCTTTTCTTACCCATTCCCAAAATGTATAATGTTGCTTCAGTGTTTCCTCTATGCCAAATCAAATGGCTAAAATTCTTTTAAAATCTAGCATGGTAGATGCCATTAAAATGGATAAATGCCACAATTCTGATTTTCAAAGCTTTTACCTAGTAATAAGTGTAGCTTTTTTCAAGATATTTGTAACAATTTAAAGTGGACATCTCCTATAGTTTCTGATTTCTTCACCTCGACATGACTACTGTCAAAACACAGAGGCTGGGAACACAGAAGGTAAAGCATTTGGATTAAAATTTTTTTAAAGGCAGATTATGGTGATGCTTGGGGATGTATATAAACCATCTAAAATCCAGTGCATTTTACTTGAAGTTAAAGCTTCATTTGAGCTACAGAGAGAAGGGACTGAGAAGGTTCTACTCTTATATTTTAAAAAAGACTCAGGCAACCCAGTGTTGTCATTAAGAGTTCATACTCTGGAATTTGATGGTCAGGGTTCAAATCCTGACTCCATCACCTTCTTTTCTACTAAGTTAAGTCAACCACCCCTCTCGGTACTCTCATCTGTAAAACAGGGTTATAATGGTATTTATCTCATTTGTTTCCTGAGGATTAAATAAGTATTCATTTGAGATTTGGGAGGAACACTAAGAACCTACAATTTAGTAAACACTTGTTAATATCAGTTTTTTGTAGTATAAAGTTGTAAAGGCCAAGAAGATTATATGACTTAGCCAGTATGACAACACAAAAAATGCTAGAATTCCTAATCTTCCTGCTCCACACCCAGTGACCTTACTTTGCCATTCTTCTTCCTGCAAATGTTTTGATCTAGTGTAAACGAGTTTACCTATAAACACTGCGTAGCGTCAAAGCAACAGCAGAGGCGAATATAAGTGCTTTTATCAAGAACAACAAAACTTTATATGTGGCAGCTTGGATGGAGGTGGCGGGGTTGGAGGAGAGTGGATACATGTATATGTGTGGCTGAGGCCCTGCACTGTTCACCTGAAACTGTCACAGCATTGTTTGTTAATGGGCTATATCCCAATACAAAATAATATTAACAAAAGGCTCTCACAAGTATGGATGCAACTTGCCTCATGTTTTCTAACTGAAAGCAGTGCTGTATACTGTCCTCTTTCCAAAGCCAGCTATGCTGACTTTGCTGTTCCCATTAGTTGTTATTCTCACCAACGAATGAGAAGAGTGATTCCTGCTATCCCTACTCACTTGGAAACTGGGGAACATAGTTGATCACAGAAACCATTCTCCCACAAACATATAGTTTTATGAAATTACAGAAAGATTTAGCTAGGTATCAACTTCTTGCAGGAAATATGAACATTTAGATTCTCACATGATTGAGAAAGAATGCTACTTTGCATGCCACAAAAGAACTCAAACTGATTCTTCTAGAATCAGTTTGAGACAGGAAGTAATTCTATTACCATAGATTAGGGTAGTTTGCCCTGATTCAACAAGAAATTTCTTAAATCTCAGTCTATCTCATACACTGATAAAAGTTAAATAAGCTATATTTTATTTTTATTTTGAGATGATAGGAAAGAGGACTATAAGCTTACTTAAACTTTGGTAGTTTAAAAGAGAATTTTTAAAATCTTTTCTTGACAAGTGCCCGAAGTGTACGAACCAGGTTATTTGTTACAATGTTGTTTCTAATGTATAATGTATAAAGTATATAACAACTTAAATACCCAATTAGGGGGTGATAGAATGAATACACGGAGAAGGCAATGGCAACCCACTCCAGTACTCTTGCCTGGAAAATCCCATGGACGAAGGAGCCTGGAAGGCTGCAGTCCACAGGGTCGCTAAGAGTCGGGCATGACTGAGCGACTATACTTTCACTTTTAACTTTAATGCATTGGAGAAGGAAATGGCAACCCACTCCAGTGTTCTTGCCTGGAGAATCCCAGGGACGGGGGAGCCTGGTGGGCTGCCGTCTACGGGGTCACACAGAGTTGGACACGACTGAAGCGACTTAGCAGCAGGACCAGCAGAGTGAATACATTCTGGTATTTCACCATAGTGGAATACTATACAACCATCAACATTGGTTGTTAGGCATACATTTGTCATGTAAAGATGTTTATATTAGTGAGAAAAAGAAGCTATAAGTGGTAAAACATTAAGATCCTATTTTAATAAAAATTAAGTGAAAATCAAATTTTATATACATAGAAAAGAAAGACTGGAATGGCAGACATTGAAATAATAATAGGTTTATTTCTCAGTAGTAGTAGTACAGGTTGGTTGGGGTTTTTTTTTCATTTGTATTTTCTAAACATTTACTCTCATGTTTCATTTGCTAGGAAAAAAAGTAATGAAGTATTGTAGTATATAGAAAGAGCTTCATCCAAACAGGTAATATTAAGAAATTGTTTTCAGCCATGTGGTACGTTGCCTTCTATAGCATACTTCTTACTAGCTAAGTGAGAAATTGCTTTATTTTCTTTCTCTCCCGGAGTAAACTGAATCGCCAACTAATATTAGAGGAAGAACTCGCTAGATCAAAACATAAAGTTTCAGAATTTCAATTTCCATTGCTAAAATTCACTTATTCAGGTATTTAATAAATATTTAATATGTAGCAAAAAGTGAAGGAACATAAGAATAAACCATGATCAGATCCTTTTTTCAGAGACCATAGTTGCTATAAGGATTCTGCTGCTGCTGCTAAGTCGCTTCAGTTGTGTCCGACTCTGTGCAACCCCATAGATGGCAGACCATCAGGCACCTCTATCCCTGGGATTCTCCAGGCAAGAATACTAGAGTGGGTTGCCATTTCCTTCTCCAATGCATGCATGTATTCTAAGTCACTTCAGTGGTGTCCGACTCTGCACGACTCCACAGACAGGAGCCCACCAGGCTCCTCCGTCCACAGGATTCTCTTGGCAAGAATACTGGAGTGTGTTGCCATTTAACAGAATGGGAAAGACTAGAGATCTCTTCAAGAAAATCAGAGATACCAAGGGAACATTTCATGCAAAGATGGGCTCGATAAAGGACAGAAATGGTCTGGACCTAACAGAAGCAGAAGATATTAATAAGAGGTGACAAGAATACACGGAAGAACTGTACAAGAAAGATCTTCATGACCCAGATAATCATGATGATGTGATCACTAATCTAGAGCCAGACATCTTGGAAAGTGAAGTCAAGTGGGCCTTAGAAAGCATCACTAAGAACAAAGCTAGTGGAGGTGATGGAATTCCAGTTGAGCTGTTTCAAATCCTGAAAGATGATGCTGTGAAAGTGCTGCACTCAATATGCCAGCAAATTTGGAAAACTCAGCAGTGGCCACAAGACTGAAAAAGGTCAGTTTTCATTCCAATCCCAAAGAAAGGCAATGCAAAAGAATGCTCAAACTGCCACACAATTGCACTCATTTCACATGCTAGTAAAGTAACGCTCAAAATTCTCCAAGCTAGGCTTCAGCAATACGTGAACCGTGAACTCCCTGATGTTCAAGCTGGTTTTAGAAAAGGCAGAGGAACGAGAGGTCAAATTGCCAACATCCGCTGGATCATGGAAAAGCAAAAGAGTTCCAGAAAAACACCTATTTCTGCTTTATTGACTATGCCAAAGCCTTTGACTGTGTGGATCACAATAAACTGTGGAAAATTCTGAAAGAGATGGGAATACCAGACCACCTGCCCTGCCTCTTGAGAAATCTGTATGCAAGTCAGGAAGCAACAGGTAGAACTGGACATGGAACAACAGACTGGTTCCAAATAGGAAAAGGAGTACGTCAAGGCTGTATACTGTCACCCTGCTTATTTAACTTATATGCAGAGTACATCATGAGAAACGCTGGACTGGAAGAAACACAGCTGGAATCAAGACTGCCAGGAAAAATATCAATAACCTCAGATATGCAGATGACACCACCCTTATGGCAGAAGAGAAGAGGAACTAAAAAGCCTCTTGATGAAAGTGAAAGAGGAGAGTGAAAAAGTTGGCTTAAAGCTCAACATTCAGAAAACGAAGATCATGGCATAGGGTCCCATCACTTCATGGGAAATAGACGGGAAAACAGTGGAAACGGTGTCAGACTTTATTTTTCTGGCTCCAAAATCACTGCAGATGGTGACCGCAGCCATGAAATTAAAAGACGCTTACTCCTTGAAAGAAAAGCGATGACCAACCTAGACAGTATATTCAAAAGCAGAGACATTACTTTGCCAACTAAGGTCTGTCTAGTCAAGGCTATGGTTTTTCCTGTGGTCATGTATGGATGTGAGAGTTGAACTATAAAGAAATCTGAGTGCAGAAGCATTGATGCTTTTGAACTGTGGTGTTGCAGAAGACTCTTGAGAGTCCCTTGGACTGCAAGGAGATCCAAGCAGTCCATTCTGAAGGAGATCAACCCTGGGATTTCTTTGGAAGGAACGATGCTAAAGCTGAAACTCCAATACTTTGGCCACCTCATGCGAAGAGTTGACTCATTGGAAAAGACTCTGATGCTGGGAGGGATTGGGGGCAGAAGGAGAAGGGGACGACAGAGGATGAGATGGCTGGATGGTATCACAAACTCGATGGACGTGAGTCTGAGTGAACTCCGGAAGATGGTGATGGACAGGGAGGCCTGGCGTGCTGTGATTCATGGGGTCGCAAAGAGTCAGACACGACTGAGTGACTGAACTGAACTGAACTGATACGGATTCTACTTAAATTTAAAAACAGATAATGCCACAAGAAAGGTATGATGAAGGCAAGGTTTCTCTTTACTCAGGGAATTAGGGAAGTATTATTTAAGCATTTTAAAAGCCAACAATTGAGGTGTGATATTGAAAAGTTGAATTTCTACGGTTATATGATGTGCATTACTTTATAGTAGTGAACTCTATATAGTTCTAAGTGAAAAAAGGAGGCTCCAAAATAGTATCTATGTTTAATCTACACATTTTATACACATAGGCCTATACATACACAACAGAAAAGTATATACCAAAATGTTAACAACCTTAATCTTTAGATAGGAGAATTACAGGTGGTCTGTTGTTTTATTAATTTGTTATCTAGTGTCCTTTTTTACCACAATAAACCTAAATGATGTATTCAGTTCAGTTCAGTCGCTCAGTCATGTCCGACTCTTTGCCACCCCATGAATCGTAGCACGCCAGGCCTCCCTGTCTATCACCATCTCCTGGAGTTCACTCAGACTCACGTCCATCGAGTCGGTGATGCCATCCAGCCATCTCATCCTCTGTCATCCCCTTCTCCTCCTGCCTTCAATCTTTCCCAGCATCAGAGTCCTTTCCAATGAGTCAGCACTTCACATCAGGTGGCCAAAGTATTGGAGTTTCAGCTTCAGCATCAGTCCTTCCAATGAACACCCAGGACTGATCTCCTTTAGGATGAACTGGTTGGCTCTCCTTGCAGTCCAAGGGACTCTCAAGAGTCTTCTGCAACACCACAGTTCAAAAGCATCAATGCTTCTGCACTCAGATTTCTTTATAGTTCAACTCTCACATCCATACATGACCACTGGAAAAACCATAAAGTAAAGTGAAGTGAAGTCGCTTAGTCGTGTCCGACTCTTTGCGACCCCATGGACTGTAGACTACCAGGCTTTTCTGTCCATGGAATTTTCCAGGCAAGAATACTAGAGTGGGTTGCCATTTCCTTCTCCAGGAGATCTTCCCGACCTAGGGATTGAACCTGGGTCTCCTGCATTGTAGGCGGATGCTTTACCGTCTGAGCCACCAGGGAAGTCCACCAAGGAAAAACCATAACCTTGACTAGATGGACCTTTGTTGGCAAAGTAACATCTCTGCTTTTTAATATGCTCTCTAGGTTGGTCATAACTTTCCTCCCAAGGAGTAAGCGTCTTTTAATTTCATGGCTGCGGTCACCATCTGCAGTGATTCTGGAGCCCCCCAAAATAAAGTCAGCCACTGTTTCCACCGTTTCCCATCTATCTGCCATGCAGTGATGGGACCGTATGCCATGATCTTAGTCTTCTGAATGTTGAGCTTTAACCCAACTTTTTGACTCTCCTCTTTCACTTTCATCAAGAGGTTCTTAAATTCTTCTTCACTTTCTGCCACAAGGGTGGTGTCATCTGCATATCTGAGGTTATTCATACTTCTCCCGGTAATCTTGATTCCAGCTGTGCTTCTTCCAGCCCAGGGTTTCTCATTATTTACTCTGCATATAAGTTAAATAAGCAGGGTGACAACATACAGCCTTGACGTACTCCTTTTCCTATTTGGAACCAGTCTGTTGTTCCATGTCCAGTTCTAACTGTTGCTTCCTGACCTGCATACAGGTTTCTCAAGAGGCAGGGCAGGTGGTCTGGTATTCCCATCTCTTTCAGAATTTTCCACAGTTTATTGTGATCCACACAGTCAAAGGCTTTGGCATAGTCAATAAAGCAGAAATAGATGTTTTTCGGGAACTCTCTTGCTTTTTTTGATGATCCATCGAATGTTAGCAATTTGATCTCTGGTTCCTCTGCCTTTTCTAAAACCAGCTTGAACACCTGGAATTTCACAGTTCATGTTTTGCTGAAGCCTGGCTTGGAGAATTTTGAGCATTACTTTACTAGCATGTGAGATGAGTGCAATTGTGCGGTAGTTTGTGCATCCTTTGTCATTGCCTTTCTTTGGGATTGGAATGAAAACTGACCTTTTTCAGTCCTGTGGCCACTGCTGAGTTTTCCAAATTTGCTGACATACTGAGTGTAGCACTTTCACAGCATCATCTTTTAGGATTTGAAACAGCTCAACTGGAATTCCATCACCTCCACTAGCTTTGTTCTTAGTGATGCTTTCTAAGGCCCACTTGACTTCACATTCCAGGATGTCTGGCTTTAAGTGAGTGATCACACAATCATGATCATCTGGGTCATGAAGATCTTTTTTGTACAGTTTCCTGTGTATTCTTGCCACCTCTTCTTAACATCTTCTGCTTCTGTTAGGTCTGTACAATTTCTGTCCTTTATTGAGCCCATCTTTGCATGAAATGTTCCCTTGGTATCTCTAATTTTCTTGAAGAGATTTCTAGTCTTTCCCATTCTATTGTTTTCCTCTATTTCTTTGCACTGATTGCTGAGGAAGGCTTTCTTATCTCTCCTTGCTATTCTTTGGAACTCTGCATTCAAATGAGTATATCTTTCCTTTCTCCTTTTCTTTTTGCTTCCCATCTTTTCACAGCTATTTGTAAGGCCTCCTCAGATAGCCATTTTGCTTTTTTGCATTTCTTTTCCATGGGGATGGTCTTGATCCCTGTCTCCTGTACAATGTCACGAACCTCCGTCCATGGTTCATCAGGCACTCTGTCTATCAGATCTAGTCCCTTAAATCTATCTCACTTCCACTGCATAGTCATAAGGGATTAGATTTAGGTCATACCTGAATGGTCTAGTCGTTTTCTCCACTTTCTTCAATTTATGTCTGAATTTGGCAATAAGGAGTTCACGATCCAAGCCATTGTCAGCTCCTGGTCTTGTTTTTGCTGACTGTACAGAACTTCTCCATTTTTGGCTGCAAAGAATATAACCAATCTGATTTCGGTGTATAAATGCAGAAAACTTTCCCATAGTGACCAAATAAAAGCTGGCATCATGTCACAATTATTACAGAACTATGAAGGCACTAATAACAGACACGTCATAAATTGTGACCAGGATGAAGAAGTCTTGTCTACTTTTCAGATACCCTTGCTCTGATTTTTCCCATCTGTCAATACAGAGAATGTCAAAATAATTGTCTCTACTTTGGCTGTAATGATCAGAGAAATGAGTAGATGCCTACAGACTGAAAAAAAAGACCAAAATAACCAGAATTCTTGAGTGTTTGCAATTATCCAACCCTGAATAACCAAAATGACTTTGCAAAGAACTTTTCTTTACCTGGTAATAAACAGTCATCTTACTGTAGGTCACAGGAAATAAACTGGTGAAATCTAGCTTGACTTTAGGAAGGCTTTTGATCTGTCCTATAAGATCACACTGGGAAAATATGACTAGGAGCACACAACTGTCCATTAGCTAGGGACATGTGGCTAGGGAGCAATAATAAAAACATTCAAATGTAGGAGATCACAAATGATGCTTTGTAAAATCAGACTGAACAACAGACATGTGGAAAGGGTGTTCAGAAGGTAAAATAACAATTGAAGATGAAACTGCACAAATATCCAGAAGCAAACTTCAGCATATAACTTCGTATGAAAAATGTGCTCCACGTATACCTAGGTTGTGGGAAATAAAGTATTTAGATTGAAATCAGACTACCAATAGACACTGTTCAGTTCAGTTCAGTCACTTAGTCGTGTCCGACTCTTTGTGACCCCATGAATCGCAGCACGCCAGGCCTCCCTGTCCATCACCAACTCCCGGAGTTCACTCAAACTCATGTCCATCGAGTCAGTGATGCCATCCAGCCATCTCATCCTCTGTCATCCCCTTTTCCTCCTGCCCCCAATCCCTCCCAGCATCAGAGTCTTTTCCAATGAGTCAACTCTTCGCATGAGGTGGCCAAAGTACTAGAGTTTCAGCTTTAGCATCATTCCTTCCAAAGAACACCCAAGACTGATCTCCTTTAGAATGGACTGCTTGGTTCTCCATAGACACTATAATGGCAGCTTAAAATCCTGTTCTGACAATGGATATGGAATTAGGACTATGGCATACAAATGCACGTTGCACACACATTAGCAGTAGCACATACAGTAGCAAATAAATTGCCATTATTTGTTGGCACATCTTTCTCTCCCTCAGGTTCATTTTTTCCTTGCTGTATTCCCTGTACCAAGAAGATTCTGGCAAGAGGAGTCTATCAATATATCCTTAAGAATGAATGAGATCATCATCCCATCTTCCTTAGGGTACCCCTCTAAAACAGTAAGCTCCTCCCTCGAGCTCTGTATTTTAAGATGGATATGAATAATTTTCTAACCATTCAGAAGAGAATTTAGAACGCTGGGTGTGGGGAGGATGTTGATAAATGAGAATGGGATTACTCAGTTTATAGAACCAAATCATTCCTTTTCTGGAAGAGAGAGCTAGAGGTATATTAGTTACAATGCTCAAACTCTAAAGATATCTTACATAAAGGAAATGTCTTTTTCTACTAGAAATAAGCCAAAATGGCTGGCTCTAAAGCCCAGATTAGGGAAGTTCAGTTCAGTTCAGTTGCTCAGTTGTGTCCGATTCTTTGCGACCCCATGGACTGCAGCATGCCAGGCCTCCCTGTCCATCACCAACTCCCGGAGTTTACTCAAACTCATGTCCATTGAGTTGGTGATGCCATCCAACCACCTGGTCCTCTGTCATCCCCTTCTCCTCCTGCCTTCAATCTTTCCCAGCATCAGGGTCTTTTCAAATGAGTCAGATTAGAGAAATGAACCATTAAACCTTGTAATGGATAATGGATAATAGGGGCTTCCCTACTGGCTCAGACAGTAAAAAATCTGCCTGGATTGTGGGAGACCTGGGTTCAATCCCTAGATTGGGAAGATGCCCTGGAGAAGGGACTGGTAACCCACTCCAGTATTCTAGCCTGGATAACAGCAACAATAACAAAACTAAAGTACATATTGCTGAATGCTTTCACCAAAGAGCTGATTCCTCAGCTGCAGTGATGAAGATTACACATGAGCCCTGTGAATGAAGGAGTTGGCCTTTTGAAAGCAAGCCCATTCCAGAGCCTGGGCCCCACAACTTCAAGACAAATATGAGTAATCAGCCACCATCAGAAGTTTTTCACAATTAAGCTAAAAATGCAAAACTCAACTTTATTTTCATGATATTTATGTTCAAAGCACCATAGAGGTCTACATCAATAGAATATAAAATACACTGTGGATGTATAAAATGTAGATTCCTGGAAATACCATGATTATTCCTTTATGTATATTTATATAAATTTCAATTCTTTTTTAATTAGCTGGCTATTTCTTAATTCAGAATGTTCTAAATAAAATGATATTAAATATAATTATTTCAATTTCAAAATGAAAATAATGTGTTCAGAATGAAAGTGAAAGTGTTAGTCGCTCAGTTGTGTCTGACTCTTTGCCACCCTATCGACTATAGCCCGCCTGACTCCTGTAAATACTGGAGTGGGTTGCTAGTATACACAGTAATATATGGTTGTAGTGGGAAATAGCAAGAAAACAATCCAACTCTTGTTGATTCTTCTGACCTATTTATTGAAGGTTATATTTTTCTATTCTTTGGCCACTGTTTTTATTTGCAATATATAAACATATAAACATTTTAATAACCCATTTGTCACCATAAAAAGCCTTTGGGTTGCTTTTTCTTTCCAAAAAGCAATGATAGGGGCCCCAAACCTATTGATTTAGCACCAAATTTAAATAAACCCAGAGACCCACTCACTTTTCACATTGAGTAGAACAAGGTCAGACTGGGCATCTTCCAAATGTAAGGGCTTAATTGGACTAATTCTTTCATGATAATAATGTATATTTAAGATAGCCACTAAAAATTGTCAATGCTAATTTAGTAGATCAATTCCATTAAATGCTTTGAACTTTTCACCACTTGCTAATCTCATCTATTAAAGCTACTGTTTTGTTGAAAACCTGAAGCTATAAGTTAATATCAAACTACAAGTCTAGCCAGACCTAAGAAATACTTCCTTTTGTGTGAAATATAGCCTTAAAGGATCTTAAGTTGTGTTAAACTGTAAGAGTCTAGCCATAAAATTTACTGCAACCAAAATGCAGAGTGATATTATCAGTCCACTAGCAACTGACATTATGGTAAGAAGCTCACAGCATTTTTTAAAATTTCAGAAACACATATTTTTTTGTATCTGAGGCAAAGCTCTAACATCTGTGATTACTGGTGATAGACTAACCTCTATATAACTACATGGTTCAGATTTTAATATCAAATGTCATTTAGGTTATACTTCAATTAAGATCAATAAAAATATCAAGATTTTGCTCAACATTTTGATGAACAACTGAAGCAATATAACTCATTAATGTAAAATAAAAATATCTTTGTTAATTAACTAATGAGGAATTTGGGGAGAAGAGACTCTACACCACTATCAAATATCCGCCGTGTCTCATTTGTTTGGAACTAGACTTCTAAGGCTATTTTTATTCCCTGTGATTTACACCAGTATCCTCTGGGTGATAGTTGAGGAAACAGATGCTGGGAATCTCTCTCCCTCAGTTCCTGAGAGGAGAATTCTGAGTCAGGGCCGTGCCAGCTCCCTTCTTTGTACTCACTCTTGGTGGAGTAAACGTAAATGACTGCCTGATTTCCAGTCTCTCACTGCCAGTTTCCTCAGAATTTCCACTTACGCATTTGACTCCTTTACCAGCTTCGTTTGAAGTTCCCATTCCAAAATCCTGAACGGCATGTTCCCAGGATAAATTTGATTTTTTTTAACTCATTCAATGGGGATTTTCCAACTGAAATAAAAAATAAATTGAAAACTGGGGAGGAGAGTGTTCTTTTTTTTTTTTTTAACTCTTCCCTTCACTGTAGATTGGGATTACTGATATTGGCAGAAGGAAGATGCAGGGGGGAAAAAACTGTAAAATGTCCCCTTCCAAGCTCTAAGCACACTTTCTTTTGGAGAATCATAAACCTTCCCAAAGTTTCCTGGATCCTCTTACTTACTGAGAAAGGGTTTAAATGCAAACAGATCTGCATCTATTTAGAGATTATTTTTAAATTGCTAATTACAAAATAAATGTTTATTAAATGTCTACAAAGTATAGAGCTTTATTTTTTCTTAGAGAATGTACGCTAATAAGCACATGGCCATGGTAATCTAAGCAGTTTAGATACCTCTTATCATGGATTTAGAACAAATCACTTCATAGATGGAGAATTCAGTTTCACAAGGCAACCATCTCTATTGAATCTATTATATTATGGAGAAATTAAATTCACTGTAGGTTTTTACAAAGCTTTTCTTAAAAGTTTACTTTATTTTTTATTATTATTTTAATTGAAGGATAATTGCTTATTTTATTTTAAACAATAGGACTTCTATAGGTAATTTTTACAATTTAATTTTATGTAAATCAATGGGATTTCCTTATTAAGCACCACTGAATTACCTAAAGGTTTACTTATTAATCCTGTTATATAGTGTGGTTTAAAGACAGCCTAGAATAATTAATTTAGGCTATTTTTGCACTAGGAAAACTTAGCAATTGTTACTGCATTTCAGATAAAATGAGTTTAAATTGATGAATTAGGTCTCACAACGTAACTGGATTGCCTGCTCTTGGTATACATCTATGTGAGACTGAGGCAACAAGTCAATTTACTAATTTAATGGAAATCTGTCAGTTCTTGGGGGTAGGGAAGAGGTGTTATTAACATATAGATCAAGCAACCAACTATAGACTAAATTATTGCTTTTCCATCATAAAGACACCTAGCCACACTCAAATTTGCATCATATGATTCCCTGTGAAAGACCTCAGTGGGAGATTGGGCTCAGTGCCTCCTCCCTACCACCAAATAAATACTTTTACCAGCCATAAAAAATATATATATTGTGCCATACTAGTAACATTCTAATAGAAAATGAGGCCCCCTTTGAATAAGAAAAACTAATGAAAAATGTGCTGAGATGCCCATAATGAGCAAAGAACCTTAAAATGCAGGAGATTCTCCAGTGAAAAATCCTCATGAGCCACTACACAACAGGCAAAAAGTCAACATAAAAACTGACATTTAAAATGTCCATTCCCCAATAATATTTTGCACAGATATTGAAAGAAAATTACATGCACTCATTGGAGAAGGAAATGGCAACCCACTCCAGTACTCTTCCCTGGAAAATTCCATGGACGGAGGAGCCTGGTAGGCTACAGTCCATGGGATTGCAGGGTGGGACACGACTGAGCAACTTCACTCACTCACTCACATGCTGCTGTTGCTAAGTCGCTTCAGTCGTGTCCGACTCTGTGCGACCCCATAGACGGCAGCCCACCAGGCTCCCCCGTCCCTGGGATTCTCCAGGCAGGAACACTGGAGTGGGTTGCCATGTCCTTCTCCAATGTATGAAAGTGAAAAGCGAAAGTAAAGTCGCTCAGTCGTGTCCAACTCTTCTCGACCCCATGGACTACAGCCTACCAGGCTCCTTCGTCTATGGGATTTGCCAGACAAGAGGACTGGAGTGGGGTGCCATTGCCTTCTCTGTCACTCACATGCACACATACACAAAAGGAAAGTGTATATGATGCTGAACTACTTTTGTAGCTGGAGCAAAAACTGACGTTTTACAGTAATACTCTTGGGCTGTATGTAGGTACAAAATACTAAAACAACCAACTGTTTCAGTCAGACATTTGAGCAAAGAAAGTTGGTCAAATATGCTGGGTGATCTAAACAACTATATGACCACCTGGGCAAAGAGGCAAATTTGGCACTTACATATAAATGAAAAAGTCAGGGTCAGCAATATGTGTATGGTGAAACAGAGTAGACAAGAGGGGAAAAGTTTTTTACAGTGAATATTTCAGCTCTGGTATATGAATCACAAAACTAAAATCCCTCCAATATACACAAATACAGTTGCCGGATTTAAAAGTCTCGGACAGTGCCAACAGGGTAAGACGTATTCTCATGCTGACGTACCTCTGATACCATCAAGGAGACTAATAAGTGTAATACTGAAGTCAGTTCTACAGGAGCTCAAGGGTTAAGTTCTGTGTTGCGAATAATTTTGAAAAAGTATCCCAGAAAGAATCAGGCTAGTTCAGCAAGGGAAACTGTTCCATAATGAGGCTTGGTCTGGACCAGTCCCAGTAGAATTAATTTTGTGCAGTAGAACACCTAGATAAATTAGTTTTGCTTTAAATATTGAGTCTTAAAAGAGTTAAAAGAGGGAGGATATCAATCAATAATTTTTAGATTAACTACTTTGTATATGACAAAACAAAATTAACTTTGGCATTATAACCCCTTCTTCTGGCATTTCAGATGAACCCCAAGTTTATAATAAATAATCAGGGATTTAAAAAACAGCCAAACGTGCATTTGTTTTGTGGTACAGAATACTAACTCACTGCATACTTTGCAAAAAGAAAAGATTACTCACACATTTGGTAAAATTACAAATATGGCCATTATTTTTAGCTATTAAAATAATCAAATTTAAGAATTAAGATTTCTAAAAAAAACACAAAGATTTCTATAGGATTTTTAATGGAACTACTGAAGCAGTTAAATTTTTAAAATTAAGTGAAAAGTATCTCCATTCATTAATGATGTTAGATTCTTAAAATTGTATTTTAATAGGTTAATCCCCCACAAAGACTATCTATTATTTCCCTCTTATATAATTGATTTCTGTTGAAACATATGTGCAGAATTAAAATCACATCTACAAATGGCCAGAAATTTAAACCAAAACTCCCTCGTGTTCCTCGTTTTTCTACTTAAATGACTACGAAAAAGGTAAGTACAAGATTCATTTCCACAGGAGATGAAATCAGTATTTTAACCTGGCCAATTGCCCGTATAAACAATCTTCAATGTTATTTGGTCATCATTTGGTAATTAAAACAGCAAATCACAACCATACTGAATTTACATCCATGTGCCAAAAAGTTACTTAGCAGATAACTAGAGATAGAGGAAATGTCTCTTTAACAGATTCTTTCAAGAATACGTCTACAGGAAGCACCAGGTTTTCAAACAATCATAAAAAACCAGAAGCAGTTGAACAGTGGCACCCAGAGGTGAAAAGTATATTACTTCTAAAGATTTATATGGTTAACCATAATCTGCTTTTCAGCCATCCTTTTTGTCACTTCCAGGTTTTTAATAAGTAATGTACCAGAAATCATTTTTTTCCTAGTTGCATATTGAAATACTATATTTTAATGAATAAAAATAAATGTTTTATTTTAGAAAAAATACTTTACTTCTGGGTTAAAGTGCATATCAATTCCCCCGCCTTTAAAACAATAAATAAACTGAACACTAGGCAAAATATTTTCCAGAACTGAATATAACACCCATTTGTCTAATTCTAGCCTATAAAATTAGTAATTAAAACATTTTTAAGAAAAGGTTCTGTGACTACTATACCATTTCCACACACCCAAAATTATTTTTTTCTAAAAATGATGGTATTCAACTGCTGTATACCCCTGAACCAAACTGATAACCCTAGGGAGATTATCGGTATTTTGTACTGAACCCTCTCATTATTGTGACACCAGAGGATGAGATCAGGAATAAGAGTATAAGAAAGGACAAGTACAAGAAAGGGAAATAATTCTGTTTTATTCCACAGAAAGTTTAAAAATAACAAAATCTATTTTGACCAAAATTAAAATGAGCCTGCCGATTTTTAATTAAAGAAGCTCCATATCTTTGAACCTGCCAGCTAGCAGCTGCATTAAGCATTTGGCTGGCACTGAATTCCTAAACTAAACTGCAGAAAAACACCTCCTCCT